>NC_092377.1:49126951-49751951 GCF_030028105.1 Mobula birostris
CCAGACTCAGTGCCAGAGATTTGACTGCTGTGGCTTTCCTCTCCTATGTCATACACCCACCCAACAGTAAGCAAAGGGGTATACCTGTTATTGAGGGGAATGGCCACAGATGTACCCTGCACTGGCTGCCTATCCCCTTTCTGCCTCCTGACGGTCTGTATGATGCACATTAGATGTACCTACTTCCCTGTTGGCATCTGTCCGTCAATCCTTCAGCCACCTGAATGATCCAGAGTTCTTCCAGCTCCAGCTCCAGTTCCTTAACACAGTCTGTTACAAGCTGCAGCTGGATACACTTCTTGCAGGAGTAGTCGTCAGGAACACTGGAGGTGTCCCTGCCTTCCCACATCTTGCAAGAGGAGCATTCCACTATCCTGCCTAGCATCCCCACTGCTCTAACTGTGCAATGAGGAAGGAAGAAAGGGAGGGAGGGAGGATTTACCTACAGCCTCCGTCTCTGTGAGCCAAAGCTTGAACTTCCGGCTTTAACGCTGACCCACTCGCACAATGGCTGCTTCACTTGAAGTCCTAACTTCTTTTGTATTGGACCTTGCCGAGTGCCTAATTAAGCACTGCAGTGTCTCCTGGTGACGTGCGGTGTGCAGGATGTCCCAACTGTGCCTGCTCGCTTCTTTTGAAATCTCTCTCTTGCTGCACACACTCCAGTGTCTGCTAGTTATGTGTGGCGTTCATGTTCAAAGTCGTTCATTAGTTACAAAGTGTTTTTTTGATTAAACTTTGACTTATAGGACCATCCGTAACAATTACATTTAATTGAATTTAGAAAACAAAGTTTTTTTTTCTTTGCTAGAATGTATGAAAAAGTAATTAGCAGGGAAGTTGGATCAATGTCTAATTAATGACTAATGTCAATATAAATGACAGTATTCCTGTAACTCAATGCACCAATATCTCTCACTGCATCCACCTACCTGCTGATATACAAATGCACATATAAGTACTTACAAGCACTGGTGTATGGGAGTATTTTCATAGGGAGAGAAAAGTACAAGAGTGAGTTTAAATTCAATTCAAAACTAATGTACAGACACCAAGCTTAATAAGACACTACGGAAGGGGTCCAATGGTGACATTACTCATTTCCAGAAATAAATAATCAGAAGTTGAATTTACCTAATAGCTTTTATTCTGAAAAACTTTTAAAGGATGAAAACCATTTAGTACTGTATTGAAGAAAGTCTATAGCAGGTGTGAAATTTGTTTTTTGTGTTGAATAATTGAAGTTATTTCTGCACTATACAAATATAGTGTAATATATTTAACACAGTAAATGCTGCAGTGCTTTACAGTACCAGTGACCCAGGTTCAATTCCCACTGCTGTCTGTAAGGATTCTGTATGTTCAGCCCGTGACCATGTGGTTTCCTTTGGGGTTCCGGCTTCCTCACACGATCTAAAGGTGTACTGGTCGGTAGGTCAACTGGTCATTGTAAATCATCCTGTGATTAGGCTAGGGTTAAATCGGGTTGCTGGGCAGCGCAGATCAAAGGGCCAGAGGGGCCTATTCCACGCTGTATCTCAGTTACTCATTCAATAAATAGGAACGATTGTGAATAATTATAGAAAAGTTTGCTGTGCATTTTAAGGAGCTGCTGCTGTTACAGCTTTGCTGTAGCTTCAGGGGCAATAGTAATGTTCCTTTTAAGATGAAGCAAAATTACTTCTGTGTGTACCAATTTTAAATTATACAGGGTAAGAATGTTTGACAGATTGCTAATTGCCATCTTCTTGTGAGTGAAATCATTGTAGCTTGCATTCATTGAACTTTTCTAGATCATGTGTTTACAAGAAGTGCAGAACAACCACTATGGAATGCAGCTGAAGCCAATATTGGAATCATTGGGTGAGTGGGGTTGTATGTTAGTATTTCTTTGCCCTTAACTCGGGGTTAATTTTTTTTGCCATAATTCTATATTTATTGCTAAATTTTGGACTTTTCAGATTTTTTAAATGTTACTTGATTGAAGAAGATTAACAGTTTCCCATGATCCTTTCAACAGGATTATCTTAAAGATTCAAAGTACATTTATTATCAAAGTATGTATGCAGTATACATCCAAGATTCATCTTCCCACGGATAGCCAAGTAACAAAGATTGTGGGACACATTTAAAAAAGAACAAATCGCACAAAAATGAGCAAATATCACACAGAATATTAAACATCAATTGGCAGAGTCCTTGAAGCAGTTGGGGAATGTTGAGTTTAGCTCAGTTCAGTTCAATTTAGCATTGTCATTCGTTGACTGCAGGGTTCAGAGACAGTACTCCCCAATCAAGATCACACAAAATAGCAATATAAAAAGGAAACACATGTAATTTGAACTGCAGGGTCCACTAAAAATTAGTCTAATCATCAAACTGCACCTATCAAACCTTGCCCAAGACCCAAAAGTCTGGCACCTTCCTCCAGCAGCGAGAGGGAGGGAGAAACCGGTCAAATGCAGGCAAAGATACAGGCGGGGAGAGGGTGTGTTCTTTGAGTTGGCCTGCCTTGTGGGGGGGGTGCGGTGTTACTGTGGGACATACAGGGTTGTATGCAAACTCAAATAAGACATACCTTCCCTGCTTTGTGTAAGTTTTTGGTGATCTTTTTTATCTGGGTACATGGGAGACCCCAGTCTGGATTGAATTAACAGGGAATGTGTCGTCCTATTCTCAATACTCTAATTTTATAAATTCAGTCAGTATTTTTAGGCCTAGTTCTTAGGCTTCATTTAGACCATGCATTGGGGTTAGGATGTAATTATGCAGGGAAAAATTTTCCTCTTGTGATTCTTGATATCGTTACTAGAGAATGAGTGTCACTCAACCCTGCCACCTTGTACTGGTGCACACCTTTGTTAACTTGGTCCAAAACTACTTGCATTTATTGGGATCTTTCTCCTTCTTACATCTATCTTCAGATTTAGGAATGTGAATATGCTAAGGCCTTGTGGGGTTATGGGGTGATTGCTTATGGTTTGTGTTTGGGAGTGGATTGTGGGGGATGTGGGTCAGTTAGAAGGGTGTGGAGGTTAGGGGTATGGTTGGGGGATTGAGGTGAGGACCTGGCAGGGCTAGGGTTTGTGTGGGTGTGGGCACAGAGGGGGATGTAGAGGTCACTGATGGGGTTGGGATGGAGGTGAGGGGGGTGTGGAGGTTACGATTAGAGGTAGAGTTGGGAGTGGAGATGAAGATGGGGTCTGGCAAGGGAGAGGGGGGCCTGGCCAAGGTTTGTGGGGTTCTGGAGGTGAGAGGGGTGCAGGTGACACAAAGCTGGGTGGCAGTGTGAAATGTGCGGAGGATGTTGAGATAATGCAGGATGACTTGGACAGGTTGGGTGAGTGGGCAGATGCAGTTTAATGTGGATAAGTGTGAAGTTAGCCACCTTGGTGGTGAGAACAGGAAGGCAGATTACTATTTGAATGGTGTCAAGTTAGGAAAAGGGGAAGTACAATGAGATCTAGGTGTCCTTGTTCATCAGTCACTGCAAGTAAGCATGCAGGTACAGCAGGCGGTGAAGAAAGCTAATGGCATGTTGGTCATCTTAACAAGGGGAGTTGAGTAAAGGAGCAAAGAGGTCCTTCTGCAGTTGTACAGGGCCCTGGTAAGACCACACCTGGAGTATTGTGTACAGTTTTGGTCTCCAAATTTGAGGAAGGACATTCTTGCTATTGAGGGAGTGCAGCGGAGGTTCACGAGGTTAATTCCTGGGATGGCGGGACTGTCATGTGTTGAAAGATTGGTGCGACTGGGCTTGTATACACTGGAATTTAGAAGGGTGAGAGGGGATCTGATTGAAACATATAACATTATTAAGGGATTGGACACGGTAGAGGCAGGAAACATGTTCCTGATGTTGGGGGAGTCCAGAACCAGAGGCCACAATTTGAGAATAAGGGGTAGACCATTTAGAACGGAGTTGAGGAAGAACTTTTTCACCCAGAGAGTGGTGGATTTGTGGAATGCTCTGCCTCAGGAGGCAGTGGAGGCCAATTCTCTGGATGCTTTCAAGAAAGAGTTAGATAGAGCTCTTAATGATAGCGGAGTCAAGGGATATGGGGAGAAGGCAGGAACGGGGTACTGATTGTGGATGATCGGCCATGATCACAGTGAATGGCGGTGCTGGCTGCAAGGGCTGAATGGCCTACTCCTGCGCCTATTGTCTATTGAAAGTTAGGGGTTGGTTTGTTTTAAGAACTTATTCTCACGAACTCTGCTTATTGTCAGTTAAATATATTAAGTTGGGCTTATTTTGTGAGCTAATTAGTTTTATATTTTCACTTTACAATTCAGAGCTACATTCCAACAAGTTTTCCCAGCTATGCCAATTGTAATGAAAATACTATGTTTTTATATTTGTTTTACAGGTTATCATTGTGAATACAAAATGCGGACAGGAAACAAGAGAGATGGGTGTGCTATTTGTTTTAAACGCTCAAAGTTTTCACTCATCTCTGCTAGCCCAGTCGAGTTTTATCGTCCTATGATCCAAATATTAGACAGGGACAATGTTGGACTTGTGGTATTACTACAACCAGCTGTTTCTCAATCTGCTGCTTGTGTGTGTGTGGCAAATACTCATCTCTTGTATAATCCACGTCGAGGGGACATCAAGCTGGCTCAGCTCGCAATACTGCTGGCTGAAATTAACAAACTGGCCTCTGATGGGAAAGGTGGTCACTGGCCAATTGTTCTGTGTGGAGACTTCAACTCTGTCCCTGACTCTCCATTGTACAACTTCATTCGGCATGGGAAACTTATTTATGATGGACTTCCAATAGGAAAGGTACAAAAATCTAATGTTGCATTCAGATTCGATTAATAACAGCTCACAGTTCTTGAAGATTTCCTCCAAAGGAAAATGTGACATTGGAAATGATAAAAACAACTTTCAGATTTCAATTTTTTTAAAACTTGTTTTCAACTGTCATAAGAAACTGCAGTCAATAGTTTATTGGAGCAGCAAGCACTTCTTCAGATGCCAAAGTTGGAAGCACAAGTTACTGATACCCAATTAAATTGGAAGCAAAGAATTGTAACTTTTGCTTTGTAGTTCTTTTTATCCATGTTGATTAACATAAGAGAATTCACTTAAATGGCCAGTGAGACTGCCAATAATAGTCAGTTAAAATGAAAACAGAATCTGTAAGTACATACCTTGTCAGTTTTTATAAGCTTAAGAGTCACTTTTGCTTGTTATTAAGGAAGTCACATGGCTTGTTTCATTCACAAACAAGAGAAAATCTGCAGATGTTGGAAATCCAAGCAACAGACACAGCATCTGGAGGAACTCACCAGTCCAGGCAGCATTTATGGAAAAGAGTACAATCAACGTTTCAGGCCTAAACCCTTCATCAGGACTTATTGGCCTGCTCATTGAGATCCTGCTGAGTTCATCCAGCATTTTGTGTCATTTTAATTTTTGCCAATGTGTTTGCTCAGTAAAGCCATAGGTTTTATAAAAGAAGATTGAATTAATAATCTCTTGCTTTTTTTCTGACTCCCTGGTGAAGTTTGGAGAATTGCCTGAACATTACTCTTGGTTCTCTTAAAGCCCATTGTTCTGGAAAAAAATTGAGATTGAATGCTCATAATTAAACTTACTAAATTATAAATATTCTTTCTGGTGACATTTGCTGTTACCGTAATAGTTCTTGTACAAATGTAATTCGGAGTTTTATTCTATCTGAACTCGAACAGACCGATATTTAGTTAATCTAGCCTGATATGTTTTTGAACCACTAATATATATTTGTTTTTTTACAATATGATTCACCTGACATGCCTCTTCCAAAACACTGTACAAATTCCCTATTAGACCTATTATTATCTGTATGAGTTTCAAGATTACCATGTAGCAAAATAGTTTTCTTTGTACACATTAGTCTACAAACAAATGCCGCTAACCCTGTCTTTCACATTTTAACCAGTATTTTTTTTCTGATGCTGTGATAATTAAATCGCAGCTCTGCAGTCTGGCTCCTTTGTAGTTTGTAATTGATTTTTGTAATTTCTCTTAAAGGCAGGTGTGATGTGGTTCTTTTTATAACTTCTTATCATTCACATAGGTGTCAGGTCAGGAGCAGAGTCACAGGGGCCAGAGAGCCATGACAAAACCACTTTGGCCGCCAAGTCTTGGAATTTCATCAGAGTGTCAATATGAAACAATGAAAGATACAGGTATGATTTCTCTTTGTTTTTGTAGTCAAAAGACCACTTGAAATATTTTAATAAGACCAGACAATGCCTAGTTTTGCTGAGCTGCCTATGTTCATGTTTCACATTGATGTTTTTAACAAAGTTCTCTAGCCACCGGCCTTAAAAACTGTGATCTCTTATGAAATTTTGAAAAGTAGTGAAGACTGTAAAGGATATGTTTTTAATTGTAAGTGTTGCTTCTTCTAGATGTTTTGTCATAGTTAATATTAAACTAAAGCTATTGCTTGTCATTACAATTTTAATCAGCAATGATTAGTGGGGTACTGCAAGGCTCAGTGCTGGGACCCCAGTTGCTTACAATATATATATAAATGACTCAGACGAGGGAATTAAATGCAGCATCTCCAAGTTTGCAGATGACACGAAGCTGGGCGGCAGTGTTAGCTGTGAGGAGGATGCTAAGAGGGTGCAGGGTGACTTGGATAGGTTAGGTGAGTGGGCAAATTCATGGCAGATGCAATTTAATGTGGATGAATGTGAGGCTATCCACTTTGGTGGCAAGAACAGGAAAACAGATTATTTTCTGAATGGTGGCCGATTAGGAAAAGGGGAGGTGCAACGAGACCTGGGTGTCGTTATACACCAGTCATTGAAAGTGGGCATGCAGGTACAGCAGGCGGTGAAAAAGGCGAATGGTATGCTGGCATTCATAGCAAGAGGATTCAAGTACAGGAGCAGGGAGGTACTACTGCTGTTGAACAAGGCCTTGGTGAGACCACACCTGGAGTATTGTGTGCAGTTTTGGTCCCCTAATCTGAGGAAAGACATTCTTGCCATAGAGGGAGTGCAAAGAAGGTTCACCAGATTGATTCCTGGGGTGGCAGGACTTCCATATGATGAAAGACTGGATTTACTAGGCTTATACTCTCTGGAATTTAGAAAATTGAGGGGGGATCTTATTGAAACATATAAAATTCTAAAGGGATTGGACAGGCTAGATGTAGGAAGATTGTTCCCGATGTTGGGGAAGTCCAGAACAAGGGGTCACAGTTTGAGAATAAAGGGGAAGCCTTTTAGGACCGAGATGAGGAAAAATTTCTTCACACAGAGAGTGGTGAATCTGTGGAATTCTCTGCCACAGGAAACAGTTGAGGCCAGTTCATTGGCTATATTTAAGAGGGAGTTAGATATGGCCTTTCTGGCTAAAGGGATCAGGGGGTATGGAGAGAAGGCAGGTACAGGGTTCTGAGTTGGATGATCAGCCATGATCATACTGAATGGCGGTGCAGGCTCGAAGGGCTGAATGGCCTACTCCTGCACCTATTTTCTATGTTTCTATGTATGGCATGGAGTCTGTTTTCAGTGTAGTTCTGTAGATTGTGGAACTTCTGTTTTGGACAACTCAGTCATTTGTTTAAAAATGTTTGTCAATTAAGAATATTACTGTTTTTCATTTCAAAATATGTGTAAATCTAAATTCCATGTTAATTCCTGTTCAACTTAAATAATATTCTGTAGATGTTCTGGACAATTCAGAAGCTCTAACAGATGGCGCTAATAAAAAGAATTATCCCATGGATCAACTGTGAGTTAATCTTTTGTTTTAAGAAATATTCAGGGGATTCAATGATAAAGCAAATGTTGGCTTGAAGCCTGACTTGATTTATTCTCTACTTTAGCCATAAATACATTAAGATTATTTAACTATTTATTCATATAAGGAGTTCTTTGAGGAAATAACAGGCAGAATAGACAAAGGCAAGTCAATGAATGTTGTTTGCTTGGATTTATGGAAGGCCTTTGACAAGGTATTGCACATGAGGGTACTAAACAAAGTCAGAGCCCGTGGTATTACACTTGTATTACAGGAAATATGCTGGCATGTTCAGGAGATTGGCTGACTAGCAGAAGGCAAGGAGTAGGAATAAACATGTGCTTTTCTGGTTGGCTGCTGGTGACTAGTAATGTTCTGCAGCAGTCAATATTGGGTCCACCACTTTTCATGTTGTATGTAAATGGTCTGGATGATGGAATAAATGGCTTTGTGGACAGAAAGAATAAAAAATGTTGACTATTTTCTAAGTGGGGAGAAAATTTGTAAATTGGGAGTGCAAAGGGGCTTGGGAGTCCTAATGTAGGATTCCCTAAAGTTAACTTACAGGTTGAGTCAGTGGAAGGTAAATGGAATGTCAGTATCTGTTTCAAGAGGGCTAGAATATAAAAGCAAGGAAGAAATGCTGAGGCTTTATAAGGCATTGGTCAGACCACATTTGGAGTATTATGAGCAGTTGTAGGCCCCATATTTAAGGATGTACAGACGTTGCAGAGGGTTCAGAGGAGATTCATGAAAATGATCCTGGGAATGAAAGGTTAAGGTATAAAGGAGCATTTGATGGCCCTGGGTCTGTACTCACTGGAGTTTAGAAGAACGAGGGGAGAAACCTACCAAATATTGAGAGACCTAGATAGGGTGGACATGCAGAGGATGTTTCCAGAATAGAAGGATGCCTCTTTAGCCAGATGGTGGTTAAGCTGTGTAATTCATTGCCATGGATGACTGGAGAGGCCAGGTTATTGATATATTTAAAGTGGAGGTGATACGTTCTTGATTAGTAAGAGCATCAAAGGTTATGGAGGAGTGGGGATGAGGGGGAAAGTATCAAATGGTGGAGCAGATGCAATGGACTGGCTTAATTCTGCTTCTATATCCCATGGTCATATTATATAGAAGAATATTTGGAATTAAAGTTGAAGATAGAAGTTGCTTTATATATTATGTATTTAAAGGAGGAGCAGTTGTGTACATAATACGAAACAGGCTGCGTCTCCAGACCAGGAATGTGCAGGCTCTTAACGTGCTAACTGATAGACTCCCAATGTAACCATTGACAGAAAGCTTATGTGAAGGTCAGAATAGGAATTTCGAACCTCACCATTGTTAGGGTTAAGGGAGCAGTTGTACATTTTCCTGGATAATTAAAGTATGTGCACTTGGAGAGAAATTAAAGAAGAATTTTCAACACAAAAGGTAAAGATAGCAAGGGAATTTGGCTTGATAAGAAAATAACAGGGTGGAATTAACAAATAATTTCAGTGAGCAAGGAAGGATAGGTGAGATGGGTATAAGGAGGCAATAAGTAACAGAGAAAAGACAAGGATACCAATCAACACACATCAAAGTTGCTGGTGAACGCAGCAGGCCAGGCAGCATCTCTAGGAAGAGGTACAGTCGACGTTTCAGGCCGAGACCCTTCGTCAGGATACCAGTTGTAGTTTTGACTGAGGACATAAAGTATCAGTAATGTTTAATGACCCAGAAAAGTTGACGGTAGGTGGCTAAAGCACTTATGCTGAAAATGTATTTGATGGAGCAAATTTGGGGTTTGTTAGGAGAAGCTAATAGGGAAAGGAAGAAAAAATTTTTACCACTGGTAATGGCAGAATAGATGTAGGAGGTATACCAACTATGTAAATTTTAAATCTTTAAATTCTGCATATTATTTAGTCCATTTGTATTCAGGTAACTCAAATGCACAAAATTTGATCAAATTTTACTTATTGACTATTTTTGTAGAGGAGAAAACAGTAAGGCATTTGATAAGGTTCCCCATGCGAGGCTCGTTCAGAAAGTAATGAGACACGGTATCCAAGGAGACCTTGCTTTGTGGATCCAGAATTGGTTTGCCCACAGTAGACAAAGCGTGGTTGTAGATGGTTCGTATTCTGCATGGAAGACAGTGACCAGTAGTGTTCAGCAGGGATCTGTTCTATGACCACCTCCTCTTTGTGATTTTTTTTAAATATATATAAGTGACCTTGATAAGGAAGTAGAAGGGTGGGTTAGTAAGTTTGCTGATGACACAAAAGTTTCGGGCGGAGACCCTTCATCAGGACCTATCGAGGTTTTTCATAAATAATACAAATTTTGAAACTTGTCTGGAAGTTTCTTGCTTTCAAAACTGGCTATTGATGAAACTGTGATATTAAATTCAAACAATGTACCATGCTGTACCAATATTCTAAATATTAAAATATAACTTGGTGTGTAGTAATTGAACAAAGTCAATTGAGAAAATAAACAGTAACATAACTATTAATTGTTTTCTAGGACTCCTGCTATTCAGCACAAATTCAAGCTACTTTCTGTGTACTCCCATTATCTACCTGGGACTAATAAAACAGAGGTCACCACCTGTCATTCCAAATCTGCGGTCACTGTGGATTATATTTTTTATTCAGCAGTAAAGACTAATGGGACTGCAGAGTCAGGTAATGAAAATCATTTTTTTTTCATTTATTCCAAAATTTACCAAGAATCTAACTTAAAGTATGAACATATTGTAACTTTAAAGTATGAACATATTGTAACTTTTTTTAAAAATGAATCTTTAGTTTATGGCAAATGTCAAGTATAAGGAAGAGGGCCTCGAATTGTCTTGCAATATACTAAAATCATTACTGTTAAAAAAAGTTGTCTGAAAGACATTTTGAACCCCACTTAGAATAAATGTCATATAATATCCACGAATAAAGTACAATCCAGGACTTCCTGAATTTAAAAAAACACAGATCAGGTAGCATCTGAAAAGTTAATGTTTCAAGTTTGAGACCATTTGTCACAACTGGGAAATTAAAAACAAATAGGTTTCCTGGAAGCTGAGAAGAGCAGAGTGGTAATGGGTAGAACACTATGATGGTGTCACCGTATGAATTAACAGCAGGAAAAATCAGATCTTTATCTATGTTATTGTGGTTAATGGGGAGGCCAGCAGGCCAAAGTATACTGGTAGAAAGAAAAATGCAGCCAAATGATGACAGTCCTGATAGATATAAAGAAACTACAATTTTACTAAAGTTGGAGAATTCAATACAGAGTCTGTATGGCCACAATATGCCCAAACAGAAGCTGAGGTGTTATTCCTCAGGCAGTTGTTGTCTCAATGTAGCAGGACAAGAGGCCACTGAGTGGTATTTAAAATGGAGTTCATACCCAATTCTTCTACTTTGTCAAAGTAAGAGGATACAACTTATGGCCAATTCATTGATTTATTCGTAGGCCTAGACTTGGGTCCCAAATAGTCCAGTGTTACTACTGCAGGCTAGCCACAGATGTCGAAAAATAAAGGGGGTGACCCTTTTCAAATGAATGGGACTACTCCAGGTACAGTAGTTATGGTTGGCATAAAGCTGAGGGGGCTAGATATTAAGTATATCAGGCCAACCAACTTTGCAGCCAACCAACAATTCTTTACAGACTTAGCTAGTTTTGTGCCAGTCCTTCGCAGTTATGTTAATAGATGCAGTATTTTTATTGGGAAAGGTTCCCAAACTTTGATGCAAATTTTCATATGGAAACTAATAATCCTAAATATTACAATATGATATTGGCAACAAAACCAATGTTTTTGAACAATAATTGATGCTTTAAATATGTTTGTTTCAATATAGTTGGTAGAAGCTTCATCTTTATTAGCAAGTTAAACTTATAAAACTATAAACTTATAAAACTTCTGTCAGATGTTTTGTAAGTAGAATTGCCTCATCAGTAGCATTGATTTAGGTCCAGTAGCACAAAAGTAGGCTCCTGTCCCCAGAAAAATATTGCTTTCCTCCAGTCTCTTCAAACATTTAACTCCACGCTAGGCTGAGGAGCACTTGCCAGATTCCAGTACTATTCAGTACTGGGTCAAGAGCATCAGTAATACTGAGGTGCTTTAGTGAGGTGGTCGCACTCAAGGTAAGAGCAGGGTGTCTGGGTTGAATTCCCCTGCAACTGTTTTCCTCACTTGCAAGCATCTCATTTGGACATCTGTTAGGCAAGGGTGGGTTCAGATGGGGTTAGAATGCCCTTTCAAGAGGACAGCAGCAGCAGCTGCTATGTCTGTGGCACAGAAACAGTCTCCACTCTCCTCTCTTGTGCATCAGTGCCAAAGCAAGCTGGGTAATCACGAGAGATTCTGTGGCCACAAAACTAAAAACTCTGGGGTTTGTCTTGGCTCCCAGCAGCTTGGATATCCACCAGGATGTGCAAGTGGTTCCAGAAGGACTGACAGGTTAACCTGCATTTATTTTAAAGCAAGAAGCCTGATATGCAAGGCTGAATTGGTATGGTGGTTTAGTGTTCGACTTGGCAAGTGGAAGGCTTTTAAAAGTGAGATAGGAAGAGTTCAATGACAGCATATTCCTGTTACAGTGAAGGACAAAACTGGCAAAATTAGGGAACCCTGGATAACAAGGGACATTGAGGCATTGATCAGGTAAAAGGAGGCAAAGGCAGCTGAGATCTAGCAAATCCATTGAATACTAGAATTATAGGGGCATATTTTATAAGGGAAATCAGGAGGGGAAAAAGATGATGAGAGATGGGAGCCAAGAGATTCAACAAGTATACTAAGAACACAGGGTAACTTGGGAAAAATAGGTTCTTTTAAGGATCAGTATGGTTGTCTGGGTGGAGCCACAGGGGATGGGCAAAAGCTAAGGAATTAAGGGAAGTGAATAGTAATATCTTGAAACATAACAAAAGAGCAGTTTCTGATGATCTTAAGGCATTTTAAAGTAGATAAAACCCTGAGACCTAATCAAGTGTGGCCCTGGCAGAGATATTTATTGCATTTTTAGCCACTGGCAAGTACTGGAAGACTGGAGGGGTAGTAAATGTAAACATAGAAACATAGAAAATAGGTGCAGGAGTAGGCCATTCGGCCCTTCGAGCCTGCACCGCCATTCAGTATGATCGTGGCTGATCATCCAACTCAGAACCCTGTACCAGCCTTCCCTCCATACCCCCGATCCCTTTAGCCACAAGGGCCATATCTAACTCCCTCTTAAATATAGCCAATGAACTGGCCTCAACTGTTTCCTGTGGCAGAGAATTCCACAGATTCACCACTCTCTGTGTGAGGAAGTTTTTCCTAATCTCGTTCCTAAAAGGCTTCCCCTCTATCCTCAAACTGTGACCCCTCGTTCTGGACTTCCCCAACATCGGGAACAATCTTCCCGCATCTAGCCTGTCCAATCCCTTTAGGATTTTATACGTTTCAATCAGATCCCCCCTCAATCTTCTAAATTCCAACGAGTATAAGCCTGGTTCATCCAGTCTTTCATCATATGAAAGTCCTGCCATCCCAGGAATCAATCTGGTGAACCTTCTTTGTACTCCCTCTATGGCAAGGATGTCTTTCCTCAGATTAGGGGACCAAAACTGCACACAATACTCCAGGTGTGGTCTCACCAAGGCCTTGTACAACTGCAGTAGTACCTCCCTGCTCCTGTACTCGAATCCTCTTGCTATAAATGCCAGCATACCATTCGCCTTTTTCACCGCCTGCTGTACCTGCATGCCCACTTTCAATGACTGGTGTATAATGACACCCAGGTCTCGTTGCACCTCCCCTTTTCCTAATCAGCCACCATTCAGATAATAATCTGTTTTCCTGTTCTTGCCACCAAAGTGGATAACTTCACATTTATCCACATTAAATTGCATCTGCCATGAATTTGCCCACTCACCTAACCTATCCAAGTCACCCTGCATCCTCTTAGCATCCTCCTCACAGCTAACACTGCCGCCCAGCTTCGTGTCATCTGCAAACTTGGAGATGCTGCATTTAATTCCCTCATCCAAGTCATTAATATATATTGTAAACAACTGGGGTCCCAGCACTGAGCCTTGCGGTACCCCACTAGTCACTGCCTGCCATTCTGAAAAGGTCCCGTTTATTCCTACTCTTTGCTTCCTGTCTGCCAACCAATTCTCTATCCACATCAATACCTTACCCCCAATACCGTGTGCTTTCAGTTTGCACACTAATCTCCTGTGTGGGACCTTGTCAAAAGCCTTTTGAAAATCCAAATATACCACATCCCTTGGTTCTCCCCTATCCACTCTACTAGTTACATCCTCAAAAAATTCTATGAGATTCGTCAGACATGATTTTCCTTTCACAAATCCATGCTGACTTTGTCCGATGATTTCACCGCTTTCCAAATGTGCTGTTATCACATCTTTGATAACTGACTGTAGCAGTTTCCCCACCACCGATGTTAGGCTAACCGGTCTATAATTCCCTGGTTTCTCTCTTCCTCCTTTTATAAAAAGTGGGGTTACATTAGCCACCCTCCAATCCTCAGGAACTAGTCCAGAATCTAAAGAGTTTTGAAAAATTATCACTAATGCATCCACTATTTCTTGGGCTACTTCCTTAAGCACTCTGGGATGCAGACCATCTGGCCCTGGGGATTTATCCGCCTTTAATCCCTTCAATTTACCTAACACCACTTCCCTACTAACATGTATTTCCCTCAGTTCCTCCATCTCACTGGACCCTCTGTCCCCTACTATTTCCGGAAGATTATTTATGTCCTCCTTAGTGAAGACAGAACCAAAGTAATTATTCAATTGCTCTGCCACGTCCTTGCTCCCCATAATCAATTCACCTGTTTCTGTCTGTAGGTAAATGTAGCTTTATTGAAGAAGTCCTCACTGGGCATTGGAATTGTACCAGATAATTAAAGGGTTGGCAAATGTTATTCTTTTGTTCAAGAAAGGGAATAAGGATATTCCTGAGAATTTTACAAATATATAGAGAAGCGTAGCCTGATTAGGGATAGTCAGCATGGCTTTCTGAGAGTCATGTTATGTCTCACGAGCCTGAATGAATTCTTTGAGGATGTGACAAAGCATATTGATGAAGGGTAGAGCAGTGGGTGTGGTATATATAATCTGTAGTAAGGTATTGGAGAAGGTTCCCTATGGTAGGCTTGAAGAAAGTCAGGAGGCATGGGATCCAGGGAAACTTGACTGTGTGGATACAGAATTATTTTACCCAAAGCAGGGGAGGGTGGTTGCAGATGGAATATATTCTGCCTGCAAGTCGGTGACCAGTGGTGTTCCGCAGGGATCTGTTCTGGGACCGCCCCCCCCCCCCCCCCCCCCCGCTCTTTGTAATTTTAAAAAATTATTTGAAAGTAAGTTTGCAGATGACACAAAGGTTGGTGTAGTTGTGGATAAGGTGGAGGGTCGTTGTAGATTGCAATGAGACATCGACAGGAGCTGAGCTAAGAAGTAGCAGATGGAGTTCAGCCTGGAAAAGTGTGAAGTGATTCATTTTGGAAGGCCATGAAGATGTCCTGGGTACTTTGTAGGCTAGTGCCCAAGATGGAGCTGACTAGATTTACAACCTTCTGCAGCTTCTTTTAGTCCTGTGCTGAAGCCCCTCCATACCAGACAGTGATGCAGCCTGTCAGAATGCTCTCCACGGTACAACTATAGAAGTTTTTGAGTGTTTTTGTAGACATGCCACATCTCTTCAAACTTCTAGTGAAGTATAGCCGCTGTGTTGCCTTCTTTATAACTACATCAATACATTGGGACCAGGTTAGATCCTCAGATCTTCTCACCAGGAACTTGAAGCTGCTCACTCTCTCCACTTCTGATCCCTCTGAGGATTGGTATGTGTTCCTTCGTCTTACCCTTCCTGAAGTCCACAATCAGCTCTTTCGTCTTACTGACGTTGAGTGCCAGGTTATTGCTGTGGCACCACTTCACTAGTTGGCATATCTCACTCCTGTACGCCCTCTCGTCGCCATCTGAGATTCTACCAACAATGGTTGTATCATCAGCAAATTTATGGATGGTATTTGAGCTATGCCTAACCACACAGTCGTGTGTGTAGAGAGAGTAGAGCAGTGAGTTAAGCATACACCCCTGAGGTGCGCCACTGTTGATCGTCAACGAGGAGGATATGTTATCATCAATCCGCACAGATTGTGGTCTTCTGGTTAGGAAGTCGAGGATCCAATTTCAGAGGGAGGTACAGAAACCCAGGATCTGCAATTTCTCGATCAGGATTGTGGAAATGATGGTATTAAATGCTGAGCTATAGTTTTTGCACAATATCCTGACGTAGGTGTCTGTGTTGTCCAGGTGGTCTAAAGCCATGTGGAGAGGCATTGAGATTGCATCTGCCGTTGACCTTTCGTGGCGATAGGTAAATTGCAATAGGTCCAGGTCCTTGCTGAGGCAGGTGTTCAGTCTAGTCATGACCAACCCCTCAAAGCATTTCATCACTGTCGATGTGAGTGCTACCGGGTGATAGTTATTAATGCAGCCCACATTATTCTTCTTAGGCACTCGTACAATTGTTCCCTTTTTGAAGCAAGTGGGAACTTGCACCCGTAGCAGTAAGAGGTTGAAAATGTCCTTGAATTGTGTCAGTCTCTGCCATTCCTTTGGATTCATCAGCTGCGTGGAGAGGGCGAGCCTGGAGTATAGGCAACAGATTGCTCTCCATATTGTACTGCCCTGCGTTATCACGTAGATAGCTTGGACACATATCCATGGTTGACCCCAACCAATGGCGGGCCTCAGTAGTTGGCAAACTTAGTACATTTGCCAATGACATCAAAACTGGTGATGTAGTGGACAGTGAAGAGGTTGTCAAAGGTTATAACAGTGTCTAGATAAATTGGACAAATAGGCCCAAGTATGGTATATGGAGTTTAACTAGAACAAATATAAGGTGTTCCATTTTGATAAGACAAGCTGAAGCAGGACTTGCACTTAAATGGTAGGCCTTGGAGTGTGTTGTAGATCAGAGGGACTTTAGAGCTTACAGGTACCTAGCTCCCTAAAAGTGGCAACACAGATAGACAGGTATATGGAACATCTGCGTTCATTGGTCAGGATATTGAGTACAGGAGTTGGGGTGCCATACATCGACTGTACATGTTGTAGCAGAATTGTGCTTAATTCCAGCTATATGGAGGATGTCACTAAGCTGAAAAAAGTGCAGAAAAGATTCACAGGGATATTATCTGGCCTGGAAGGCTTGAGTTGTATAAAGTCATGGCAAGTTTAGAGAAGGTGGATGATCAGTATTTTTCCCAGGGGTATAAGGTACAAGGGGAGAAATTTAAAAGGGACCTAAGGAGCAACTTTTTCCATGCAGTGTGTTTGGTATCTGAAATAAGCTGCTAGGGGAAGTAGTATAGATAGATACGAATACAATTGGATACAAAAACATTTGGATGGATACAAAGAGCAGGCTTCCCAAATGAGAGCCCATGTACCCCAGTATTAATTGTAGGTGTCCATGGCATAAAAAGGTTGGGAACCCCTGGCTTAGAGGGATAGGAGCTGAATACAGGCAAATGGAACTAGCTCAGATACACATCTTGGTCAGCTTGGACAAGTGGGGCCAAACGGCTGCATGACTAAGCACTCACTGAGCATTTATAACATATGTATTCAATATAGAATATATCCATCTGCAAAATTTGTTCTAATACAGCATGCAAGTGGTAAAACTACACCAATATTCATAAATGACATCTAAAAGGAAACTAACTGAAATTTTTAATTATATTTAAATAAAACAAGAATCTTATCAGAAAAATAGGCAGTGCTTCATTTGTTCAAAATCACTTCAGTATGTTTGGAAAACAAGTGGCTTACCAAGCAAATTCATGTGGTCACTGAAAGCTGTGGTCTGCTCCCAAAATACAAATGCACCTCTGCAATTTATCAGTCTGACAGACTCTGATCCATCAAGGAAAACACATGGTATGCTGACAAAAATGGAAGGCAAGTTAGCAAATAGACCATTTGGGAAAATGATAAATAACTGAAAATAGTGTAGGGACCAAGATGTATTGCAAAATAACCTTTTATACACTAAAGGGATATTGTTTTTCATACTTTGATCCAAAATTTTATAATTCACTTCCTAATATTAACTTGCTTACTTTGCTAATGAAGGTACATTTTTCTTTCCCCAGGAAATGATGGTCACTTGCAGCTTCTTGGGAAACTTGCACTACTTACAGAACAAGATCTTTGGACTGTAAATAAATTACCCAATGAAAGTAACTCTTCAGATCATCTGCCTTTGTTAGCTAAATTCAGACATAAACTTTGATATTAGGAACGTTGCCAGTAATTTCTTCCTTCAATTCAGTATTTGATCAAAACTTGTGTATTTTGCAAGGTACAATATTTTTGTGTATCATTTTAGGCTTTGATATTTAAAATCTTCTAAGAAATTTATGTCCGAAAATAAAGTTTTTTTTTTAAATATCTAGTTATAATGTTGTACAAATGTTTGCAGCTGCTAGATTTAGTGGAAGTGGATACTCACAGATACTAAGATGTATTTCTGTCCAAAGCCAGACAAATGAAAATTATAGCAAGAGGTTGCCAGCTTACTTTTGCATTAGGAGCCAGGAGTAGACAAGCAACACAGGAATGGGAAGATTGAAGTTTAGGAGCTACTTGGAAGTAAAATATTGCAAATATGAAGCTAGTTGATAAGGAGAAACAAAAACATTAAAACACAAATGTGGAAGATGTGGCTGAATGGTGCAGTATAATTTGCCTACTCACATCAAGTGTAACAGGCCATATTTTTTTCCACCATTGACATGCCATCTAATTCCTGCAATTCACTCAATTATTAGTTACTCTGCCGAACATTAAGTTGGATAGTAATCGCCAGTAGCACTAATACATACATGATGGCACTCTCAGTTACTTTCAAAAGATATGGTGACTATTCCAAGGGAAGGTGTTACATGTTAAAACCAGTTTACAAACATTTAAACTCTTTTCTCGGGGATTCCACAACCCTATCAAACATGTTTATGCATAAGAAAAGCTTTGCGGAAATTAACTTACCTTTGCTATAAAAAGGAAAATTAGAGAGTGACCAGGTTTTTATATCATTAATAGAGATCTGGGAAATTCAGGTCCATTCTTTTTATATACTTTTTATGGGATGTGGGATTCACTGGCATATGTCGTGAAATTGTTGTTTTATGGCAGTAGCACATGACAATACACAAAAATACAATAAGAAATATATTTCTAAAAATTAAATAGGTAGTGCAGAAAGAACAAAAAATATATTGTGGTAGTGTATATGGGTTTATTGTTCATTCAGAAATCTGGTGATGGTGGGAAAGAAACTGTTCCTAAAGCATTGAATGTATGTTGTCAGGCTCCTGCACCACCTCCTTGATCGTAGTAATGAGTAGATGGCGTGTCCTCAGTGATGGATACTGCTGCTTTCCTACAGCATTGCTTTTTTAAGATATCCTCAGTTTTCAATTGAATTGCCCTCAAAAGTGAGCTACCTTCTCGAACCGATGCAGTCATTGACGTCTGGATATTCCTAGAATGCTTTTAGAGAGTGTTCCAGGATTTTGACCTAATATCAGTGAAGGCATGATGATACTGATTAAGTTGTGAGTTTTTTATGGGGGAGGGTTTGAGGAACATGCAAAAAGGCAAAATTAGTGTTAGTTTATTTTTTCAACTTGGTAATGGATGTCAGTTATATTGACATAACTAGTATTAATTATCCTTCCCTAATTACCCTTGACCAAAGTAAATTAGCAAAGCTTAACTACAGTATAGTTATAAACTTGGAGCTGCATTTAGTCTAGACCGGCTAAACATGGTAGTTGTGCTTGCCTAAGTAATAGGATAATAAATTAAGATACAGACAGGATCCAAGGACATATGGAATTAAATAAAAATGAAAATACATTTAGTGTTTTCATTTGTGACTACAAAGGCATTTCATTGAGGGTTAAATGGTTAGTAGCATCCAGAATGAGAGATAAGTGATGCTTTTGTCACCAGTAGTTAATATCAGGAATCAGAATTCAAAATAATGCTAGTCCCACAGAATGTAACAAAAACAAAGCATTGTGATACACACAGACAGAGAAGTCCTCTTTGCATCAGAGTACTTCAATTCTGCTAACCTTCCTGTTCCCGGCCTAGGAATTTGACATTAATTACAGTGTCTAAGCTGCAACTCTTAACTCTTCCAATATCTAATTTGGATAACAACAGGTCCCAGAGGAAGAACAGCTACAATTGAGTTAGTGGTATGAATGTGGTGAAGGAGGCTGCAGGCCAAGCACGTTTCTTTCAAGTAGGTAACACAATGTCCAAGCTTGCTTACCTGCTCTGGCTGACTCAGCATCACACAAGCCCCATGCAGGTCCTGACCAGAAACTCTGTTTAGTTGTCTTCAATAATACAGGTTGTATTTTATTTCAAATTTCACAACCAAGCATCTTTTAGTTATATGTTATGAAACATTATAAAATTACTCAATATTTCTAACATTCAATGCACCCCATCAGATGACACTTTTTTAATACAAGTATTGCACTCCATTAGGGGATTTTGACTTGAATATTTGGCAAAATGAGCTTCAAATTGTGTGTTTCTATACTACAATGGCCATTTGAAGACTTAAAAAACAATGAAAATCTTAAACAACACACATCAAAGTTGCTGGTGAACGCAGCAGGCCAGGCAGCTTCTCTAGGAAGAGGTACAGTCGACGTTTCGGGCCAAGACCCTTCGTCAGGACTAACTGAAGAAAGAGCTAGTAAGAGATTTGAAAGTGGGAGGGGGAGGGGGAGATCCAAAATGATAGGAGAAGACAGGAGGGGGAGGGATGGAGCCAAGAGCTGGACAGGTGATTGGCAAAGGGGATATGAGAGGATCATGGGACAGGAGGCCCAGGGAGAAGGAAAAGGGGAAGGAGGGGAACCCAGAGGATGGGCAAGGCCACATATTTTAATTCCACATCCCATTCCCATTCTGATATTTCTGTCCACGGCCTCCTCTATTGTAAAGATGAAGCCACACTCAGGTTGGAGGAACAACACCTTATATTCCGTCTGGGTAGCCTCCAACCTGATGGCATGAACATTGACTTCTCTAACTTCCGCTAATGCCCCACCTCCCCCTCATATCCCATCCATTTTTTTTTTATATACACACACTCTTTCTCTCTCTCTCCTTCTTCTCCCTCTGACTATACCCCTTGCCCATCCTCTGGGTTTTTTCCCCCCTCCCCCCTTTCCTCCCTCCCCCCTTTCCTTCTCCCTGGGCCTCCTGTCCCATGATCCTGTCATATCCCTTTTGCCAATCACCTGTCCAGCTCTTAGCTCCATCCCTCCCCCTCCTGTCTTCTCCTATCATTTTGGATCTCCCCCTCCCACTTTCAAATCTCTTACTAGCTCTTCCTTCAGTTAGTCCTGACGAAGGGTCTCGGCCCGAAACGTCGACTGTACCTCTTCCTAGAGATGCTGCCTGGCCTGCTGCATTCACCAGCAACTTTGATGTGTGTTACTTGAATTTCCAGCATCCACAGAATCCCTCGTGTTTATGTAATGAAAATCTTAAAACCACTTTTCAATGTTCTTGTTTAGAAAAACTCAAGCAATACATATTCCTGTTTCTACAATAGTGTGACCACCTGATGATCATGCATTCTATATTTGATTATTTTCTCAATTTAGTTATTAATTATATAAAGATCTGCCATACCACACAAAGCATTAATAGTAATCTAGGTCTTTCTAATTATATCCTCAAAATAAATTTGTAATTTCGCTATATACTTGTTATTTCACAGATTAAATTTCAGATTTATTAAACTGTTGTTTAAAATGGGTAATTTTTGAAGCAGTTTTGCTGGTTAAAATAGAATTACAGGTGTCTAAAAATTTCTGCAGCATTAGCTAAAAAGTATAGCAGTTTACATTTATCAGAAGTATTTTCAGATTCATTGTTGATTTCCTGCATTTCAACATTCCTGATATCTGAATGTACTAGAGCTATTAGACAATTTTTTTAAATGGTCAAAATTGAGGAAGGTCAGCCAAGTTTAACTAAGTGACTGAGATATATTAATTTCAATAGGAATTCATCTATATTAGTGTAACAAATTATGAGATTAGCTCAATACCAAACTGGTCATCGGATATAACAACATTGAGTAAAAGCCATCCTACTTCCACCAGGAAATAAAGCTGAATGGGCAAAGCTGTTAAAGTTTTACTATTGTGTAACTTATTCAATACAATCCGTAGGTTAGCATTCTTTATATTGTATTTCAGCAGAGGATTGTGACTTGAATACTTGACAACTTGAGTTTCAAATTAGCTGAATATTTTACTGCCATATCACAATGCGAATTTTAAAATGATTTTTAAAAATTCTGGGTTTAAACTAATTAGACAGGGGGATAGGAATGGGAGTCATAGTGCTGAAGATGAGGTATTTGTTCTACAAACAGAGCCCATTTGTAGTGAAATTTCTAGCAAGGAGAGGCTGATAATAGGGCAAAATTGCAGTTAGCAGGATGAGTTACAACATAAACGATGGACAAAATCTAAAAGGGTGGATACAGGACTAAAAGTGTTATATTTGAATACAAGGTAGATGAACTTGTAGCACAGTTGCAGATTGGCATGTATGATGTTGTAGGCATCACTGAATCATGGCTGCGGCTAGTTACAATATTAATGCCCAACTGGGTCTTGCAATCTCAAGAGAAACATTCAGGAGAGTCACTCACGGTTATACTGCACGCCGCTTTCATGCATCAACTCTGATGCCTTTGAGTGGTAGGCAGCCACACAGTCTGCACCCAGGTCAGCTTCTCCAACCGGCTGGCTGGTTCCTCCTTCTCTGGCCCACCAGCCTGCCAGCTGGTTCCTACGACACCCCGGCCTGCTACTCCGAGCAACAAGATCCTCACTGATGCGGTAGACCAGCTGTACCCATAGTTTTTGGAGTCCAGTATAGTCTTACAATCACAAAAAATACATTTAACAAAGAAAAGAATAGCTTTGGTTGGCCTCTGAGAGGCTGCCATCTTATCAGAATATTCGGTGTTCTGACTAATGAAGGCCAGCTTGCCAAGTATCTTCTTCACCAACTTGTCATAGAGTAACAATTATAGAACCAGGTCATTTGGCCCATCTAGTCCATTTCAAACTGTTAATCTGCCTAGTCTTGTTGACCCACAACTCCCATCCGTATACTTAAACAAACATCTCTTAAATGTTGCAATTGAACCCACATCCACCACTAACACTGGCAGCTCATTCTACACTCATATCACCCACTGAGTGAAGAAATTTCCCTTCAGGTTCCCCTTGAATATTTCACCTTTCACCCTGAACCCAACACCTCTAGTTGTCATCTCACCCAACCTCGGCATTTTATATACCTGTAATACACTTTCAGTGAACTATGTACTTGTACTCCCAGGTCCCTCTGCTGGGATTACTATTCACTGTGAATGTACTACCTTGTTTGACTTCGTAAAGTGCAACACCTTGCGCTCATCTGAGTTAAACACTATTTGCCATTCCTCAACCTCCTTACTAACTCTAAGATAGTTTTGTAATTTTGATAACTTTGACTACTAAGAACCACCTATTTTAGATGTCATCTGCAATCTGTGGTTTTAACTAAGAGTCTTAAAAAGAATGCAGCAGTTTTATCAGAACTATGACCAACTTAAATTGTGAGGACTGATTGTAAACATTTTGATCAAGGTGTCTTGGGTTTAGATGGTTCTGAGATAATCCATTCAGTTACTCAGATTGATTAAAGGTTAAGTCAGGAAGCTCGTGAAAACTATTTCCTCTGTTAGTGAATTCAGGTAAGGAATGTAACCTCAAAATGAGAGAGAAGTCTTTCAGAAATGAAACATTTTATCACAAAACTACTTCAAACATACAATTTATCTTAAATAAATGAAAAATGTTTGCTAAGTTTAAGTTTTAAAGATTGAGCAGGAGATGTTAAAGTTGGAAAAATAATCAACAAAACGCATGAAAAGACTAAAACATAGAGGCAGAATTATGCTATTCAATTGTGGCTGGTTTATTATCTTTCTCAACCCTGTTCTCCTGCCTTCTCCCTGTAAATTTTGACACTCCTACTGATCAAGAACCTATCAGCTTCCACTAAAAATATAGTTGTAGAAAACTACAGTACAGAAACAGGCCCTTCAGCCCATGTAGTCCATGCTGAGCTATTTAAACTGCTTAGGCCCATTGACCCGCACCTGGACCATATCCTTTCATCCAGAAACCTAGTAAATATTTTCTTAAATGTTGAACTTGAGCTTACAGGCACCAGTTGAGCTGGCAGCTTGTTCCACACTCTCACTACCCTCTAAGTGAATAAGTTTTCCCTCGTCTTCTCCTTAAACATTTCACCTTTCACTCTTAACCCATAACCTCTGGTTGTAGTCCTACCTAACCTCAGTGGAAAAAGACTGCTTGCATATACCCTGTCTGTATACCTCAATTTTGTATACATCTATCAAATCTCCCCTCAATCTTTTACATTCAAGGGAATAAAATTCTAACCTATTCAATCTTTCCTTATGTCCTTCAGTCCCAGTAACATCCTTATAAATTTCCTCTGGACTTTTTAAATCTTATTTACATTGTTCCTGTTGTTAGGTGACCAAACCTCCACACAATACTCCAAATTAGGCCTCACCAATGTTTTCTACAACATCAATATAACATGTGGTTGATAAGCTGATGGAGAAGATCCTGAGCGGCAGGATTCATGAACATTTGGAGAGGTATAATATGATTAGGAATAGTCAGCATGGCTTTGTCAAGGGCAGGTCATGCCTTACAAGCCTGATTGAATTTTTTGAGGATGTGACTAAACACATTGATGAAGGTAGAGCCATAGATGTAGTGTATATGGATTTTAGCAAGGCATTTGATAAGGTACCCCATGCAAGGCTTATTGAGAAAGTAAGGAGGCATGGGATCCGAGGGGACATTGCTTTCTGGACCCAGAACTGGCTTGCCCACAGAAAGCAAAGAGTGGTTGTAGACGGGTCATATTCTGCACGGAGGTCAGTGACCAGTGGTGTGCCTCAGGGATCTGTTCTGGGACCCCTTCTCTTTGTGATTTTTATAAATGACCTGGATGAGGAAGTGGAGGGTGGGTTAGTAAGATTGCTGATGATGCAAAGGTTGGAGGTGTTGTGGATGGTGTGAAGGGCTGTCAGAGTTTACAGCAGGACATTGATAGGATGCAAAACTGGGCTGAGAAGTGGCAGATGGAGTTCAACCCAGATAAGTGTGAAGTGGTTCATTTCGGTAGGTCAAATACAGGTATGGTGGAAGAATATAGTATTAATGGTAAGACTCTTGGCAGTGTGGAGGATCAGAGGGATCTTGGGGTTCAAGTCCATAGGACACTCAAAGCAGCTGCGCAGGTTGATTCTGTGATTAAGAAGGCATATGGTGTATTGGCTTTCATCAATCGTGGAATTGAATTTAGGAGTCGAGAGGTAACGTTGCAACTATATAGGACTGTGGTTAGACCCCACTTGGAGTACTGTGCTCAGTTCTGGTCGCCTCACTGTAGGAAGGGTGTGGAAACCATAGAAAGGGTGCAGAGGAGATTTACAAGGATGTTGCCTGAATTGGGGAGCATGCCTTATGAAAACAGTTTGAGTGAACTCGGCCTTTTCTCCTTGAGCAACGGAGGATGAGGGGTGACCTGATAGAGGTGTATAAGATGATGAGAGGCATCGATCATGTGGATAGTCAGAGGCTTTTTCCCAGAGCTGAAATGGTTGCCACAAGAGGACACAGGTTTAAGGTGCTGGGGAGTAGGTACAGAGGCGATGTCAGGGGTAAGGTTTTTTACACAGAGTGGTGAGTACATGGAATGGGCTGCCGGCAACGGTGGTGGAGGTGGATAAGAGACTTTTGGATAGGTACGTGGAGCTTAGAAAAATAGAGGGCTATGGGTAACCCTAGTAATTTCTAAGGTAGGGAAATGTTTGGCACAACTTTGTGGGCCGAAGGGCCTTTATTGTGCTGTAGGTTTTCCATGTTTCTGTGCCAACTCCTGTACTCAATACTTTGATCTATGAAGCCCAACATGACAAAAGCTTCCTTTACGATTCTATCTACTTGTGATGCTACTTTCAATGAATTATGGATCTGAATTCTGAGATCCCTTTATTTTACCACACTCCTCAGTGCCCTCCTGTTCGCTGTGCAAGTCCTACCCTTGTTGGTCCTCCCAAAGTGCAACAAGCTTGCCTGCATTGAATTCCATCTGCCATTTTTCCAACTGGTCCAGATCCTGCTACAAGCTGTGATCGTCTTCCTCGCTGTCCACTACAACCTCAATGTTGGTGTCATTTGCAAATTTGCTGATCCAGCTAATCACATTATCATCCAGATCTTTGATATAGATGACAAGCAACAAACAACCCAGCACCATTCCCTCCAGAACTCCACTAGTCACAAGCCTCCAATCAGAGAAGCAACCATCTATTACCACTCTCTGGCTTCTGGAAAGCCAATGTCTAATCCAATTTACTATCTCATCTTGAATGCCAAGCAACTGAACCTTCTTCAACAACCTCCCATGCAGGACCTTGTCAAATGCCTTGCTAAAGTCCATTTAGACAACATCCACTGACTTGCTTTCATCAACTTTCCAGGTAACTTTCTCAAAAAACTCAAGATTGGATAGACATGACCAACCGTGCACAAAGCCATGCTGACTATCCTTAATCATTTCCTGTCTATCCAAATACTCAAGTATCCAGTCTCTTAGAACACCTTACAATAACTTTTCCACTACTGATGTCAGGCTCATCGACTTATAATTTCATGGTTTATTAAACAGCAGAACAACGAATTTGTTTCTCTTAATAATGTGGATTGTTGGTTGGCAATAATATAGCCCCATTACCTTTCTTATTCCTCACTTCCACTCATAAAGCCTCACTAGACAAGTTCTCCAGTCAGTTCTGATTGAGCACTGGCGTAACATTTTCCCTGTCTAGTAACACCATCCCTCCACCTTTAATCCCTCCTGCACTATCACGTCTAAAACAATGGAACCCTGGAATATTGGGCTACCATGTTATATTTCCATGTGTTAATCCATGCCCTGAGCTCATCTGCCTTTCTTACAATTCTTCTTGTATTGAAATATATGCAACTCAGAACATTAGTCTAACTTTGTCTGAGGTCTTAAGAACATCTGTCTCCACAACCACTCCACTATTTGTTATGGCACTCTGATTCCCATCCCCCTGCAACTCTAGCTTAACTTCCCCCACCTCCAGGTGCAGCACTAACAAACCTTCTTGCAAGGATACCTGATGACTTGGCCTATACAGCCATCTGAGGCAATGAATTCCACAGAATCATCATCCCTCTAGCTAAAGAAATCCCCCCCATTACTGTTCTAAACGGACGTCCTACTATTCTGAGGCTATGCCCCCTGTTTCTAGACTCCCCCACTATAGGAGACATCCTCTCCACATCCACTCTATCAAGGCCTTTCAATTTTTGATAGGTTTCGATCAGATTTCCAACCCCACCCCCCCAATTATTCTAAGCTCCAGCGAGTACAGGCCCAGAACAATCAAACACTGATCTTATGTTAACCTTTTCATTCCCAGGATCATTTTCATGAACATCAGCTTCAATGCCAGCTCATCTTTTCTTAATAAGGGACTCAAAACTGTTCACAATCGTCCAAGTGCAATTTGACCAAAACTTTAAAAGGTGTCAGCTTTAGAACAGAGTTGCAGATCAGATCTAAGCACTGAAAATATTAATTCTGTTCCTATGTTCATCTACAACTTCAAGAAAGCACAATACCAGAAAAGATTACCACATTCACTAGCTTTCTATTGGTCAAATTAAATGCAGTTTTATACTAGCAGCACAGCTCTGTTGAAAGCGGGCAAGGACAGTCAAACATACAGAATGTTCAATCTAGTAGATAGAATAAGTTTATAACAACAGGCCTTATCTGTGTCCTAGCTCAGGGTCTTTTGCAAAATGTTACTCTTTTTAGTTCTTCACCTGGCAAACAACCCCTGAAAAACTTTTTTAAGTATTAAAGAGAACTTCTGAATTAGGCTTTTTTTTTCCATAGGATAAGCAATGTTAAAGTTTATGCTCATTTCAGAAACTTCCACAAATGCACATCTCTATCAGCTCTCACTAGAAGCTGAAATATTAAATTGAACACATGATCACATGCTCCTGAAAAAGAATAGGAACATCTATTCATGCCAGGTTGTAGGATTTCTATTAAGTTATGAGTACTTAGGATTAAAGCCTGGCTAGGCAACTCAACCCCAACAGGATACAATTAGTGCAGATTCTACTCAAGTTTAGCATATATTTTACTGAAGCATTTGTGCTCAGGTCAGGCAGTGTTTTGCCTTGACATGCCAGCTCCACTCAGTACTTCATTTAGATCAATTTCACTTGATGACAGCCGTGTTAAATTGAAACTTGACCAGAGAGCAAACAAGGCCTTCTAGAATGGGGAGGTGGGAGAGGGGTGAGGGTGTTTCCCAGACTGACATTGGAGAGTTTACAGAGGACAATATTTGATGACATTGGCTTTAAATTGCTAGTGTCATGGGGAGGTGCTGACTGGACCTAAATTTAAGAGTCCTTTTTTGAGCAAAGAGTGATAGGGCAGACACAATATTCTGCAAGTGCTTAGGGTTGGGCAGAGTCTGTGGAAAAGTAAATGCTTGGGCTCAGGTCAGGTCATTATTAGCTTCAGTGAGGTTGGATCCCAGTGCAGTTTTAATGTTATATTCAAGTAGGTCTCCACTCAAGGACAAATAGTGTCCATTGAACTATTCATAACCAAACTTCTACATAGGTTGTTGCAGTGGTTTCAGTGTAACTTTCTAGAAACAGTCTCTGAATAAACAAATATGCTAAGTACACATAAACTATTGATTGCCTATACCTGTGACCATGTTTGATATGCTATGTGACAACATCAGTCTGCAGGTCAATTAACACAATCCCATTGTCTTAACATTTGGCTAATGCATATGCAAACACTTCATGGTCACCATTTTGCAATCCATATCTCTTAGTCTGTGGGCTTTTAACTTCAGTTTACTGGTTGGAATTTACAATAAAGAATTTAAGACTGGTTCTTGTTTAAAATAATATCTGCTGTAGTCACGTAACTCCAGAATACTCCCTAACACCATCTCCATAAGGGAAATTGGGAAAGGACAATAAATACCAGCCTTACCGAAATCTCCCCAATCACGAGGATGAATTAAAAATTTAAATCCCCTCTGTCCAAAACATATAAAAACAGTATAGGCAAGCAGAACCCTGGTTGAAGAGGTAAATTGTGAAGAGTGAGAGAGGAAGAAAAAAGTTTAGAGCTTTAGGGATGGGTGTTTAAATGCCTATGTATCATTAAAGGCCGAAAATGGATCAGCACACACTTTTCAGAGGGTTGTCAATCTGAAACTTGCAAACATAGGAAAAAACAAGTGAAAATGAGTTTACCAATAAAGGTTCTATCGTACTGTGAGCATCTGTTGAATAAAGACCAAATGAATGAGCAGGAGATACTTTGCTGAGCTTAATGGAAGGTGTTGGATGAGAACCCAGCCAGGAGGGCTTTGGAGTTTTCAACAATAGAGCCAGTAAAAACATGATGAAAGTTGGAGCAGTAGATGAGCCGAGGAGTAAACGGTACCGAGGAACGTTTCAGATATTATAAATATTTGGTTCTGCCACAATTGTGGTATCGTGTCTAGTTTCAGGTGCCACATTTTCAGAAAGAGGTAAAGATTTTAGAAAGGGTGCAGAAAAGGTTTACCAAATTCATTCCAGGAATAACAAACCGGTTATGTGTATAGGTAAGAAAACCAGGGATTATTAGATGCTTAGCTCACTTTACATGTGACTGCCTGGATAAGCACAACTCCAACCCCATAAATGAGATGGCTGAATCACTGTCGAAGGCTGAATCATAGGTGGTGTAACCAAACTCCATTTCTAACAAATTTCTAATATTTCTAACCAAGCCAAACTGCTGCTGGCGACCCCCATACTTGTATGACGCACCTTCAGCTCCAATTATATTGTTCCAAAAGTCGAAGATATGTATCTAATCCTTCATTTGCAATTAGCAAACATACAATCTTGAAGCTATAAAAAAAAACTTAAGTGTATCCAAGTGCAAGTCAAGCGTAATTAAGCATTCATCAAAAGATACAATATTCTTCAGTCCTCAGTCCCAAACTCTACTGAACAAAGCACAAATATGTAACTTATTCCCTTCGCTGTTACCATACCTCCCACTCACGTGATTAGTTACCATAACAAATGTGCAACACAGAATTCAATCCAGATAGAAAACAGATGCATGGCTTCTACAGGTGGTGACGAGTCAGCATTTAGGAAGGAGAATGAAAATCTGGTTGAATGAGCCACCACAACAACCTCTTGCTCAATGTCAGCAAGCCAAGGAACTGATTATTGACTTAGCATCATAGAGTCGTTGAACAGAACAGCACAGAAACAGGCCCTTTGACCCATCTAGTCCATGCCAAAACATTTAAACTGCCCACTCCCATTGACCTGCACCGAGATTATAGCCCTCCATACCCCTACCATCCATCTATCCAAACTTCTCTTCAACATTGAAATCGAGCTTGCATCCACCACTTGCACTGGCAGCTCGTTCCACACTCACAACCCTCTGAGTGAAGTTGTCTCCCTTCATGTTCCCCTTAAATGTTTCACCTTTCATCCTTAACCCATGACCTCTAGTTGTAGTCCCACCCAACCTCAGTGGAAAAAACCTGCTTACATTCACCCTATCTATGCCTCTCATAATTCCTATAGCTCCATCAAATCTCCCATCAGTCTTTTACATTCCAAGGAATAAAGTCCTAACCCATTCAGACTTTCCTTATAACTCAGGTACTGCAGGCCTGGCAACATCCTTGTAAATTTTCCCTGTACCCTTTCAACCTTATTTACATCCTTCCTGTAGGTAGGTAACCAAAACTGCACACAACACTCCAAATTAGGCCCCCACCAATGTGTCATGCAACTTCAACATACACTTTCATGAATTTCGGACCTGTATTCCAGAACTCTTTGTTCTTCAACACTGCTCAGTGCCCTACAGTTCATTGTGTAAGACCTACCCTGGTCAGTCCTATGGAAATACAATGTCTGCATTACATTCATCTGCCATTTTTCAGCCCATTTTTCGGATTGGTCCAGATCCCACTCTAAGCTCAGACAGCTCTGACAGTCTTCCTCCTCGCTGTCCACTATGCCCCCGACTTTGGCGTCATCCACAAATTTGCTGATCCAGTTAACCGCAATATCATCCAGATCATTGATATACTGTAGATGGCAAACAATAATGGACCCAACATCGATCCCTGTGGCACTCCACTATTCACAGGCCTCCATTCAGAGATACAACCATCAACTACCTCTCTGGCTCCTCCCACAAAGCCAATGTCTAATCTGATACCACCCAAGTCATGCTCTCCTCTTGCTGCTGTCAACAGGAAGGTGGTACAGGAGCCTCAGGACGCACACCACCATGTTCAGAAACAGGTACCACCCCTCAACCATCAGGCTTTTGAACCAAAGGAGATACTGTAACTTCACTTGTCCCATCACTGAACTGTTCCCAGAATCAATGGACCCAACATCGGACTCTGAATCTCATATTCTCAATATTTATTGCTAAGTTTTTATTATTATTGATATTATTATTTCTTTTCTTCTTTCTTTGAACTTTGAATCAAAGGAAATGTAATAGAGTATTTAAACTCAAAGGGAATAGTAGAGGTTAAACAAATCCAAAGTTCAAAGTAAATATCTAAATACTGTCACCATATACAACCTTGAGATTCATGTTCTTGTGGACATACTCAATAAATCCAATAACCATAATAAAAATCAGTGAAAGACTGTATCAAATGGGCATACAACCAATATGCAAAAGACAACAAACTGTACAAATACAAAAAGAAATAAATAATAATAATAAATAGATACTCTGACAGCAGCCCCCAAACCTGCAACCTCTACCACTTAGTGGGCAAAAGCAAGATACTGTACATGGGAACACTACAACCAGAACACTCTCTTCCAAGATGCACGCCGTCCTGATTAGGACTTACATTTCCAATGGAATGAGCAGCCTTTTTCTTCATTGCTGCCCAATCCAAATCCTCCCCTCTCCAGTAATATCTTCATCAGAAGAGCTGCAGAAATTCAAAAGCTGGTCTCTACGACTTTCGCAAGTGTTGTTAGAGATGTTAATAATTACTGGTTTTATCAATGATTCCTAGATCCTGTAAAACTAATAACTAAATGGCATGGTCATTGCGGAACTTAAATTCAGTAGGATTTTTTTCGCGATTTTATAAAGACAATCTCAATAACCGTGATATTTCTGGAATTTCATCAACACTCATGATTTACTTTGGAGAAGGAAATTGGGCTTCCTAACCCAGTCTGGAGTGTAGTATATGGAGCTCCAGACCCACAACAATGCAGTTGACTATCAACTGCCTTCTGAAGTGGCCTAGCAAACCACCTTGTCGTATCGTTATTGCTACGTTACAACAGGAACGTGGCAAGTCAAGAAAGTGGTTCACATGCTCCATGTTCTCAAGCACAGTTATTGTTGGAGAACCGCATGCTGGTTTTTAGTGATGCACACATCCCGAAAATAAAATATAGACATTCAAAATGGAAGTAAGCAAGTATATATAACATAACTGTTCTAAGACTAAATGTATCAGAGCAAAACTGAACTTTAAAATAGATACATTATAAATAGTGGTAAGTAATACTAAAAGAATCTCAAATTTATAAAAAGATTTTGATTAGAAGCAAAAAGGAAGAGTAGAATTCCTTATAAGAATTGAAAACAAGAGCCTAGATCGAACATGCTTATGACCAAAGATTTCAGCAAATATTAATGTAGAAGATTAAAGCAGCCAGAACCTATGTTGGGACGAATTTTGAGTGTGGTAATGGCATAAACAAGGAATCTTTTTCATTAACATTACAGCATAAGAACATGCAGATCAGATTACTGGAAGAGGATATCATGCCAGATGGTATACAGCTCGAGGAGACAAGAAGTTACCAAAAAATAATTATCAGTTAAATTTGGTACCGTGACCTGGCTTTGCAGATCTCACCAGAACTGGGGTTTGCAAGTTTAATTAAATGAAAACGTGAAGAGTGATGTCTGATGATGCCATCAAACCTGACTAAATTACATTAGCCCAGCAGGGAGAAGTCATTTTAGTTCTCTAACAAATCAGCCTGCATGCTTAATATTCTTGGTCCAGAAAACTTCCTCTTGCCTTTCTTGCCTTGCAAGAAAATCCTGAACTTGGCCAGTGGGTAAGCCGTTCGGAAATAGATCTCTCCATCTTACAGAGTGAAAACTGATTCACTAAATCCCCTCAGGAGACAGTTTAACCTTCCGGCTGGGAAGGAAATACCCTCAGAGTTAACTGTATTAGGACAATGTCTCCCATCCACTACATAATGTACTGGGTGGGCACAGGAGTACATTCAGCCAGAGACTCATTCCACCGAGATGCGACACAGAGCATCATAGGAAGTCATTCCTGCCGGTGGCCATCAAACTTTACAACTCCTCCCTTGGAGGGTCAGACACCCTGAGCCAATGGGCTGGTCCTGGACTTATTTCCTGGCATAATTTACATATTACTATTTAATTACTTATGGTTTTATACTGCTGTATTTACACTCTATTCTTGGTGGGGGCAACTGTAACAAAAATCAGTTTCCCTCGGGATCAATGAAGTATGACTATGACTCCAATTCAACCTCCATCTTAGATCCTACAGTAACAAGTTTATTCTGATCCCTACTGTGTCCAAACTCACTGTGAGGAGATTACCAGGGTGGCCTCCAGGAGGAGGAATATGACATGAATGCATTCTCTGAATGCCCACACTCGGAGAGGGTGCAATGCAGGTAAATCACCAGACCTACTCCACTTGCTCTTGTCAGCTGGTGAAGGTTTTTCTCCTTGTGTCTGGATAGCCTCCCAAACACAGCAGTGACAAGTGGTGTGGATCAGTGGTGGCGGTCTGCAAAGAACCTGAACTCAGGCACTGGAGTCACTGTGACACTAACCCGTACACGTGCACATGTGAGGTTGTGGGAGTTCAAAGATCTCAGTTAACTTTGTCTTAGTAAACTTTGCTCCTCAGAGGCCTGACTATCAATACGAGTCACAAAAAACTCTGTGGTGGCCTGCATGGCTTCGAGTCATCAATTCGTAGAGCACTACAGCACGGGGGCAGACCCTTCTGTCCAAATAGTCCATGCCAAACTACTTCTCTACCCAGTCCCATCCGCCTGCACCAGGATCATAGCCCTCCATACCCCTGCTATCCATGTACTCACCAGACATCCCTTAAATGTCAAAATCGAACCTGCATCCACCACTTTGATAAGAGCTTGTTCCACACTCTCACCGCCCTCTGAGTGAATAAGTTCCCCCTCAAGTTCTCCTTAAACATTTCTCCTTTCATCCTTAACCCATGACCTCTAGTTCTAGTCTCCCCCACCCCCCCCAAAACCTCAGTGGAAAACGCCTGCATGCATTTACCCTATCTCTACCTCTCATCGATTACTTCTGATGTTTATGGCTTCATGCTATGCCATCCAGCAAGAGAACTTTTGTCCCCTATTGGGAGACAATTTTGATGACAGAAATACTACCAAAGGAGGAGAAAATGTTAGGCAAGAACTGTGTGTGAAGTATGCAGTGAGACTGCAGGGTTTGACTCTTCAAATAGTGTGGTTTCAGAGAAATTGTTTGGTAAAATTGGTTCTGAGAGATGTTAGTTTTCAAACTAGCAAAGCTGAAAATGAGAGGAGTTTGTAATCAGGGTTTACCCTGTTGCTGGCATCATCAGGAGAAATTTTACACCATTTTTAGTGAAAATCCATCTGGAAAGACAAGAGTTAACCTCTCACTAAATATTGAGAGGCCAGGAAATGATCCACCTTTGTTCCTCTGTGGTCAAACCCATGTTTTTTTTTTGATGTTATCAAAAGAAATTCCTAGGCTGAAATCACTTGAGTCAGATTTGGACAAATATTTGTAAAAAGGATTTTGTAAAGGTTGGGGAAATGAAAAAATAGATGTGTTTAAAAAACAGGGCTGATGAGATGAATGACATTTTTAGTTGTGGGAATTTTAACTATGATTCAGGAAAAGCCCTACAGTTTTCACTTAACTATTCCCACCACCTACTCACACAGCCACCATTATCTCATCAAGCTGGTAGTCAGTGAACAACTCAACTCCTAGCTGCATTACAGTATAACCTATTATAATAACTAACACATTGTGATGCCAATGAAGTATTAGAAGTTAATTGCACCATAATATTTGAGATTCCTTTTCTTTACATTTCTGACCTTCAATTCAATCAAATTCTTCACCACTGCAGTCAGCACATTTCAAATTAAACCCACTGTGAAGCAGTTGGAGATTCTATGACCCAGTGAATAATAGTCTCTGTTCCTCTTCTTGTAAAATTAAAGATTTTTGCATCAACCCAGATGAGTCACTGTTAAGTGGAAGGTTGTCAATGGGAGGAGAAGCATTAAGCAGAACAAGTACAATCTGTGCAAGTAATGGCTGGCAGTCAGACTAAAAATACACCGCCCTCGCCAGCCCTACTTTTGAGAAGTCAGCTGTTTTGAATAAATACACAGAAATGTCCAGTGCAGCTTTACCTTTGAGCCTGATGATTGGGTTAATTGAAAAAGCACAAAAATGTAGCCTCTTGCTCAATTTTTAAATAGATGTTTTTTGATCATCTAAGAGACCGTGCATTAGTGTAACATTCTTTAAAGGGTCAAAGTTTTTTTTTTAATCAGTTCCCCCATCCCCCAGAGGGAGAGAGAAGAACAAATGACTAGACAAATTCTGTAAGCAAATCACAGACCAACAGTGTCTCTCCCTCATTGATATCATATTTTTAAAAAGGGCAGATCCCTCATACTCTCCCTTGGAATCAGCAATACACTTAGTCTGTCAGAAGGTGGCAGTGTGGTCTGCGGCTAATATCAGCAATGCATTGTCCTCTTGGGAACCATTTTCTGCCTATTTAACTGATGGTTCTTTTCCAAATGGTTACTAAAGTACCTTGCAAATGATTGTTACACTGTGTGAACAAGCAACTGTCTTTGTTGCAAGCTGATGCTTTGGAAGTATCTGCTGGAATAAAAATGTAAAGCTCATCCTTGTCCAGCATATTATCATGGGAATGCAATTGCAATGTAATGACCTCTCTCACAAAATGGAGGCAGCAAACTGTCTTGTAGTATGGAGACAGGAGTGATGGGATCACTAAATGGAGTTCCTGGCAGAAGTATGAAGAAAACAATATCACAATGCTTACAACTCACTTTAAAACTCGCTTCCTGATCTAAACAGTTAGAACATCAAATACATTCATGGTTTTGGGACAGTCCACTAGACAGCACACTTTGCTGCAGTCTTAATATAAACAAACTTTATGCAGGGATGTCATAATAGCAAAAAAACTTATTATAGACAATAAACAATAGGTGCAGGAGTAGGCCATTCAGCCCTTCGAGCCAGCACCGCCATTCACTGTGATCATGGCTGATCATCCACTATCAGTATCCAGTTCCTGTCTTATCCCCATAACCTTTGATTCCACTATCTTTAAGAGCTCTATCCATCTCCTTCTTGAAAGCATCCAGAGACTTGGCCTCCACAGCCTTCTGGGGCAGAGCATTCCGTATATCCACCACTCTCTGGGTGAAAAAGTTTTTCCTCAACTCCATTCTAAATGGCCTATCCCTAATTCTTAAACTGTGGCCTCTGGTTCTGGACTCACCCATCAGCAGGAACATGCTTCCTGCCTGCAGCGTGTCCAATCCCTTAATAATCTTATATGTTTCAATAAGATCCCCTCTCAGCCTTCTAAATTCCAGAGTATACAAGCCCAGTCGCTCCAATATTTCGACATATGACAGTCCCGCCATCCCGGGAATTAACCTTGTGAACCTACGCTATACTCCCTCAATAGCAAGAATGTCCTTCCTCAAATTTGGAGACCAAACCTGCACAGAGTACTCCAGGTGTGGTCTCACCAGGGCCCTGTACAGCTGCAGAAGGACCTCTTTGCTCATACTCAATTCCCCTTGTTATGAAGGCCAGCATGTCATTAGCTTTTTTCACTGCCTGCTGTATTTGCATGATTGCTTTCAGTGACTGATGTACAAGAACACCTAGATCTCGTTGTGCTTCCCCTTTTCCTAACTTGACTCCATTTAGATAATAATCTGCCTTCCCATTCTTACCACCAAAGTGGATAACCTCACATTTATCCACATTACACTGCATCTGCCAATTTATAATTATTAAGTGTCTTTTTACACACAAGTTACATCCCACAGACATTATCAAACAAATTGACACGAAAGCCCTCGCAAGGTAGAAGGCCCCGAAGGACTTCCTGGTAAGGCTCTGAAAACTTGTGCCAGCCAACTAGTGGGAGTATTCAAGGACATTTTCAACCTCTCACTGCTACGGGTGGAAGTTCCCAGTTGTTTCAAAAAGACAACAATTATACCAGTGCCTAAGAAGAGTAATGTGAGCTGCCTTAATGACTATCACCCAGTAGCACTCACATCTGTAGTGATGAAATGCTTGGAGAGGTTGGTCATGATTAGACTGAACTCCTGATTCAGCAAGGACCCGGACCCACTGCAATTTGCCTATTGCCACAATAGATCAAAGGCAGACACAATCTCAACAGCTCTTCACACGGCTTTAGACCACCTGGATAACACAAACACCTTTATCAGGATGCTGTTCATTGACTATAGCTCAGCATTTAACACCATCATTCCCACAATCCTAATTGAGAAGTTACAGAACCTGGGCCTCTGTACCTCCCTCTGCAATTGGATCCTCAACTTCCTAACCAGGAGATGATAATCTGTGCACATTGGAGATAATATCTCCTCCTCGCTGACGATCAATACTGGTGCACCTCAGGAGTGTGTGCTTAGTTAGCCCAGTACTCTGTTGTCTCTATACCCATAACTGTGTGGCTAGGCATAGCTCAAATACCATCTATAAAATTTGCTGATGTTAGTAGAATCCCAGATGGAGACAGGAGGGTGTACAGGACTGAGATATGCCAACTAATGGAGTGGCGTCGAAGCAACAACCTGGCAATCAACGTCAGTAAGACGAAAGAGCTGATCGTGAATTTCAGGAAGGGTAAGACAAAGGAACACATACCAATCCTCATAGAGGGATCAGAAGTGGAGAGAGTGAGCAATTTCAAGTTCCTAGGTGTCAAGATCTCTGAGGATCTAACCTGGTCCCAACATATCGATGTAGCTATTAAAAAGGCAAGACAGTGGTTATACTTCATTAGGAGTTTGAAGAGATTTGGTATGTCAACAGAAACATTCAAAAACTTCTATAGATGTACTGTGGAGAGCATTCTGACAGGCTGCATCACTGTCTGGTATGGAGGGGCTACTGCACAGGACCAAAAGAAGCTGCAGAGGGTCATACATTTAATTGGCTCCATCTTGGATACTAGCCTACAAAGTACCCAGAACATCTTTAGGGAGCGGTGTCTCAGAAAGTCAGCGTCCATTATTAAAGATCTCCAGCACGCAGGGCATGCCCTTTTCTGATTGTTACCATCACGTAGGAGGTACAGAAGCCTGAAGGCACACACTCAGTGATTCAGAAACAGCTTCCTCCCCTCTGCCATCCGATTCCTAAATGGACATTGAACCCATGAACACCATCTTACTTTTTTAAAATATATAGTATTTCTGTTCTTGCACGATTTTTACTCTATTCAATATACATATACTGTAATTGATTTACTTTTTTTTATATTATGTATTGCATTTTACTGCTGCTGCTAAGTTAACAAATTTCACAACATATGCCAGTGATAATAAACCTGATTCTGAATCTGAAGTTGATATTACAATTAATCACAGGCTTGGTCATGAAATCAAAGAAAACTTGCAACATATTTACTCATTGCATCGTCACTCCCATGCAGCCTAATTCTGAACTCCCTAACCTTACACCACTGAGCCTGCAGCCTGAACGTCGTGACTCTTCAAGTACAAATCCAAGTGCTTTCTAAAATGTGACAAAGACTTCCTGCTTCCATTGACCTTTTTGAGTTCAAGACACCAAATGGGAGAAAATACCTTTCCACATCTCCCCTGTAACCGTTCAATCAATTACAGAGGTATACCCTCTGCTATGGGAAACACATATTTCATGAAATTAAGGATGGGCCCAGGTGAGTTATGTATATTTATACTCAAACAGATTAAACAATTAAAACATACTTCAGCTTGTTCAACATGTTTGTGTAATATCATCTAGGCTGCACAATAAAGAAACTTCACTGCTACTCAATGGCGACATCATTTCACCCCACTGCAGAAAGTCTCTTTCTTCCACCCGGTCCTTCCTTCATCTTCACCGCTACTTTGATTAATTTGTTTTCTCCTCTTCTCAGTTCTGACGAAGGGGTTCTGGCCTGAAAAGCTAACTGTTACTCTTTCCACAAATGCTGCTCTACAGATCTTCCAGAATCTTCTGTTTTTATTTTCTCTTCTTTACGCTATTTTGTGACATCAGCTTTCTCGACCTTTCAGTTTCTTCCATTAATTTTGTTGCTTTCAGTTCCCTGTTCCAATCTTCTCCACTCTGAATCATTGTTCAGCTACCCATCTCTTTGCCAAGCTCATTTACTCCCACCCTGGGTTTTAGGATTGCTAGGTTTTGCAGAAAGAGAGTGAACGCTGCTCTACTCTCAATGAGGGATCAGAAGTGGAAAGGGCGAGCTTTTTCAATTTCTTCGGTGTCAGCATCTATCCTGGGCCCAGTGTGTTGATCCAAGCACAACAGCGGCTACATTTCGTTAGGAGTCTGAGGAAACTTGGTATGTCACCAAATACTTTTGCAAATTTTTACAGATGTAGCATGGAGAGCAATCTGATTGGTTGCATCACAGTCTGGTATGGAGGGGCCACTGGATATGGAAACAGCTTTAGAAAGTTGCAAGCTCAACCAGCTCCATCATGGACACTAGCCTCTCCAGCATCGAGGACACCTTCAAAAGGCAATGCCTCAAAATGGCAGCGTCCACCATTGAGGACCCATCACCCAGGACAGGCCCTCTTCTCACTGCTACCATCAAGGAGGTGGTGCAGGAGCCTGAAGGCAAACGATCAAACACACCATTTTTTTCTGTCTGTTTATTTAATTTGTATATGTATGTTCTTATTGCAATTTATAGTGTTCTTAATTATATATTGCAATGTACTGCTGCAAAATAACAAATTTCATTACATTTGTCAGTGATATCAAACCTGATTCTGATTCCAGTGTGAAAGGACAAATTTCAAGGTTCAGGTACCAACCAACAGGAGGACTGTTAGTCTGGGGAATATCCAGGAGACCAGAACCAGAGGTGACCCTCAGCTTTAGGAACAATCCTATAAAGGCACTGAAAGTAAGAGAGTGAATCCTAAAACCGAATTGTTATTCAATCAGCAGCAGATCAATTCAACCCTTAGGGTTTTGGTTGAGCAGATTTTAGGATGCAAACTGGGATACTAACTGCAAATTGAATATCCTTAAATTTACAGAGTTTGTAAGATGGGAGGCTGGCAAAATCCTACAAATAGTAGTGGATATGGCCCAGACCATCACAGGTAAAACCCTCCCCACCTCTGAGCACATCTACTCAAAGCATTGTCGCAGGAAAGTAGCATCCATAATCAGGGACCCCCTCCACTCAGAACACACTCTCTTCTCACTGCTGCCATCAGGAAGAAGGTACAGGAGCCTCAGGACTCACACCACCATGTTCAGGGACAGTTACTACCCCTTAACCATCAGGTTCTTGAACCAAAAGGTGATAACTTCACTCAGCTTCACTTGCCCCATCATTAAAATGTTCCCACAACCTACGGACTCATTTTCGGGAGCTTTTCATCTCACTTTCTTAATATTTATTTGTTATTTATTTATTATTTATTTCTTTTTGTATTTGCACAGTTTGTTGTCTTATGCACACTTGTTGAACACCCAAGTTGGTGTGCCTGCAAGAAAACGGATCTCAGAGTTGTATATGGTGACACATATGTACTTGATAATAAATTTACCTTGAACTTTACTTTAATTAGCCAGGGTTTGGAATAGTCAAATCCAGAGGAGGGGAGAAAAGGATGTATGAACTGAAGCAACAGATGAGCTGAGACAGGGTGGAGTCACACAATTGAATGAAGTAATAGCATAAAAATGTGGTGTGAAGCACCTATTGAAATAGTAAGCAGTCTGATTCATTTGCAAAGTTTTAGCTTAGAATGGGAGTGGAGATGATAGGTCGGGTAAGGAGCTGGCTGCAGGGACCTAGGACCATAACTCGTTTTACCACTATTTAACTGAGTAAAGTAAAAACCAAGAATGCTGGAAATACTCACCAGTTCAGATAGCATCCATGGAGAGAGAAACAGAATTAACCTTTCAGTTTTTAGCACACACTTGCTTGGATTTCCAGTCACCTGAAAAATCATCAGAAAGAGATTATAATTGAAATTAGAAATATTTCTGATGAAGGGTCTCACACCAGAAACATTAACTCTCTTCTTTCCTCAGATGCTGCCTAACCTTCTGTATATCTCCAATATTTTCTCTTTTTATTTCAGATATATATTTTTTTAAATGAGAGGAACGCTGTGCTTACCTGGTACTAGACTTTCATTAGATAGGGCAGCAATGAAGAGGAGAGAGATGACGTAGAACTGAGTTGCAAAATCTGATGGGTTTTCATATAACAATCAGGAGGAACTCAGCAGGTCGAGCAGCATCAGCGGGAAGAAAGGAATTGTCAATGCTTCGGATCAAAACCCCACATCAGGACGGATATTGGCAAGGCAAGGTGACTGGTATAAAGAGGAAAAGGGGGAGCTGTGAGATCGGAGACTGAGGTGGCGCCAGCTGCTGTGCGGACGTAAGCAAGAACACAAAGGGCTATCAGTGCTGGACTGTTGACAGACAAAGGACGTGAGACTGGGAGCCATTAGGGAGAATGTTCACATACCAAAGAAGGTGTGGTGGGGGGGGTGGTGTTTGACTTCTGTGGGTGAATTGTGTGTGTAGTGGAGGAAACCAGGAGGGGGTGGGTTGGGTGACAAAGATGGATGTTGGGTAATTGGGGACTGAGAGCTGAAGTGAAGGGTACAAAAGCAGGAGGACTGGAAAAGGATCAGGAAGAGAGGAGGAGGAAGAAGAAGGGAGAAAAACAACCCATAAGAGGCAACCTAATACTGTACAACTCAGTATTGGGTTGTCTGGAACAGTTAAGAATATTAGGGTAACTATATACATGTAAGTTATAATAGAAAGAAAGAAGACTGTTGTTTTAAAAGAAAAGTGAACAAATTGAGGCACGTAATACATATGCCTCAATATTGGTAATTGCGATGTTCCTTTTCACGTACACTCTCTTCTCTAAGGCAGGCAAATACAATGTTAGCATTCTTTTCCAGAGGACTAGAATAGCAAAGCAGGGATGTAATGCTGTGGCTTTATAAGGCACTGGTCAGATTGCATTTCAAGACTCCAGATTGTTTAATGCCATTTCTTGTATACAAGTGTAAGTAAGAATGAAATGATTGTTCCTCCAAATTTGAATGCAACACAAAATAAACACAGAAGGAACAGAATAATAATTTTAAAAAACATGATGAATATACATACATAAGACAATTTATATACATGAGGTCCCCTTTTGTTCAGGGTTGTCCGTGTACGTTGCGTCCCAGCTGTCTATGCAATACGCAAGCCAGGACAGTACAATATAGAGAGCGAGCTGTTGTTAGTGTAGCAGGCTCTCCATCTCCATGCATCTGATGAATCCAAAGTAACAGCAGATACCGATACAGTTAGACACTAGTGACGCCTCAGGAGATGCCAATCAGCACTGAACTCCAACACTCACAACACGCTGGAGGAACTCAGCAGGTCGGGCAGCATCCGTGGAAAAGATTGGTCGACGTTTCGGGCCGGAACCCTTTGTCAGCACTGAACTCCACATAGGACTGCCTTAGGGACTCCAGGTTCAGGTTCAGATTTTACCTTTGTGTTTACTCACAAAGCATTCTCCTTGAGTGGGTCTAACCGAAAGGCGGTGGAGGGTTGAGATCAGAATTTTCCTTCTTCGAGATGAGCTGCCAAACACGGCTGATGAAACCCATCAGCCTGAAGCAACCGGTTTTAAGCTGCTAGTGACCAGCCTTTGCCCCTTCTCCTGTCAGTAGAAATAGTTCTGCCAGAATTAGTAGCTAAGCCACACATGAAGGCCAGGAGCTGGACTTGGTTGTCAGGGGCTATTTGAGACATATGCTATTGCGGGCATTTATTAGACAGTGGGAGCTTATCCCCACTACCACCCTTGGCTATGACAACCTTAATACACAGATTGATTATATGTCCATGAATGATGCTAGGCTGTATATAAGGTGACCAACAGGAAGTAATAAAGTTGTGGTGGATTTAGTGGGTGGAAGTGTTGATCAGCCTTTCTGCTCAGGGAAAGTAATTGCTATTGAGTCTGCTAGTCCTAGCATGGATGCTACATGGCCTCCTCCCTAATGGGAGAGAGACAAACAGTCCATAAGCAGAATGGGTGGGACCCTTCATTATGTCACTGACCCTTTTCTGGCACCTTTCTGTATATATGTCCCGGATGACAGGTAGGCTGGTGCCGGTGATGTGTTGGGCAGCTTGAACTATCCATTGTCAAGCCTCCAGTCTGCCGCAGTGCAGCTTCCGTACCAAGCAGTGATGCAGCCTGTCGGGATGCTCTCTTCTGCGCATCTGTAGAATGATGTGAGTATGGATGAACAAAATCCAGTTTTCTTCAGCCTCCTCAGAAAGAAGAAGCATTGATGAACTTTCTTTCTTTTTTTCAATCTTTTTATTGATTTTTTTTAAAAAGTGAGTATACAAACAAGAGGAGAATATCTCTGATATATATGTCAGTAACAGCACATACAGAAGGTAAAATAAATATCAGAATCACACATAGTGTTGATCTACAAAGTATAAATTTGGTATAGAATGTATAATATAGAAAGAAAAAAGAATGTAATTCATTCTCCTCTTATCAATTTATAAAGAAAGGAAGGACTATTAGAAATTTCTATATATTAAAAAAGAAAAAAAAACACTATTTTAAACAAAAAAAAAGGACTGGGTGGTCCATCCTGAGAAAAATACCAAGAGAAGAGAGACTCTCTGATCAAATCCAAGGTTCTGAAAAAATAGCTGGAAGAGAATCAGTACAAAAATCAGATCATATGAAAATATTGAATAAAAGATCACCAGATTTCTTCAAATTTAAAGGATGTATCGAATGTCCAACTTCTTATTTTCTCTAGACTTAAACAGGACATGATAGAGGAAAGCCAATAAAGGGCAGTAGGAGGGTTAGGGTCCTTCCATTTAAGTAAAATGGCTTTCCTAGCCAATAGGGCTGAAAAGGCCATTATCCGCTGAGGGGAAGCAAGAGTATATCCTGCCTCCAATGGAATAATCCTAAAAATAGCTGTAAATAAGTTTGGTTGTAAATCCAGATCCAGTACTTTTGATAAGGTTTTAAAAGCATCTTTCCAAAAATTCTCCAACTTTATGCAAGACCAAAACATGTGAGTTAAAGAGGCCACCTGAGTATTACATCCATCACAAATAGGATTAATATTGGGAAAAATACGGGCTAATTTATCCCTTGACATATGTGCCCGATGCACTACCCTGAACTGTATCAAGGAATGACGGGAACAAATAGATGAAGTGTTTACTAGATGAAAAATTTTACTCCATTGATTATCTGAAAGTAACTCTTGAAATTCCAATTCCCAGGCAGTTTTAATTTTATCGTTAGATATCATTTGTAAATTCAATAACCATTTATAAATTGTAGCTATTAATCCTTTCTGGAGTGATTTAACATGGAAGGGGGTATCTATTATATTAGATGGGTAAGCGGAGGGATAATTTGGAAGCAAGGTACATAAAAAATTCCTAATCTGTAAATATCTAAAAAAGTGTACATCGGATAAATCAAATTTATCCGCTAACTGAGTAAAAGACATTAAACAATCCCCTATAAACAAATCCGAAAAAGTTATTATTCCTTTGGTTTTCGAAATTAAAAAGGCCTGATCTAGAATTGATGGTTTAAAAAATAATGATATATTTTACTAAAAAGGACAAAATTATTTAATTCAAAAAATCTGCGAAACTGAAACCAAATTCTTAATGTCTGTTTAATAATAGGATTACAGTCTTGTTTACTAATCTTAGAGAGCAGAAAAGGAAGAGGAGCTCCCAGTAAAGAGGCCAAGAAGTACCCCTTCACCGAGTTTTTCTCCAAATCCACCCATAAAGGACAGTCATATGTGTCTGAATAATGAACCCAACAGGTAATATATCGAATATTAATTGCCCAGTAGTACAGTCTAAGATTTGGCAAAGCCATACCACTGTCCTTTTTTAATTTCTGCAATAAAGGTTTACAGTACTCAGTCTAGGATTTTTGTTGTTCCAAATATAGGATAAAATTTTAGAGTCTATTCTATCAAACGACTGTTTAGGAACAAATGAAGGAACTGCTTGAAATATATATAAGAATTTCGGTAGAACTATCACTTTAATAGCATTAATTTGACCAATTAATGATAGCGTCATAGGAGACCATTTAGAAAGGGATTATTGGGTACAATCAATTAATGGGAGAAAATTATGTTTATATAGATCTTTAAATTCTTAGTAACTTTAATACCAAGATAAGTAAATTGATTTTTAGCAATACTAAAAGGTAATGGCTCATACTGATCCAAATGATGATTAATGGGAAATAGCTCACTACTGTATGAATTTAACTTATATCCAGAAAAACTACTAAATTTGGAGAATATGGATAACATAGAAGGAATAGATTTCTTAGGATCTGAAATATAGACCAACAAGTCATTGGCATACAATGAAACCTTATGCATTTTATCCCCTTTCTTAATACCCTGAATACTATTGGAATTCCGAAGAGCAATAGCAAGAGGTTCTAGAGCCAAGTTAAATAACAAAGGACTAAGAGCACATCCCTGCCGGGTACCTCTATATAGTCTAAAATAGGGAGATTTTTGATTGTTAGTTATAACCGCAGCCATAGGAGCTTGATAGATCAATTTGATCCAGGAAATAAAATCCGAACCAAAATTAAATTTTTATAAAATTTCAAATAAATAAAACCACTCCACCCTATCAAAGGCTTTCTCTACATCATGGGAAATGACACATTCAGGTTCTTTGGATGGAGAGGAATTAATAATGTTCAATAGTCTCCAAATATTAAAGTGTGAATATTTATTCTTAATAAATCCTACTTGATCATTAGAGATAATTTCACGTAAAATATTCTCAATCCTATTAGCCAAAATTTTAGAAAGAAATTTAGAATCCACATTTAGTAAAGAATTGGTCTATAAGAGGCACATTCAGATAAATCTTTTTCTTTTTTAGGAGTTAGTGAAATTAATGCCTCGTAAAAAGTTTTCCGGAGAGTCCCAGAGGATATAGAATCAGTGAAAACTTGACATAAATGAGGTGTAAGTATCTAAGTAAAAGTCTTAAAAAATTCCACTGTATATCCATCTGTTCCCGGAGCCTTACCTGACTGAAGAGAGGATATAGCCCTTTGTTATTTCCTCTTGTTTAATAAGCGCATTTAATGTATTCCTATCTTGAGTAGAAATTTTAGGTATATTCTGCTTTTTGCAAAAATCTATTCATAGAAGTAGTATTGTCTGAAAAGTCAGATTTATAAAGGTTAGAATAGAAATCCAGAAGTACCCTATTAATTCCCTGACCATCTGATGCTTCAATTCTATCAGCTCTTCGTAGTTTCAAAATCTGTCTTGTAGCCATATCTGCTTTTAATTGACCAGCCAACAATTTTCCTGACTTATCCCCATGTACGTAAAATTGACCTTAGATCTAAGAAGTTGCTGCTCAATGGGATGGGTCAAAAGCAAATCATGCTGTGTTTGAAGTTCCACCCTTTCCTTATAAAGATCTTCATTAGTTGTTACTGAATAAACTTTATCTATTTCTTTAATCCTGTTAGTAATCACTAAAAGTTCCGCTTTGGTTTTTCTTCTTAAACCTACTGAGTATGAAACTATCTGTCCTCTGAGAAAAGATTTCATTGTATCCCAAATAACCAAATTTGACATCCCCCAGTTGTATTTAATTCAAAAAATAAAGAAATTTGTTCTTTAATAAAACTTACAAAAGTTAAGTCCTGTAATAATGTAGTATTAAATCTCCACTGAGAAGGTTTTAAAATGTTATCAGAAAATCTTAATGTTAATTTCATAGGTGCGTGGTCCAATAACGTGATGTCTTTATATTTAAACTTTAATATAAGATTTTGTAAAGTAAGTTATTGCATAAGCATAAATCAAATCTACCAGGGAAAACAAAGCATGAACTCAATCAAAGATTTAAAAAAATGCAACATGATTGACAGAAAAACCTCCCAGGATGGCCCAATCGGAAAGCGCCTAATCTAATAACCCCACCTCCTCCCACCAAAGTCCGGAAACCGTTCAATAGGCGGACAGCATGCTGAACTACTATCCCTTATCTCCTGTCTCCAACTGGCAGGCTCTTCTCAGACAGTTATGTATTAACACCACTAACTAAAGACAAAACAAAAAAATGAAGTAGTAAACAATTTCAAATATTTTGCTATTATGTCTAACAGAGGTTGGAAACTAACCAACATCGGCCATCTTAAATTCACTTAAAATAAGTTAATCATATATTCAAAAAAGGATAAATCCAACCAATTAATGTGTTAAGACTAGCACTAGCCACTTACAAGTCAATAAAAAGGTAAGTAAATATGTGTATATTAAGTCCAAAACTATAGATTAGATTACATTATGAGGACAAGCAGTCCTCTTTTATTGTCATTTAGTAATGCATGCATTAAGAAATGATACAATGTTCTTCCAGTGTGATATCACAGAAACACAAGACAGACCAAGACTGAAAAACTGACAAAAACCACATAATTATAACATATAGTTACAACAGTGCAAGCAATACCGTAATTTGATAGAAGAACAGACCATGGGCACTCAAAAAAAGACTCAAAGTCTCTCGAAAGTCCCAACATCTCATGCAGGTGGTAGAAGGAAGAAAACTCTCTCTGCCATGAGCTTCCAGTGCCGCAAACTTGCCGATGCAGCATCCTGGAAGCACCCGACCACAGTCTGATTCTCAGCCCGTCCGAAAACTTCGAGCCTCTGACCAGCTCTCTAACACCAAGCACCGAGCACCATCTCTGTTGAGTGCTTCGACCCCAGCCCCAGCCGCCAGCAACAGTCAAACCCGAGGATTTGGGGCCTTCCCTCTGGAGATTCTCGATCGCACAGTAGCAGTGGCAGCGAACCGGGCATTTCGGAAGTTTCTCCAGATGTTCCTCTGTGCTTTTCACGTCCGTCGTCATCAAATCAGGATTATGCACAGCCCCTATTTAACAAATATGATATATTAAGTATTAAAGAAGTTTTTTCCATTTCAACGACTCCCAGCTAAGGATTAATCATTCAAGTTGCTTGCGAGACAGATTTGAACTCCTTTATGAATCTCCAATCCTCTTCTGGGGAGTCAATCCATTTGGGGTGATCATTAGGTGGAGAGGTTCTCAGATGAGCTGGGAAGCACAAAGAAGGACGACAATTATTCTTATAAAGTTCAGCCATCACTTCCCGATATTTAAATCTTTCAGCATGAACCTCTGGAATAAAATCTTCAATTATACCAATGGCTACCCCATTAAAGACGAGCTTCCCTCGCTTCCTTGCATCTCAGAGAATCGCTTCTTTAGTTGTAAAATAGTGCAGATGTAGTATCACATGGTGAGGTTTCATCTCAGATGAAGGCTTTGGGCAGAGAGAACGATGGGCTCTATCTATCATTGGAGGGGCTTCAAGTATCTCACTAAAAAGTGAATGTAACATATCTGTAAAATATTTTAATGGCTCACTGGATTCTGTATTTTCAGGCAAACCCAGTATGCATAAATTCATCCTGCGGCTTCTACTTTCCAGATCAACCGTTTTCTTCTTAATTCTCGATATTTCCAAAGTAGCCTCATTAATTTTCTTTTCCATAGCTGATATCTTTAATTCTTGTTCTTTAATAACTTGATTCATTAGCTCCTGTTCTCTTTTAATTCTGTTAGTAGTCCTCTTGAGCGCCTCAAATTGGATTTCCAGATTGCCACAAGATTCCTGGATGAAGGAAATAATTCTTTCAAACTTTTCATTAGCCTTCACCAGGCTATCAATTTTAGTATTCATATCTTCCATTAAAGAAAACATTCTTTCTGAAGTAAGGACTTCTGCTGATTGCTCTTTTGGGTCAGTTTCAGCAACCGTTTTTCCAGCTTTCTTTTTCGTTGCCATCATAATTAAATCGTAAAACCTTCAGTAAAAGTAATAAATCTTCAAACTTTAAACAGATCTAGCAGTGTGAGATAGGTTATCAAATTTAGGAGCAGCGCCACACGCGCCCTACTCCATGGACTGCCAACAGGAGACTCAGTGAACTTTCTTGACTGTGAGGATACATTGTGGGACCATGAGAAGTTCTGTGTGATGTGCATTCCCAAGATTTTGAAACAGCTATCAATTTCTACAGTTGTGAGCCAAAGTAAAGAGGGCTGTGATTGGTGAGAGTTTTCCTGAAGTCAATAACCATTTTCTTTGTCTTGTTGACATTAAGGGAGAGGTTATTCACCTGGCACCAGGCTTCGAACCCTTCCACCTCCTCTTGGTAGACTATCTCATTGTTGTTGGTGATGAGCCCCACCACTGTTGTGTCATCGGCCAACTTGACGATGTGATTGCCCGGATGTTTGGCCGTGCAGTCATGGGTGAGCAGAGTTTACAGTAATGGGTTCAGCGCACATATTGAGGATGCTGACGAGAGTGGAGGAATTGTGCATCCTATCTGAGGTCTGTTTGTTAGGAAGTCTAACACCTAGTTGCACAGTGGTGCAGGGGTTTGTTCATCAAGGTCTGTAGACAATAAACAAGAGAATATCTGCAGATGTTGGAAATCAAAGTAATACACACAAAATGATGGAGGAACTCAGTAGATCAGGCTACAACTATGGAAACGAGCAAACAGTCAACGTTTCAGGCCGAAATCCTTAGTGCCGACTTTTTACTCTTTTCCACAGATGCTGCCTGGCCAGCTGAGTTCCTCCAGCATTTTGTCTGTGAACAATAATATTGAATGCCAAACTGAAATCCAGGAACAGCATTCTGACATGTGTCCTTGTTTTCTTGTGTGTCAGGGCCAGGTGCATTCATAGTGTGGATCTGTCGGTAGGCATAGTGATGAGTGCCCAATGAGGCAGGAATGAATTTTTTGCTATGTGCTATTATCACTTCATCACGACTAGCGTCAGTGTTACTGGGCAATTGTTGTTTAGTTCTGAATGTTTAGAGTTCTTTGGTACAGTGATGAAGGTGGTTGATTTGAAGCATGTAGAGACAGCAGACTTCAAAGTACATCAAAATATGTATACTACATATAATCTTGAGATTTGTCTCCTTACAGGCAGCCAAAGAAACCCAACATAATCCATAAAAAAAGACCATCAAATACCCAATGTGCAGAAAAAAAAGAAAACCAGGCAAATAAAAGTAAGCATATAAATTCAGAACTGAAATTCACCAAAGTGAGGCCACAGCCTCGGTCAGTCATTACTACAGTCATGCCAGGAGGCCTCAGCCACAGTCAGTCATTACTACAGCCATGCCAGGAGGCTCACTTCAGCGCAGAGATGAGTAAACCTTGCGAAGCAGCGAGCTGAACACTGGGCCATCCCTCTCCTCTAGCCTTGACAACCTGACCTTTTGAATCTGACCTGGCACTTCGATCAGTCAAACAATGGGCCATTCTTTGCTCTCAGACACAGACCCTGCTGCTTTGATATGCTCTCAGGCTCCGGACCGCCACTACAATTTGGCCCATACCCGACCTTTCTAATTCTGTATGGCACTTAAATCGATCCCAACCACAAACCGTTCCAGCTGCTATCATCCAGGAAACAGTACCACAGCATGAAAGACAGGACTAACAGGCTCCGGGACAGCTTCTTCCACCAGGCCATCAGACTGATTAATTTACAAAGATATAACTGTAATTCTAAGTTATATTGACTGTTCTGTTGTATGTCTTACTGTACATACTATTTATTACAAATTACTATAATTTGCACAGTCAGATAGAGACATAACTGTGGTAAACCATATATATACATATATATATATACTCTACTTCCAGTCTTTTGCAGTTATTGATGGTGCATCAGTAACATAAAGATTTTTACTCCTCATGTACATGAAGAATGTAAGAAATAACATGAATTCAAATTCAGACTTTGGCTTGTTTCTTGATCTTGGGCCCAGGCCCCACTGCCTTGGCTCTACCTTACCTCGGATTTACTGCTTTGAATTGGCTCCTAGCCTACTCCAGCAATGGCCAAACATTGACTCATTCCACACTCTTGGGTCTGGTGCCTGCCGCCTCAATTCGGCCCATACACACCATCACACCTGCACCTTCGAGACTTCAGATCCCACTTCAAAAATGCCAGGTTGTACAGGGTTCAAAAACTCAACTCCGAAAGAGAAGTTACAGGTCATTGACTGCAGTGATCATTTTTGAGAAAAAGTGTGATTAATCAAGTAATTGATAGTTGTTTTTGCTGCCAGAAAACCATTGCTTTGCCTCACTAGCACCATCTTAAACTGGGAGGGCTTACACAGTGTTGAAGATATCCGTGAAAGACATCAGTGAGTTGGTGTGCAGGCTCCCTGAGTTCTCGGCCAGGGATGTTGTCTGGCCGGGCCATCTAATGGGGCTTGACTCTCTGCAGAGTCCTTCTCACATCCGCTGCTGCTACAGACAGTAGCTCACCTGGGAGGGGTGTAGCTTTCATGGCCAGTGTTGTGTTGCATGCCTCGAAGTGTGCATAAAAGTTGTTTAAGGGAGTGAGGCGACACTGGTACAGTCAGCACTGTTTTTCCTTGCAAAGTCACTAACACCCTTGATGCCCAGCCACCTACACCGAAGTTCATTATCTGATAAGTGTTCCAGAATTTTTTTGTGTGTAGACTGACTTTGATGCCTAAGATGAGAATTCTCCTGGCTGCTCCAATAGTTGTTCTGTCATTGAACTTGAAGGCAGCATCCTGGGCCTTTAGTAAGGAGCACACCTCTGCATTCAGCCAGGGCTTCTTGTTGGGCTGTGAGGTAACCATTCTCGAGATACCAACTTTATCTACCTACTTACAGATGTAGCCGATGACAGATGAGGCATATTCCTTGAGGTCTCAGTCTGTTCCGTTTGTGGTGGCCTCCTTGAACATCTACAAGTTAGTCCATTCAGAACAGTCCTGAGCATAGAGATTGCCTGATTGGGCCACACAGTGATGGTCCTCTTGACTTGTTTCTCCATTTTCAGCAGTGGTCGGCATTCTTGTAATAACATTATGGAGATGTGGTCAATGAGGCCAAAATGAAGGCATGGAATGGCTTTGTAAGTACCACGTCTGTTTGGATAAACATGGTGTAATGTAAGCAATTTTGGGCCCTTTATCAAAGAAAGGATGTGTTGGCCATGGAGAGAGTCCAGAGGAGGTTCACGGGAATTAGCCTGGGAATGAAAGTGTTAATGTATGAGGAGCATTTGATGACTCTGGACCTGTATTCACTGGAGTTTCGAAGAATGAGTGGGGATCTTATTGAATACTTAAAGGCCTAGATAGAGTGAACATGGAGGGGATGCTTCTAGTTGGGGAACCTAGGACCAGAGAGCACAGCCTCAGAATAGAAGTATGTCCCTTTAGAACAGAGATGAGAAGGAATTTCTTTAACCATAGCATGGTGAATCTGACGAATTTATTGCTATAGACAGCTGTGGGGGCCAAGTCAATGAGTATATTTAAAGTAGATGTTGATAGGTTCTTGATTAGTCAGAATGTTGAAGGTTATGGGGAGAATAGTGGAGAATGGGGTGAGAGGGAGAGTAAATTAGCCATAATGGAATGGCGGAGCTGTCTCAATGAGCTGAATGGCCCAATTCTGCCCTAGCATCTCATGGTCTTCTGCTATTGATGAAATTCCATTAAGTATTAGTATAACTTAAGAATAATAGTGACTTTTTACAGTGTGCTGAGAAGGAAATCTGCTGAAACTAGTACACTACATATTTGCTTTCAAGCAACTATACGAAGAATGTTTCAGCATCGGCAGAATCTCTAAAAAACAAATTCTAAAACTGATGGCGGCTCCCCCTGAGCAGGTTTGTGCCTGAATAGAATGTGTGTCTTGTGGACTCATTCAAAATGGGCTTCCTGAGTTGAAATGTGTCTTCCTGTTAGAAAGGTCAGGAAGCTGTGTTAATCGTCAAAGGGCTGGAAGGGCTTATTCCATTCCATATCTCAACAAAAAAAAGTAAATAATATAAATATTTGTGTATGTTCTTGGAGTTCATAGAATAGAACACATACAAGCAAACATCAGAAGGAATTCAATATAACTTTCCAATCCTCCTGCAGTTATAATGAGCATAGATTCAATAATTCATTTTAATGTACATGTCCTTCAGCTGTATTGCAGCACAAAAAATAACTAATATATGAATTGTTTCACCATTAATGAACATAAGAAATAAAAACAAAAAATAGCCCATTTAGTCCCTCATGCCTATCAGCTACTCGTTAAAACTATGGGAATATTTTTAACCTCAGTGCTGCTTTTACCCACTGGCCACATCGCTTGATTCCTTTAATATCTAAAAACGTAACAGCATATGCAGACAGAACTAGTGGAAAATAATCCTGAGTTTAAGTCTAGGTAGACTATTCTTGAGGCATTTATGATTTCTCAGTTGTCTCCGATTGCCATTATAGTCTGTGAGCCAGGACCCCAAATTTGGGCCACCGGTACCATCTGGGGGAAATAATTCTTTTAGTGATTTTTGGCAAGGTATACACCCCTAGTGCTAGAAAATATGTGATAGCATTGCAGGGGTGGTAGCTTTTTATGTGTTATCACTCGATTTATAAGCCCATGCCAAAACACACTTTTCAAAACTATACATAGCACAGAATAAAGCATTCTATTTCAGACTGATGATTCTCTCTTATTATTGACAATTTGTCTTTGAAAATTGGTGGGAATATAGCTCAGACTATATGTTTTTCAGAAAAGTTGTTAAAATTAGCATCTCTACAAATGTTATCAGTGACAGCACAGTGACTATACATTACATAAGATGTACTTCTGTTTTCATGTTCTGTTTCACATTTATATCTTGTATATCACCATTTATATCACCTTTGCAGCAGGTGCTTTTTTCACCAGCAATGTTAATGTGATTTTTTTTCTGTTTCAGGTACTGTGGTGGTGGGATAGTCCTGCACAATTGAGAGAGAAGAGTGGAGTAGATTTAGATCTGGAGTAGCTGAATCACTTTGCTTCAGAATGGAGAGCCATAAGCACAAAGAATCTATTAAGAAGCAGTGTATCATACACCGGAAAACATCAAAAGGTGATGATAACCAGTTAGTTAGCCCTCAAGACTATGAATCCTGGAAAACATTACTTGAAGCAGCCAAAGTGAGAAACTATGCCCCTATTTAGACATTGCTAAAGAACTCGGAGAAAAAGAAGTCCCAAGAATCTACTATCACCAAAAATGCCAAAGCCTCTTCACCATGAAGAGAGACTTAGAAACTCTGAAAAGGAAAGCCACGGAAAGCATTACTGATGAAGCTGGTGAGAATTCCTGTACATCAAAAAGGCCAAATAGGAGATCTTCATCAGAAGCAAGGGTGTATGATCAAATCTGCATTTTTTGTAATAAGGTGAGATTTCTGAAGGGCTCCAAGTCATGTGAAAAGCTTACACAAGCTGTACAACTCAGAGCTGACCAAACTATGGGAATGTGCAACCCAAAAGGAAGATGAAAAGATTCTAGCAGTAACAAGCAGAGACATGGTTGCTGCAGAAGCCCACTATCTTGTTTCATGCTATAAGGATTACACCAGAATCAAGAAAAAGGAACCCGAGTACAAAGAGAATGATGATGAAACAGATGGTGATGAACTGTATAAAAGGAAAGCCTGTAAGGGTTTCCTTTTTCCCTGTATAAGGGAAGCCTATAAAGACCTTTTCAAGTATATCAGAACTGATATCATACCCAACAAGTCACTCCTTTGGTCACGAAACTTGAATATTTCATGCTACCTGGAGTTACTCTTCTGCAAGATTCTACAAGGAAGCACATTCATAGGAAACTGGAATCTGAGCTGGGCAATTCAGTAGATATATTTCCAGATGACAAAGGAAAATTGTTAATGGTTCCTGAAGGTATCTCCTTAAAGGATGTTGTCTTGGAAAATCAAACTCGACAGAGGGAACTCAAAGTTTGGAGGGCCAAGGCAACCAATTTCAACAAGATCATAGATCAGACTTCATCACAAATCAGGCCCTGTCCGCACTGGAAGGATCGCTGAGAAAGACAAATAAAGCTACTTTAGCCACAACCTTGCAGAAAAATGTAGCAGTAGAAGAGCAACTCCCAGGGAACTCTGCTACAGTGGTTGATGGAATGAACTTGGTCCAAAGAGTGAAAGGTGATCAAGTTACTTTCAGAGATGTTGCCACAACAATTCTGGGTATGGCTCTGAGGGAAGGCAGTCAGAGTAGCAGAATAGATGTTGTGTTCGACACATACACGGAGAACTCTATCAGGAATAGTGAAAGATCTCTATGGGGTGAAGAGACTGGTCATGAGTTGCAAGGTATCACAGGCACACAGATGGTGAGGCAGTGGAGGAGCTTCCTGACCAAAGTCAGTAACAAAGATAGTCTCATTAGCTTCATGAATGGAGGAAGGCAGAGTACAGAGCAAAGCTACGGGAGAAGATCCTGTATGCAACTGTGAATGACAAATGTTACAGAATCACATCTCAAGACAGTGAGGTGTCAGCTCTTCAGTGTCAACGAGAAGCAGATGGCTGCCTACTTCTCCATGCTGCCCATGCCACAAGCGAGGGATACCAATCTGTAGTGATCTGCTCAGAAGACACAGATGTCTTTATCATGTCCTTAGCATTTCGTGACAAGATTGAGGCCCCATTGTTCCAGAAGTGTGGCACTAGAACCCGTACAAGGCTTGTAGACATCAGGAAGTTTGCTGCCACTGTTGGCATAGAGGTTTGTGGGGCTCTCAGAAGGTTGCACACATATACAGGATGTGACACTGTAAGCACTTTTGCAAGCAAAGGGAAGACAAGTGCCCTAAAACTTCTGACCAGCAACAGGGAAACTCGGGGAACATCCTTAGAGTTGGGTCAGGAATGGAACCTCTCCCCAGAACTGATGGACAAACTGGAGGCCTTTACGTGTCTCCTGTATGCCCCAAAAGCATCGACCACCAAGGTCAATGAGCTCAGGTATCACCTTTCCTGTGCCAGAAAAGGTGAAATCAAAAGTCATCAACTCCCACCATGAAAGGACTGCTTAACAAAACATACACAGTGAGCCAACTACCAAGCTGGTTTATGGAGAAGATGTTTGGAGAAGGACCCACAAGTGCCAAGCCCTGTTGGCAGAGGATGGAAGATGGAGAGAGAAGAGGAAGCTGAACAGTTGGTGGTGCACTGGATGGAAGGCCAGCCAGCACCCGATGCCGCCCTGGATCTACTGGCCTGTAACTGTCCAAAAAAATGTTCACTCCCAAGATGTATGTGTGTTGCAAATGGCCTCAGGTGTACTAACATGTGTAGACTGGCAGACTGTGAGAACCAGGCATCCACCTCAGAGAATGTGGAAAGTTCAGATGAAGATGTGGAAGACGTGGAAGACTTGGAAAATTATTATGATTATTAATAGGTTATGAAAGTACGGAAAGCAGTCTTTGATTAAATATATTCATTTTACAACCAAATGGGGCCTAGGTTATGGCCGTGTGGAACTTCACATTTGAATTATTGTACTGTAATTCTATATGCTATGACAAAAGCTTAAGATTGTTTTGATTTGATACAACAATATGGAAAATATCATGACATTTATAAAACTCCAGAGTTCTCTCCAAATGAGGTTTTTTACCTTTTGGGGGATGGGGTAACATTTTCTGCTGTATTGATGTTAATATGGAATATATACAAAAAGTAATTACTTATTTGAAGTAATAAAGCTACCACTGGTGCAATCCTATCACATACTTTCTAACTCTAGAGATGTATACCTTACCAAAAATCACTATGCGCATTGTTCCCCTCAGATGATACCGACCAACCCTACTGGCTCACGGACTATTATACAAAACTTCACATTATTTAAAAAAAACTATTAACTTACTGCTTCTAGCTCCATTTTAGAATGAGCCACTTACTTGAAGAGGAAAAACTACAGGACTTTGGGGAAAAGACAGGAATTCAAATTAGTTGATCAGCATCATCATAGATTTGACTTGAGCATCTCGGGCCACAGACTTAACCTCCCTGCCCAATCTCCCCCTCATATTCCTGGAATCAATCTCCTCCCCCACACCCTCCTGAATCAGTACTGTTGAGGGCCCTGCAATTAACTGTATAGTTTCTCCTTACATTTGACCTCCCAAAGTGCAAAATCTCATGCTTGCAAACATTTTCTTGCTTTACTTCTGCAAAAGCAATGCTTTTCCTCATCTTTCTAAAATTATGACTTAAGCAAAGAAGCAAAATTGTAGCATTAGATTCTACTTATAATTATACAGAACTAAAAGCTTAATTTAAAAAATATATACTCTAATCTGTCATAAATGTAATTAAATTCAATGACTCACCATACGTCTTATTTAAATATTTGTTGTCAGGATATTTTATTTAATTCTGTAAGAATATAAATAGCATGATTCTCTCTGTAGATGCTCTGAAGACAGAAGTTTTGTTAACTAGGTAACTGGCCTAGAAGTTCTTTCTGTAACATACAAAAATGTAGCTAATAAATATTTCTGTCGCATGTGAGTGGGAGGAAAATTCTTTTGACAGCCATTACGCTTTCTCTATTCAAATGAATCTAATTCTGCTTTTGTTTTACTTCATAATACAGTGTCTTTCTAAGAAACCATGTAAGAACAATGGAAAAGTCAAACATAATTCATTGTGATTCATTGGGACGTTATCGTGAATGGTGAATTAATGACACTTGTTAAATATTTTTATTCGTGTGTGGAAAAATGGGCCTGATAGATTGTGAAAGATTCCAATAAGGTCAATGAATGATTTACTATTCATTAGTTTGAACTTCATTTATGTTTAATGTGGCAATGGTCAGAATTGACTGGATATCTCCGAAGGACAAAATATTAGTGCAGACCGGAGAGCTAAAAGCCATGTTTATCAAATGTCACATTCTACTACAGAACCTCTTTTCCTTTATTTTGATTATTTGAATGTATTTTCTTTTTCTACAATGATCTAGTTACTTCATTGAAGCCTGTACCATGATGACAGTTTATATCCTTATAATCCAAATGAAGAAAATTATATTTCCCTTTGTATAACCTTCCAGAAGCTGCATTCAGCTCCAGACAAAGCAGTGTAATTTCCTTTTTTTCTCCTGAGGCTACAGTCGCTATAACTTGAAGCCAAGGCACATGAACAAACAGCTGTTGGTTCCAAAGACAATAACAGCCATCATTGGAAATGCATTTCTAAAATAGAAATTCTAGATAAATTTGGAATGTAGATTAGAAAACAAAATAAGGAAATAAAGATGTGAAACCTATCTGAGCCTAGTTGATTATTACATCCATAGAACCTTGTGCAGAATTTCACTAAAATAGACTCATTGCAGACCTTTAGTTCTGATTGGCTCGAGTGTCTTATGGAGCGTTAACTTGCTGAGACCTAGTCATGGGAGTAATTGTAATTTTAAACATTCATGCACATAAAGCAGCTGTCCGCTAGCCAAATTAGCCATGGACATCATGTGAAGAAACTGCACTATTACCAAGTCACCATATTATAAATCATATGCCCAGGAATTTGAATTCCAAACAACATACTGTCCATATTACTTTATAAGCACTTGGGTCAATAGTGAGAGTTTATGGGTTTGAACAGAAGTACTTAAGTGGGGGCTCTGTGGTTTCTTTTGGATCCTTAATGCAGAGCTCACAGCTGCTGTTTCATCACTGCTCTGACCACTGATACACAAGTCTAAGCTTAAAGAGTTATTGCATTTAAAGCCACAGTACAGCTGCCATGGGGTGAAAGATGACAGGAAAGAACAAACATAACACTTTCCAGTGACACGTTCTAACCCTCCCTTACGCCAACATTGAAATGATCCAGTTGACTTCCAATACTGAGAGGCCATTATCAGGATAAAACACATCCATATTGAGAACCAATTAACCACAAAGACAAAGAAAATTCCTCTACCAAAAACAGTCCAAAGTACCAAACTTCATTTTTGTCATTCGGCCATCAGCTGAAAGAGATCTTCATCTCTTCAGTTTATAAATTCAAAATCTAGATTTAGTCTTTCATTCATCTTGTTTCTCCCAGATTCAACATTGACCTTGCTTTGCATTGCTATGGGGTTAATAGCAATGTTGTAACATACTACTTCAGAATATTGTATAATATTTCCCTTGAGCTCTCTTCTTTGAGTACACATTAATATTCCTTCAAATTCTTCCCATGGTCCTTAAGCATGGTAATTTTCTTTGTTCTCTGACTTGAATGCACAACGGCCTCATCTCCCCTGTATAGGTATTAATGCTTACACATAAAGGCTGGGCACAAACACGAGAGCCACATGACATGTGCACTTACTCAGTTGTGCACACACATGTATGCTTATTGGCTTGTAGTGGATGCAATCCATCACAGGCAAAGCCCTCCCCACCATAGAGCACATTTACATGGAGCACTGTTGCAGAAAAGCAACATCCGTTATCAAGGACCCCCACCACCCATAACATGATCTCTTCTTGCAGCTGCCATCAGGAAAGTGGTACAGGAGTCTCAGGACTCACACCTACAGGGTCAGGAACAGTTATTACCCCTCAATCATTAGGCTCTTGAACTAGAGGGGTAACTTCACTGAACTGTACCCATAACTTATGGACTCACTTTCAAGTACTCTTCAACTCACGTTCTTGATATTTATTGATTATTTAATTATTCATTGTTATTATTTTTTCTTTTTTCTTTTTGTTTTTGCACATGGGCTGTCTGTCCGTCCTGCTGGGTGTGGTCTTTCATTGATTCTATTGTGTTTCCTGTATATATTTATGAATGCCAGCAAGAAAATGAATGTCAGGGTTGTATATGGTGATATATACATAGTTTGATAATAAATTTACTTCGAACTTTGAGCTTTTTTTCAGCTCTAGTTCTAACATCTAGATTCACAGCTCCCAAGTCAGCATAACAGGCGCTGTTCCAGACTCAGGGTCTGTGCACGGTACCAGTCCTTGGCTCTGGCCAGAAATCTACTCAGATTCCCAAATCCAGAGGTTCTAAAATTCTCTAAATACTCTGAAAAAATAAACAAACCAACATCATCAGAATCCTTTGTTTGACCAACATCACCAGTATTACTAGAAGTGGCGATGCCCTGCATTCATGCAAAAAGCACAAATTAGTTTCTTATCACTGATGTCTTTTGTCCCAGTGAACACAAAAACATATTCAAAAGTTGGAAAAAAGTATTCTATCTAATAATGGAATAGATATCAGTAAATTGCATAACTTAATTAGTAGTCCCATTAATTCAGCCTGGCCTCTGAGAAGATGGTGACGCTGAAGTATGTGGATAAATTGGACAGGGTTCCACCTGAGGAGGTGCATTATTGTTCATTGATGCTTGACCCAAGTTGGTTAAAGTAAAATGAAACTGTTTCAGGTTTTGAGGTTGGTTTCCATTTTACAATCTACTGTACTTAAACCAAATGCACTTGAAATCAACTCTAGTGTTCCCCTGGCAGAGTTGAATACCTCGGTGTTAGGGTACCTTTGTAACTGCATCTGTGGAAAGGACAGCATAGTACGTTTCACTCCAAAATAAATCCTTATTAAAACTGGAACTGTTAGAAAGTAAATTTGTTTTAAGCTGTAGATACAATAGGGAAAGGATGGACAGGGCAAAGAAAATGTCTTTGATTGGGTGAGCCCAGGGTTGCCATGATGAGGAGATATTTACAAAGCTGCCTAGTTCATAGATAATTGAGGGCAATTAAAAAGAGAGAAACAAAAAGGACATGTAAACACTGAGAGCATCTCAGAGCAATTCAAATGCACAGGACTGCAAAAAACTGCAGAAAGTAGTGTACTCTGCCCAGTAAATCATAGGCACATCCCATCCCACCACTGGTAGAATTTACAGGAGGTGCTGCTGTAACAACATCTATCAAAGATCCCCACCACCCGGGCGATGTCATCTTTTTGCAGCTACCGTTGGGCAGGAAGCACAGAAGCCTGAAGTCCCACCTCACTGGGTTCAAGAACAGCTGTTTCCCTTCGACCGTTTGGTTCCCGACCCAACTGTCAATATCCTAATCACCACAGTTTAGCAACACTATGAACACTTTGACCACTTCGTACTGAAATTTAATTTGTTGATATCGCCTTTTGGACTTTAGCCAGGCCTGTGACAAGGTAGCTACTTTCCATTCCCATTCCGACATGCTGATCCATGGCTTCCTCCACCGCCAAAATGAGGCCATGAGGAGCGACACCTCATATTCCACCTGGGTGGACTCCAACCTGACAGCGTGCACATCAATTTTCCTAACTTCCCCCTTCTTTTCTTTCCTTTCCATTCCACATTCTGGCTCCCTTCTTCTCCTCACCTGCCTATCACCTCCCTCCAGCGCTCCTCTCCTTCCCTTTCTCCCATGGTCCACTCTCCTCTCCTGTCAGATGCTTCTTCAGCCTTTTATCTTTCTCACCTATCCCCTCCCAGCTTCTCACTTCAATGTTCCCACCCAGCAACCTTCCCTCTCACCTGGCTTCACCTATCCCCTCCCAGCTTCTTACTTCAATGTTCTCACCCAGCAACCTTCCCTCTCACCTGGCTTCACCTATCCCCTCCCAGCTTCTCACTTCAATGTTCCCACCCAGCAACCTTCCCTCTCACCTGGCTTCACCTATCCCCTCCCAGCTTCTCACTTCAATGTTCCCACCCAGCAACCTTCCCTCTCACCTGGCTTCACCTATCCCCTGCCAGCTTATACTATTCCTGCTCTGCTGTAGGGGAAAGAATAAAGAGGGCTAATAACTAGTAAGTAGGAATATGGATTGTGCTAATGTGGCAACAGGGAACCACAAACCAAAGTAGAGACATGGAATGCAACAGCGAGGATATCCACGTTTCAGGAACCACTAACTAGGCTATAGAAAACTAGATTTACTCTTAGAGCTGTAGAATCATTTTATTCTGTAATCAGGACCTGGCTGTTGCTTAATTAAGTCTTCCTGTCACCACCATTCTATTATCAAAATGTAGTTTTGCTGTTAATCTTGTCAACTGACAATGTAAAAACGGTACCAAATTCATGCTTAGATTAGTTCTGGCTGGACTCCTGGTACGCACCAGTTTTTAGTAAACCGCCTGGTATTCCAAACACCAACTCCATGTGATCATTCAGTTTACTCCTGCACCCTCCCATCACCTTATTCTGGCTGTTTCACCCTCCCTTTTCCAGTCTTGAGGAAGGGTCTCTGTCTGAAACATATACTCTTTATTCTTCTCCATAGAGGCTGCCTCGCCCGCTGAGTTCCTCCTGCATTGTGTGTGTGTGCACGTGGGTGGGTGTGTGTGTGTGTGTGTGTGTGTGTGTGTGTGCACGTATGTATGTATATCAGGAATAATTAAGTCTGCTGGAATATTAAATCAGCTTTACTCTCTCCACAAACACTGCAAGACCTGATGGACGTTTTCAACATTTTCCTTTTGGCCTCAGTTCTCTGCAGCTGCTTGAGTTGCGTTTCAAAGTCTTAACGTTTTTCTCACTGCCTTTATTAAATTCCAACATAACTAACATTTTGACACAGCAACCTTGAATTCACCCTGCATTTTGTTTTTATTTCCAATTTCCAGCATCTACCGTTTTTTCTCCCTGAATTGTGCATCTGAGATACAGCATTAATAAGTTTAAAATGTTCGGACAATTTACTGCATACTTAAATGTAGTTCTCAGTATGTTTAGTTTTGAATTCTTGTAAGAAAAAAAGCAACAACATAAATCAATATTCCTATTAAACTATGAAAAGAGGAGAAGAATCCAAGGCATTGCTATTACTGGAAGCAAATGTGGGTCAGCAAGCTCGGGAATGTGTGACAATGGTGATTACAAGTTCTGTCAGGCAGAAGTTGGTTGGATTGCCAAGAGAGCATGGGGAGAAAAATACAAGTATCTGCCTGTATATCACCACATAATGGGCAGTTTCAATGCCATTTGTCCTTAATGTCAATAGAAAAGAAATTTGGTTGGACTTATGAATGGGGCAAAGGATCCACCAGAGCTCAGTTTACATCCTGCCAGCCTGTGAACTTCCACCTAACAAGACCTACACTATTTTATCCATTCATAAAAATCAGACACCAGACTCCAACTCTTGAATGTTGATGAATCCGACTGGACAAAAGCCAAAATACAGGAAGGAGATAGAGAGCTTAGTAGCACAGTGTCATTACAATGACCTTTCCTTCAATGTCAGCAAAACAAAAGAGCAGGTCCTTGACTTCAGGAAGTGGGGGAGCTGTGCACCTGCTCTTGTCTACATTTTTGTTACAAAATTTCCTTTATTACAAATTCGGTACTATAAAGTATATACAAAACAGTGACTAACATAATTATTCCATCACAAATAGACAATACACATTAAACCAAAATGTTTCCATCTCTATCAATGATGGCAATTACACCCCACAGAGCCCAATGGTCCCGGAACGCCTCTAAGGTCGCTGTGGACTGCGCGTGTTCCTTTTCAATATTTACCCGGGCACAAACATACCCCTTAAAGATTGCTAGGCAGTCTGCCCGGGCAGATCCTCCCACCATCCATTTCCAAGACTCACGGATGGCTGTTTTCGCCAGCCCCAGGAGCAAGTTGACAAGAACATCCTCATCCCTCCATGCCCCCCTCCTTACTGGATGACCGTATATAAATAGGATGGGGCTAAAATGCAACCAGAAGGCGAGAAGCAGCCCACGCAAATACGCAAAAAGGGGCTGCAGCCTCACACACTCCATGTACATGTGGTACACGGTCTCCTCCAGCCTGCAGAAGTGACATGCAGCTGGGAGATCTGTGTACAAACTAAAGAATATATTACAAGGCACTGCTCTAAGCAGCAGCTTCCACCCCAGATCCTCAAGGTGCTGCTCTTGTCTACTTGGGCTCCACAGCAGCGTAGCGGTTAGCGCCCGGAAAGTCACAGTTCAGAGTTCAATCCCAATGACCTCTGTAAGGAGCTTGCACGTCCATGGAATTAGTGTGTTTTCTCTGGGTGCTCTAGTTTCATCCCACAGTCCAACAATGTACTGGTTAGTACATTAACTGGTCACTGTAAATTGCCCATGATTAAGCTAGGGTTAAATCGGCGGTTGCTGGGCAGTGCAGCTCGAAGGTCCAGACTTATTCCGCTCTGCATCTCTAAGCAAATAAACATCAACAGTATTGACATTTAGAGCTGGGAGTGTTCATCACCAATTGCCGGTCCCTGTCCTGGATGCATCACAGCTTGGTATGGCTTTGCCCATGACCATACATAAACTGCAGAGGCTTGTGGACGCAGCTCAGCACATGACAGTTCCCAGCCTCCTTGCCATGGACTCTGTATACACTTGTCATCTCAGTAAAGCAGCTCGCATAATCACTGACTGCACTCAATCCCTTTTCTCCTCTCTCTCAGAAGGCAAAAGGTAGAGCAGCCAGGCTCAAGGACAATTTCTACCAGCAACTTTGATGTGTGTTGCTTGAATTTCCAGCATCTGCAGAGTTCCTCGTATTGACAATTTCTATCATTCTGTTATAAGACTAATGAACAGTTCCCTAGTATGATAAGATGGTCTCCTCACCTCACAATCTACTTCATTGTGATATAGTCTACCTGCACTGCACTTGCTTTGTATATATTGCACTTTATTCTGCATTCAGTTATTGATTTAACAAGTACTTCCTCAATACACTGTGTAATGATTTGAGCTGTATGAACAAACGTTAGACTGTACCTTGGAACTTGTAAAAAAATAAGTAAACAATTCCAATAATAAACAAGTTCTAATTTTAATCCATTCCGGCCCAAGGATTGAATTCTATTACAAGGTAAGCACCACGGTATTCTGCCACTCAAATAACTGTTTAGCTGTAGCTGTTAAACAACATCACAACATTGTGAAAAATAAAAGATTAAGAAAGAGAAAAATAATAGTAAAGGCATTTAAAATAAAAATTCTAATATGGTCCAGCACAAAATACATCTGGAAATGCTAATAAAACTCAGGAGGTCAGGCAGCAGCTGCAGAGGGAAAAAGTGCTAGTAATGGGCTGTCTTCAAAATCAATCACTGATATGAAACCTTACCTTTGCTTCTCTCTCCACTGATGCCGAATATTTCCATTTATTTTCTTGTCTATACCTTGATAGAAGATGAAAAACATCAAACCTATTATACAGTGAAATAGTGTACAAAGTATCTGTTGTTAGATCGTAGAAGAGGCAGGGACATGCCCTTTGGCTCACAATATTGTGCCAAACTAAACAAATGCTGAACTGAAGAATAAAAACACTCACAACTCAAACTTGAACTTTAAGTCAACCTCTTGGACTTTAATTTTTGAGCCTTGGAGTCTCATTATTAAGAAATACTTTCCCCCATAAAAGAAATTTGTCCTTAAATGAATTCCAAATATCACTAGATTTGGAAAGGATTTAAACTTTATTAAAACATCTCATGCATAGTGTAAAATATACACTTTCTCCATTCCATGGAACATGCAAGCTAAGTTTTAAATGACATCCATCATTTTATTCATTAAAAACAATGTTCACAATAAATAGAAATGTTTTAACCAAGTTTCACTAAAAATTATTTTGATAAAAATCCACTTGTTTCACAAGATATTTCAAGATACATAACAAAAGAATACTCGAAAACTTTTAATTCAATTGAGTTAAAATTAGGATTTCTTCTTATTTTTAACCTCAGACTCAGTTCACTGATTCCAGTTATTTCACAGATCATACTCCGTTTCGATGTAGTTTTTGATCAGTGTAGAGCGGCATCCATTTAAAAAATCAATACTGATGCTGTAAAAGGTCAATAAGTTGGAAAATATTAATCCAAAAGTTAAAAATCAAAGTTCCTTGTGCTTGCGGATTAAGATTTCTTTTATAAAACAGTTTTCTTATCCAAAAGCTGCAAGTGCATTTTCTTAATCCATTTTCAGTGTGAGGGTGTTAAATGGCAAGCTCAGCAATAACAATCCATGACATCGTGATTTCTTCTCAAACAGCTCTAGTCCCTATTTTGATTTAACTGAGCAGCTCACTACAGGAGCTTAGATGGCAATTCAAAGTTACACAATTAGTAATGGACTGGAGTTACGTAGACCGAACAAGGACAACAGATTTCCTTCTGATAGACACAGGCGAACCAGAGTAAATTTTTTTTGACAATCAGAAGACTTTGTGATTACAATTGTCCTTAAACCCAATGTTAGTTACTTTTTTTTTAAAAAGAAGCATCTGAAAATTAAGAGTTGAATTCAAGTTCTCAAACTGCACAGAGTTACTAAACAACTAATCCACTAATATAACACAGCACTATCATATCCAGAAATACATAAAGTTTCATTTCCACTTGGCCACCCTATAACTTTAATGAGAGACTTTTTGTACCTTGTACTTGAGGGACACCTTTGAGGGGAAGACATGCAATGAACAAGACAGCTGCAGTTTCGAGTTGGACTCCAGTTATTGGCACATGCACGTTATAGTGAACACAAGGACCTGGATTAACTGTACAGCTTCCAAATGCCACATAACACAGAGTGAGCTACTGAGTATAACATACAGCGTCCACTCACTTTTACAAGTTGAGCCAATCTTAGCACATCGTGCATCATAGAATGTTCTTTCATAAATGAAAAATAAACACACACCCTATTTCCATGCTGCTTGTGAGAACACACAGCTCCTTAAGGCAGCATAACATAGAAGGTTCTTTGTATCCTTTACTGCAAGGTTTCTCCTAGGATTCACAATTTTGGAAGGAGAAGTTACTGAACAAAAATACCTCAGGATTCTTCATCCGGGAAAGTCAAGGAACATTTTGCAAAAAAATGGTTGAAAAGAATTCCCTGCCAAACCCTGCCTTTTACTTTTATTGCTCAGTTTTCTTGTCTTCCTTTAAACTCATGCAACAGGAAGTGAAAGAAATTATGCTTTTGATAGTCTGCAAAATTTACACAAAAATCAGATGAACATAATGATACAAGAGGAAGATTACTAACTGCGTCAAGCTCCCTGTTCCTCATGGAGTCCCCTCTGATTTAACCCTCCGGCTACCTCTCTCAGATCCCCATGTGCCTGGAAGTGATCACTCTCAACAGGAATATTTTCTTTGAACTTTACAATCAAATAGCATGATAGCGAACTACTCCTTTGATCCTACAATCCACTTCAATCAAGAATTTAGAATCACAGTGGGTAATACACAAAGAATCACAGATTACAGCTATGCGAAATTGGTTTCTTCAATTAGAGACTTGGGAACATTCTATTAATACTGACTTTAATACTCATGAACCTAAAGGAGCTCTTCATTAAAAAATGTCATTCAGAATTATGATGTGGTTGGTTTTGCAAATCAGTTCTTTGCCTTCAATAGCAGAATGGAAACTGAGAACTTGCTGTTAAATTAAGTAACTTGATGAGACAGCAAAAAGGCCTGCTCCATATTTTGAATTAAAATAACTCACAGGAATGCAGATATTTGTCTGACCCAAGTTAACAGGGGTGCAATAAGTTGGACGATATAGAAAAATATATAGAACATATATTAACATTTTAGTCAATAAGATTGTACTGATAGCTAAATTTGCTGTCAGCTTCTTTAAACCCAAATCGATAACTCCATTCTTTGCATTTGAGGAAGTTATGACTTTATCTCATTTCCAATATCAAAGAAGTTCCTTCTGAGCATCAGCTCAGTGCAAATGATTCCTTTCCACTGATCACTAACTCTGGCAAAGTTCGGCAGGTCATGATCCTGACACAACCAGTATAATTGTTATTCAGAATTTCAGCCCTAATCTTGCTGAAAGATTTACAGCATTGATTGGTTACACCCATCTGAGTTTCCTGCAATTGTATATAGATTTATCCTGGGTTTTTAAATTCAAAATAAATTACATAATGAGAAAAATAAAAACTAGGTTTACCTCTAATCCATTTTGCAACTAAGATGGGCAACTCTTAACCAAACACGGAGCACCTCATGATCTTTAGGAAAAGATGTGCCAAAAAAAATTGTAATCTATTACAAACCCAAAGCTTTCCTCCAGATGATCCCATTCTTCATGGCCTAACAAGGATCATAATCAGTTTTAAATGGTACATGTGACAACTTACTAACTGCTGTCCCATGTTTTTACCTATGCCTATTTCTATCTTGGTCACCAGGCCTCTCAAGTCCACACGATGGCACATGAGAGGGAAATTAATTACAAAATGTTCTCAGAGTTGTATGGATGATTTCATAATAAATCAACTTGAGTGGAGCCAAAGCTCATTCAAATTGCCTCCTGCAATTATGTTGTGAGATGAACACATACCTGAAGTAGTCATTCTTCCTTTGAGTACATGATTACGATAAAGGCCCAATTCTGGGATATCACAGCTAAGCTTTATCTGCCAGCTGTTTTTTTTAAACTTCGATAATCCAAGGATATCGAGTGCAACTGTGCCCATGCTTTAGACCTCACTGAGATCAGGAAATCTACTAAAGACCAAGAAGTCATTTTGCTGGTTAGTATTGTATATTTAGCCACAGAAAATGACACAAAAATTGCTTTCCACTTATCCTATGTTATATTAAAAATTCTTTCCAAAATACTTTAAATTATTAAGAACATTTGTTTCAAAGCTTAGTTATTCATTTTCATTGGCTATTTCTAGCATTGGAAAGGAAACTCTCCCCCTCCCCAAACAGGTCTCTATTGCTTTATTTCACTTTATATTATAATTTATAGACCCCAAAGTACTAGCCACTACTTTAGCATTGAGGAAGCACCAGCATCTGAGTTCCAGTCAAGTTTCAGCCATGGGATTCACACTATAGTGCCTCCCAATAGCTTTGAAACTGTAATATGAATATTAATCACAGTGCTGCATTTGGGGTATAGATCCATGTAGCTTTTTTATGTACAAAATACACTGGATACATAGATTAGTGCACCACTTTTTTGACCTTCTGGATTTCACTGTCCAAACAAAAGTGTATGCCAAACATCATTAGTAGTTTTCATCCCATAAAACAAGGTTTTCAAAAGTAAAGTGCATGGAAGAGCACCATTAAAGATGGATAAAAGTGAAAGATTTCACTCCATGGCTTCTTTAGATCCGGATTTGATATCCAACATCGTTCAGTGTGCTGAGTCCTGCTGGCTTCCGTTCTGTTATGGCGGGCCTGAAAAAACAACACAAGAACAGCACAGGCTAAGAAGTGGGTTTGACTGTAGAATCAATAAACACATAATACTTGTATCAATCATGCATACCATTCATTGAAATAGGTGCTAATCACTGTGACCAAACTCAGGCTACGTCCACACTACACCGGATAATTTTGAAAATGCCAGTTTCGAGTAAAAACGACAGGCGTACACACTAAGCGTTTTTCAAAATATCTCTGTCCACACTAACACGGTTATTTGAGTGAATCTCCTCTACTGGGCATGTGCAGGACACACAGAAAACAAGCGAAGAGGAAACGATATACTTGGTGCACGTTTGTCCAGTTACAGAGTAGAAAAACTTAAAAGGAATTGCTCTTGGCTTTCACACAGGAGGACTTAAAACTAAAAAAACAAATACTGGAGCGTATGGAGGCAACTGACAGGGAGTTCACGGACAGTATGACCCGGCTGATGACAAACATTGAAAAACTGACCAACTCTGTTGCATTAATAAAGCACCTTGTTAAATGTATAAAACATGTCTGCATCAGTGTTATCTTGTATTTCCATACAATGTTACATTAGGCTGTTACACATCTATTGTCAGAGAAGCACTTGCATAAATAGGTAAACCACCTTCATACAAGCAAGGACAGAAAACAGGACAAAGTGAGTATACTTATTTATTCAGTAAGCTATGGGTCAAAGTATTTGGTGAGTACATTTCTAACTCTTCTGGCTTGAGTCTCGTTGCCGCCTGTTCTGAAATTGTTAGGTTCTGCAAAGTGCAGAATCAAATATCGCTGTGATGATTGTACGTTCTAGTATTAATTCTTTGGCCATAATAAAGTAGTAATAATAAGAAGAAGAAGAATAAGAAGAAGAAATCAATGGACGCAGGGTCAAAATGAAGAGAAAAGGCTGCATTTTCAAAATTATCCGGCGTAGTGTGGACGTAGTCTCAGAATGAGTCTGGTGATATTGGTGTGAGACTACTGTTCTGCAACAACGCCAATTCAGCACATCTGCATAGCAACCCGGTGGACAGATCAGTTTTCTGTAATGGGAAGCAGCTCGGTTTACTGAGGGCACAGTTGGAATCCTGCTCCGAGCTCATTATTTTCAGTTGAACAAATGAAAATAACTAGGAAGACAAAAAAAACACTGCTGATGCAGTAACCTAGCACAAAAACTGAACACTGGAAGAACTGAAAGAGCCATGTAGTATCAAAAGGAGGCAGTTGACATTTATTTTTTCCTTTTGCCTTCATGGATATTGCTTGACCAAGTTCTTTCAGCATTCTGTTTTTGATAATGGAACCATTGAATCTCATGCAGGACGTCACTAGCAAATCATCCAATCTGTTAAAGTTAAAAAAACAAAGCTGTGGGACCATATTCCAACACAGTGGTGTAGGAACTCGGGCAGGGCAATCCCTAGAGTTCACGCAGTAGCTGAGTACACAAGAGCAGATTTTAAGTCAATCCGTACACAAAATACTTGATAGGCTCAAAGTCATCAGTATATACCTCTAAAATGCCCACTGCAGAGCGGTGAAGTGGGCACTGAATTACTGTGGCATTTGCTTCAGATTCATTCCAATACAATAGATGATTTTCACTACAGTGTTATTTGGCATCAATGTTCAAAATAATGAATGCATATGAAACTGAACCTCACAAAAGTGAAACAGTAAACCACATAATTGGGAACTATGGAAACCCGTGCAATAGGGCTTACAGCCATTGTAACCAGTTGATAAGCCTTTCAAATATACAAGGATCATAGTGGTACAATTTTCTCTATTCAATTTCACACCTTTAAGCTTAGAGGATACAAATATATTTACAATTTCACAGAAGTTAGACATTCAATTTTACTGATAGACAAACTACGTAGTTTTAGTTAGTTTACAAGATTACATGGCCTGTAACTCAATAATAGACTTGCTTTAAAATCAGTATTTTAATTAGTACAGAATTAATCCTCATTATTTAATGCCTGTGTTGAAGTTTGAACATAATTTTGTTAGATGTGGCCACATCCTGAGATCATAGCAAACTTTCCTATTTTTTTATTCTTTCTTACTTCTCTTCTAATATTTGTATACATATCTGTGCACTGGTAATGCTACTAATCTCCTGTAGCATCAATAAAGTATCTAACTGTCTATGGTTCCTTCATGATTTTCTACTACCATGCATCAATGGAGCAGTACAGGTAAATTCATGAGTTCTTAATGCCTTTAGAATTTACATAGATGACACCCGCCAAGTGATCTTTCTATTACCATAATTGTACTTTTAATAATACAACTTTTCACTTAATGAGGTCAACAAATTAAGATTTATTAAAATAAATAATTACTTAATATCAGAATCACATTTAATATCACTGGCATATGTTGCTTTGTGACACCAGTGTGTTGTAATACACAATACAAACTATAAATTACAATAAAGCAAATTTTAAAAAATAAGTAAGTTGTGCAAAAAAGAGAGGGAAAAGTAGTGTTCATGGGTTCATTGTCCATTCAGTAATTTGATGGCAGAGGGGAAGAAGCTCTTCATGAAACGCTTTGTGTGTGTGTGTGTGTGCGCGCGCGTCTGTCTGTTTGTCTTCAGGCCCCTGTACCTCCTCCTTGATGGTAGCAATGAGAAGAGCGCACATCTTAGTGATGGAGGTGCTTAATAATAGATACTGCCTTTTGGATGCACTGCCTTTTAAAGGTGTCCTCGATGCTGGGAGGCTAGTGCCCGTGATAGAGCTGGCTGAGTTTACAACTTTCTGCAGCTTTTTCTAATCCTGTACAGTGACCCCTCCACACCAGACGGTGATGCAACCAGTTAGAATGCTCTCCACGGTACATCTGTAGAAACTTGTGATGGCTGCAACAGCACTCAACCAGCTGATCTATCTCACTCCTGTACGCCTCCTCGTAGCTATCTGAAATTCTGCCAGTCATATTTGTGTCATTGGCAAATTTATAGATGGTGTTGAGCTGTGCCCAGCCACAGAGTACTGGGTGTAGAGAGCAAAGAGCAGTAAGCACAGCACACATCCTTGGGGTGTGCCAGTGTTGATTGTCAGCGAGGAGGAGATGTTCTTTCCGATCTGCACGAATTGTGGTCTCCTGATGAAGAAGTCAAGGATCTTGGTAGAGGGAGGTACAAAGGTCCAAGTTTTGGAGCTTGTTGATTCAAACTGAGGGTATGATGGCGTTGAACACTAAGCTGTAATCAATAACAGCAGCCTGATGTAGATATTAACATTGTCCAGATGATCCAAAGCCAAGTGGAGAGCCAGTGAGGTTGTATCCACTGCCGATATATTGTGGCAATAGGGAAATTGCAGCAGGTCCAGGTCCTTTCTTAGGCAGGAGTTGATTCTGGCCATGGCCTACCTCTCAAATCACTTCATCATAGTAGATGTGAGCGTCACTGGACAATCGTCGTTGAGGCAGCTCACCCTATTCTTCTTGGACACCAGTATGTCTGACACCTTTCTGAAACAGGTGGGAACCACCAACTGCAGCAGTGAGATTTTTTATCATCTGCTTAGAGAGCATGAGCAATCATGAGAGTCTGAACAAATATGAGTTGTTTTCTCTGCAGTGGCGGAGGCTGAGGGAGATCTGATAGGGGTTTAGAAGATTATGAGAGGCATTGATAGAATGGAAAGGGAGTATCTTTATTCCCCAGGGTAGAAATGTCTAATACCAGAGGACACGCATTGAAGATGACAGGAAATACGTTCAAAGGGAACATGAGGGGTAAGATTTTTTTTAAAAAACACAGAGAGTAGTGAATGTCTGGAATGTGCTGCTTGGTATGGAGGAAGAGCAAAATCAATTCAAGGCTTTTGAGAGATGTTTAGATAGGCACATGAACGTGAAGGAAGATGGAGGGATGAGGACATTATGTAGGTAGAAGGGAGAAGGGGTTAGTTTTTGGGGTTTTTTGATTTGCTTTCTAGCTGGTCAGTACAATATTGTGGGCCAAATGGCCTGTGCTGTACTGTTCTATATTCTATATAGATCATTTCGTTCATGCATGGTCCAAGCCAAAATGTGTTTAAAATGATTCCATGAAGTTCTATCATCATCATTATGCACTGTGTCATATGACATCATTATCATGTTCCATGTCATATGATGTAGGTGATCATGGTCTTTCCATGATTATGATAGCTGTTGCCAAATTTTTTGCACAGAAGTGGTTTGCCATTGCCTCCTTCTGGGCAGTGTCTTTACAAGACAGATTATCCTGTATGTTCTACATTGGTTTGTCCTTCCAAAGTGCAATACCTCACACTTGTCTGTATTAAACTCCATCTGACATTTTTCAGCCCATTTTTCCAGCTGGTCCAAGTCCCTCTGCAGGCTCTGAAAACCTTCTTCACTGTCCACTACACCTCCAATCTCTGTATCATCAGCAAATTTGCTGATCCAATTTACCACATTATCATCCAGATCATTAATATAGATGACAAATAACAATGGACCCAGCACTGATCCCTGTGGCACACCACTAGACACAGGCCTCCACTCTGAGAAGCAATTCTCTACTACCACTCTTTGGCTTCTTCCATTGAGCCAATGTCTAATCCAATTTACCTCCTCTCCATGTATACCTAGCGACTGAATTTTCCTAACTAACCTCCCATGCGAAACCTTGTCAAAGGCCTTACTGAAGTCCATGTAGACAACATCCACTGCCTTCCCTTCATCCACTTTCCTGGTAACCTCCTCAAAAAACTCCAATAGATTGGTCAAACATGACCTACCACGCAGAAAGCCATGTTCACTGTCCCTAATAAGTCCCTGTCTATCCAAATGCTTGTAGATTCTGTATTTTAGTACTCCCTCCAATAACTTACCCACTACCGACGTCAAACTTACCGGCCTATAATTTCCCAGATTACTCTTCGATCCTTTTTTAAACAACGGAAAAACATGAGCTACTCTCCAATCCCCAGCACCTCACCCGTAGACACCGACATTTTAAATATGTCTGCCAGGGACCCTGCAATTTCAACACTAGTCTCCTTCAAGGTCCGAGGGAATACCCTGTCAGGTCCTGGGGATTTATCCACTTTAATTTGCCTCAAGATAGCAAGCACCTCCTCCTTTTCAATCTGTACAGTTTCCATGATCTCACCACTTGTTTCCCTTAATTCCATAGACTTCATGCCAGTTTCCTTAGTAAATACAAATGCAAAAAACCCATTTAAGATCTCCCCCATTTCTTTTGGTTCCACACATAGCCAACCACTCTGATCTTCAAGAGGACCAATTTTATCCCTTACAATCCTTTTACTCTCAAAATGCCTGTAAAAGCTCTTTGGATTATCCTTCACTTTGACTGCCAAGGCAACCTCATGTCTTCTTTTAGCCCTCCTGATTTCTTAAGTATTTTCTTGCATTTTTTATACTCCTCAAGCACCTTATTTACCCCCTGTTTCCTATGCCTGTCATACAACTCTCTCTTCTTCTTTATCAGAGTTGCAATATCCCTTGAGAACCAAGGTTCCTTATTCCTATTCACTTTGCCTTTAATCCTGATAGGAACATACAAGCTCTGCACTCTCAAAATTTCTCCTTTGAAGGCTTCCGACTTACTGATCACATCCTTGCCAGAGAACAACCTGTCCCAATCCACGCCTTTTAGATCCTTTCTCATTTCTTCAAATTTGGCCTTCTTCCAGTTCAGAACCTCAATCCTAGGACCAGATCTATCCTTGTCCATGATCAAGTTGAAACTAATGGTGTTATGATCACTGGAACCAAAATGCTCCCCTACACACACTTCCGTCACTTGTCCTAACTCGTTTCCTAACAGGAGATCCAATATTGCATCCCCTTTATTTGGTACCTCTATATATTGATTTAGAAAACTTTCCTGAACACGTTTTACAAACTCGAAACCATCTAGACCCCTAACAGTACGGGAGTCCCAATCTATACAGTATATGGAAAATTAAAATCCCCTACCACCACTACTTTATGTTTCCTGCAGTTGCCTGCTATCTCTCTGCAGATTTGCTCTTCCAATTCTCGCTGACTATTGGGTGGTCTATAATACAACCCCACTAATGTGGCCATACCTTTCCTGTTTCTCAGCTCCACCCATAAGGACTCAGTAGATAAGCCCTCTAATCTGTCCTACCTGAGCACTGCTGTAATATTTTCCCTGACAAGCAATGCTACTCCCCCACCTTTCATTCCTCTGCCTCGATCACATCTGAAACATCGGAACCCTGGAATATTAAGCTGCCAGTCCTGCCCCTCCTGTAGCCAAGTTTTACTAATTGCTATAACGTCATAATTCCACGTGTCAATCCACACCCTCAACTCATCCGCCTTCCCCACAATACTCCTAGCACTGAAATATATACACCTCAGAAGATCTTTACCACCACTCACAACCTTTCTATTTGCAGCTTTACCTGAACTTTTAACATCATTTATTTTCACCCCAGCCACACTGTCAGCTCTGGCACTCTGGTTCCCATCCCCCTGCAAATCTAGTTTAAAGCCTCCCCAATAGCATTAACAAACCTCCCTGAAAGGATATTGGTCCCCTTGTAGTTCAGGTGTAACCCGTCTCTCTTGTACAGGTCCAACCTGTCCCAGAAGAGGTCCCAATGATCCTGAAATCTGAAACCCTGCCCCCTACACCAGTTTCTCAGCCACTTGTTCATCCTCCAGAGCATCCTATTCTTACCCTCACTGGCACGTAGCACAGGTAGCAATCCTGAGATTACCACCCTCGAGATCCTGCTTTTCAACTTCCTACCAAGCTCTCTATACTCACTCTCCAGGACCTCCTCACTCTTCCTTGCTATGTCATTGGTACCGATGTGCACCACGACATCTGGCTCGTCACCCTCCCACTTCAGAATGTCATGCAATCGATCAGAGACATCCTTGACCCCGGCACCCGGGAGGCAACAAACCATCCTGGATTCTCTGTCACAACCACAGAACCTCCTATCTGTACCTCTAACTATCGAGTCGCCTATCACTACCGCTCTCCTCTTCTTCCTCCTCCCTCCCTTCTGCGCTGCAGAACCAGACTCAGTGCCAGAGATCTGGCTGCTGCAGCTTGTCCCAGGTAAGTCATCCCCCCCAACAGTATCCAATACAGTACACTTATTGTTGAGGGGAATGGCCACAGGAGAACCCTGCTCTGCCTGCCCTTTCCTCTTCCCTCACTTGACAGTGACTCAATTTCCTGTGTTCTGCTCCTTTGGCGTAACTACCTCCCTGTAGCTACTATCTATAATCTCCTCATTCTCCCGAATGATCCGCAGGTCATCCAGCTCCTGCTCCAGTTCCCTAACGCTGTTTGTTAGGAGCTGCAGCTGGATGCACTTCTTACAGGTGTCGTTGTCATGGAGACTGGACGTCTCCCTGACTTCCCACATCCTGCAAGAGGAGCATTCCAACATCCTGCCTGGCATTCTTTCAGCTCTAAGCAAACTGGACAAAAACTTACCGGAACCTACCCTGGCCTCTGCCTGTTTTCGCCGAAGCCTGTTGAGCCAAAGCCGTCCCACTCTGACTCAGTCCACTCCGACAATGGCCGCTCCAATGATGGCTGCTGTATATGGTGGTCTGTTTTTAAACCTTGGCGCGCTATGTCATGCGTCTGCGCAGTGCAGACCCTTCTCCCCGAGCAGTGTTTTACCCGATTTCTCACACACGTCTTCTCAGCTGCTTGCTTCGACTGAAACAAGAACCGTTGAAAATTCCTCTTCTGAACATTTCTGAACACTTTAGCAATGTACAAATTCTTAAAATAGCCACCCAATATGCACTCACACATTTGAAGGGTTACACAACACACAATACTGCTGAGCCCACACATGGTTGGCACTTGCCTGAAGTTCTCAGAGTAATCAAATCACAAGCTGCCAAACCAGATACCAGTTCACACCTCTTACCCTAATCCAGCTGCAAATGCACTTAGCAAAAATAAGTACAAACTGATTAATGAGGGATCTATTAGCAACTCTTCTGATGTTTAAGTGGAATTCTATTGACTGTTGCTACCTCTAGAAGGTACCAATAAAAACAGAAAATGCAGGAAGCATTCGGCAGCTCATTAGCATCTGAAGGATAAATAATGTTTGCTTTTATTTAAGAAATGCTGCAGGATTACAGGCTGATGAACCTGGCGGGAATTTGCAAAGACAGGATTTATTTGCGTTTAGAAAGACAAAGATTGATTTGGGACAGCTGGCAACACACACAAAATGCAGGAAGAACTTGGAAGGCCAGGCAGCATCTATGGAAAAGAGTACAGTTGACTGTTCTCTTTTCCAGCATCTGCAGATTTTCTCTTGTTTGTGATTTGAGATAGCTGGCATGGCTTTCTGCATGGAAATCAAATGGCAAAAATTGGACTGATTTTTTAATGAAGAGACTACCAAGAGGATTGAGACAAAAGATTCTGCAGATGCTGGAAATCTTGAGGAACATACACAAAATGCTGGAGGAACTCAGCTGGTCAGGTATCTTCAGAGGGAAATGAACTTCGGGCAGGGACCATTCATCAGGATTGGAAAGGAATGGGGCAGCACCAGAATAAAAGGGTGGGGGAAAGGGTACAAGGGGCAGGTGATAGGTGAGTCCAGGTGGTTTGGGGGGGGGGGTATGAAAGGAAATGATTCTGAAAGCTGGAAGCTGATGAGTGGACGAAGGAATATAGTACGAGAGGACACTAGACCATACAATAAAGGGGAGGTGGGGAAGCAGAGGGAGGTGATGGACAGGTCATAGAACATAGAATAGTACAGCACAGTACAGGCCCTCCGGCCCACAATGTTGTGCCGACCCTTGAACCCTACCTCCCATATAACCCCCCCCCCACCTTAAGTTCCTCCATATACCTGTCTAGCAGTTCTTAAATTTCACTAGTGTATCTTCCTCCACCACTGACTCAGGCAGTGTATTCCACGCACCAACCACTCCCTGAGTAAAAAAAACTTCCTCTAATATCCCCCTTGAACTTCTCACCCCTTACCTTAAAGCCATGTCCTCTTGTATTGAGCAGTGGTGCCCTGGGGAAGAGGTACTGGCTATCCACTCTATCTATTCCTCTTAATATCTTGTATACCTCTAGCATGTCTCCTCTCATCCTCCTTCTCTCCAAAGAGTAAAGCCCAAGTTCCCTTAATCTCTGATCATAATCCATACTCTCTAAACCAGGCAGCATCCTGGTAAATCTCCTCTGTACCCTTTCCAATGCTTCCACATCCTTCCTATAGTGAGGTGACCAGAACTGGACACAATACTCCAAGTATGGCCCAACCAGAGTTTTACAGAGCTGCATCTTGTTACGTATCCCATAACTGGGTTGCCAAACCAGCAGAGATGGACCACTTAGTTGGACTCTGGTTTAGCAGAAGCTAAAGAAGTTTTATTAAAGAAATAAGTAACACAGTACTCTAATCGTAAGGATATAAATGCAACAGGTTAGCAATGATAAAACGCACATGTACACAGAACTAGGGTAATAGGAATCAACCAAGCTGTATCGCAGTCTACGGGTAAAATGATCAGTCTCAAGTGACGCAGAGTTCAGTTCAGCTTAATACAGTTCGCAGTAATCGCTGTTATGCCGTTGGAGAGAGAGAGAGAGAGATAGAGATATTCAAATCTAATTCAGCAGACCTTTGATGCTCTTCGCAGTTAGCTCTCGGGCGGACCCTTTGTTATGTCTTCTGTGGTCACCGACTGTGACCCCTTCGCTCCGGATACGACCGTTCTTCCACGGTGAACCCGGCACCCAGGCAAGGGCGGACACACACACCAGGTTCCTGCCGATCATACCCTTTCACCCTGTGCGTCTATGGTCAGTTTCCGCAAACAGACCTCCAAACTCCCACCGACTTGTGGGGGCACACCGCTCTTCCAGGGTCTCGTTATCTCGTGATCTCGTGGTGTGTCCCGTGCCTTAGCGAACCTGTTCTTTTTATCACCCTGCTGGGGTATCGCCTGTCCATCAAACTTCAAACAGTTCAGGTTCAAAGCAACCGGTCTGTCAATACTCTGAAATGTGTTTCTTTCTCGTTAATCTCTCTCCTCTCTTATTAGCATTTTGAATGTTCCTCCATTGTCTCCCTTACCTCTCTCATCAGCATCAATCTTCTGATAACTTGGTTTGGCGTCACAATCTAAACTCTATCCCTCAACTTATGAAAGCTAACACCCCATAAGCTTTCTTAACTACCCTGTCTACCTGTGAGGCAACTTTCAGGGATCTATGGACATGTACCCCGAGATCCCTCTGCTCCTACACACTACCAAGTATCCTGCCATTTACTTTGTACTCTGCCTTGGAGTTTGTCCTTCCAAAGTGTACCACCTCACACTTCTCCAGGTTGAACTCCACCTACCACTTCTCAGCCCACTTCTGTATCCTATCAATGTCTCTCTGCAATCTTCAACAATCCTCTACACTATCTACAACACCACCAACCTTTGAGTCGCCTGCAAACTTGCCAACCCACCCTTCTACCCCCACATCCAAGTCGTTAATAAAAATCACAAAAAGTAGAGGTCCCAGAACCAATCCTTGTGGGGCACCACTAGTCACAACCCTCCAATCCGAATGTACTCCCTCCACCACGACCCTTTGCTTTCTGCAGGCAAGCCAATTCTGAATCCACCTGGCCAAGCTTCCCTGGATCCCATGCCTTCTGACTTTCTGAACAAGCCTACCATGTGGAACCTTGTCAAATGCCTTACTAAATCAATGTACATCACATCCACTGCATTACCCTCATCTATATGGCTGGTCACCTCCTCAAAGAACTCTATCAGGCTTGTTAGACATGATCTGCCCTTCGCAAAGCCATGTCCCTGATCAGACCATGATTCTCTAAATGCCCATAGATCCAATCTCTAAGAATCTTTTCCAACAGCTTTCCCACCACAGACGTAAGGCTCACTGGTCTATAATTACCCGGACTATCCCTACTACCTTTTTTGAACAAAGGGACAACATTCGCCTCCCTCCAATCCTCCAGTACCATTCCCGTGGACAATGAGGACATGAAGATCCCAGTCATGAGGGCAAAGGAGGGGAAGAGAAGAGGTAGAATGAAGGAAAACAAAGGGAAGGGGGACAGAAGGCAGTGGTTACTGGAAGTTAGAGAAATCAATGTAAATACTCCCAGTTTGGAGACTAACAAAACAGAATCTGAGGTGTTGCTTCTCCAACCTGCATTTTGCCTCATTGTGGCAGTAGAGGAGGCCGTGGAAAGACATGTCAATATGGGAATGGGAATGGTAATATTGTTGTCAACCAGTCTGGGCTTGTTGCCTGACAGGCAACATCAAGGGCACTGGCAGAATGGAATCACAAATGCTGCCAATCAGAGAGGAACGTTTGTTCACGTTCTGCAGGTTACTGCCACTCACTCGGAAAAGGGCATCAACCTCCTGATATTCTGCTGGGATGACCTATCCCTGGACTGTTTGAAAATCCCACAGGACAGTTGTATTCTGGTATAATAACCATGTTGAAAATAACTTGAGATAATTGTAGTGGCCAGACATTGAACAGTTTCTGTTGTGCTTCAGTGTGCGCGATCTCACCATCAAAACAGCCACATCCCCTGCATTCTTCTCGACTGCCCTGACTGTAAGTGGTCCATGCCTTATGCCTTAGGTCTAATTCAAAGTCAAATAGGTACTGAGTCAATATCTAACTTGGTGTTAAGCAGGACAATAAGGTCATGGGACTTGACTGTTATCTGTTCTTCTTGTCACTACCCAATTCTTAGATATCTAAAAGAATAACAACACTAGGCAAGGGGAAGAATGCAATGTGTCAGCTAACATTAGATAATGCAGTGACAGGAAGACTGGATACAACACCCACAAATGCAAGAGGTTCTGCAGGTTCTGGAAATCTTGGACAACACTCACACACAATATAGGAGCAACTCAGCTAGTCAGACAGCATCTATGGAGAGGAATAAAAAATTGATGACTCAGGCTGTGACTTTTTATCAGGATAGGTTCCAAAGTTTATTCTACTGTCAGAATACAACAGTTGGTTTCCTTCTTCATATTCAGTTCTGCTGCCACTCCAGTAAGGATAGACCCCATGTCCTCCATGTGGCGGAGGTGCTACAGTTGTGCTGTCCCCCCAGGCGGTCAGCTACACTGTTACTGATCCTTACAGTCTGATCTTTGCATCTGCTCCTAGTTCATTTGGACCATTTACTGTAAGGACACAGGGAGAGTTGAGGACAGGGTGGAAAATCTAGTCCTCAGAAAAAACTCATAGGGGGATGACTTTCTGGCTGAACTGGAAATACAGAAATAAAAATAAAACTTTCCTCAAGCCTTGCTGAAGTGGTGCAGACTGATTTTAATTATACACTAAGTGTATGTGGGGCTAATTATTTGCAACATTTCCCATTCGTGAGACAAGCATTCAAAAAACAGTGCGGAAAGATATCATGCAAACTGGCTTGCTGCCAGCACCAGGTTAATACATTGCCAACATATGTCTGCAAAGAACAGTATCTCTGTTTTAGACCGGCTCTCTTTAAAATTTAAGAGAAACTAACATCGAAGACTAATAACAACTAAAAATCTAAGCAAACTTAACATAAACAGGTCAAGAAAGAGAGAGAAATTGACATGCTATAACCAAATGAATCTTTTGAAGTGAAGTAGTTTTAAGATTTTTCCGATATAAACAAAATAATTTCCAGCTGGAGCTGCCATGGAGCAAACCTGTAATGGTACTACTCCACCCCTGTATAATGGCATCAAAACACTGAGCTGGCTACAAGGTTAGAGACTGCAGCTGCCATTTTAACAGCCACTCATTCGCAGACAACAATTTCTTGATAATTATTGGGCTTGTTATACACAACTCCAGGACCCATTCTGAAGTCAGAGATCAGCTGTCAAGGGAACAAATTCATTTTTAAATTTGTGGACTGAGACCATTGTTGGCAACGTGAACACTGAATATTCTTCTGAAGTGCTGAAGAACTGCTGCAATGTATGAGGTGGAAGTGGCCAGTGTAGTGTGCAGGGGAATGAAGCTCTGTGACCCGACCACGATGATAAAAGAGCGATAAGATATTTTAAATCAAAATCATCCACAGTGAGCAGAATATCACTCTGTTCCTGAGGGAAAGACAGAGAGTCAGCAAAACAAAAACGCAAGCCATTTGTCTTTCTTACCTCAGGAGATGCTAAGGGAAACACCCAGCTGCTGAAGGGCATCAGCAGACAATACAGATGAATGCACACAGTTGTCAGGGTTATTTGTGTAGCTCTGGGAAGAATGTTTCATGTAACCACTTAAATCATTAGATTATATTATGTGGGTATTAATTTTTGTACAGATTTCTGATTAGGCGGAGGTCTCTCGAATCTAGATTTAGAGTTTCCTGTAATATTTCAAGTAACTTATTGTGCTTCACTTTATCAAATGCTTTTGTGTAGTTGATAAAACAAACAAACCAATAATAGATGGAGAAGTGAGTCAGTTTACGAAAATCAAGAGAGGCGTTAGACAAGGGTGTGTTTTCTCCCCTGAATTATTTAATGTATACAGTGAAACAATATTACAAATAATGAGAGACATCTTGGGAATCAAAGTTGGTGGTGAAAATATCAATCATTTCACATGTGCGGATGACACTGTGTTAATTGCAAGTACGGAGGAAGAACTACAAAACTTAGTTGATACAGTTGTTGAAGAAAGTGCAAAAATGGGTCTATCTATCAATTGCAAAAAGACAGAATGTATGGTGATATCCAAAAAGAAGGAGAATCCTATCTGCAGGCTGAGAATAAACGGGGAAGACATAAAACAAGTACAGAACTTTTGCTACTTAGGAAGCTGGATGACATCAGATGGCAGGTGCGACATGGACATCAAAAGAAGAATAGGGATGGCAAAAGACACCTTTACAAGAATGAAGAGTATACTGACCAACACTAAACTAGGCATGACAACGTGCCTCAGAGTACTGAAATGTTACATTTATCCAGTTATGTTATATGGCTCAGAATGTTGGACAAAATCTAGTAACATGAGGAAACAAATTGAAGCAGCAGAGATGTGGTCTTTGAGAAGGATGCAAAGAATATCATGGATGAAACGAATATCTAATGAGGATGTCATGAACTGGGTAAGCACAAAAAGAGAAATAATGTATGAGATCATGAAAAGGCAACGTAACTTCATTGGACATGTCATTAGGAAAGAGGAGTTAGAATGCACGGTAATTATGGGAAAGATTGAAGGGAAGAAAGCAAAAGGAAGGCAAAGACAAATGATGATGGAGACAGCAGCCAGAGAACTGGAAATGAATACGAATGAATTGATCCACTTGACCCGAAACAGGAGTGTGTGGGCCATGGCAGTCAAAGCTCAAACTGGGCATGGCACCTGATGACGATGATGATGAATTTTTGTGGCCTTCCTATTGAACAGCTTGGCTAATACATTTAATGAACAAAGAAAAATTGTTTTGCACAGTAGGTTTAAATTTGGAACTCAACTTTGTTTTTGAACTGCAGAAGGAAAACAGTTTTAGACATTTCCAGCCCTCTGAAGGCTTTGCATAATAAAAAAAAGGCAATTAAAAGCACGTCACAATTAAGAACTGGAAAACAATGTCTATTGGAAATGCAATTGTGTATTCTAGGATTTGACATAGTTTCAGCTAAATGACTTAATATTTTCTGAATTTTGGGAACGAATAAAGACTCATTGGGTCAATGGGTTTGAATTTACACTGCAACCCTCTCAATTAAAATTCTTTACAAGGGACAAAGTTTAAGATGTGTTTGTATATGTCAATTGTTTACAAGTGTTTTGTTAGAATCATCTACAAAACTGATTCTTTCTCCTGAGAATCTCAGTGCTGATTTCAAGGCGATACAGCCAGAAGAAAACATTGTCTTCAGTGCAAAGACATTTTCATTAATTGCAATGCAGTAGAAATATCAACATGGAACTTATAACTGGACACCAATGTAATAATGTGGCCTACTCCCAAGTTTCTCTCTCTGCCCTGGCCCTGCACAGATGAATGGGCCAGACATCCTTGGTCTAATGCTGAGAAATCTACCCAGTGAACCTTCACCAGATTTAACTTGATGTCTGTAAGTTTGCCTAATGTGTGAGAGACATTACCAATAAAAAAGGGAGCAGCTCTTACATTACACATTTAAAACAGAATCTCAGGTGGTGATAAGAAGGTGTACAGAAGTGAGATATGCCAACTAGTAGAGTGGTGCCACAGCAACAACCTGGCACTCAACGTCAGTAAGACGAAAGAGCTGATTGTGGACTTCAGGAAGGGTAAGACGAAGAAACACATACTAATCCTCAGACAGGGATCAGAAGTGGAGAAAGTGAGCAGCTTGAAGCTCCTGGGTATCAACATCTCTGAGGATCTAACCTGGTCCCAACATATTGATGCAGTTGTAAAGAAGGCAAGACAGCGGCTATATTCATTAGGAGTTTGAAGAGATTTGGTATGTCAACAAATACACTCAAAAACTTCTATAGATATACCGTGGAGAGCATTCTGACAGGCTGCATCACCGTCTGGTATGGAGGGGCTACTGCACAGGACAGAAAAAACCTGCAGAGGATCATAAATTTAGTTGGTTCCATATTGGATACTAGCCTACAAAGTATCCAGGACATCTTCAAGGAGCGGTGTCTCAGAAAGGCAGCGTCCATTATTAAAGATCTCCAGCACACAGGGCATGCCCTTTTCTGATTGTTACCATCAGGTAGGAGTTACAGAAGCCTGAAGGCACACACTCAGCGATTCAGGAACAGCTTCTTCCCCTCTGCCATCTGATTCCTAAATGGACATTGAATCTTTGGACACTACCTCACATTTTTTTAAAAAATGCAGTATTTCTGTTTTTGCACTTTTTAAAATCTATTCAATATACGTAATTGATTTACTTGTTTATTGATTATTATTATCTTTATTTTATTTATTTATTTTTCTCTGCTTGATTATGTAATGCATTGAACTGCTGCTGCTAAGTTAACAAATTTCACATCACATGCCGGTGATAAGAAACCTGATTCTGATTTTGAAATAACAAAATAAACTTAAATCATAAACAAGTTTTGAGATAAATGTAATCAAAAAATATAGCTGCAAAGGTTTTGTTTTGTTTGAAAAGCAGAGTGACATTCAACGATTGGGAATATCAAAAGATGTCTGTGAATATGAGCAGATGTGAGATTGCCAGGTTTCATGTGGGGACACACCTATTGTCAGTGCCATTCTGTAGGTGCAGCCACCTGTCTTGATCCACACCAATGCATCGGCAGCCAAACTCCCAAGTTGAAGACTGCCAAGCAACACTGGGCCAAAAGACATGCAAGGCAGGGGTGTAACCAGTAAATTCTAGATAACTGAAAACATGTTCCAATATGTTAGCCATTTAACAGATACAGTGGATTCCAGTTAATTGGGCCAACAGTTAATTCAGGCAGCCACTTATTTGGGACAACTCTTGAAGAACAAAAACTATGCAAGAAAATAACTGGGATTCCCTATGTCTATTTGGGACACTATGTCACTTAACAGGGGCAGAAGACTGCTGCTAACAATTTCAAAGCAGTGTCAGTCGCGTGCAATTGCATGGCCATTCGACACTACACCATACTTAGAGCAAACAGTTTTTAAATAGTTGCTGTCAGTTGCGTGCATTTGTGTTCAAGAAGCATTAATTTTTGTCACTGATAATTGGCAAGAAATAAGCAGTAAGACAATTCATAACTGTTCCACTCACTGCAAGTTCAAGCATTCAGGCTTGGAAATGCCAGAAACAGCCAGGAGTGAATGTGAAACAAGTTCACTACTTCAACAAGTTAGGAACTATGAAGAATTCGAAGGTATCAACAATTAACTTGAATGTTACAATGAAATCAAAGATTTGGAGGATGTAATCTGACTTTTCAGCCTAATTCCTTAAACTCACTGAGCAGGACCTCTTTCCCCTTTCTCCCTATGTCATTAGTGTCAATATATACCATGACCTTACCTGCTCAATCTCCCTTTTGAGAATCTTCTGCAGCCATTTTGACACATCCTCGACTCTGGCACCCAGAACGTGACACTCCATTCTTGGTGTCTCCTTTGTGGTCACAGAATCTCCCGTCCGTCACCCTAACTATCGAGTCTCCTTTAACTATTGCTCTGCCTGACTTTACCTTTCCCATCTGAGCCTTAGTACCAGCTATCGTTCCACTTACATGGCTACTTCTGCTATGCCCTGATAGCTCATTTCCAACCCGCATGCCTCCCCCCCCCTCCATTATCCAAAGGGGTATATTTATTAACGAGAGGAGTGACCATAAGGGTCTTCACTGTCTCTTCCCCCTTATCTTGCCTGCTGGCCACCCAACTACCTGCAACTTGTACCTTAGCTGTGACCACCTCACTATAACACTTGTTTATTATGCTGTCAGCATCCTGACATCAGCAATCCAAATGTTAGCAATCTGAAATAACATCAAAAAGAGCTGGAAACACTCAAGTCAGGCAGCAACTGTGGTGAGGGAAATTGAGGGGAAAAAGGGTATTTGATTTGACACAAACAACACATCTTACTGTATGTTTTGAGATTTTGATATGCAAGGGTCAAATAAAGGTAATGTTTATATCTTTATAAATTGGTATATGAAAGCTTAAGAGCCTGCTGATCATACACAGGGTAATGCTGGAGATTAATTACCCAGAAGGTTTACTGGAAGAAAAGCACTGATAAGCTGCTGCACATGCATCCAACCAGGAGGTAAATGTCAAAGCTTATCAGTGCTTTGTTCCAGTAAACTTCTTCCATACATCAATGAGGAGCTCAACTTGCAGGTCATTAACAGTATTGTGACATGTTGAGGTCTTTATGGTTTGGGAATTTGATTGAGGGATCAGCTATGAAGGAATAGCTTAGCTCCAAGATTTATTACACTGGAATTGCTCTGCTTATAAATGCACCCTTCCATACTCCCTCAGGAGGGTTGTCACTAGTTGCCCAATGGTCAGAGAAGCTCAAGTTTGAGTCTTCACCAGGTATCGGCACTGTCAGTATGATTACTGAACAGTCGCTCCACACATTCAAGGTGCAGCTGGTCTGATTGCGATTCAGACCTGGTAGCATTGCAGCAGGATCACAAGCATTTGCTTTCTATACAACTTTGTTATGGCACAAACAGAGGATACATTCTTCTTTTGATTTACAGATAAATTCCAAACTTACCTGCAATTTTACTGCATATATAAAAGTACACCAAGACTGGCTTAAGCTTTGAACTAAAATTCTCAAACAGCTGCTTGCTATACATTATTTGCTCAGAGAAAATATTTACTTGTCTTTGAGACCAGATAACTTGGGACAAATGGCTTTTACTGAAAGATTTTTTCACTGCGAGATTACCATACAAGTTGCTCTGCTGACAGAAAGTCTGCAATATTTAATTTGTCAAACTGGAGGAACAGATTAATTACTTAATTCCATCTACGTGCAAGCAATATTTTCTTGACCAGTTCTGTGAATAGATTTAGAAATACTAATTACTCTTGAAACTTAATTTGATCAAACGCCAAGAAACTATTTTTAATGTCCCAAAGAAAACTGGATGAATAATTTATAAATATATTTTTAAAACAATAGACATTTTCCATCATCAGATTTTAAGGTGAACGATTTTAATTTGACAAATTCAAGTAATTCCTGGCTGATGTTATATCCTGGGGCCATTATGATGCAGAATCTCTTTATTGTTTTAAACTCTATTTGGTTATTTAAGCTCAGTCCTGATGAAGGGTCTCGGCCTGAAACATCAACTGTTTACTCTTTTCCATAAATGCTGCCACAGCTGCTGAGTTCCTCGAGCATTTTGTGTATGTTGCTTGGATTTCCACTATCTGCAGCTTTTCTCGTCTTTGTGCTAAAGTCAGTTCTGGACCATGAGTTTTCAGAACTGGAGCTGAGATGTTGCTTGATCCCACATTCTTTGTTGTGCTCAGTGCTCTGTTGTTTCTCAATACAAGGAGTGAACCACACTGATAGATCACAGGCTTCTGTGATGGTGGGCATCTGATGAGCAAGCTACAGTAGATGGATCATCCATTTGGCTCTTCTGATTGCAAATGTATCAGCCTTGTTTTTAAGCACTGACTATCTGGGTCTCACCATCACTGAGATGGTGGAAGTCCTTGAGGCTTCTTTCCCTCATTAGTTGTTCAGTTAACCAGTACCATTCACATCTAAATGTCATAGGGCTAGAGAGCTTTGGTTTGATCTATTGATTAGGGAGGGGAAATTGTCTACTCATTGCATTCTATTTTCTGGAAGACTTTGCAGGTCATCCTGTACTGCACTACACCAAGTTAGTGTTTCATCTGTAGGTATGCCTTGTGCTGCTCATTCAACTATAGTGGATACTGTTGGCTTGACTGAATAGTTGGGTAAGCAATATGCCTCGCCAGTAGATTACAATAATTTTTCCAGCTTTTCAGGGGCTGAGTATCATCAGCAAAGCTATCACCTACCACCCATCCCCAACTGCTGTTGAATTGTTGCAAATGTTTGATACATCTTCTGCATGTTTTGCCTTTAAACCTTAATTGGATTGGTGTCTGTGAGCCCCTGCCACAACTCTAACACAATTTGTTCACCCAGGCAGGTTTCTGTTTAGATGTTGCAATTTTGTTCACACTCACTTTCATTCCTGACTGCAACTCTTATGCATCTCTGTCTGCTGTTTCCATTGATACAGATATTTCAACTGCTCTTTTAACTGCTCTTTTAAATGTGAGTTGTGCTTCAGTTAGGAGTGTTCTTGAATGTTTTCTTGGAAGATTCCACAATCTAAATGATCTCTCAGTACATCATTAAGCCCATTACCAAACTGAGAGTGCTCAATCTCTTCAGTTTGGCATCACACACTGAAATGGACTCACCTTTTTTTGATTCTGCTTATGACACTTAAAGCATTCTGCAATCAACAATAGTTTTGGTTCTAAATGTTCCTGCGTTACTCATGATATCAGTAAAGCTCATTTTAGCTTGTTTGGTTGGAGCGGTTAAATTTCTAAGTAAACTGTATGCCTTTAAACTCAGTGCGCTACAGTAAAACTAGTACTCCCTTCGCTTAGCTATTTCATTTGCTTCAAAACACTGCTCAATCTGTTCAGTATACAAAATCCAGTTATCTCTTGTGGAATTAAACATGTCAATATTTCTGATGTAACCAGCTAGTTCTGCTCTTTTTTTAAATTTCTGATTATTTTCTCCCAGTACTCACTGTTTATGAACTCCATGAATTTGTCCGTTTTCTGTATTTTTTTAAAAACTCGATCATCTTTCCTATTGCGAAGAAAACGCACTGCACGGAATTTTAAAAAAACTGTTGTTACGTTTGGTAACTCTAAAACATGAGAAAAAAACCGAAAGAGAAACAAGAACCCAGGAGATAACACTGGGATTTTACTTTAGCGACTCGTACACCTATGACATGCTGGTGTAATGACGTATGCCATTTACGTACTATTACATATAACCCATAATGAATGATTTTAAATAAAAATTGTTTAGTCAAATAATATATTTACAATATTACACAAATATTACTGAAATATTAAATACACAACAGAGACTACACTCACTTCTTGCTGCAGTACAGTTCAACACCTGTGTTTATCAAGCCTTGGGCACCTTTGTGAGAAATGTTGTTACAAAGTCACTCTTGAAGATGTACTCTGCACAGGGGTCTTTAGTGTCCATTTAGTGCCTAGGTACTCTCAGTGCTTCTTTCAAGTGTTCAAAATAGCAGATCACTGAGGGGGGACAGGTGGTGGTGCTAATCAGGGGAGGATTCACTACCCATGTTTGACCTGATGTCATAAGACTTCATTTGGTCTGTAATCAATGTTGAGGGCTCTCAGAAATATGCCTCCTGCTTTTATATGAATGACCATCTTGTCCAGGTCTGTCCTACTGGTGGAACAGGACCTAACTAGGGATTGTGATGGAGGAGCTTGACACATCTGTAAGGTTTGATTTCATGACAACATGCCCGTTACTTGACAAACCTGTAGGATGGCTCTCCCAGTTTAGATAAGTTGAAAACAGCAGTTTTAGGCGTGCTCAAATTTGTGGCCTAGATTAATGCCATAAGTACAGAGCTTTGATGTACTATAAATCGGCGAAGTTGTAGAAATCATATTCTGAATGCCTCAGCAGTTTAGTCAAATTTCTTAGACAGCGTGAGACAGTATGTTAATAACTTCTAGAATTAACAGTAAAAACAGTGCATTTTTTGGTAAGTGGGAAGTTCCACTAAAAAAACAGTATAAGGATATGAGGTTCTGCAGACGCTGGAAATCTTGAGCAACACACACAAAATGCTGGAGGAAGTCAGCAAGTCAGGCTGCATCCACGGAGGGAAATACGGCAGAAGAGGGAGGAATCTAATAAGAGAGATTTTCCCTATTTAAAAAATACTTTTTTCAAAACCAATAACTAGTCTATAAATAAATAGTTCCTTCCCTTTCTTTCATGGCCCATGTTCTCCCCTATCAGATTTCTTCCTCATCAGCCTTTTACCTCTTCCACATATCCCCTCCCAGCCTCCTACATCATCTGCCCTCCCCCACTCACTTCCCCCCTCATCTGGCCCTACCTATCCCCTGCCAGCTTGAACTCATACCCCTCCCCCACCTTCTTATTCTGACTTCTGCCCCCTTCCCTTCCAGCCCCGATGAGGGTCTCAACTCAAAACTTTCCTCATTCCCCACCATTGCATTTTGTGTGCATTGACTAGTATAAGGAACCTGGTCTATTTTAAAACAGCACAATAAGCAGAAGTTTATTTTGATTCAAACAGCAATATAATCTAAATTTTATTTTTAAACACATTGCTGCATTCTTTCATAGGCCTATGACTTTTCAGGAATATGATGCATTTCCCTCCCACACAGCCACATGCGAAGACAACCCAGTTTTGTCTTGTCTTGTCACAGCAAGACAACTGTGACAAGACAACCCAGTTCTCTTAACTCTTGCATACCTACTCCCTCCTTTATCTCCAATCTAAGTGACTAAAGCTGGTTCGGTGAACAGGGTAACAGAGTGTGCCTGAAGCAGCAGCAGGTTGACCTGAAACTGAGCTGTGACCCTGGTGAATCAATACCCACTGAAAACCAGAGGCAACATGTTGTGGTCAAAGCCAAGACGTTACGTCAAAAGCTTCATTAACCAGCCAAACCCAAACATGAATCGCAATGAACAACTGAACAGCTAGAAGGAATACAAGTTTTACTTACAGTCCTTTCCATACTTAATTACTTCATTAGCATGCAAATATAAAATGTTGAAGAATTTGTGAACACCTTCAGGTGCACCAAGTTGTCGCTCCGGAGAGAACTTAATAAGGATCTGGAGCTGCAGCTCGATGACCTTCGACTCATATGGGAGAATGAGGAGCTACAGGGAGGTAGTCACCCCTAGGTTGCAGGCGACATATAACTGGGTGTTTGCCAAGAGAAGGAGGGGAAATGCACAGCCAGCAGAGAGTATACCTGTGGCCATTCTCCTCAATAATAAGTATACAACTTTAGATACTATCGAGGGGGATGGCATACCGGGGGGTGGGGGGGGGGGGGAGCCACAATGGCTGGGTCACTGGGAGTGAGTCTGGTGCTGTGGCTCAGAAGAGCAGAGAGGTGAAGAGGTTTGCACTATTGATAGGTGGTTCCATAGTCAGTGGAACAGAGTCAAGATTCTGTGGGCAGGATTTGCAATGTAAAAGGCAGACAAAATTGAAAATGATGAATACAGGAATGAAGGTGCTATACTGGAATGCACATAATACATGGAATAGGGTAGATGAACTTGTAAGCACAGTTACAGATTGGCATGTATAATGTTGTAGGTACCACTGAATCATGGCTGAAAGAAGATTATAGCTGGGATGGAGACACTTTGGGTCAGAGGCGTCTCAGATCATGTCCATGGAATTCAGAAGGGCAAGGGAGAGCAGCAAGAGTTCTTGGCATGTATTGGCACCAGTGACAGAGGTAGGAAATGAGAGGCGCTCTTGAAGAGAAATCTTACGGATCTGGGTAGAAAGCTGAAAAACAGGACCTCCAGGGTAGCAATCTCTGGACTGCTGCCCATGCCACGTGCCAGTGAAGGCAAGAATACAATGATCTGACCAGTGAGTGCGTGGCTGAGGAACTAGAGCAGGCGACACAGGTTCAGAATTATGGATCACTGGCATCTCTTCTGGGGAAGGTATGACCCGTACATGAGGGACAGGTTACACCTGAACCAAAGGGGGTCCAGTATTCTTGCAGGCAGGTTAGCTAGAGTTGTTCAGGAGGGTATAAACTAATTTGGCAGGGGGATGGGAACTGGACTGATAGGGTGATGGATGGGGTAATTGGTTTACAAACAAAGGTAATGTGTAGGGAGACTCCAAGCAAGGAGAGGCTGATGACAGGGTCAACATCAGTATGCAGAATAAGGTCAATGGAGTTAACAGGATGAGCTGTAACGTAAAAGGTAGACAGAATTGAAAAGGGTGAATACAGGACTAAAGATGTTATATTGGAACGCGCACAGTATGCAGAATAAGGTTGATGAATTCGTAGCAGTTACCAATTGGCATGCACGATGTTGTAGGCAACACTGAATCATGGCGGTAAGAAGATTATAGCCAGAAGCTTCATGTCCAAGGATACACATTGTATCAAAAGGACAGGCAGGTAAGCAGAGAGGGTGGCGCAACTCTGCTGGTAAAAAAACAAATCAAGTTATTAGAAACGGGTGACATATGGTCAGAGGTGTTGAATCGTTGTAGGTAGAGCTAAGGAACTGCAAGGGTAAAAGAAGGAAAAGATGAATAGGAAACTAAGCTCGTCAATAATGTTAAAGAGGATACCAGAAGTTTCTTCAGATACATAAAGTGTAAAAGAGAGGCAAGAGTGGAGATCAGACCACTGGAAAACGATGCTGGAGGGGTAGTAATGCAGGACAAGGAAATGGCAGACACGCTGAGTAAGTATTTTGCATCAGTCTTCACTGTGGAAGACACTAGCAGTATGGTGGAAGTTCCAGAGTGTCAGAGGTCAGAAGTGTGTGAATTTGCCATTACCAGGGAGAAGGTTCTTGGGAAACTGAAAGGTCTGAAGGTAGATAAATCACTTGGAGCAGATGGTATGCACCCCAGAGTTCTGAAAGATGCAGCTGAAGAGATTGTGGAGGCATTAGCAAAGATCTTTCTAGAATCATTTGATCCTGGAAAGGTTCCGGAAGACTGGAAAATTGCAAATGTCACTCCGCTCTTCAAAATGGAAGAGAGGCAGAAAAAAAAGGACATTATAAACCAGTTTGTCTACCCTTAGTGAGTGGGTGGATGTTGGTGTCAATTGTTAAGGATGTAGTTTCAGGGCACTTGGAAGTTAATGAGAAAATAGACCATAGTCAGCATGGTTTGGTAAGGGAAAATCTTGTCGTCTAACAAACTCATTGGACTTCCATGAAGAAATAACAAGGAGGGTAGACAAAGGAGAATTAGTTGACATTGTCTACTTGGATTTTAAGAAGGCCTTTAATAAGGTGCCGCACATGAGCCTACTTATCAAGTTAAAAACCCATGGTATTACAGGAAAGATACTAGCATGGACAAAGCAATGGCTGATTGACAGGAGGCAAAGAGTGGGAATAAAGGGAGTCTTTTCTAGTTGGTTGTCAGTGACTGGAGGTGTTGGGTCTACTTCTTCTACTTTATTTATCAATGACAGATGACGGAATTGATGGCTTTGTTGCAAAGTTTGCGGATGATATGAAGATAGGTGGAGGGACAGGTAGTTCTGAGGAAACAGGGAGACTGTAGAAGAATTTAAGCAGATTAGGAGAATGGGCAAAGAAGTGGCAGAAGAAATAAAAGGATATTTCTAAATAGAGAAAAAATTCAAAAATCTGAGGTGCAAAGGGACTTGGAAATCCTTGTGCAGGATTCACTAAAGGTTAATTTGCAAGTTTGGTCTGTGGTGAGGAAGGCAAATGCAATGTTAGCATTCATTTCAAGAGGATTAGAATATAAAATTAAGGATGTAATGTTGAGACTTTATAAAGCACTGGTGAGGCCTCACTTGGAGTACTGTGAGCAGGTTTGGGACCCTTATCTTAAAAAGGATGTGCTGACACTGGGAAGATTAAAAGTAAATTCATGAAAATTATTCCAGGATTGAACAGCTTGTCACATGAAGAGAAATGGAAGGTTCAGGGGCTGTATTCACTAGAATTCAGAAGAATGTGGGGTGACCTCATTGAAACCTATTGAATGGTGAAAGACCTTGATAGAGTTGATGTGGAGAGGATATTTCCAATGGTGGAAGTGTGTAAGACCAGAGGACACAGCCTCAGAACAGAGGTATGTCTTTTTAGGATGGATATGAGGAAGAATTTCTTTTGCCAGAGAGTGGCGAGTCTGTGGAATTTATTGCCACAGGTCACTGTAGATGCCAAGTCTTAACATATATCTAAGGCAGATGTTGATAGATCCTTGATTGGTCAGGAGATAAAGGGATACGAGGAGAAGGCAGGAGATTGGGGCTGAAAGGAAAAATGGATCAGCCATGATGAAATGGCAGGGCAAACTTGATGGGCCAAATGGCCTAATTCTGCTCCTATATCTTATGGTTTTATGGTCTAACAGATGAATGAGTGATCTACCCAGCCTCCTTTCAAGACCTGATCATAATTGCCATTGCTCAATTATGCATGATCAACTTCATGTATCATCAGAAAATAGCTGAGTGGATTGGATACTGCAGAGGTTCTAGGCCCCAACAACACCCCGGCTGTAATGCAGCAAAGTACTGTGTCAGAGTTAGCTACATCCTTAAACAATTGAGATCTACAAACTGGAGTCCACCCAAAATGCAAAACTGTTCAAGTATGCACTGGCAAAAATAGCTTTACCAATCAAGTGCAGTCAGCTAAAACATTATCAATCTTTAGGCAACCATTAACAAAGTGATGGGAAGAGTCATTTCAATGCTATTGGGTTCACTTCTTTCCACTAACATATTTATTAATCTGAAAGCAAAATGCTCCTGGACATCTAATATAAAAAACTCTGGAATTACTCTGCAGGTGAGGGAGCACCTGTGAAGAGATTTCACTCTGGGTTCCATCACGACACACTTGGTGCCAGACTTCTTCATAGTTGTCGCTGAAACCCCCAACACAAGGGTTGAAGTTTGTATGCAAGAGGAGAATATCTCAGAGTACCATTTGACCAAGGATGGCACCAAGGAGTCCCAGTAAAACTAAAGGGAATCAGGTGATCACTGGAATCATAAGAAGCATGAAGAATTATTATTGTGATTGTAGAAGGCCAACTAACCCAGCACTAGGATATTACTGCAATCCCTCTGGGCAATAACCCAAGCTCATAACACATTAATATATACATGTGTAACTAGTCCAGCTGGGCTGCGGTTTGCATTTTGCCCAGGGTACACTGAAGAAACATGCTAACCATCAAATTCTGTCCTCCATCACCTAGAGCAAGGCAGCATGCAGATCAGAACACTGCCACGTAAAGTCACACATACCCTCAGCAGGGTATATACCAATCTTCCTTCTGCTGGCATAAAACGCTCGAATTTCTCATTTATCAGTGCTATGGGATCACTTTCCACAGATTGAGCAGCTCAAGAAATAAAAATAACACCCACGACATCCAAGGGGAGGCAATTAATGCCAGCACGACTATAACAAAAATACATTGCAATTCTAGAATTGCAGTTTTTTTCTGACTTTCACATTAATGCTAGCAAGACCCTCATCGCACAAAGGAATACGAACTGGCTTGTCAATCAATCCTGTGCAGGATCTTACTGAAGATTACAGGTTAATAAAGTCTGCTATTTTGTGAACAAGTTTTGCTGGATGAAACACAAGCATCTATGGAGGGGAATAAACAATCAATGTTTTGGGCCACATTTCTGAACGGTGTAGACAGCAATGTCACATTATCTAGTCTAATTCAAAAAACAGATTGGCTACCTGGTGTTTTGAAGGACATGACTCTCCAGTCACTCAACTTTATGTTGCTGTTGTTCATTCATTCACCTTGAAACTGGCAATACTAAATAAGGGCCAGAATAGACCATAATATAGGCTACAAAGCTGTGCTTTGATGTTATCCTACTCAGAGTGCAAAATTCCAGAAAAAGATTTTCCTGGTGATTCCCCAGAGGTAAAAGCTCTAGGGGAAATTTATACAGTCTATGACCATACATACAATTAAAATATAGCAGTAAGGGTAAAACAAAATGAAATGTAGGACCTATTTGTATGATTAATTAATACTGAAGCTACACTGCCTCTCTCCATCACTGTAGGTATCTGCCAGCTTCTTCTCAGTGCCCTTCTAGCAGTCAGTTGACTGACAGCTTGAAGAAAATAAGGTCAAAGAACTGATGCTGTTGCAATTTCAAAGACAATTTCTACAGCCACTGGACTAAATGAAGCAAGTGGAATCAATCGAGTAGAAAATGAAAATGACAAGAATATCTTTAGATTCATTTTCTTAAAGGTCTTGGTCTTTTATTTAAAATGCAGGGGCCCTGCACTGGACCTGCAACAAATGTTTGTTAGGTGCAGTTACAGCTGTGTACATATCTGGTCAGCAAAACAGGTGGGATGTTTATAGCAAAGCAAAATCTGAGAACACAAGATTTATGAACTTTGTCAGCACTGAGATATTTTAGTCATGAGAAGAGAATAGCTGATCAAGGTTTTATCTTCATTAATAATAAAGTCTGAGAGAGGTTTTAAAAAATTATTTCGAAAACCTAAATTGCAGACTTTTTAAAAAATTACACGAAAGTAGCAGGGGATAAAACAATAGACACAGTTATACTGAGTGGGGCTACAAATAGTTCAGAAAGTAAATAGATTACTTTCTGCTTCTTCTTGGTTTAGGTTAAATTTTAGGCCTGTTATCACCCTTTGCCCTCAAAAGAGCTCATCTTAAATGTACTTTTAAAAGGCTGTAATCTCTCTTCCTGATATAGCTTTGACTTTCACCTCATGAGGAAGTGGTGCTAAAACATTATAACATAAGAAAACAGGAGCAGGATAAGGTCACCTAGCCCCACAAGTTTACCTCAATTCAATATGATCCTGATTGATTTGCCCAAACCCCAGCTCATGGAAAGGGTCACATCTTTCAGTCTGTTATGCCCCCTCAAGGATCTCTTCTGTTTTAATATATTCACCCTTTCTACTTCTAAAGTCAAAAGAACAGAGATTTAATTCCTTCAACCACTCATGACAAGACAACTCTCTCAATCCAGGAATTAGCTGAGTGAATGAATTTTATGTATGCTTTCTCAAATAAGAGACCAAATCAGTGCAAAGAACGTGAGGTGTGGCCTCAGCTGGATTGTGTAAAATTGTAATTCTTCCCAATTTCTGAATTCCAACCCTGCTGCAATAAAGGACAATATGCCATTTGCTTTCCTCGACATTTGTGTCACCTGTCCGCTAACCTTTTGTTTGTGATTCATGTACAAGAACAGTACTTAGCACGACTGCCATCTTTCTCCTTTTAGCTGACAGTCTGCCTTTAGATTTTTCTTACTGTACTTCATTAAACTCCTCTTGCCAAACGTCCCCCGCTGTCTACATCCAGTAACAGGATCCTAATATGCTCCTTTCAACAAGCCCTCTCATTAACAATACATACCCGAGGGCCAGAAACTGATTCTTAGGACACTCCTTGTAGCCTGAAAAAGACCTGTTAATTCAACTACAGTGGCATGCAAAAGTTTGGGCCCACCTGGTCAAAATTTCTGTTACTGTGAATAGATAAGTGAGTAGAAGATAAACTGATCTCCAAAAGTCATAAAGTTAAAGATGAAACATTATTTTCAACATTTTAAGCAAGATTAGTGTATTATTTTTGTTTTGTGTAATTTTAGAGTGAAAAAAAGGAAAGGAGCACCATGCAAAAGTTTGGGCACCCCACGAGATTTGAGCTCTCAGATAACTTTTCCCGAGGTCTTACACTTTAATTAGCTTGTTAGGGCTATGGCTTGTTCACAGCCATCGTCAGGAAAGGCCAGGTGATGCAAATTTCAAAGCTTTATAAATACTCCTCAAACCTTGTCCCAATAATCAGCAGCCATGGGCTCCTCTAAGCAGCTGCCTCGCACTCTGAAAATTAAAATAAGTGATGCCCACAAAGCAGGAAAAGGCTATAAGAAGATAGCAAAGCGTTTTCAGGTAGCTGTTTCCTCAGTTCGTAATGTAATTAAGAAATGGCAGTTAACAGGAACGGTGGAGGTCAAGTTGAGGTTTGGAAGACCAAGAAAACTTTCCGAGAGAACTGCTCATAGGATTGCTAGAAAGGCAAATCAAAACCCCCGTTTGGCTGCAAAAGACCTTCAGGAAGATTTAGCAGACTCTGGAGTGGTGGTGCACTGTTCTCCTATGTAGCCACACCTGCACAAATATGACCTTCATGGAAGAGTTATCAGAAGAAAACCTCTCCTGCGTCCTCACCACAAAATTCAGTGTCAGAAGTTTGCAAAGGAACATCTAAACAAGCCTGATGCATTTTGAAAACAAGTCCTGTGGATTGATGAAGTTAAAATAGAACTTTTTGGCCGCAATGAGGAAGGGTATATTTGAAGAAAAAAGGGTGCAGAATTTCATGAAAAGAACACCTCTCCAACTGTTAAGCAGGGGAGTGGATCGATCATGCTTTGGGCTTGTGTTGCAGCCAGTAGCACGGAGAACATTTCACTGGTAGAGGGAAGAATGAATTCAATTAAATACCAGCAAATTCTAGAAGCAAACATCACACTGTCCGTAAAAAATGCTGAAGATGAAAAGAGGATGGCTTCTACAACAGGATAATGTTTCTAAACACACCTCAGAATCCACAATGGACTACCTCAAGAGGCAAAAGCTGAAGGTTTTGCCATGGCCCTCACAGTCACCCCGACCTAAACATCATTGAAAATCTGTACATAGACCTCAAAAGAGCAGTGCATGCAAGACAGCCCAAGAATCTCACAGAACTAGAAGCCTTTTGCAAGGAAGAATGGGCGAAATTCCCCCAAACAAGCATTGAAAGACTCGTAGCTGGCTACAGAAAGTGTTTACAAGCTGTGCTACTTGCCAAAGGATGTGTTACTAAGTACTGACCATGCAGGGTGCCCAAACTTTTGCTTTGGGCCCTTTTCCTTTTTTGTTGTTTTGAAATTGTAAAATATGGAAATAAAAAAGTAATCTTGCTTAAAATATTAAAGAAATGTGTCATCTTTAACACAATACCTTTTGGAAATCAGGTCATCTTTTACTCACTTAGCTATTCACAGTAACAGAAATTTTGACGAGGGGTACCCAAACTTTTGTGTGGCACTGTATATCTCCAAAGTAACAATCAATCCTCAGTACCTGATCAGCTGTCCTTTTATTACTTCAGTTGACTGAAACATAGAAAACCTACAGCACAATACTGGCCCTTTGGCTTACAAAGCTGTGCTGAACATGTCCTTACCTTAGAAATTACCTCGGCTTACCCATAGTCCTCTATTTTTCTAAGTTCCATATACCTGTCCAAGAGTCACTTAAAAGACCCTGTTGCCGGCAGCCCATTTCACACACTCACCACTTTCTATGTAAAAAACTTACCCTGACATCTCCTCTATACCTACTTCCAAGCACCTTAAAACTGTGCCCTCCCATGCTACTCATTTCAGCCCTGAGAAAAAGCCTCTGACGATCCGCACGATCAATGCCTCTCATCACCTTATACACCTCTATCAGGTCACCTCTCATCCCATGTCGCTCCAAGGAGACAAGGTCGAATTCACTCAACCTATTCTCATAAGGCATGCTCCCCAGTCCAGGCAACATCCTTGTAAATCTCCTCTGCACCCTTTCTATGGCTTTCACATCCTTCCTGTAGTGACGTGACCAGAACTGAGCACAGTACTCCAAGTGGGGACTGACCAGGGTCCTATGTAGCTGCAACATTACCTCTTGGCTCTTAAACTTAATCCCACAATTGATGAAGGCCAATGCCTTCTTAACTATAGAGTCAACCTGCGTAGCAGCTTTGAGTGTCCTATGGACTCGGACCCCAAGATCCCTCTGATCCTCCACACTGCCAAGAGTCTTACCATTAATGCTATATTCTGCCATCATATTTGACCTGCCAAAATGAGCCACCTCACACTTATCTGGGTTGAATTCCATCTGCCGCTTCTCAGCCCAGTTTTGCATCCTATCAATGTCCCGCTGTAGCGTCTGACAGCCCGCCACACTATCCACAACACCCCCAACCTTTGTGTCATCGGCAAATCTACTAACCCATTCCTCCACTTCCTCATCCAGGTCATTTATAAAAATTACAAAGAGAAGGGGTCCCAGAACAGATCCCTGAGGCACACCACTGGTCACCGACCTCCGTGCAGAATATGGCCAGTCTACAACCACTCTTTGCCTTCTGTGGGCAAGCCAATTCTGGATCCACAAAGCAAAGTTCCCTTGGATTCCATGCCTCCTTACTTTCTCAATAAGCCTTGCATGGGGTACCTTATCAAATGTCTTGCTGAAATCCATATATATACTACATCTACTGCTTTACCTTCATCAATGTGTTTAGTCACATCCTCAAAAAATTCAATCAGGCTCATAAGGCATGACCTGCCTTTGACAAAGCCATGCTGACTATTCCTAATCATATTATGCCTCTCCAAATGTTCATAAATCCTGCTTCTCAGGATCTTCTCCATCAATTTATCAACCACTGAAGAAAGACTCACTGGTCTATAATTTCCTGGGCTATCTCTACTCCCTTTCTTGAATAAGGGAACAACATCTGCAAACCTCCAATCCTCTGGAATCTCTCCCGTCCCTAGTGATGATGCAAAGATCATTGCCAGAGGCTCAGCAATCTCCTCTCTCGTCTCCCACAGTAGCCTGGGGTACATCTCATCCAGTCTAGGTGACTTATCCAACTTGATGCTTTCCAAAAGCTCCAGCACATCCTCTTTCTTAATGTCTATATCCTCAAGCCTTTTCTGTCCGCTGCAATTTATCCCTCCAATCGCCAAGGTCTTTTTCCGTAGTGAATACTGACGCAAAGTATTCATTAAGTACCTCTGCTATCTTCGCTGGTTCCATAAACACTTTTCCACTGTCACACTTGATTGGTCCTATTCTCTCACGCCTTATCCTCCTGCTCTTCACATAATTGTAGAATGCCTTGGGGTTTTCTTAATCTTGTCCACCAAAGCCTTCTCATGGCCCCTTCTGGCTTTCCTAATTTCATTCTTAAGCTCCTTCCTGCTTGCCTTATAATCTTCCAGATCTTTATCATTACCTAGATTTTTGAACCTTTTGTAAGCTTTTCTTTTCTTCTTGACTAGATTTACAACAGCCTTTGTACACCACGATTCCTGTACCCTACCATCCTTTCCCTGTCTCATTGGAACGTACCTATCCACGTAAATATCCCCTGAACATTGCCACAATTCTTCCGTACATTTCCCTGGGAACATCTGTTCCCAATTTATGCTTTCAAGTTCCTGCCTGATAGCCTCTTATTTCCCTCACTCCAATTAAACACATTCCTCACTTGTCTGTTCCTATCCTTCTCCAATGCTATGTTAAAGGAGATAGAATTGTGATCACTGTCTCCAAAATGCTCTCCCACTGAGAGATCTGACACCTGGCCAGGTTCATTTCCCAATACCAGATCAAGTACAGCCTCTCCTCTTGTAGGATTATCTACATATTGTGTGAAGAAACCTTCCCGAACACACTTTACAAACTCCACCCCATCTAAACCCCTTGCTCTGGGAAAATGCCAATCAATGTTGTGGAAATTAAAATCTCCCACCACGACAACTCTGTTATTGTTGCATTTTTCCAGAATCTGTCTCCCTATCTGCTCCTTGATGTCCCTGTTACTATTGGGTGGTCTATAAAAAAAAGACCCAGTAGAGTTATTAATCCTTCCTGTTCCTAACTTCCACCCACACAGACTCCATAGACAACACCTCCATGACTTCCTCTTCTTCTGCAGCCGTGACACTATCTCTGATCAGCAGTGCCACGTCCCCACATTTTTGGCTTCCCTCCCTGTCCTTTCTGAAACATCTAAAGCCTGGCATTCTAAGTAACCATTCCTGCCCCTTAGCCATCCAAGTCTTTGTAATGGCCACAACATCATAGCTCCAAGTACTGATCCACGCTCTAAGCTCATCTGCTTTGTTCATGATACTTCTTGCATTAAAATAGACACATCTGAAACCATCAGTCTGAGCATTTCCCTTCTCCATCACCTGCCTATCCTCCCTCTCGCACTGTCTCCAAGCTTTCTCTATTTGTGAGCCAATCGCCTCTTCCTCCGTCTATTCAGTTCGGTTCCCAACCCCCAGCAATTCTAGTTTAAACTCTCCCCAATAGCCTTAGCAAACCTCCCCGCCAGGATATTGGTCCCCTCGGATTCAAGTGCAACCTGTCCTTGTAATACAGGTCACGCCTGCCCCAAAAGAGGTCCCAATGATATAGAAATCTGAATCCCTGCCCCCTGCTCCAATCCCTCAGCCATGCAGCTATCATCCACCTCATTCTATTCCTATATTCAGCGTCATGTGGCACAGGCAGTAATCCCGAGATTACTTCCTTTGTGGTCCTGCTTCTCAGCTTCTTTCCTAACTCCCTGTGGTTTGTTTGCAGGACCTCCTCCCTTTTCCTACCTATGTCGTTGGTATCAATATGTACCACGACCTCTGGCTGTTCTCCTTCCCACTTCAGGACTCCTATGGAATCAGGTGATGACTATGATGATGGCCAGTAAAATTCTGATCTAATACTGCCTGTTATGCACCACTGCCCAAGATAGGGTTCACTCCGTGTTCTCTCTGCGGCTGGTGAGGCACTACACAAAAGTGATCAATTTAATTCTTGTGTTTGCACGCACTGTTGTTATAGAAAATCCTTTTCTTATTCACCACTCTACGTCATAATCTTTATCAAAATAGATCGGCTACTTAAGGAAGATTGACCTCAGTTCTTAAAGAGATGACTAATCCATTGTATGAATAGAGTAACAGGTGGTTACGGAAGGAGCCACATGAAAGCACAGTCAGCTCTTATCTAATTGCCAAGTACGGTTATGTTTTTCACAATCCAACGTAACCTTCAGTAGCAGCATTTCAGAATCATATAACACAAGGTCCATCATTATCTTTTCTCGGCCCAAATTACTCTAGCAGAGATTTAACTTTAAATCTTTCAGCAGTGTTGTACTCTTATAAGGATAAAGGATAAGGTTTTCATTTTTATAGGTTAATCTGATTTACTGTGTCTCTTTTTTTGTGACATCTCTACAATTTCAGACAACATCGTTAAATTCTGTAAATTTATCAGCGTTTATCAACTACGTTTATCCACTAGGAATGCAATTTGTCAGATTTTATGACACTACACTGCAGCAGTTTAAGGGATTGTTAAGTAACAACACAATCCGGTGCAGATACATTTTTAAATTCAAATATATTGCCTCGAACGAGGAAAAAGTTCAAAAATCAGAGGTGCAAAGGGGATTGGGAATTTTCATACAAGATTCCCGAAAGTTTACTTTGCAGATTGAGTCATTGGTAAGGAAGGCAAATGCAATGTTAGCGTTCATTTTGAGAGGATTAGAATACAAGTCTATAAAGACATAGGAGCAGAATTAGGCCATTCAGCCCTTCAAGTCTTCTCTGACATTTCCCAGATGGCTGATCCCGGATCCCACTCAACCCCATACACCTGCCTTCTCACCATATTCTTTGAATCCCCTGACCGATCCGGAAATAAAAGCAAGGATGTAATGATGAGGCTTTATGATGCATTGGTCAGACCACACTCGGAGTATTGTGCGAGGTTTTGGGTCCTTTATCTGAAAAAGAATGTGCTGCCATTGCAGAAACCCAGAGGTGATTTCTGAGAAAGATCCAGGAATGTAAGGGTTAACCTATGAGGACATTTTGATAGCTCTGGGCCTGTACTTGCTGGAGTTTAGAAAAATGAGGGGGTGGGTGATCTCATTGAAACCTATCAAATATTGAAAGACCTAGATAAAGTGGATGTGGAGACATTATTTCCTCTAGTAGGGGAGTCTAGGACCAGAGGATAAAGCCTCATAATAGAAAGAAATCCATTTAGAACAGAGATGAGGAGGAATTGCTATAGCCAGAGGGTGGTGAATCTGTGGAATTCATTCACAAACAGCTGTGGAGGCCAAGTCATTGGGTATATTTAAAGCAGAGGTTGATAGGTTCTTGATTAGTCAGGGCATTAAAGGTTACAGAGAGAAGGCAGAAGAATGGGGTTGAGAGGGATAATAAATCAGTCACAATTGAATGGTGGAGCCGATTCAATGGGCTAAATGGCTGAATTCTGCTCCTGTTACAGTCTCATGAAATTGTCTTTGGGCTATATTAACTTTAAAACTTTGAAGAACAACTAAAAGATTCAGAGTAAAAAGATGAGCAACAACAAATAGTGTCAACATTCTGCTGCACAACATCATTTGAAGAAAATATTGCTCTTGAGAATGATTTTTAAGTTGTTATGCATCACAGACTGCCTGAGGAAAGCAGAAACCTTCATGAAAACAAAGAAGCATCCGGATGAGCACTTGATCAGCAAGGCGTAGGAAGCTAGGGGCTGAGGCCTGAAATGTAGGCACGTATTAGAAATACAGGTATTTGATGATCAGAAGGAAGATAAAAGGGCTGAAGTGGTTGTAGCCATGTTGAATAACTTATGACTCTAATATGAAAGGTCTATTAGCTCTGGTTAGCTTTAGTTAAAACATTAACTAAAAGCTTAAGACTTACGATTTATCTCTTCGGTTAAGTCGTCTCTGAGGGCTTATTTGGCGACGCCGAGGTGACAAGGATTTTCCCCGCTGTCGTTCTTTAACCGGAGACTGGGAACCTGAGATTTTTATCATCTAATTCCAATAATAAAAAGAACAATAAGAACATTATTAAAACTCTACAAATCAATTGGTGTCTCAGACAGCTGTGATATCAGTTTGACCTTTTTTTTAGGAAGTAATTGATTTAATACAAAAATTTCCAGCTTTATGTAGTGTGCATAGCAGCACTGAGTCATTAAATCTTGTCCTCCCACATGCGATTGTGCTCTTAAATACTTTGAGTACTAGTAGCAGAGAAGATTTCTTGGGGTTAACTGATTTGCTTCCTTCAATCATTTAACATTCTCAGTAGGGCTAAATCGAGGGTTGCTAGGCGATGCAGCTCAAGGGGCCAGAAGGGCCTATTCCATGCTGTACCTCAATAAAAACAAAATACTTTAAACAGTACAACAGTCTTCAGTCTAGTTTAACTGTGACATTTGTTTTTAGCCAGCAAAAAATTACTTGCATGTTCAGCTTCACGGGCATGCACAAATTTCCCCAAGGCATATTCAGTGCTACAAGGATACAACAGTAGCCATGTTAACAGAAATCCAGGACAGGGAAGCATAGTAATGACGTTAGCTATTGAAACATGCTACCATTGGAAGTGGAAATAGTGAGATACTCCACTATCGATGGATCAAATTCACTTTTATTAAGTAGCAATTCAAAATAAATTATTTTGTACTTTTGATTTAACATGTATCTATTCAACTTCAAGCATTCATTGTTTTTCCTTCTCCAAAACATTCCAGATATTTGTTGTAATAACACACAGTCCATATGAACAAAGGGTGAATTAAAACTTACAAGAGAAAATCTGTTGATGTTGGAAATTGAAGCAACAAACACAAAATGCTGGAGGAACTCTGCAGGCCAGGCAGCATCTATGGAAAAGAGTACAGTCAACATTTCGGGCCGAGACCTAGGATTTTGACCAGAATCATCGACTATACTCTTTTCCATAGATGCTGCCTGGCCTGCAGAGTTTCTCCAGCATTTTGTGTGGATTAACACTTGTCCACTTTTGGCCATTTGAGTTTCTAGGTGCTAAGCAATAGAAGTTAACTACTGAAATTGTGATTTATCAGCTCTTTTATGATGTAGACGTCTTTTATAATATTGCATTATGTTATGGGAACTTGCTACTTGGCACACCTGGTTATTCAAGGATAGAGCATTTAAGAAAACTGTACCAGGTACAAAACATTGAGAGAAGCCAAATTAATTTTCTCTGGTCTAAGGTTTCCAAGGTCAATTGTAATGTGCAGTATTAAATGGCTAATTTAACTTATCCATATATTCATTACATTAATATGTAGTTATTTCCCACTGAGCAAAAAAACATTATTCAACAGTACTGTGAAACTATTTATATACCCTTGACATTTTAAAATGCAGATGAGTCACAACAACCAATAATGTGCAGCAAAAGTTGAAACAGAAATTTGAATTATAAAATTAAAAATATAACATATACATTTGAAGTTTCATCAAATATTAAGTAATGATAAAATCCTAGAACTAATTGGTGCAAGGGAGGATCTAGTGTTGACAGATGATAATAAAGATTTGACATCAGCTTGGTGTTGTAGAAGCTTTTAGTGACAGGGCAAAGACACCCCAAAGAGTGCCACGTGAAAACAGGGTACCAAACAATTTTGTGTTTTGTGTGTCCAAGCGATACATTAACTGCTTTTCCATCAAAGAGGAACAACCAGGTTTAAGTTCATTGTAGCTGATTTAAATTAATGTGGGCATTTTTTAAAGAGAAAAGCATCTGGACAAATTAGCATATTTGCAAGTGACAGACTACCCCTTAAGCAATTTTGCCTTTCATAACTGGTAGCAGAACTACATCATACTCCTAACATCTTATTTATGTTTTAATGTGTCATTTTTCCTGTCTTCTATATTCGTAGCATAGTTTGATGTGCATTGTTGCAATGTACTGTTTTAAAAGCTTCCACATCTTCAGATGAGGATACTTGTCCAAGCAACCTACAACAGGGTGAATCTATGAAAGCCATCTGGTCCAGACAGCATACCTGGCTGAGAATCAAAGATCTGTGTGGACCAACTGTCTGGAATATTTACAGATATATTCAACCTCTTAGTTCTGTGGTCCTTGATTCCCATCCGCTTCAAAAAGGCATCCATTGTACTGGTGCCCAAGAAGAGTTTGGTGACCTGCCTAAAAGACTACTGTCTGGTAGCACTTACGTGAACTGCAATTAAATGCTTCAAGGAAGCTGGTTATGGTGCAGATCAACTCCTGCCTCAGAGCTAACCTGAATCTGGTCCAATTTGCTGACCAGCACAACAGGTCAACAGCCGATCTGTGGCATTCAAGGCTGGAGATCCAGGACTAAACAAGAAGACCAGGTACAACTTATGGTGAGCATTCTCAAGAGCAAAATGACAATATTGATTGAGGTTAGAGGTGGAATCAGATGCACATCAATTCTGGCAGGGTTTACCGGCCACTGCTACCTACAAAGCAAAACCTAACATCATGAATGGCAATGATGCTTCACTCCCAGGCGAGCTCAATGCTTCTTACACTCGCTTTGAAAGGGAGAACAAAACTACAACCATGAGGATCCCTGTAGCAACTAGTGACCCTGTGATCTCTGTCTTGGAGGTTGATGTCAGAACTTCTTTCAAGAGGGTGAACACTCACAGGGGGACTGGCCCCAAGGTATGGCTCTGAAAACTAGCGGCAACCAATTGGTGGGTTTGTTCAAAGACATTTTCAGCCTTTCATTGCTGCAGATGGAAGTTCCCACCTGCTTCAAAAGGGCAACAATCATACCAGAAGAGCAGGATGAGCTGCCTTAGCGACTATCGCCTAGTAGCACTCACATCTACAGTGATGAAGTGTTTGGAGAGGTTGGTTACGGCTAGAACTAACTCCTGTCGAAGACCTAGACCCACAGTAATTTGCCTAACGTCACAAAGGGTCCATGGCAGATGCGATCTCTTTGGCTCGTCACGCAGCCTTGGATCACCCGGACAATACTAATACTTATGTTAAGCTGCTGTTTATCGACTATATCTCAGCATTTAACCCAATCATTCCTACAGTTCTGATGAAAAAACTCCAAAGCCTGGGCCTCTGTACCACCTTCTCTAACAGGATCCTGTACCTCCTCACCAGAAGACCACAGTCCATGTGGATCAGAAATAATATCTCCATCTTACTGATAATCAGCACTGCTGCACCTCAAGAGTGTGTAGCTCACTGCTCTACTCACTCTATTTCCATGACACAGCTCAAACACCATCTGCAAATTTGCTGACAGCCAAACTATTGTTAGCAGAATTTCAGGCGGTGACGAGAAGGCGTACAAGAGTGAAATAGATCAGTAGGTTGAGTGACATTGCAGCAACAACCTTGCACTTGTCGTCTGGAAGACCAAAAAGTTGATTGTGGACTTCAGAAAGGGTAAGACGAGGGAAACACACACCAATCCTCTTCGAGCAATCAGAAGTGGAAAGGGTGAACAATTTCAACTTCTTGGATCTATCCTGGGGTCACTTATCAATGCAGTTACAAAGGAGGCAGTTACATTTCATTAAGAGTTTGTGGAGATTTGGTATGTCACCAAAGACACTTCCAAATTTCTTCAGATGTACGACGGACAGCATTCTAACTGGCTGCATCACCATCTGGTACACGGGGTGGCGGTGGGGAAGCGGTACAGGTCTGAAATAAGCTGTAGAAAGTTGTGAACTCAGTCAGCTCCAGCATGGGCACCAGCCTCCACAGCATTCAGGACATCTTCAAGGAGCGATGGCTCAAAAAGGTGGCATTCATCATTAAGGACCCCCATCACGCAGGACATGCCCTCTTCTCATTGCTACCAACAGGGAGGAAATACAGGAGCCTGAAGGCACACACTCAGTGATTCATGAATAGCTTCTTCCCCTCTGCCATCAGATTTCTGAATGAACATTGAACCTATTAACACTACCTCACTGCTTTCTTTCGTCTCTGTTTGCACTATTTAATTTAACTTTATATACAGTATTAACAGTGCTATAAAATATTCACTCCCCTCCTGGAATAAGTATTCTCCCCCCGGAATATGACACACCAAATCATCACGAGTGCAGCCAATTGGTTTCAGAAGTCACATAATTATTTAATTGGAGATCTGTTTTTGGAGGCTTCTGTGTAATTAAGGTGTTTTAATTGACTGCAATAAAAATACACCTATATCTGGAAGGTCCAACTGCTGATGAGTCAGTATCCTGGCAAAAACTACAGCATGAAGACAAAAGAACACTCCAAGCAACTCCATGAAAATGTTATTGAAAAGCATAAGTCTGGAGATGGATACAAGAAAATTTCCAAGTCACTGACTATCCCTTGGAGTACAGTTAAGTCAACCATTAAGAAATGGAAAGAATATAGCACAGCTGTAGATCTTCCTAGAGTAGACTGTCCTCAAAAATAAGAAGGGGACTAGTGAGGGAGGCCACCAAGAGACCTATGACAACTCTAGAGGAGTTACAAGCTTCAGTGGCTGATATGGGAGAGACTGCACATACAACTGTTGTCTGGGTGCTTCATCAGTTGCAGCTTTATGGAAGAGTGGCAAAGAGAAAGACACTGTAGAAAAAAAAACTCACATGAAACTAGAGTTTGCCAGAAGGCATCTGGGAGACTCTGAAGTCAGCTGGAAGAAGATTCCCTGGTCTGTTGAAATCAAAATTGAGCTTTTTAGCCATCAGACTAAATGCTATGTTTGGTGTAAACCAAACACTGCACGTCATTTAAAACACACCCTCCCTACCGTGAAACATGGTCGTGACTGCATCATGTTGTGGGGATGCTTCACTACAGTAGGTCTGGAAGGCCTGTGAAGGTAGAGGGTAAAATGAATGCAGCAAAGTACAGGGAAATCCTGGAGAAAAACCTGATGCAGCCTGCAAAAGGACTGCGACTTGGAAGAAGATTTGTTTTCCAGCAAGACAATTACCCAAAGCATAAAGCCAAAGCTACACAGGAATGGCTTAGAAACAACAAAGTTAATGTCCCAGGGCAGCCAAATTAGAGACTAGACCTCAATCCAATTGAGAATTTGTGGCTGGACTTGAAAAGGGTTGTTCACTCATGATCCCTATGCAATCTGACAGAGCTTGAGCAGTTTTGTAAAGAAGAATGGGGAAAAATTAGTGTCCAAATGTGCAAAGCTAATAGAGACGTATCCACACAGATTCAAGGCTTTTAATGTGCCAAAAGTGGATCTACTAATTACTGAATTGAAGGGGATGAATACTTATGCAATCAATTATTTTATGTTTTATATTTGTAATTAGTTTAGATTACTTTGTAGAGATCTGTTTTCACTTTGACATGAAAGAGTTTTTTTCTGTTGATCAGTGTCAGTGATATTAAACCCAATTCTGATGCGCAGAAATGCAAGCAGCTGCAAAGGGCATGGGACTCGGTTCAATACAATATGGACATATCCCTCCCTGCCAACATCAGCACCTACAGGAGGTACTGCCTCAAGAATGCAACATCCATCAAAGTCACCACTATCTGGGTCATGCTATCTTTTTGCAGCTGTCATCGGGCAGGAGGTACAGAACTCCCATACCTCCAAGTTCAAGAACAGCTACTTCCCTTCAACTATCCAGTTCTTGAACAAAATGGCAAAACTCCAAAAAACGGAGAGCGTCATCAACTTTAAATTCCTCGATGTTATCATTTCAGAGGTTGTCCTGGATCTAGCAGCACCTCTACTTTCTTAGAAATTTCCAAAGATTCAGCATGTAACCTAAATCTTTGACAATCTTCTATAGATGTGTTGTGGAGAGTATATTGACTGGTTGCATCACAGTCTGGTATGGAAAGCCCTTGTACAGAAAATCCCTCAATAAGTAATGGATATGGCCCAGACCACCATGGGTAAAGCCCTCCCCTCTATTGAGCACATCTACATGGAGCGCTGTCGCAGGCTAGCATCATCCATCATCAGGGACCCCCACCACCCAGGACGTGCTCTCTTCTCGCTGCTGCCATCAGGAAGCATCAGGGCCCTTACCACCAGGTTCAGGAACAGCCATCACCCCTCAATCACCAGGCTTTTAAACCAGAGATGATAATTTCACTCAACTTCACTTGCCCCATCACTGAACTGATCCCAATGGACTGGAAACAACAGGAATTCTGCAGATGCTGGAAATTCAAGCAACACACATCAAAGTTGCTGGTGAACGCAGCAGGCCAGGCAGCATCTGTAGGAAGAGGTGCAGTCGACGTTTCAGGCCAATCCAATGGACTGGATTTACTTTCAAGGACTCTTCAACTCACATTCTTGATATTTATTGCTTATTAATTATTGTTATTATTATTGCTTTTTTTTGCTTTCTTTTTGTATTTGCAGTTCTGTCTTGCACATTAGTTGTTGTCCACCCTGTTGGGGTGTGGTGTTTCATTGATTCTATTGTGTTTTTTTGTATTTACTGTGACTTCCCATAAGAAAATGAATCTCAGGGTTGTATATCATGACATATGTATGTACTTTGACAATAAATTTACTTTGAACTTTGAAACCCTTATCTCTACTAGTTTACCACACCATGACCACTCTGATGACTTTGCAGTTGTGAATGGTGCATATGACACTATGTGCCTGTGACATTGGGCAAGTAAGATTTACATTGCACCTACAGTATGCATATATGTATTTGTTAATTTGACAAAAAAAATTAACTTTGAGTTTAACAGACGTACACATTGTACTGAGGCACGACTCTCTCATTAAGCAAAAGCCATGGGAAATCAAGAATACAACATAATCAACATGTATTAAATTTCAAATCCTCTTTGTTTATATTCATCAAAATATTCCCCAGTTATTGTTTGTAAAAACAAAAGCAGTCTACATGAACACAAGACAAGTTGTAGCAGTTAGACTGCACAACATCTACAAGTTTCTAAATATTAATCCACATAATGCGCTCTTTTTCCAAAAAAAACAATCTATGTTGCACGCCCTCTCTGTCTGGACATTGAGCTTACCAAGGACTTAATAAAATTTCATTATTTGGAAAGTAAATGTCTCAACCCAGCTAGAATTTTCTGTTTTTTAACCTGGTAAAATTCTTTAAAAAAGTAAACGATACCAGAATAAATAATTAAATAGAGATATAGTGAGTGAGATGCCTCCCACATGATCTTCTATTACCCAAATTCTGAGGAGTGGATTACAAGTGTGGTGCACTTACCTTCATTCTCATATCTCGAGCATGCTTCTCCAATTCCTTCCTCACTTCGTCTCTGCTCATCTTGCTTGTGTTTAGAACTAAATGTTTCCATTCAATCTGCTGGAAACTGTGTGGGTCATGTGATACAAACAAGCCAATCTTCACCTTTTTCACAGTGTGGAGGTACTTTCTGTAAGACTCCTCAAATTCGAAAAACAAGTCACTGAGTGTTCGAAAAACCAGGGGCTTGTCCATCAAGTCCTCTCTTCTGCTCATACCGAGAGTGCCGTAACGACCATTGTAGTAGACACCAAGTACCACATGGTGAAAGCAATTCCCTGAGAACTGGGTTTTAAAGCTGATTGGAAAGCGTTCTAGGACTGCTAGTCCATTGGTAAAGTATCTAATCATTATGTTAAGGTTCAAAATAAATATTTAAAATACATCAGGCAAGGCTCAGACTGTCACTTATACTAGAGAAAAATCACTAAAATTGTTCAATAGTATGTAATTTACATGATTGTCATGTGTCATTTGGGCAATTGTGATGGAAAGTCTGGTTGAACTTAACAGCTGAGAAAGGAATCATGATGCAGCAATTTCCTGGCCCTGCTTCAGGAGAAATTGCTTCCCAGCATTCTCTCTCAAAGGTCACACATGTAGAATGACATTTTGGGAATTTCAAGTTTCCAAATTCATTTGAGGATCAACAAAGTGACAGACAAGATATTTGCAAGTTATTAATTGTGTAAAATGTTACGGCAACAGAGAAATGCTGTCTAAATTCAATGAGACTTTAATTTACAGGAAGTTGCTAAGACATCCACTCAAGATCAGAGATTTATATCACTTTAGATTAACTTATTTTAACAAAGGGCATCACCATGAATTTTCTTTTCAACAACAGTTTCGTGGAAACTACTTGCATCATTTTCTATGAAATTTAATTTGAAACCGTACAATGCCAGTAATAAAGTCTACATTCACAGTTCAAAATGCAGATAAAGTAAATGGCATTCAGCCATACCTTTAATGTGCTCATAGTTCACCACATAGAGGTATCTGATTTTCAGAATAATTCCTTGGGCACTGCCACACAATACTTTCACCAGCATCTGGCTGCCTCTTTGACTGACATTCAGAGGTTGGTTCAAAGACACTTGAACAAAATTAGAGCAAGTTCTTTGCAATTGAAATTCAAAGAATGACCATAGGTTTGATCATAAACAAGAGAAAATCTGCAGATGCTGGAAAGCCAAGCTACACAAAAAATGCTGGCAGAACTCAGCAGGCCAAGCAGCATCTACGGAAAAGAGTACAGTTGACGTTTCGGGCTGAGACTTGAAGCAGGACTGAAGGGTCTCGGCTTGAAACGTCGACTGTACTCTTTTCCATAGATGCTGCCCGGCCTGCTGAGTTCCTCCAGTATTTTGTGAGTGTTACCATAGGTTAGACAATCACTTTGAGTCAGAAGTTAATCCAGGGTTGCTTGGGAGATTATCCATTCACAAAAATACGAACAGTGTTAAGGAAAGATCAGTTAGTTCCTTTGCCATCTTCTGTACAATACATCTATTTTACTTAACTTTAATTAGTGTTGTGGAAATTAACATGCAAAACTGTGATGCTCAAGAGTTGGAAGGGCAGTTGGTAACTAGGGCACGGTTTCACAAGCTCGCAGTTCCTTTGGACATAGCTCAGAAGAATGATTTTTAAACACAAGAGCCAGCTCCATTCAGTGTCTGTAATTTGGCCTCTTTCAGCTGACTCAGAATCGGTAAACATTTCTTTTTAATGTCTCAGAGTTTCCCATCTATTGACTGAAGTTGCCCCATTGTGCTCCTACATGCCTTAGAGGTCAGACAAAATGCCTGCCAAAATTTCAACATTTCTTCCTCGCTTTGTGCAGCTGAACTATCAGGTCTGATAAGGATCCTGCTGCAATAGCCTGAGGGGGAAAGCTTTCAATTTACTTCAAGTGCCACAATCTTCTGTTAGCCCTGCAATTCTATAGCCACTGTACACAACAGCAACACTGTCGTTTGGTTTCCCATATCCTTCTCCCTCTCCTGTTTTTATGTTCTCCATTAAAAAAAAGTTAATTTTCAGTCTGTTGCCTCTTCCCCCTTATCCTCTTTCTTCAGCTCTTTATCTCTTCCATATCTCCACTCCTAGTTTCTCAAATCATCCCCCTTTATCCACCTACCTTCTCCCTCACCTGAACTCACCTATCACCTACAAGAGAGAATCTGCAGATGCTGGAAATCCAAGCAACACACACAAAATGCTGGAGGAACTCAGCAGGTTAGGCAGCATCTTTGGGAAAAGAGTACAGTCAACATTTTGGACTGAGACCCTTCGACAGCACTGGAGAAAAAAAGATGAGGAGGGGCCTGCTAAAGGGCCCGAAACTTTTTTCCCCAAAGATGTTGCTTGACCTGCTGAGATTTGCTTAAGGTTTTCAGTATCTGCAGAATCTCTCATCTTTCTTATGTTTTGAAGATATGTTTGGACATTTTGGCTTGTCACCATAACGCGCAGTCCAATGTATATCACCACTTCCAAGATCCTCATAGGTCATCGTCAAAAGAGAGGTTTAAATTCATATTGCCGTCAGCAAATTAAATTAGCACAGTCAGCTCCAAATTCCTTTGGTCTGCAAATCTTCCATAAATGCAAAGAAATACCAGCTATGAACTTCCTGAATTGATGCCACCAGACTTTAAGGGAATAAACAGGGAATGAACTTGAAGGTCCTATTCTTCTTTGGCTGTCCCTCAGGATCAAGAATGACGCCCTTCCACTCTGGCTCTATGCATTCTAAGATGATTAGATCAACATGGGAGCCACAGATGGGGTAGGAGGTACCTTACAGGAATGGCAGGCGGGTAGTTTGGCAGAGGAAGACTGTCAAAATGGTTATTCCACCATTTTCCACATGGCTTCTGCACGCTCCCAATGAATAAACCCAAGATACTCAACGTCATCCCAGATCCATGGCTGTTTTGAGTGGCCGTGGATCACAGTTCTCTTATCTAATTGCCAAACTCTGCTAGCACAATTCGAACATCTTAGGTGTCTGCCACTTGCAGAGGATTCAGAAAGATTCTGGAACACAAGGGGGTTCATTCAGAGTGGCCAGATGTTTCCATCTAAGGACCATTGTGAACAACCGACAAAGGCAAATGCAAATGTCCTAGCCTTTTTCCCAGGCCTTTCTTTCTTACTCCCACCCTTAGCACAAAGAAACCATATCAGAGATCTAGAGGTATCTGGGCCAGCAATGGGAACGTTTTGAAAGAGTAAATTGCTCTTTCTATTTACCGAATACAATGTACGTAGTGATCCTTAGAAGCTATTCTTCCATTTGGAAAGGTTAATTATACATACAGATTAGGGATATCTATAACACATTATCTACATTTGTATACAATGAACTGAAAGTCTATGAAAGCAAAATGCCAGCCAATGGTTGTAAATCGGCCATGGACACAGAATTCCAGGTTTGGACTTTCTTTCAGATTTCTGCAAAACATGGATAAAAATAAACTCTACTTATTCCTTACATGGTCTATTCTTTATTTAAATTGATATAAGAGTTTAAATTAATGCATACTAATATACAGTGGCATGCAAAAGTTTGGACACCCCTGGTCAAAATTTCTGTTACTGTGAATAGTTAAGTGAGTAGAAGATGAACTGATCTCCAAAAGTCATAAAGTTAAAGATGAAACGTTCTTTTCAATATTTTAAGCAAGATGAGTGTATTATTTTTGTTTTGTACAATTTTTAGAGTGAAAAAAAAGAAAGGAGTACTATGCAAAAGTTTGGGCACCCCAAAAGATGAGCTCTCAGACAACATTTCCCAAGGTCTTAGATCTTAATCAGCTTGTTAGGGCTATAGCTTGTTCACAGTCATCGTCAGGAAAGGCCAGGTGATGCAAATTTCAAAGCCTTATAAATACCTTGACTCCTCAAACCTTGTCCCAATAATCAGCAGCCATGGGCTCCTCTAAGCAGCTGCCTCGCACTCTAAAAATTAGAATAATTGATGCTCACAAAGCAGGAGAAGGTTATAAGAAGATAGCAAAGCGTTTTCAGGTAGCCATTTCCTCAATTCGTAATGTAATTAAGAAACGGCAGTTAACAGGAACGGTGGAGGTCAAGTTGAGGTTTGGAAGACCAAGAAAACTTTCCGAGAGAACTGCTCATAGGATTGCTAGGAAGGCAAATCAAAACCCCCGTTTGGCTGCAAAAGACCTTCAGGGAGATTTAGCAGACTCTGGAGTGGTGGTGCACTGTTCTACTGTGCAGCGACACCTGCACAAATATGACCTTCATGGAAGAGTCATCAGAAGAAAACCTTTCCTGCGTCCTCACCACAAAATTCAGTGTCAGAAGTTTGGAAAGGAACATCTAAACAAGCCTGATGCATTTTGTAAACAAGTCCTGTGGACTGATGAAGTTAAAATAGAACATCTTGGCTGCAATGAGCAAAGGTATATTTGGAGAAAAAAGGGTGCAGAATTTCATGAAAAGAACACCTCTCCAACTGTTAAGCACGGGGGTGGATCGATCATGCTTTGGGCTTGTATTGCAGCCAGTGGCACGGGGAACATTTCACTGGTAGAGGGAAGAATGAATTCATTTAAATACCAGCAAATTCTGGAAGCAAACATCACACTGTCTGTAAAAAAGCTGAAGATGAAAAGAGGATGGCTTCTACAACAGGATAATGATCCAAAACACACTTCAAAATCCACAATGGACTACCTCAAGAGGCGCAAGCTGAAGGTTTTGCCATGGCCCTCACAGTCACCCTGACCTAAACATCATTGAAAATCAGTGGATAGACCTCGAAAGACCAGTGCATGCAAGACGGCCCAAGAATCTCACAGAACTAGAAGCCTTTTGCAAGGAAGAATGGATGAAAATCCCCTAAACAAGAATTGAAAGACTCTTAGATGACTACAGAAAGTGTTTACAAGCTGTGATGCTTGCCAAAAGGGGTGTTACTAAGTACTGACCATGCAGGGTGCCCAAACTTTTCCTTTGGGCCCTTTTCCTTTTTTGTTATTTTGGAACTGTAGAAGATGGAAGTAAAATAGTAATCTTGCTTGAAATATTAAAGAAATGTGTCATCTTTAACTTTATGCCTTTTGGAAATCAGTTCATCTTTTACCCGCTTAGCTATTCACAGTAACAGAAATTTTGACTGGGGTGCCCAAACTTTTGCATGCCACCATACAATTATTTTGTAAGTAAGTTAATAATTGAGGTTACACGCAATTTTCATTTAGGTTATTTTCTTTAAATCATAAAGGAAGATAATTATTTCTTCTCCTTCACTCTTTCCAAACAATGTATTGATCAATCTCTGCTGAGAGTACAATTGTGAAAATGATAGCCATAGACAGCTCAGAGAGATTTATATCTGTTACACTTAAGATGCCAAGTTATCAAGAAGGTCTCATACTAAAAGCTTGGAGAGACATTCAGGTAGCCATTTTCTTTTATATACATTCAGCAATTCTGACCCAAAGGATGTACAGAAATAATCTAAGATTATTATCCTTGTGCCAGCCCCAATCTCAACTTCAATTGAAGAGGTTCCACACGGTAGGCTTATTCAGGAAGTTAGAAGCCATGGGATCCAGGGAAGTTTGGCTAGGTGGATTCAGAATTGGCTTGCCTGCAGAAGGCAGAGGGTGGTGGTGGAGGGAGTATATTCAGACTGGAGGATTGTGACTAGTGATGTCCCACAAGGATCTGTTCTGGGACCTCTACTTTTCGTGATTTTTATTAACGACCTGGATGTGGGGGTAGAAGGGTGGGTTGGCAAGTTTGCAGACGATGCAAAGGTTGGTGGTGTTGTAGATAGTGTAGAGGATTGTCAAAGATTGCAGAGAGACATTGATATGATGCAGAAGTGGGCTGAGAAGTGGCAGATGGAGTTCAACCCGGAGAAGTGTGAGGTGGTACACTTTGGAAGGACAAACTCCAAGGCAGAGTACAAAGTAAATGGCAGGATACTTGGTAGTGTGGAGGAGCAGAGGGATCTCGGGGTACATGTCCACAGATCCCTGAAAGTTGCCTCATAGGTGGATAGGGTAGTTAAGAAAGCTTATGGGGTGTTAGCTTTCATAAGTCGAGGGATAGAGTTTAAGAGTCGCGATGTAATGATGCAGCTCTATAGAACTCTGGTTAGGCCACACTTGGAGTACTGTGTCCAATTCTGGTCACATCACTATAGGAAGGATGTGGAAGCATTGGAAAGGGTACAGAGGAGATTTACCAGGATGCTGCCTGGTTTAGAAAGTATGCATTATGATCAGAGATTAAGGGAGCTAGGGCTTTACTCTTTGGAGAGAAGGAGGATGAGAGGAGACATGATAGAGGTGTACAAGATAATAAGAGGAATAGATAGAGTGGATAGCCAGCGCCTCTTCCCCAGGGCACCACTGCTCAATACAAGAGGACATGGCTTTAAGCTAAGGGGTGGGAAGTTCAAGGGGGATATTAGAGGAAGGTTTTTTACTCAGAGAGTGGTTGGTGCGTGGAATGCACTGCCTGAGTCAGTGGTGGAGGCAGATACACTAGTGAAGTTTAAGAGACTACTAGACAGGTATATGGAGGAATCTAAGGTGGGGGCTTATATGGGAGGCAGGGTTTGAGGGTCAGCACAACATTGTGGGCCAAAGGGCCTGTACTGTGCTGTACTATTCTATGTTCTATGTTTTAGAACAGGTATCAGAAAAGATATTGTTTCACTCCTGCTAATCTAATTTCTCCAGTGAGGTGTTTGGTCTTCAGTTGCAGATGGTGGGGACAAATTCCACTTTAGATCAGCTGCCACGAAGACATATCTGACAGAGTTTCCAGGCACTCTTTGGGTTCAAGCCATTGTTGCTGGAACTCTCTGCCAACACAGGCATAGGAAATGTGCAAACTGAGATCCAATATTTGCCCAGTAAATGCATGAAAAGAGTATTGCAAATTTCACCTTATTTCAGCTCTAGTCCAGAGTGCATATTGAAAGATTTATTATCAACAAGAGATCTGCAGCTGCTGGAAATCCAGGGCAACACATTCAAAATGCTGGAGGAGCTCAGCAGATCAGGCAGCATCCATGGAGAGGAATAAACAGTGTGACATTTCAGGCCGAGACACTTTATCGGGACTGGAGAGGGGAAGATGCCAGAATAAAAAGGTTGGGGGAGGAAGGAGGACAAGCATGAAGATGATAGGTGAAGCTAGGTGAGTTGGGGGGGGGTGAAATAAGAAGCTGGGACGTGTTAGGTGGAAAAGACAAGGGGCTGGAGAAGAAGGAACCTGATAGAATAGGAGAGTGGACCATGGGAGAAAGATAAGGAGGAGGGGCACCGGGGGAGTTGACAAGCAGGTGAAGAGAAGAGCTAAGAGGCCAGAGTGGGGAATTGAAGACCAGGGAAGGAAGAGGGGAAAATATGCACTGGAAGTTGAAGAAATCGATGTTCATGCCATCAGGTTGGAGGCAACACAGACAGTATACGAGGTGTTGCTCTTCCATCTGAGACTGGCCTCTTTCTGGCGGAACAGAAGGCCGTGGACCGACATGTCATAACAGGAATGGGGTCGGAATTAAAATGGTAGGCCACTGGGATATTCTGCTTTTGGCAGATGGAGTGGAGGTGCTCACAAACCGGTCCCCCAATTTACCCCGGGTCTCACCAGTGCAGAAGAGGCCACATCAGGACCACTTGATACAGCAGACAACCCCAACGGATGTGCCGGTGAAGTGGTGCCTCACCTGGAAGGCCTATTTGCGGCCTTGAATGGAGGTGAGGAAGGAGGTGAATGAACAGGTGTAGCACTTCTGTTGCTGGCAGGGGTAAGTGCCTGGAGGAAGATTAGGGAAGGATAAATGGACAAGAGAATCATGGAGGGAGCAATCACTGCAGAAAGCGGAGAGTCGGAGGGGGGCAGATGTGTTTGGTAGTAGGGGGGCATTGAAGGTGGTGGAAGTTGTGGAGAATGTGTTGGATGGATGCAGAGGCTCATGGGGCATAAGGTGAGGACAAAAGGAATGGTGGAGATGCGGGTGAGGGCAGCACCAATGGTGGAGCAATAGGAAACACCATTCTTTGAAGAAGGACGACATCTCTGATGTCCTGGAATGGAAAGCCTCATCTTGAGAACAGATGTGGCAAGCACAAAGGAAATGGCATTTTTACAAGAGACAGGGTGGGAAGATATATTGTCAGGATATCTGTGGGAATCAATCGGTTTATAAAAGATATTAGTAGAGAGTTTGTCTCCAGAGATGGAGACAGTGAGATCAAGGAAGGGGAGAGATATCTCTGAAATGGACCAAGTGAATTTAAGGGGAGGGTGGAAGATGGATGCAAAGTTGGTGAATTTGATGAGCTCCCATGGGTGCATGAAGCAGCACCAATGAGGTCATCGATGTAGTGCCGAAAGAGTTGGGGAGCATTACCAGGGAAGGCTTAGAACATGGAGCCAATGAAACAGCAGGCACAGCTAGGGCCCATGGCTACACCTTGAGTTTGGAGAAAATGGAAGGAGCCAAAAAGAGAAATTGTTGAGGGTGAGGGTCAGTTCTGCCAGAAGAAGCTGGGTAGTGGTTGGAGGGGAAATGGTTGGATCTGTTGTCAAGAAAGAATCAGAGAGCTTTAAGGCCTTCCTGAAGGGGAAAAAGAAGTGTAGAGGGACTGGACATCCATGGTGAAAATGAGATGATCAGGGCCAGGGAACAGAAGGTTGCTGAGGAGATTGAGAGCGGTATTTTCGCAGATGTAGGTGAGAAGGGTGATTCAATGGAGTCGAGGTATGCGGACACGAGTTTAATAGGACAGGCGCAGGCAGAAACAATGGGCCTACCTAGTCAGCCAGGTTTGTGGATCTTGGGATCTTTGTGATTTATCATTCACAGTGCTCCCTGCTCCCACTGCTGAGCCCCAGCCTTTGGGGGTGAAGGGCAGAAACAACCTAACTGCAACTCACAGTTTTCCACAGACATGGAAAATAGCATGCTAGCTTTTACTACAGCTCACACCTTCCTCCTCAGTCAATACTCTCCAGATACACCCTGCCAAACCTCAGAGCTGTTACAGAATATCCCATCACCCACTGCTGGGGAAATTCCAACCATTGTGCAAACACAGTCAAAAAGAGAGCCAATTTATGTTTGAAAATTAATATTTCAAGAATGTAGGTGATCATTCAATGGAGTTTGGTGCATCGTTTACTTAGATTGGAGAGAAGGTTTACTGTTTTAACGGATGTTATTAGTAATACCCATACTGACACCATTGAGAGAAATTGTGGGGGGGTACAGTGTAACTGCTGATGGCCACGTGCCCACATAATTACCATGTATCAGCTTGATTTCCTTCAAGTGGTATTTAGCGCTCACTGTATTAACCATCCAGCTCAGTAGGTTCATTGTCAGTTTTTAGTGACGTTTCCCACTTTGTTCCACCCCAGTGGCCACTTAAATAATGCTTGGCTCAAGAAAATAGAGCACTGATTGTGAAGAGATAATTATGCACTGTGTGAGCAAGTATGTGCTGTAAAACACAATTGCACCTCAGCAAAATGAAAAGTCCCTGGAATAAACAGCAGTTCATGACTTAGCTTTTCTCCAAACATGGTTGCATGAAGCTGAAAGTGAAATTTCACTTACCCTGTATTATGCATGTATGGAAATGCATGTGATGGGTCTGTGCATCTCATCTGAGGGACATTAAATCAGAGGGAACATCATCCATGCTGGAAATCAGAAGGGCTCGAAATATCTAGGCCAGGTAGCAGCTGTGGGAAAACAGTTAACATCTGAAACCGAATATTTTTCATCAGAAATCTAATAAAATGGAACTGAGGAAGCATCTTCAATCTGACAGATTAGCTTGATTTCTCTTGCCACACATGCTGCCTGACCAGCTGAGTATTTCCGGAGGAAGAAAAGGTTTTGTATTAAATTGGATTATTATATCACAAAAGCCACAAGTGCTACACTATTGATGAATCCACTCTTCAAATCAGAATACAGTTACTGTGGCAGACAATTTGTTCTCAACAAAGCCTCATAAAAAACAACTAGATCATTTGTTCTGGCAACACAGGCAGGGACTTGGCCACCAGGAAAGCACCCCTGCTTTTCTTTGAAACCATGTCAATGGTGTCTTTAACATCCAGAGAGGAAAAGCAAGGTCTTTGTTTCAAAAACTTAAGTGAATTGAAAAGAGCAGGACAGATGAGGAACTATTTGGAGAGCTAGACAAAAAGAACCAGACAATGCCTTAAATCACTTAAAGGCATGTGGAATGTAAACTATGAGAAAAAAAAGACAATCCTTTCCATTCTGACAATGTTACCTTCTGAGCCTTGCTCAATATTTGTATTTTATATTTTCATATTATGAAAACCCTGCTCCATATATAATTGCAAGGTTTTTAAAGGAATATTTCAGGATGTTGAGTAATTGTATTTGGTCAAATATAACATTGGAACATTATTATGAAATCTGTGCAAAGTGGTGATTTAAGAGCACTATGGGTGCCTTGAGCTTGTCATTTCTTAAAAAGGAAGCTATAATTTAAGTTATAAATACAAGCTGCTCTCCAAAAAGTAGGATGAAAACTTCCTCTGAAGGGTTGAACGGAGTCTTATTTATGTCAGGCTAACTGAAGGTGTTGTAGTGAGCCCAGAGAGACTGTGGCAGTTCATACATAAACCAGGCCCTTCACTCACTCACTCACACGCACCCTTGTGTTCAGCCGTGACACCAGCTGGTATCATTAGAGAACAGCTTCATCTAGATTGATTGCATTAGTTCAAAGCATTGGAGGGGAGGAAATTTGTAATTTTGGCCCTTAACCAATCTCTACTGCACCTGTGGCACTAGCTCTAGGGCATAAACATGCAGCCCAGACATTTTTTAGTGTCTGGCCTCATTAATGAAGAACTGCAGGAAGTGAATGAGCATTCCATGACAGTTCTGAAAGGAAGAAAGCTGACCTGTTTCCATATATCATATGGGCCTGTTTTGGTGGGTGGCTCTGAAATGGGTCGGAGGAAAAGACTGATGAAAGCCGTCAACGGACCACAAGAGAAAATCTGCAGATGCTGGAAATCCAAGTAACACACACACACACACACACACACACAGTGCGGGAGGAACTCAGCAGGCCAGGTCTATGGAAAAGAGTACAGCCAATGTTTCGGGCCAAGACCATCCAGCAGGACTGCGTGCTAACAGACCACAAGAGTCTTGTGCGTCAGTGGGTATAGTAGCACAGTGATTAAGTACTGGACAAGCAGCCAGAGGCCAGGACCACTGATCTAATGACATGCATTTGGATCCCACCAGGATGTTAGAGAATTTAAATTTAAGTAATCAAAATAAACCTGAAATTTTATACGCTCAGTAGCCACTTTACTAGGTACCTCCTAGGCCACTGAGTGTATATTTGTGGTCATCTGCTGCTGTGGCCCATCCAATTCAAACTTCAACTTGTCCATTCACCACTGTTATAAGATATGGTTATTTGAATTACTGTCACCTTCCTGTCAGCTTGAACCAGTCTGGCCATTCTCCTCTGACCTCTATCATTAACAAAGTGTTTTCTTCAAGAGAACTGCTGCTCACTAGATTTTTTTTTTGTTTTTCACACCATTCTCTGTAAACTCTAGATTCTGTTGTGCATGAGAATCCCAGGAGATCAGGTGTTTCTGAGATACTCAAACCACCCTGTCTGGCAACAATAATCATTCCACAGTCAGTCGCTGAGATCACCATTTCTTCTGCATTCTCATGTTTGGTCTGAACAACAACTCAATCTCTTGACCATGTCTGCAAGAGTCGCTGCCACATGCTGATTAGATATTTGCATTAATGAGGTGTACAGGTTTACCTAATAAAGTGGCCATGGAATATATATTAAAAAGTGCTTTTCTCAGTAATATAAACATGAAGCCACCAGATTATCATAAAACCTTAGTGATAATTAAGATTTTTTAGTGTGCATTCCTAATTCAATCTTTACTCCAGATCAATCCTTTTAACAGCCTCTTAGTTCAGGGCCAACTAAGGATGCATAATTAATGCTGGCATTGCCAGTAGCTTACATATCTTGTAAGTGAACAAGCACCAGGAGGTGGGGGATGTTGGAAGTAACCCACACAGTCACAGGAAGAACATACAAATTCCATACTTCCTGGTTCGAATGGAATAACGTTTAGTCATCTTTTGCCTTCTACTAAAACTGACATCGCCCTTCAATCAACATATTTAAACAGCCTCCCTATTTTAGATAGGTGTACTGACAATGACTTAAAGACATGTGAATTTGAATAGGGTGATTTTAATGTCAGTGATGAGCCAGTTGCCCAATAACAAAACCTGCATAAATGTGCCTATCCTTCAATTTCAGTCTACAGGGAGTAGAATGGGCAGCCAATTTATTATTGCAGTTTTCTGACATTGCTGAAGCTACCTTTGCCTTCTGTAATCTAATTACACTCCATTTTTAAGTTTCTTCCTTACTCTCAGATGTGCTATAGAACCATAGAACATTACAGCACAGAAAAAGGCCTTTTGGACTTCTTAACTGTGCCGAACCATTTTTCTGCCTAGTCCCACTGACATGCACCTGGACCATATCCCTCCATACACCTCTCATCCATGTACCTGTCCAAGTTTTTCTTAAATGTTAAAACTGAGTCCACATTTACCACTTCATCCCTACCGTTTACCTTGTATGTTCTACCTTGGTTTGTCCTTCTAAAGTGCAATACCTCACACTTGTCTGTATTAAACTCCATCTGCCATTTTTCAGCCCATCTTTCCAGCTGGTTCAAGTCCCTCTGCAGGCTTTGAAAACCTTCCTCACTTGTCCACTACACCTCCAATCTTTGTATCATCAGCAGATTTGCTGATCCAATTTACCACATTACTATATGTGGCATAAAATGAGACCTATCAGCCCAGAGTCTCTGCTGGCTCACAGAGCAACCCCATCAATCCCCGTCTTCCATTTGTTTCCTCGTAACTTGTTCTTTCATGTGTACATGAATTCCCCACTTATCCTGCCAGCCATCTACAGACAAAGGAATTTATAGAAACCAATAATCTACCAATTGCCATGTCTCTAGAACAGGGATGGAAACAGGAACTCCCTATGTGGTCGCGGAAGGAACATAAACTTCACTACTAACAGCACACAATGTCGGGAATGAGCCCAGGTCTCTGTAGCTCCAAAGCAGCAGAACTACCTGCTGCACCATTATTCCGCCACAGTTTCTGGGTGAAGGATTAAACAGGGATGTTTCTCAACCTGCACTGCTGCTTTTCTCTGGGTAGCCTTTTATTAAGGCTGATAGGATAATGCTTCCAGTTTCCTATTTCCTAGTCAGAGCATCAATTCATATATCTCAACACCTGAACCACCCACCATTCACTACAAAACATCCTCATCAAATAGGCAAGATAAATGGCCGCTAACTAAATCAGAAATGGCAGATTGGTGAAAGAATATTCACCTGAGGTTACCTCAAAACTTGCTACTGGAAAGAACAAAGGGAGATGTGTTGTCATCCAGATGGGTTTTACATGAGGATGTATTCAAAATCTAATAAAATATATTTAATGTATATGTGAGTAAAAAACTTAAAATAGATGTTATATATTTTTTTAATTTACCGTAGTTCATTTATAAATAATTAATTTACCAGAGATATTGTTTTATAACCAGCCCTGAGTTATGAAATCTTTTTCATCAAAACCCATTTTAACTTGGAGATCTTTTTGTGACAGAGAACAATCAGTTTATTTCATTCAGCAGTAATACTGCTCAATTGCAAATTCACTTCAAATATTAAAAATTAAGCCTCCAGCATGCCAGCATACATATACCCCTTCAAAAGGATGAATTTACAGTCACTAAAAATAGACTCCTAAATCCTGCCCTCAAAAGAGACTCCCGCAGGCTATGACTATGATTAAACTGAACATTTAATTTTACACTGAGCTAGACGTACTATTTATTTGAGATGCATGTGTGTTTAAAAATAAGGACAGATACAAATGCAAATCGGTACCAACTTCACACATCACATTGGGAGACTCTTGCACATTGAGTCCCAATACAGTGGTGGATTCAAAAGCAGTTCTGCCACATTAATGCAACCACATCAGTGCTGTAGCAACACGTCCAAATTTAAATGTATTCAATCCCCAGTATGCTTACACTGGAGAATTCAAACCAATGTTTCTTGCCAAAACCTTCAGCACATTGTTTCTCTTCAGATGTGCTGAACAGAGATTTCCATAAGACACAGAAGCAGCATCAGGCTATTCAGCCCATTGAGTCTATTCCACCATTTAATCTTGACTGATCCATTTCTCTCTCAACCCCAATCTCCTGCCTTCTCCCCACAACCTTTCACTCCTTGACTAATCAAGAATCTATCAAACTCTGCTTGAATACACCCAGTGACCTAACCTCCACATCCGCCTGTGGCAACTAGTCCCATAGATTCACCAGCTCCTGGATAAAGAAATTCCTTCTCATCTCTGTTCTAAAAGGATGTCCCTCTATTCTGAGGCTGTGCCCTCGGGTCCTAGTCCCCCACCATAGGAAACATCCTCTCCACTTTATCTAGGCTTTTCAACATTCAATATGTTTCAATGAGATCCCCCCATCATTCCTCTAAATTCCAATGAATAAAGGTCCAGAGCCATCAATCACTCCTCATATGAAAAGGCTTTCATTTCTGGAATCAATCTCGTGAACCTCCTTGGAATCCTCTTCAATGTCAGCAAATCCTTTCTTAAGTAAGAGGCCCTAAACTGCTCAAATACTCCCAAGTGAGGCCTCACTAGTGCTTTATAAATTCTCAACTTTACATCCTTGGTTTGATATTCTGGTCCTCTTGAAATGAATGCTAACATCAACTTTGCCTTCCTCACCACTGACTCATCTTGCAAACTAAACTTCAGGGAATCCTGCACAAGACTCCCAAGTCCCTTTGAGCCTCAGATTTTTGAATTTTCTCTATACTTTTATTCATTCTACCAAAGTGCATGACCATACACTTCCTGACACTGTATTCCATCTGCCACCATTTTGCCCATTCTCCTAATCTGTTTGAGTCCTACTGCCACCTCTCTGCTTCCTCAAAACTACCTGCCCTTCCACCTGTTTTTGTATCATCCACAAACTTGGTCACAAAGCCATCAATTCCATCATCCAAATTATTTGACCCATCGGCAGCCAATCAGACCAGGCTCCCTTATTCTCACTCTTTGCCTCCCACCAATCAGTCAATGCTTTAACAATGCTAATATCTTTCCTGTAATACCACGGGCTCTCATCTTGTTAAGAAGCCTCATGTGTGGCAACATGTCAAAGGCCTTCTGAAAATTGAAGTACACAACATCAACTTTTGTCTATCCTGTTTGTTATTCCCTCAAAGAATTCCAACAGATTAGTCAGGCAAGATTTTCCATTGAGGAAACCATGCTGACTTTGGACGATTTTATCATGTTCCTCCAAATACCCCAAAACCACATCTTTAACAATCGATTCCAACATCTTCCCAAACACTGAGACGTGGCGAACTGCCCTATGATGCCCTTTCTTCTCTGCCTCTCTCCATTTTTGATGAGTGGGGTGACATATGTGATTTTCCGGTCCTCCAGAGCCAAACCAGAATCTATTGAATCTTGAAAGACCATTAGTAATGCTTCCACAATCACTTCAGCCACCTCTTTCAGAACTCTGGGGTGTAGTCCATCTGGTCCAGGTGATTTATATACCTTCAGACCTATCAGTTTCCCAATCATCTTCTCCCTAGTAAAAGCAAGTACACTTACTTCTGTCCCATGACACTCTCGAACCTCTGGCATTCTGTTAATATTTTTCTACGGTGAAGACTGATGTAAAATACTTAATCAGCTTGTCCGCCATTTCCTTGTCCCCCATTAGTACTTCTCCAGCGGTCCAATATCTACTCTCTCTTTTACTCCTTATGTATCTGAAAAGCTTCTTGGTATCCTCCTTGATATTTTTGGCAAGCTTATCTTCGTCCTGATGAGGGGTTTCGGCTGAAACGTTGACTTTTTACTCTTTTCCATAGATGCTGCCTGGTCTGCTGAGTTCCTCCAGCATTTTGTGTGTGTTGCTTTACCTTCATATTTCTTCTTTCCCCCTCCCCCCTCACATATCGCTTTTTTTAGTTGCCTTCTGTTGGTTTTTAAAAGTTTCCCAATCCTCTAACTTCCCATTAATTTTTGCTCTGTTATATGCCCTCTCTTGCCTTTATGTTGGCTTTCACTTCCCTTGTCAGCCACAGCTGCATTATCCTGCCTTTAGAATACTTCATTTTTGAGATGTATTGCTCCCGGAAACTCTAGCCATCACTGCTCTGCTGTCATCCCTGCTAGTGTTCCCTCCCAATCAACTTTGCCAGCTCCTCTCTCATGCCTTAGTAATTCCCTTTACTCCACTGTAATACCAAGACAACTGACTTTAGGTTCTCCTTCTCAAATTGCAAGGTGAAATCTATCGTATTAGTCATAGTCACAGTCATAGTCATACTTTATTGATCCCGGGGGAAATTGGTTTTCGTTACAGTTGCTCCATAAATAATAAATAGTAATAGAACCATAAATAGTTAAATAGTAATATGTAAATTAGGCCAGTAAATTATGAAATAAGTCCAGGACCAGCCTATTGGCTCAGGATGTCTGACCCTCCAAGGGAGGAGTTGTAAAGTTTGATGGCCACAGGCAGGAATGACTTCCTATGACGCTCTGTGCTGCATCTCGGAGGAATGAGTCTCTGGCTGAATGCACTCCTGTGCCCACCCAGTACATTATATAGTGGATGGGAGACATTGACCAAGATGGCATACAACTTAGACAACATCTTCTTTTCAGACACCACCGTGAGAGAGTCCAGTTCCATCCCCACAACATCACTGGCCTTACGAATGAGTTTGTTGATTCTGTTGGTGTCTGCTACCCTCAGCCTGCTGCCTCAGCACACAACAGCAAACATGATAGCACTGGCCATCACAGACTCGTAGAACATCCTCAGCATCATCCGGCAGATGTTAAAAGACCTCAGTCTCCTCAGGAAATAGAGACGGCTCTGATCCTTCTTGTAGACAGCCTCAGTGTTCTTAGACCAGTCCAGTTTATTGTCAATTCGTATCCCCAGGTATTTGTAATCCTCCACCATGTCCACTCTGACCCCCTGGATGGAAACAGGGGTCACCGGTACCTTAGCTCTCCTCAGGTCTACCACCAGCTCCTTAGTCTTTTTCACATTAAGCTGCAGATAATTCTGCTCACACCATGTGACAAAGTTTCCTACCGTAGCCCTGTACTCAACCTTGCTGGTGCATCTAACTATGGCAGAGTCATCCGAAAACTTCTGAAGATGACAAGACTCTGTGCAGTAGTTGAAGTCCGAGGTGTAAATGGTGAACAGAAAGGGAGACAAGACAGTCCCCTGTGGAGCCCCAGTGCTCACTGCTTATGATCACTGTCTCCTAAGGGTTCCTTTACCTTAAGCTTCTTAATCAAATCCAGTTCATGACACAGCACCCAATCCAGAATAGCTGATCTCCTATTGGGCTCCACCACAAGCTGCTCCAAAAACCAACTTGTAGGCATTCTACAAATTCTCTCTTTTGGGATCCAGCACAAACCTGATTTTCCCAATCCACCTGCATATTGATAACCCCCACGTATTGTAATATTGCCTTTTTGACATGCCTTTTCTATCTCTCACTGTAATTTGTAGCCCATATCCTGGCTACTGTTCGGAGGCCTGTATCTAACTCCCATCAGATTCTTTTTACCCTTGCAGTTTCTTTGCTCTACCCACAAGGATTCTACATCTACCGATCCTATGTCACCCGTATCTAATGACTTAATTTCATTTTTTTTTTTTTACCAACAAAGCCACACCACACTCACTGCCTACCTGCCTGTCCAATCAATACAATATGCATCCTTGGAGGTTAAACTCCCAACTATATTGCCTTTCAGCCACGACTCAGTGATGCGCGCAATGTCATACCGGCCAATCGGTACCTGCACCACAAGATCATCTACCTTATTCAGTATACTGCATGCATTCAATTATAACACCTTCAGTCCTGTATCTGTCACCCTTTTTGATTTTGTCCCCCTTTTACACTGCAACTTTACCCTATCTGCCTGATTTTCCTGGCAGTCTCTCGACACACTGCCTCTGGTTGTAAACTAACAGTCCTGTCCTCACTCAATTTATGGAACAGTATTACAAAATGCAACCACGATTTATGCCAGGTATAGTTAAAGTTACAGCTATGCTTCACTTCTGATCGCCATTGATCAGGGCTCTTTATAGCACTAACTTTGTCATTGCTGCCTTAATGTCAAAGGTATCCTTCACACCTGTTTATTCCAGATTTCATGTCAATTTTTCAAGAAGATTTCATTCATTTGCTCCATGCCATTTGTATGTTCCACGTGCTTCCATGAAGCAAATACAAGATGCAGTTGCGCTTCTGCAGGCAGCCATGTTTGACGAGGGCATGGCTCCAGTTCCTCTTGAGTGGAGGTAAAAAGCTTTGGTGAGTTTGAATAATCCCGTGCAGACAAGAGACTGCAGATGCTGGAGTCTGTGGGAGGAATTCAGAGGATTGACAAGAACCTGTGTGGAGGAAAGGAGTTATCAATGTTTCAGGTCAAAATCCAGCATCAAGACTGAGAGTGGAGAGACAAGATGGCCAGTACAAAGAGGAGAAGGGCAGTGCCGAGGAAAGACTCCGAGGTGGACTAAGATGACAGGCAGGTACTGCCAGGTAGGGGAGGTGAGTGGGATTTGGAAAACAGTGCCAGGTAAATGATAGAGGAAGGCGGACAAGGAGAAAGACGAAAAAGCACAAAAACATAACAGATGGAGTAGTATTGGGGGCGGGGGGGGGGGGTTTCCTTTCTCATCCTTCCCCTTTGCTTTAAACTGGCCCTCATCTCTCCAATCTCTGTCCTGATGCACGGTTTCAACTTGAAATATTGACAATTCCTTTCCTTCCCCCAGACCCTACTTGACCTGCCGAGTTCCTCCAGCATATTGTTTGTTGCGTTCAAAAAAAAGGCAAATCTAATTGTTGGTACTGCTCTCTGGATTTCGCAGAGTAGTCATGAGAGGGGAAATATTTAAGCACATTCTCAAAGAAAAAATGCAGCATCCCAAAAAACTTCTGTAAGTCTCTGACCCATGTGTGGTCGGTACCTGGAACCCACGGCTGAGGGTGGTAGGGGAGGCTGATAAAATAGGGACATTTAAGAGAGTCTTAGGTAGGATGGAAGAAAAATGGAGGACTACAGGCTGCTTGGGAGGAATGGGCTTGCTTGTTTGTGGAGCATGTTTATACAGGTTGGCACAACATCGTGGGCTGAAAGGCACATGCTGATTTCTACTGGTCTGTGTTCTATGGACTGTGCTCAAATTGGGACAAAGCTTTTGGGGTGTTATTGAGAACCTGGGGCCCAACTACACAGAAGCCTAGTACAAGCAGCAGATGAAGCACACCACCGGGCAAATTAGCCACACACATACATTCTCCATCCACAGGACAAGCTAAAAGGAGCAAGACGTATGTAATTCTATACAAATATAATGACAGAAATAAGGACGCCTAACCGTATAGGAGCTTTATTTGATCTTGCTTTTTCTGCCAGTGAAGTACACGAGGTACAATATGCGCTGCCCAACAAAGTTTTCAAAGTCTCTGGTCAGTATTCTCTCAGAGGTGTCTGCAGACCAAAATAGAAACATAGAAAACCTAGAGCACAAAACAGGCCCTTCGGCCCACAATGCTGTGCCGAACATGAACTTACTTTAGAAATTACCTAGGGTTACCTATAGCCCCCGATTTTTCTAAGCTCCATGTACCTATCCAGGAGTCACTTAAAAGACCCTATTGTATCTGCCCCAACCACAGTTACTGGCAACCCATTCCACGCACTCACCACTCTCTGTGTAAAAGCTTACCCCTGATATCTCTGTGCCTACTTCCAAGCACCTTAAAACTGTGCCATTTCAGCCCTGGGAAAAAGCCTCTGACTACTCACATGATCAATGCCTCTCATCATCTTATACACCTCCATCAGGTCACCTCTCATCCTCCGCTGCTCCGAGGAGAAAAGGCTGTGTTCACTCAACCTATTCTCATGAGGCACGCTCCCCAATCCAGGCAATATTCTTGTAAATCTCCTTTCTATAGTTTCCACATCCTTCCTGCAGTGAGGTGACCAGAACTGAGCACAATACCCTATGTAGGGTCTGACCAGGGTCCTATACAGCTGTAATATTACCTCTTGGCTCTTGAACTCAGTCCCACGGATGATGAAGTCCAATGCACCGTATGCCTACTTAACCACACAGTCACCCTGCACAGCAGCTTTGAGTGTCCTATGGATTCGGACCCCAAGATCCCTCTGATCCTCCACACTCCCAAGAGTCTTACCATTAATACTATATTCTACCATCATATTTGACCTACCAAAATGAACAACCTCACATTTATCTGGGTTGAACTTCATCTGCCACTTCTCAGCTCAGTCTTGCATCCAATCGATGTCCCGCTGTAACCTCTGACAGCCCTCCACACTATCCACAACATCCTCAACCTTTGTGTCATCAGAAAATTTACTAACCCATTCCTCCACTTCCTCATCTCCGCCATTTATAAAAATCACAAAGAGAAGGGGTCCCAGAACAGATCCCTGAGGCACACCACTGGTCACCGACCTCCATGCAGAATATAACCCGTCTACAACTACACTTTGCCCTCTGTGGGCAAGCCAATTCTAGATCCACGAAGCAAGATCCCCTTAGATCCCATGCCTCCTTACTTTCTCAATAAGCCTTGCATGGGGTACCTTGTCAAATGCCTTGCTGAAATCCATATATACTACATCCACTGCTAAATGGACATGGAAGCTTTGGACACTACCTCACTTTTTTTAATATATAGAATTTCTGTTTTTGCACATTTAAAAAAATCTATTCAATATACTGTATGTAATTGATTTACTTGTTTGTTTACTTATTATTTTTTCCTCTCTCTCTGCTAGATTATGTATTGCATTGAACCGCTGCTGATAAGTTAACAAATTTCATGTCACATGCCGGTGATAATAAACCTGATTCTGATTCTACCTTCATCAAGGTGTTTAGTCATATCCACAAAACATTCAGTCAAGCTAGTAAGGCACAACCTGCCTTTGACAAAGCCATGCTGACTATTCCTAATCATATTATGCCTCTCCAAATGTTCATAAATCCTGCTTCTCAGGATCTTCTCCATCAACTTACCAACCACTGAAGTAAGACTCATTGGTCTATAATTTCCTGGGCTATCCCAACTCCCTTTCTTGAACAAGGGAACAACATCTGCAACCCTCCAATCCTCCGGAACCTCTCCCATCCCCATTGATGGTGCAAAGATCATTGCCAGACGCTCAGCAATCTCCTCCCTTGCCTCCCACAGTAGCCTGGGGTATATCTTATCTGGTCCCGGACTTATCCAACTTGATGCTTTTCAAAAGCTCCAGAACATCCTCTTTCTTAATGTCTATATGCTCAAGCTTTTCAATCTGCTGTAAGTCATCCCTACAATCACCAAGATCCTTTTCTGTAGTGAATACTGAAGCAAAGTATTCATTAAGTACCTCCGCTATCTCTTCTGGTTCCATACACATTTTCCCACTGTCGCACTTGATTGGTCCTATTCCCTCATGTTTCATCCTCTTGCTCTTCACATACTTGTAGAATGCCTTGGGGCTTTCCTTAATCCTGCCTGCCAAGCCCTCTAACATCACCTAGCTTTTTGAACCTTTCATAAGCTTTCCTTTTCTCCTTGACTAGATTTTCAACAGCCTTTGTACACCACGGTTACTGTACCCTACCATCTTTTCCCTGTCTCATTGGAACTTACCTATGCAGAACACCATGCAAATATCCCCTGAACATTTGCCACATTTCTGCCCTATATTTCTCTGAGAACATCTGTTCCCATTTATGCTTCCAAGATCCTGTCTGAGAGCTTCATATTTCCCCTTTCCCTCGGGATCAATAAAGTATGACTATGACTCTGACTTACTCTAATTAAACACTTTCCTAATTTGTCTGTTTCTATCCCTCTGCAACACTATGGTAAAGGAGACAGAATTGTGATCACTATCTCCAAAATGCTCTCCCACTGTGAGATCTGACACCTGACCAGGTTCATTTCCCAATACCAGATCAAGTACAGCCTCTCCTCTTGTAAGCTTATCTACATATTGTGTCAGGAAACTTTCTTGAACACACCTAACAAACTCCACCCCATCTAAACCCCTTGCTCTACGGAGATGCCAATCAATAGCGGGGAAATTAAAATCTCCCACCACGACAACCCTATTATTATTGCATCTTTCCAGAATCTGTCTCCCTATCTGCCCGTCAATGTCCCTGTTACTATTGGGTGGTCTATAAGAAACACCCAGTAGAGTTATTGACTCCTTCCTGTTCGTAACTTCCACCCACAGAGACTCCGTAGACAATTCCTCCATGACTTCCTCCTTTTCTGCAGCCGTGAAACTATCTCTGATCAGCAGTGCCACGTCCCCACCTGTTTTGCCTCCCTCCCTGTTCTTTCTGAAACATCTAAAATCTGGCACTCTAAGTAGCCATTCCTGCCCCTGAACCATCCAAGTCTCTGTAATGGCCACAACATCATAGCTCCAAGTACCGATCCACGCTCTAAGCTCATCCACTTTGTTCATGATACTCTTTGCATTAAAATAGACACATCTCAAACCATCAGTCTGAGCATATCCCTTCTCTATCACCTGCTTATCTTCCCTCTCACACTGTCTACAAGCTTTCTCTATTTGTGAGCCAACCACCCCTTCCTCCATCTCTTCGGTTCGGTTCCCACCCCCTCAGCGATTCTAGTTTAAACTCTCCCCAATAGCCTTGGCAAAACTCCCTGCCAGGATATTGGTCCCCTTCAGATTCGAGTGCCACCCATCCTTTTTGTACAGGTTACACCTTGCCTCAGAAGTGGTCCCAATGATCCAGGAATCTGAATCCCTGCCCCCAATATGTACCAAGACCTCTGACTGTTCACCTTCCCAGTTCAGGATATCGTGGACACGATCAGAAAAATCCCACCCTATCAGAAAATATCTAATTAAAATATTTTTTAAAAAGGCATCCGTTAGTCTTGTGAGACCATGGATCTGCGCCTGGAAAGTCTTCACTCTCCAGGGCGCAGGCCTGGGCAAAGTTGTATGGAAGACCGGCAGTTGCCCATGCTGCACGTCTCCCCTCTCCACGACACCGATGTTGTCCAAGGGAAGGGCAAGGGCCGATACAGCTTGGCACCAGTGTCATCGCAGAGCAATGTGTGGTTAAGTGCCTTGCTCAAGGACACAACACGTTGCCTCGGCTGAGGCTTGAATTCACGACCTTCAGGTCGCTAGTCGAATACTTTAACCACTTGGCCACGTGCCCATTAAAATAAATGCCACAACTTTCTGAGGGGCAAGTACTTTCAATAATGTTTACTTTTACTTCCAATGATTCAATTTTTTTTTGTATTAGAAGATAACTAGAAGATTTTGGAATGTGACATTCTGCCATGGAAAGGATTGGGGAAAAAGAGCCACTTTTGGATTTTAACAAGCTAAGGCCAGGAATGTTTTGATATCTTCCCAGTTTACAGCTATTTAATTATAAATCAACTGCTCATCACTAAAATGAAAGGATTAATTGGGAAAACAACACAATTTTAATATTTTAATTGGTTTAATTTAAAACTGAAGAACAGATACGGTCTTTCATTAAAATGTTCTTGGAATATGGGTACCTAGTTTTATAATAAGAAGTTTTATATGATTTTTGTGGGGTAATATTTAATGACTGTAAATACACAGGCACACTGACATAGAGACACAAAACCTTCTTATAGGGTGCTTAGCCTAAATAGACAACCTACAATGCAGCAATCTCGCACTGGAATTGCATAGCAACTCTACCTCAAACGTCCACAGACTCTCTGAACAGCTGTACTGCTATATAACTGCACAGAGTGCATTCCCTACATTCATGAAACAATTATACTTTAAAATTAAATTCATACAGTACAATCTCCTAGGATTACAAATAATCAGATTATAAGAGTTATTGGGAACTACCACAGGATCAGGAGTAACAACATGCTAAAATGAGTAGTAATTACAATTTTTTTGCTCTAATATTGCTAACAGTGGTAACATAAAAACAGCGAAGCTTAACGATAATGCAGTAGATAAACCTCTGCCTATGACAGTAACAAATCCCTGCACTAATCAGGGAACTGTGTTACTTCATCAGCTCTACACATCAAGAAGGACACACTGGCCTTGATGTGGGTGCTGTGCAGAATGATACTATGACTGAAGGCTATTAAAAGTTGTGCAAGTTAGACGTGATCGCTACATCTGATTGAGATGCTCAAGGGAACTGAAAGGATTGAGGGAAAAAAAGGTGTTCCTATAGGAGATGCAGAAATGTAGGGTGGGAAAGGTAAACATCCTGAACAAGTGACTCAAGGGAGCTGTCAGGAGGTATTTTCATGAACAAAGGGTAGTGGATATAAGGAGCTTTTCCAAACAGCATTAGCGACCAAGATAATTAAGATGTTATAAAACTGCTGTTAGGAAGGGTAATGAGGCTTACAGAAACAGGGCTGGCAGGTAGCCATACATGCAGCCCACTGAATGGCCCATTCCTTCTCCAGTGTCACGACGGCTGAGCTCTGTCACGAAGCTGCTGAGGTTGGACCAGTTCATTAGATTTCCTGTCGTACCTTCCTTTCTGCCTAATTCAATGAGATTGCCCTGCAATGCTGAGCCAAGTCTCCTAGTGGTTAGTGTTCAAACAATGATCTTTCATCAGAATGGGAACAAGAAAAATGGGTGTCAAGTTAATGGCCTTTCATCAAAACTTCTTCCAGTCTTGAGACGACTGTCTCCGTTTCCACAGGTGTGACTGTCTGTGGTTTCACAGATATTAACTGACCCCCTCATTTCAAATTTCCTTTTAGGACACAAGACACGACAATAATTTAATACTTTCCAAACAAATTAGTATAGAATAGTTAATTTGCTCAATAATCCATTCTCTCATGGATTGTAGTAAAATGATTCCCCCTCACTGACTTGCTCCGGTTACAACATACCACGAAGGCCACATGTAGCTTAAAGAGAAATTAATCAAACCTATACTGTACCTAATTGATAGACGTTGTAGTTGAAGATTGCAGTTTGCAATAGAACTTAGTTCTGATATTAAATGCTGCATGGGAGATTTCGTAATGGTGCTGAGCCCAAAGTGTACGTCACTAACCACGTAATGTAAATTTCAGGAATTGAATCTTTGCCGTCCTCAAGTACACCCTCTTCTATCAGCAGCAGAGCAAACTACTGGATTCAGCTTTTCTGGTTTCAATGCCAAATCTGTTATTTGTAAACGGTTAAACTCACACATAAGTATAATTGTTGTAAAACCAAGGCTCAAAAGACCTAATAGTATTGGTGCTATCTTCCCTGTGCATTTTCGAGAAAAGCACTTCAACATAAAAGTTGCAAGATTAAGAGAGACATTTGCCTTAATTTGCAAATTGGGGAAGAAGCTATTTAAAATGAAGTGCCCTTGAAAAAAATTTACTATAATTGCAGCCAGACTACAGTCATACAGTTGTACAGCATGGACAGTGCCTCTTTGACCTTATTCATTCATGCTGAACAAGACATTTGCCTGAGCTAGATCTATTTGCCACATTTAGATCACACTTTTTTCTATCCGTGTTCCTGTCTAAATGTTTTGTTAAGGTTTGCAATTGTGCCTATCTCTACCATCTTTCCTCTGGCAACTCGAACCTTATACCAACAACATCTGAAAAATGTGTCTCTCAGATCCTTTTTAAATCTCTCCCTCTCACCGTAAACCTCTGCTCTCCAGTTTTAGATTCCTCTATCCTGGGAAAAAGACCATAACCATTCCCTAGTGATATTCTACACTCTATAAGGTCACCCTTCAGCTTCCTATGCACTGTGGAAAACAAGTCCAGTCTATCCAGCCTCTCCTTGTAACTCAAGCCCTCCAGTCCTGGAAACATGCATGTATATCACAACTACACATTTTTCCAGCTTACATCACATCCAAAATTGCACACTATACTCCAAGGGGTAGTTCCCTGTAAATTCTAATTTGTCCTTGCAGCCCCTTTTAAATGAAGGCATAGCATTTTCTATCTGTTAATTTTTTTGGTACCTGGATAAAGACAACGCAAATATTTCTGCCAAAGCTCCTGCAATTTCTTCTTCAGAATCCACAATGTCCTATGATGCATTTTGTCAGGCCCTTGAAATTATCCACCTTTATGTGCTTTAAGACTGCTGGCACCTCCTCTTTTGTAATGCGGATATGTTCCAAGAAATTGCTATTCATTTCTCTTAATTCCTTGGATTTCAATTACCTTCCCTACAGTAAATACATTTGAAAAATATCTATTTCAAGAACTCACCCATCTACGGCACCAGACAAATGATCACATTGATCCTCAGGGACTAAAACCTATTATTTTCATAGCTACCCTTTTGCTCTGAATATACTTGCAGAACCTCTCATCTACTAAAGCTATTTCAGGTCTCAATTTGCCCTCCTGATTTCCTCCTAAACATATTCCTCCATCTCTCATACTTCAAAGGAGTAGCACCCACCCAGTGCCTATTTCTGTCATACACCTCCTTCAGATTCCTGACTGGAGCCTCAATATCCCTCATCAACCTGCGTTATCTAATCCTGCCAGTCTTGCACTTCATTCCAACAGGAAAATTCTGTCCACGATTTCTTCCTATCTCACTTTTAATAGCCTCTCACTTGGCAGATACTCCTTTACCAGCAAACACCCTCTCCCAATTTACCTTTGTAAGTACCTATCTAAAGCTCTCAAATTTGGCTTGCCTCACTTTAGGACTTCGACTCATGGAGCAGTCCTATATTTTTCCCTGAAAATTTTTTAAACGAATAGAATTTTGGTCACTGGCTCAAAGTATTGCGCTGATTGACACTTCAGTCACTTGCCCTGCTTCATTTTCCACTGTTGCCCCCTCCTCAATAGAGCCATCTGGACATCTACATTTTACTTGAGAAATCATTCTTGGACAATTTAATAACTTCCACCCCAACCATGTATCTTGGACTTTGGCAGTCCCAGTCACTATAAATGAAGATGAGTTCACCATCTATTGCAATCATTTTAGTCGTACAGCTGTCTGCAATTTTACAAATTTCCACGTATCATTGAAAAGTTGGAGCTTAAACATTTAACACCTAAGGTGTTAAAATAATGAATGTGAATGTTCCTCAATTCATTCTTTAACCTGTTCTGTTGCAGAAACATAGAAATCAGCAGTGCCAGTAGTCTGTTCAGGTCTTTGTCCCTCCTCACCATTAAACACAATCATGGCTGATCACCTTCTTCAGTCCTGAGTCCTTAGCATTAACAAATACATCTCGGAAAAAAATAATGATTTGGTCAGCAGCAGCTGGGTGAAGGAGAATTTCACTAGTTCACCATGTGGGGTGAAGATAGTTCTCGTGACTTCAGTTCTAAATGGCAAACATCTCCAAGGCTGCCATCTCTGGTACTAGACTCTTGCCATCAGGAATATCTTCCCAATATGTAGTCTGTCTAGTCCTGTGATCATTTTATATCTTAACCCCTCTCATTTTTCTGTAGTCCTAACCAATTTGATCACTACTTGTACATTCTGTACTGCCACCTCAAGAATCAGTCAAGGAAAGCTCTTTTGAACAGAGCAAGAACATCCTTCCTCAATAAAAAAAACGCACGCACAAACTTTCTGATGTGGCTTCACCAAGGCCCTTCACATCCTTGCAATCAAAGTCAACCAAACATTTGGCTTCCAAATTGCTTGATGCACATGAATACTTGATGTAAGGGGCACCCAGGTCTCACCGCACCCCCTGCTACTTCAAAATCAACCACCTTGTAATTCTTGCAATGCTGATGCAGACTCTCGACCTGAGATGTTGGTTACCGCTTTATTTCAACAGTTGCTGCACAACTTGCTGAGTTCCTCCAGCAGTTTGTTTGCTGTTCCAGATTCCACAGCTGCAATTCCCCATGTCACCAAGGGAAATTCAATACCACCATTAACGTTCTTATAGAAGGCATCTGTAAAATATTATTTTCACTAATAGCATAATCACTATGATTGACGACTTGTTCTGAAGACTTTCAATCAATATGAATTTCAGTAAACGCTTTCAGGAACAAAATAAAATAAAACAAAACAATTAAAGGTTCTAGACTTTGATTTACACAACCACGGAGTTTAAAAATAACTTCTAAATTATGACATCAAGCTAAGAAAATATTAAAGTAATTCTATTTTAGGGGAGAGTGTGTTAAACAGTGCAAGAGAATATTCTGCTTAATTTTTTGTGAATAATCTCCTGTTTTTAAGTGTTCAATTAAAATAAATTCTGTATTTCAAGTGTTAAATTTCAGTCCATCAGCCTTTGTAGCTGGCAGTTGACCCATTTCAAATTATGATAATCTATGAATCCAAATGAAGTCTGCGTAAAAACTTCATATTCCTGGCATCCTGCTTTGAAATTCTCTTTCAGTCTCCTAGCAACAGGAAAGCAGGACATGGGCTTCCTTCTAGTTTAATATCAACGTTCTTCGACACAAACCATGGATTATAAGATATAATGAGCATTTAGCCTATAAAATGACTCACTGAAGCTACATAAATTTATAAAATAAGGATACATTCCAAGAATCACAGCTTCAAGGCATTTAATTGGCAATGATTCACGAGTCATTTCTCTGGCTGTGTCCATCAACCTGAGGAGGGCAGGATAAAGAAAATAATTAATATCAGTAAAACTATAACAGATAAAAACTGTCAAAATGTAGCTGAAAGAAAACTGGGTGCAAATCTGCAGCTTTTCTCTTTTGTCAGAAAGAGGCTAAACAAGCTGCCTGCACAAAATTCCAAGCTGAAATGATAAACAGTTTTCAAAAGGGAACTGACCATGAAAAAGTAACCACTATAATATCTGCACTGTTTCAGTGAAACAGAAAGAAGAACAAGACCTTTCACATCAATAGAATGTTCTACAGTAACTTACAACCAATTAACCGCTTTTGAAATGCTGTCATTCATTCTAAGTGATAAATAATTTTCACACAGCAAGATCTCTTTAACTGGGAATGGGGTTAAGTGATTTTGGCAAACATTGCATAAAATGACAGCCTTTTGTCAACATGAGCAGTCCTCTTTTCTTGAGAGTCAGCATTCACCATTTTGGCATCTTTAAAGTGCTGAAGCTTGCAAATGTTTTAGCTTTGAAAGTGGGACAATATGGGGTAAATCATGGAGTTTTTCTGATTTTATCTTTCAGAGGGACAAAAAGAAGCTTATACTTAACCTGACATTTTCCTGGAAATGATTCAAGATCACAGTGCTTTTTGCTGAAAAATTTTTCCAGTTCAACTCAACAAAATATTTGGAAGGACAAATATTGGGTTACCTTAGGCACACCAAATGCAAACATTTTACAAAAAATTCTCTGAAAATGCTGTTCATTGACTTTAGTTCGGCATTCAATACTGTGATCCCCTCCAAGCTGATCGCCAAACTTCGCCAGCTTGGTCTCAGCTCATCCCTCTGCAGTTGGACCTTGGACTTTCTGACTAATAGACCCCAATCAGTTAAGTTAGACAACCTCTCCTCCTCCACTCTCACCTTGAACACCAGCGTGCCTTAAGGCTGTGTGCTGAGCCCTCTTCTGTACTCTCTTTTCACCTATGACTGCATTCCTGTACATGGTTCTAACTCCATAATGAAGTTCGCAGACGACACCACAGTGGTTGGCCTGATCAGAGGGGATGACGAGACAGCCTACAAGGTCCAGCACCTGGCCGTGTGGTGTGCCGACAACAACCTGGCCCTTAACACCCAGAAGACCAAGGAGATCATTGTGGACTTCAGGTATGCTAGGAGCCACACTCACATCCCCTTCTACATCAATGGAGCTGTAGTGGAGTGTGTATCAAGCTTCAAATTCCTTGGTGTCCACATTTCCGAGGATCTCTCCTGGTCCCTGAACTCCTCCATCCTGATCAAAAAGGTGCAACAGCGCCTTTATTTCCTACAGAGCATGAAGAAAGCTCACCTCTGTCCCATGATACTGACGGACTTTTACCGCTGTACCATTGAGAGCATACTCATCAACTGCATCTCTGTGTGGTATGGCAATTGTCCCATATTGGACTGCAAAGCACTCCAGCATGTGGTGAAAACTGCCCAGTGGATTATCGGCACCCCATTGCCCACCATTGAAAACATCTACCATAATCGCTGCCTGGGCAGGGTGAAAAGCATTATCAAGGATGCATCTCACCCTAATCATGGACTTTTTACTCTCCTCCCATCCGGTAGGCACTACAGGAGCCTCCGCTCCCACACCAGCAGGCACAGGAAGAGCTTCTTCCCTGAGGCTGACCCTGCTGAACCTCACATCACAGCGCTAAACAGTATTGCACCCATATTGTACTATCTCAGTACTTTTATATTTGTGTGCTGTAGCACTTACTTTTTATTCGCAGTTACTTTGTAAATAACACTATTCTTTGCATTTCTGGTCAGATGTTAACTGCATTTCATTGGCTTTGTATCTGTACTTGGCACAATGACAATAAAGTTGAATCTAATCTAATCTAATCTAAATGGTAGCCTAAATTAAATGCTAAATTAAGGTCCTTAAGATTAAAGCTCCAATGATGAACGTTTATATTCATATGAATATGTAAAAGAATCAGATATTATTCAAATGTCAGATAAAACATCTTGCTGTATGACCCTTAAATTCAATCTTGGCTCCAATGATCCTACAATCATCCAGGCCCTATTGTAATGACATTTATATATAATGTTCAGTCAGATATTAAATCAAGCACAAGCTTGTCTCCAAGATGGTGACAAAATAACTTGAAGGAAAGTGGCATCACAGCTTTTTGCCGAGAGTTGTGAATGCAGCCCAGTAAATCATGAAAACCAGCTTTTCCTCCATTAACTCTGCCTAAACTTCGTGCTGCCTTGGGAAAACAAGCAATACGATCAAGTACCCCGCCCACCATGATTATTCTCAATTCTTCCCCCTTCCATCAGAGGATGCATATTAACTGGCAGCTTCTGACCCACTGTTACAATACTCGAATGGATATTATAATGATGAAGATGAACTCCTGATATCTTAATCTACCCTCATCATGGCTTTTGCACTTGCTGTCTACCTGCACTCAGTAACTGTAACACAATATCTTGCATTCTAATGTATTTTCTTTTGTAGTACTTCAACGTACTTGTGTCTAGAATGACCTTTGTGGATGGCGTGGTGGCATGACAGCAAAGTGGTTAGCATGATGCTTTTACAGTGCTAGCAACCTGGGTTCCATTCCACCACTGCCTGCAAGGAGTTTGTATGTTCTCCCTGTGACCACATGGGCTCTCTTTGGTGAGTTAGTTGGTTAATTAGTGACATGGGTGCTTTGGGAGCTGTGGGCAAAAAGATCTGTTACCAGACTCAGTAACTAAATAAATAAATGATTTTCATGCATCTCAGTAGATGTGACAATAATAAACAGATTACATCTAACAACTGTTATGGAAGTTTGCAGACTGAAAATTGACAGCTGTATTACAGCAGTGGACACTTCAAAAAGGAAAGCAGCTTTGGACACCCTGAAAAAAGATGAAAAATAAATTGTATTTTCTTCCTTTGTCATTATTACTTCACCTTAGCTGGCAGAGCCAGCTCTTAGAACTAGACATTGACCTCAGCCACAGCATAAGAGACCTAGTCTGCTACCACTGAATGAAAAAAATTGATTTCACATTTTAAATACACAACCTCCTCGGCTACATGGGTGGTTAATTAACTCTCTTCAACATGAATTAAAAGGGACATTTGTAAAGCATAGCAAAGACTGATCATAAGAGCAACACAGTACAAGTTAGTCTCATCAAATGTCATCATTTTCATCAAAACACTTCACAAGCCTGCAAATCAAACATTTTTAAACAGTGCAGTATTTTGTGACCCCATTTAAATCAATATATAGTTGAAGACAAGTTAAAATTTCTGGTGAAACACTTGCAAAATCCTAACAGAACTGATGGTCTTGCAGTGGCTGATACCATGAAGTCATTACAGATCATTTTAAATATGTGTAAAAGATGTTTAAAAAAAGACAAGTACTGGAAAATAAGTGAATGGCAAAAAAGATACAAAGAATTAAACAATAAACTGCCAGGCTTGGTGGGGGGGGCGGGGGGAGGAGTGGAGTTGGGGAAGACTGTCATAATCCTGTGTGTTGCATTTCCAAGAAAGAGGGAACACAGAGACCCACACTGCAGTGCAATTACTGCTCTCACTTATCACAGTACATAGATACGGAATGATACCTTTGTATCCTATCAAGCTACAGCTGAACTCCTATCACAACTTGATAATATAAATCTCACTGCACAAGTACCAAAATCATTAAAGCTAATGCACAGAATCAAAATGCAATACAAAAGCTGATATTGATCTTATTTCACGAGGCCCAGACAGCAGAAGAACCTTGAGGATTGTATTTCATTAAGTCAGGAGAATATAATGGCCTTGAGGGAATAAAGGTAGAGGATATTACCAAAACAACAACTGAGGCTTACTGGTTAATCTTTGATGAAAGATTAAATAAATATTCTATGCATAACCTAGACTGAGAAGATTGAGCAATGTTCTCATCAATGCAATGGAAGCTTCTGCAGTTATTTGAAACACAAGAGATCCCGCAGTAGCTGGAATTCCAGAGTAACACGCACACAAAATGCTGGCAGAACTCAGCAGGTCAGGCAGCATCTATGGAAGAGAATAAAGAGTCAATTTTTCAGACCGAGCATTTTGTGTGTGTTGCTCTGCAGTTTGTCTCAGGTGACAGTGAGGAGCATTTTAATTCCATTCATGTTCTCTAACCAACCCAATTCAATGGAAACAAAAATGGCACAAATGTACTATATAAAGAATGCAAAATCACTAGGACCAATGAGTATAACATTAGGGAAGATCTATTGCATAAAACTTTTGGTTAGGCAAGTTTAGAAGGTTGTGCGCAATTCTGGCCACCTGCTAGGAGGAGGATGTGGAAGCTTTGGAGAGCGTGCAGGTGAGGTTCACCAGGATGTTGGCTGCATTGGTATATATTAGTTATGGAGAGGCTGAACAAAATTTGATTGCTTTCTCTGGAGCACTGTAAGTCGAGGGACAACCAGATAGAAGTACTGTATATAAAATGATGGGAGGCACTGATGGGATAGACAGTTAAGAGTCTTTTTCCCAGGGTTGAAAATGTCAAATACAGGAGACCATAGGTCAAAGATAAAAGGGGGCAAGTTTAAAAGAAATTTACAAGGCAAGCTTTATCTCCCCCGCCCCTCGCCCCACACACATGGAGGGGTAGGTGCGTAAAATATGTTGACAGGGGAGGTGATAGAAGCAGATACAACAGTAACATTCAAGAGGCACAACGCAGGAACAGGCAGGGAATCAGGGAATAGAGGATAAGGACCATTTGCGGGCAGATGGTATTAGTTTGGATCAGCATTGTGCTCGCATAGGTATGGAGGGCTGAAGGGCCTGTTTTTGTGATGTTCTATATTAATGAACAGTGCAGACATTTTTGGTCATTCGAATAAACATTCATCTTTCATATCTAATAAATATTCACAAGTCGCTTCTGTTACTCCACAAAATAAAACAGATACCTTCGAGGTTTCAAGTTACTTGGCTGAATGCTAAAAAAAAATTCCATTTTCCACCAGGAAACATCAGCTCAGTATATTTGTCCTTTATCATGTAGTATCTTCTTTTCATGTTGATGACCTTGAGATAGGATGGTTGGATCACATGATTAATATTAGCATCAATGAAATCCCTTTAAAGTATGTGTTTTTTATTAGAACAGTCTTTGCGTTAACATTGTATTCTTCGGGTTACAGCTAATGGCTGTTCAGGAAGTTAGTTTGTATTCCTGGTTAGCTCTATGAATAAATTATGTCTGGCTAGCAGGCACCTAATGATCTCAAATGTCTCTCAGTGGGACAATGTTGTCACACACCCTCCCTGCTACACCCATTTCCTTTGTATTCTGCAGCTGTAGTTACCTTCCCGGAACTTACCTTAACTCCTTCCGTCTGAAAGGCAGAGACTTCCACAGTTTTGTTAGACATATCAACCACAGGTAATTTAATGAAAGGCCACAGTGTGGGCAGCAATGTCTCTGGTCTCATTCGGCTGTGCACTGAGCCAGGGCTGTGTGCTCTGCCCACTGCTGACACATGACTGTGTCACAGAACTCAGCTCAAATTTATGGATGACGGACAGTGGGTGGCCTCATCAACAACGATGATGAGTTGGAGTACAAAGAGGGATTGGAGCGGCTAGTGGACTGGTGTGAGAACAACAAACTAAGCCCGAACATGGAGAAGACGAAAGAAATGATTGTGGACTTTAGGATGGTGCAGGAGTACCATCCCCCTCTGCGAATACATAGCCCCACCATAAAGAGAGTTAAATGTATCAAGTTCCTGAGAGCTGACATCATAGATGACTTCCCCTGGTCCCTTAATATCACCTCCCTGAATAAGGAGATTGAGGCAAGAGACTCTCCCTCTCCCCACCATCTTAACTGAATTTTACAGGAGCACCGTGGAGAGCGTCCTGACAACCTGCATCTCCGTCTGGTATGGCAGCACCAGAGCATCAGATCAGAAGTCCCTACAAGGGACAGTGAGAACAGCCGAGAGGATCATAGGGGTCTCCCTATCATCCCTCTGTGACATTTAACAGTAGCACTGCGAATGCAGGGCCCTTAGTATTATAAAGGAGCCCACCCAGTCAAAAACAAGAGTGGTCAGAATGGGAAACAACTTCTTCCCTTAACTCCCTGCCACATCGTATTCAAAGTGTCATCTGATAATTTGTACTGTACCCCACAATATTTATTTTATGCACTTCACTTGTCTATTCATAATTCATTTGTAGATTTAGTTCTTACTTTCCTGAGTTATTGTGTGTTGTGTGTACTGCTGTGCTGTACACCAGAGTCCAGAAAAACGTTGTCTTGTTTGGGCATAAAGTTTATTGACAATAAACTCGACTTAAGATTTGGTCATTTTTATCCAGCAGTGTATATAACATCGCACTTGACTGAGATAATCCCCATCATTATTATTCTCTGGTGCAGGACTACCTTTATTTTAATGTTTCCTTTCAAATCAAGCAGGGAATTAAAGTGCATATAAAAGGTATTCAAAGTATTCACCCCCCCCGGCAAGTTTTCATGTTTTATTGTTTTACAACATTGAATCACAATTGGTGCAACTGTATTATATATATATATATATATATATATATATATATTAGTTGAGATGTACGGATATTCTGTACAGACGTTCAGTACAGATGTTAAATCATATGAACGGCATACATCATCACGCCATCACATGATTCATGCAAAGCAAAGTTAAACTCTCCTACCCAACTCTCTTGGTTTCCTTTCAATCAGCTTTTGATTTGGAGTTACCAAAAAAAAAAAACACTCTCAAGGTGGAGGCACAATATGTCATTTCATCCAGGGTGCCTCCAACCTGATGGCATGAACATAGATTTCTCCTTCCAGTATTTTTTTCCTTTTCCCCTCTCCCTTTCCTCTTGTTCCATTCCCTACTTTCAACTCTTACCTCTTCTCCTCACCTGTCTACCTCCTCCCCCAGTGCATCTCCTTCTTCCCTTTCTCCTAAGGTCCACTCTCCTCTCCTATCAGATTCCTTCTTCTGCTTTTTGCCTTTTCCAGCCCCTCCCACCCACCCACCTCTCTTCACCTATCATCTTCTAGTTTGTTCTCCTCCCTCCTACCTTCCTACCTTCTTATTCTGGTATTTACCCCTTTCCTAATGAATGGTCTCAGCCTTAAACGTTGATTGTTTATTAATTTTCATTGATGCTGCCTGATCTGCTGAGTTCCTCCAGCATTGTGTGTCTCTGTGTGTGCGCATCTCTGTGTCTGTGTTTTGTTTAATTAATTAATTAATTAGTTAATTTGGAGATAGAGCATGAAACAGGCCTTTCTGGCCCAACAAGACACACTGCCCAGCAACCCACCTATCTAACCCCAGTCTAATCACAGAACAATTTACAATGATCAATTAATCTACTAACCAGTACATCTCTGGACTGTAGCAGCACCTGGAGGAAACCCACGTGGTCACAGGGAAAGCATACAAACTCCTTACAAAGGAAGCCAGATTTGAACTAGAGCATCGCGCTAACCACACCACTACTGTGGCAACCATATTTCATAAATAATATTTCTTTTGAATAATTGTCTCACATTAATATATTTAGTCCAATTCAAAAAGTTTCCTAGCCGCAATTCAACTCCTTCAATCTCATCTTCCATTTCTGGTGCAAGGCCATTCCTCTATAACAGTAGTTTGCCTATATAATCCACCAAGGATTCTGTCTTTTGTATTTTTTAATTAGCAAATAAAGTCTTATTGACTTCTGGTAATGTTTAGTAAACTATCAGACTTTATGGCCCTTGAAGAACTGTAGGGGTTACTGAGTCCAATATGTTCTTGATACAAAAGCAAATCCACCAGCTTAACACTATATGAAATAAACATATTTTAAAGAAAGAATCGTACTGCACAGAAGAAAAACCCTCCAGCACACCATCAAGTACAAATTCTATTATCCCATTTATCAGCACTAGGTGTGTAAACATAAAAACATAATATGAACGGGAGTAGGCCATCCAATCCCTCTATCCTGCTCTGTCATTCAATAAGGTCATGGCTGGTCTGGCTGTGCACTCAGCCCCATCTACTCACATTTTCCTCATATCACTTAATTCCCCTGCTATGCAAAAATTATATCCAACCATGTCTTAAATATATTTAATGAGGCAGCTTCTATTGTTTCCCTAGGCAGAGAATTCCACAAATTCACTATTTTCTGGGAAAAGCAGTTCCTCTTCATCACCATCTTAAATCTGCTCCCCTGATGTCCCCTAGTTCTAGTCTCGCCTACCAACTGCGCAAACAACTTCCCCACCTCTTTCTTATTTATCCCTATCATGGGTTATAAGTGTAACGCTCAGGGATATTGGCTCGTGTGCGTCAGGGAAACCCCGTCCGCCCGCCAAAACGTGTCTCACGCTTTGTATAGTTGCTGTGTATTGCACCCTGGTTCAAACTCACACCTCAAAAATCAGACAGCACATAATGTACGATTTACAGATTACACTTTACAGATCTTACTGGAACTATGTAATTAATAAATACAATATAAAAAGAAAGTAAAAGGCGCCAAACTTATCAGAGTTCAACCACTTCCTGCACAACTATTGGAGCTCAATTAACGGGGTCTTCATTCCACCATGCGATCCCCTCCAACCCCCTCGACTCGCCGCCTGGGACCACCCACGGTGGTCAACCAGAGCGCGTCCAGCACGTCCTTCCTCTTCACTTCTCCTCCTGAAAAACCCGCCAAACCACACAGTTCCCAGCCACATGAGACAGAATATCACCCACAAAAAGAATAACATGGACACTCATTGGTTCGTTCCCCCCTTATCAATAATATAACCCAAACAAGCAGGGAGAGAGAGAACTCCTTACATCGCAGTTATTATTACAGAAAAGCCATTTTATATAACATACAAAGAAGCCATTTTAGACACCTCAGCAGCCAGTGTAACCAACACCCAGTTACATACGTTTCTATAAGATTCCCTTTCATCCTTCTGTATTGTCCCAGTCAACTCAATCTCTCCTCATCTCCAAAATCAGCACAGTGAACCTCCTATGCACCATCTCTAAAGCCAGTGTGTCTTTTTTTTGCACAAAAGACCTTAGCAGCAGGGAAATGCTCCAGGTGCAGGTCCACCGGTACAGTCGCAGCATAATCTCCCCAGACTTAAATTCCATCCCCCTAGGTCAACATTCCATTTGCCCACTTTGATAACCTACTGCACCTGCAAAACAAACATTTGTAATTCATGCACAGGTCTACCTTTAAATAATAATCTGATCTTCTAGTTTTCCTTCCAAAGTGGCCAACCTTGCATTGACTAATATTGTACTCCATCTGCCAGACCCTTGCCCACTCACTTAATCTATCTATATCTCACTGCAGACTCTTCGCATTCTCTGCACAATTTGGTATTCCATTCAATTTAGTGCCATTAACAAACTTCCATATGCTACACTTGATCCCTTCTAAAATATAAGGTTTGACAATGAACAGTTGCAGGCCCAGTACCAGCCCCACGGCAGTCCATTCACCACTGATTGCTAATCTAAGTAATGCCCATTTATCCCACCTCTCATCCTTCTATTGGTTAACCAATCCTCTATTCACACCAATAGAACTACACCCAATTGCATGCATCCTAAGTTTTTGGACGTCTTTTATGCAGCACCTTAATGAATGCCTTCTGGAAATCCAAGAATATAACATCTACTTGTTGCCCTCTATCCACTGCTCACTTTATATGCTCAAAGAACGCCAGCAAGTTTAGCAAACAGGACCTCCGCTTCATGAATCCATGCTATGTCACTTCTATCTAGATTCTATTTCTTCCTTAATGATAGCTTCAAGTATTTTCCCTACTACCGATGTTAAACTAACCTGCCTGGGCTGCAGAGTTCCTCCACCATTTTGTGTGTGTACGTCAGATGGCATTTGTGGACGTTAACGGTTCTCATCCAAGGCTCTTCACCAGAACTGCATTTGTCACTGCTCTCTGAAGGGGCATTGAAAACTACCAATGGTGGGCAATAAATCCTAGTCTTGCAAGTGATGTGCACACTTTGCAGGGCAGTGTGGGCTGCAGAATTTTAATTACATTCGCTACAGCTGAACATAGCTGCCATGCATTCATGCGACCATTGTCTATACTGATCTCTGCCTCTATATCCTCGCCAATGCGAGGATAAGTACACTAGGCAAAATCTTGGTCATAGAATGGAGACAGCCAAGAGGAACACCAGGGGAAAAAAAGCACTAAAGAGTGAATTTTTTAAAAAAAAGCTGAGGCAGCTCTAACACAGATTATGGGATTTTATAATGTTAGCACATAACTAAAATAATAACATTAAAATATTAACAATAGATTTACGTTAAACACACAAGGCACTGTAAGAAGCCAACAGGTCAGGTGTTGCCAGACCTGAATTCTCTCGGTGGTTTATATGCTGGAATCTGGAACAGTAATCTCCCACATCTTCATAACATTACAAACATTGAAACGTTAAAAAAAATCAGTAAATTAGTTTGAAATAATTTACTTTTCTCCTCCTACTTTCCTAGCCAAAACTTTCATTCAAAATAATGAGCTCTTCAAATCCTACAAGAACAGCAGAATTGCCAACCTTATGCAAAGGATGACAGCATGCTCTCACTCCACGGTTAGAATCCACATGGAATGCACCATTATTCAGCATGCTTCAGATTATGGTGGATCTTAAGGAAAGGTCTTGCTTGACAACAGCTGATAACAAACATTCTCTCTGGCACTATTTGGCCCACCACACTGACTTTTATAAGATAGTGCATCAAATCTTACTGTTAAACTGCACGTGCTTACATAGGAATAACCTCAGCATGCCTTTGTATACTGGAAAAATGTTCTCAGCTGAATGGTCAATGGCTGTCTGGTTGATTGATTTTTAGTCCTGATCAGATGCAAATGTAGTTTATGTTGGGCCTGCAAATACTGAGGAATCCTACACAGCTCTCAGATGAAAAGATGTTGTTGCAGTTTATAAAATGGTGAAGGATCTTTGGCCTGAAATATTAACTGTTTCTCTTTGAACAGATCTGCTAAGCATTTCCACTATTTCTGTCTTTATTTCACATTTTTAGCATCTGCAGTTTTTAAAAGAGGTTATAAAAAGTGACCACACCACACGGATTGACAGCTTGAGGTGGGCAGTAAGTCCATCACACCAACATTATGTTCGTCCAAGTAAGAAGAATAATCATAATTTTATTATTGTGCCTTCTCTTCTATAATAGCCAATCAACCAAATCACTTTACCATTGGTGTAATGTTATTGTGTCTGATAAATTCTGTGGTCTATGTAAATACTCACAATTTCATCAGAATGCAGTATTTAAAGACATGATGTTAATTGGCTCAACATCAGTGGAAGTATTTTCTTTATCACAGGGTCAAATTAAAAATCATGCATTTTGCATTAAAGACCATAGTAATAGTCATCAACGTAATGCTGAAAACAGGGGTGCAATCAACTGCAAGGGCAGGGATCAACCTGTTATTCCTCTGGCACAGACCGTTGCTGAAGATTGTAGAGTCTAGGGTCAACCCAGTGAAGCAAGCGTCACCCACTGTGCTGAGCAGCATTTGAATTGTTAGCTTGCTGAAGGAGTGGGGAACCTTGCCCAAATGAAATGTCTCTAGCACAGGGGATGTTGAATAAACGCGGCAAAAATGGACTTTAAAAACATTCATTTTTCAACTTACAATTAATGCACATGAGCCATACTACAAGCTAAATTTGCCACAGAAAATTAAGCATTCTTTATTTTGGCTTCAGTATCTGCTTATCAGCACAAAAACAGGGAGGGAAGGCTGTTAGTACATTACGTTATTGTTTAATTCCAACATTCAAATACTATCTCAGTGGAGTTTACACATCCGTCTATTGCCCATACATGTTTCTGTTGGGTGCTCTAGTTTCCTCCTACATCCCACACACGTGCAGGTATGCTAAATAACTACTGAAAATCACCCTCAATATAGCTAACTGGGAAACAAAAATCTGAAGTGGTATTGATGCACATGGGAGAAGGAATAGAAGCAAGGAAGAGGAGAATAGGATTGATAGGCTTGCTCTGCTGGGGTTCAGCACTGACTTGATGGACTGAATGGCCACCTTCTCTGTTGTAATCAATAAGTAACAATGGAGTCATTTTTGCTTTTCATAATCAACTGGTATTCTATGTGTGGAGTCCCATTCCTCATTGTTATTGAGGAATACAAAAGTGTAAAATTGTCATCAATTTACTTTCTTTTGAATCACACTTTACCCCTTCCTGTTATTGCAGTCTAATTTCCCACATCCTATTCGTTCTTAGTCAGAGTAGGTTTATGAAGTCATGAGCACAATTTGATTGGCTTTACAGAGGTTCCATCCAAAGCAAAAGCTCAGGCTCAGTCCAGGGTACCGCCTCTGGGACTACACCAGGAAAGTCATAGATCCTGTCCGTAAGCAGATAATGCCTTATTTTGTGCTTAGTCACTAGCATTGGGATAATTTCAATATATTGCATATATTATTGCACCATTCTTTAAAACACTTAAGTACATTTGTTAAATCCATTTGTTTTCTGCCCTACTACCAAGAGAAAAAGTCTTCGCCGTGAAGATAAAGCATACGGTGTTCATTTAAAACACAGGAAATGTAACATTGGTTTATCATTATTCAGGAGTTAATAAACATGTCATTTATCATTTGTTTTAAAAAGAGTTAAAAATGATTATTATTTGTTGTTCTTTAGCACAAGAAAGCTTCTTCTGTCCCAAACAAATCTTACCCTGGACCCAACATATTGATGCAGTCGTGAAGACGGCATGCCGAGAACATACTTCATGAGGAGTTTGAGGACACTGATATATCACCAAAGAGTCTTGCAAATTTCTTGATGTATGGTGGGAAGCATTGTGATTGGTTGCACCAGTGCCTGGTATGGAGCCTCCAACATGCAGGATCAAAAGAGGCTTAAGTTCCCAAATTCTATTACTGGCATATCCCTCCCATCATGGAAGAGCTCCTCAAGAAGGCAATATCGATTATTAAGGACCCTCATCAACTGGGGTATACCCTCTTCTCATTGGGGAGAAGGCACAGGATTCCAAAAATCAACACCCAACATTTGATATAGCTTCTTCCTCTCCGCCATCAGATTTCTGAGCAGTCCACAAACACCATCTCGTTATTCGCCTTTTGAACAATTTAGCTTTGGTAACTTTGCAACTTTTTTTCTGTCTTACACAGTACTACTGCCTCAAAACAACAGATTTCACAACATGTCAGTGAAAAGTAACCCGATTCTGATTTGGCTTTTCTAACAGACACAAAATTATAGGATTAAGATGATTCTGTGATGATGTTGAAACTTCCTTTCAAAGCTTTCAGTCAATAAAATGTTATGTTTCATTATTTCTCAGTGGTTAAAGCCCTATACGATACAAAAGTACACTATCTGACAGCTGAAAAAGACAATCAGACTAACTGAAATTCATGCATTTATTAATTCATTTGACACATGAACTAGATTAAAAAATAACCAAATCTTTGACTGTCAGGCCATCATACTGAGAATGGATCTGTGATCTCAGCAGAAGTCTGTGCCAGCAGGAAAGAATTAATATATTACCACAAACCCATAATCTCTGGAAGGCTGCTTCTCTATCCAAGTATGTTGTACTTATCTGTATGTTGGTTTTGCATATTTTCCGAAGCTTTGCAGTTGAGTTGTGGAATAATCAATATTAGCTGATTTTCAGCCAACTGACTAATGCCACTTACTTTAATTCCACTTCCCATTCCCATTCCAATATGTCAATCCGTGGCTTCCTCTACTGTCGTGATGAGGCCACAGTCAGGATGGAAGAACAACGCCTTGTATTCTGTCTGAGTAGCCTTTAACCTAATAGCATAAACATCAATTTCTTGAATTTCCAGTAATGCCCCCCCCCACTGCTTCACCGTTCCCCATCCCCTTGCTTGTCCATCACCTCCCTCTGGTGCTACTCCCCCTTGTTCTTCCTTCCATTGCCTTCTTTCCTCTCCTATCAGATCCCCCCTTCTCCAGTCCTCTATCTCTTCCACCAATTCACTTCCCAGTTCTTAACTTCACCTGCTCCCCTCCCAGTTTCACCTATCACCTTATCTTTCTCCCTCCCCTTCCCCTACCTTTTGAATCTGCTCATCATTTTTTTTTTCTCCAGTCCTGCTGAAGAGTCTCAGCCCAAAACATCAACTGTACTCTTTCCATAGATGCCACCTGGCCTGCTGAGTTTCTCCAGCATTTTGCGTGTGTTGCTTGGATTTCCAGCATCTGCAGATTTTCTCTTGTTAATCACGTAATTAATCAAACTGAAATATACATTTTAGTTGCAACATAATATTATACTATTTAATTAAGTAGAATCATCACTATGATAATCATCTTATTACTTTAATATCATATCAATATATGACATTGATTTAACATATCATATTTTAATGATGATGTAGAATTACCGGGCAAATACTGAAAGGCCTAAATAGAGTGGACGTGGAGAGGATGTTTCCCATAGTGGGAGAGTCTGGGACCAGAGGGCACAGCATCATAACAGAAGGATGCCCCTTTAGAACAGAGATGAGGAGGATTTTCTCAAGCCAGAGGGTGGTGAATCTGCAGAGTTCATTCCCACAGATGGCTACGGAAGCCAAATCATTGGGTCTATTTGAAGTGGAGATTATAGGTACTTAATTAGCAAGGATGTCAAGATTAAGGGGAGAAGACAAGGGAAAGGGGTTGAGAGGATTCTAAATCAGCCATGATCAAATGGCAGAGCAGACTTGATGGGCAGAATGGCCTACTTCTGCTTATACATAATATGTCTTATATTGATGTTAGGATCACTTAAAGGTTACAATTAACCTTACAATACAATTTTTTAAATCTCAGTTCATTATTGCTCTAATCAAATATTTTATTGATACTACAGATTTATAGGCCAATGTTAGTTTAAGGTTTCCGGTTAGCACTTGAGTTATATTGATATCTAGTCTATTCCCAGCATGTTATTCCTGTTTTTATTGATAGAGGGCAATTTGCTTGACTTGTGCAAGGATCATAAATTGAATACATTAGGATGAGGATTAAGTTAGTGGCTTCTCATTTTAGTAATAAAACCATAATAAAGATTAAACATTTACTTCTATTTAAAATAGGGAAGAAATTACAAATTGCAAAATGTCTAGAAATGTCTTCAGGTACCAGCTTTTGTTTTTTGACCAATCCAAACTTGATCTTCAACATGCTCTGGAGAAGAATACACTTTTAAATCAAATTGTAACTGAAAATTTGACCAAGCACATTGGATGTAAATTGCGCCTGCAGCAGAGGAGGGTGTTCCATATTGAACTAGCACATAATGAATCCATTTCACACCCATTGCTCATTTAGACAACAGTACATGTGGTTCCAAAAACCACCCACTGTTGGTCTCTCTCAACTCACACTGATATTAATAGCAGTATTTACTTCATTATAGCACAATTTATAGGGAAATCTCTTAAGCAAAATATAGCCTTACTCTGGAAGACTAACTTTGGGCAGCTTCCCCATAATGCATATTCACTTGCCTCCCCTTCATCACACATCCCACCCAACCTCCCTCTATTCCAACTCCAGTCACTTGCCTGTACTTTGACGAGAAACATCATCCACTGCATTCTGATTGGCATCTTCACTTAAATCACTATTTACTAAATTAACCATCAATGTATATCTGTGGGGCCGATTCTTTAAAAGTTCAATTAGTCCAATCATATAGGACACTACTGAAAAGCCTTGCATTGGGGACAGTTTGCATGTTCCATCGGTTTGGTGCATATTTCTGAAAAGGATGAGACCAGAGTTCAAGGGCTCAAGTCAGGGAGAAGCCCTGAAGTTGGGTGGGGAAAATTACGAAATAGAAGGGTCACTTGCTGGCTGTTTGCATGGGGATGGGGATGGGGGCAGGGGAAAGCAGATGTGGTTACTGGCACGGTTAGAGATTGCCCATGGAAATGGGTATGAGATGGTGAGCGATCATTGAAGTGGTATGAGGAGCACTTACTCAGCAAGTGTCCTTGTTTTTTGGAAAAAGAGCTTGATAGTTGCTTTGAATGCACTCCCAAGGGGAGACGGTGGACATAGATACAACAGCAGTGTTGAAGAGGCATCTAGTCAACGCATGATGGGCAGGCAGAGACAAGAACTGGGTGCAGGCACGTGTGCATTTTAAACTGGCACGTAATATTTGGTACAGACATTGTGGATCAAAGTCCCTGATCCTGTTCCATCAAAAAGACATTGATAACTAGAGTGAAAAACAGAGTCTAATGCCTGATGGACACCACTGACCAAATCCTGTTGGGTTGAGCATGCACACTACGTACCATTATCCTCCAATTCCTACCCAAGGCAGAAGGATATTTATTCACTTTTGGATACTGATAAATAACAATGTAACTATGCACTGAGGTCACATTATATTGCCTTCACTGGAACTTCAGGGATTTTATTTTACCTGAGAATGAAAAGGAATAACTATTATCCATTGCATCTTGAAAACCTTACCTCTGCATGTGATTCCTTCAACCCATTTTTGTCACCATGTAAACCTTTTGCATTCAGTAATTCTCTACAAGTAGTGGATATGTCTAACTTGTCACTATGTCATGAGCTCCAACATTACTCCTCTGCAAATCTTCAATATCTCTTCTCCCCACAACTTTTCAGTCCACTGTTAATGAAGGACTCAAAACAGGCAATTATATAGATTTAGTATAATTACATCAATTAAATAATTTTTGTCCTACCTAACCTCAGTGGAAAAAGCCTGCATTTACCCTATCTGTACCCCTCAATTTCGTATACCTCTATCAAATCTCCTCTCAATCTTCTACATTTTAAGGAATAAAATCCTAACTTATTCAATCCTTTCTTATAACTCAGGTCCTCCAATCCCAACAACATCCTTGTAGATTTCCTCCTTACCCTTTCAACCTTATTTACATCTTTTCCGTAGGTAGGTAACTAAAGCTGCACACAATATTCCAAATTAGGCCTCACCAACATCTCATCCCGTCTCCTGTACTCAATATATTGATTAATGAAGCCCAAGGTGCCAAAATCTAGCTTTACAACCCCATCTACCTGTGACACCACTTCCAACAAATTATGGACTTGTATTCCCAGTTCCTTTGTTCTACCACACTCCTCAGTGCCTTACCACTCACTGTGCAAGACCTCCCCGGTTGGTCCTACCCAAGTGCAACAGCTCGCCCTTGTCTGCATTAAATACCATCTGCCATTTTTCAGCCCATTTTTCCAGCTGATGCAGATTCCTCTGCAAGCTATGTTAGCCTTCCTCACAGTCCACTACACCCTCAAATTTGGTGTCATCCACAAATTTGCTGATCCAGTTAACCACATTAACATCCAGATCATTGATATAGATGACAAACAATGGACCCAGCACTGATCTCTGCAACACATCACTAGTCACAGGCCTCCAGTCAGAGAGGCAACCACCTACTGCCACTCTCTGGCTTCTCCCACAAAGCCAATGCCTAATCCATTTTTGTCTATTTTAATTTCTTCTTTTTTTTTTAATTGGAGACTTCAGTTTTTCAAACCTAGCCTTGGACATCTTGCTCAGAACTGTGTTAACACTCAATGGCAGTCTAAGCACCTGCAGTGCAATTTATTTACCCAGATATATTCATTCTGGCAAAAGGCATTGAAGTATTTGGGCTCTCACGACCAGACCATGTAGCAGTTTCTTCCCCCAAGCCATCAGAGTCCTCAATACCCAGAGCCTGGACTGACACCAACCTACTGCCCTCTACTGTGCCAATTGTCTTTTTTATTATTTATTGTAATGCCTGCACTGTTTTGTGCACTTTATGCAGTCCCGCGTAGGTCTGTAGTCTAGTGTAGTTTTTGTGTTGTTTTATGTAGTTCAGTGTAGTTTTTGTATTGTTTCACATAGCATCATGGTCCTGAAAAACATTGTCTCATTTTTACTGTGTACTGTACCAGCAGTTATGGTCAAAGTGACAATAAAAAGTGACTTGACTTCTGGAACGAGGATTTCCTTCCATTTCTGCTTGATTATTTTCCACAACGATTGGAAAGGATAAGCAAAAATATCCATATCTTTATATGAAGCAAAAATATTTAGAAATATCATTTGAAAAAAAAATGCAGCAAAGGCAGAAGAGGTAAAGCTAGAGACAACTTCCAACAAGGATATCAGAGACCTAAGACTTCCTGTGTGATCTGCTGGTGATAGATAGAAAAGCTTGTATCTATTATACTTCCTTTTGAGAGAACCTTTTTCCTATTGTCACACATTTATTATACTTTCATGTCACATTTAAACTCATATCCATCTTGATAATGCAGATTTCCATACAAACTCCGAGATATATTAGACCGGAAGAACTGGTTTACCAATGGGGTCCACAGGACACAGATTTAAAGCAATTGGTGCAAGGGTCAGAGCAGGGTTGAAGAAGTGTTTCACCCAGAGGATCGCAAGGTTCTAAAACACCCAGCTCTTAAAGGTTGGTATAGGTAGAAATTTTCATCAGTGAGAACTGTGACTAATTGAGACATGAAGTACTGCAAAATCGAATTATGTTAGGCAGGTTTTTCAACTTGCATGAAAATTGTTGTGAAATGTAATGTATGGATTTATTTATTTTAGAGTAATGAATTCCCTTAGCACTACTCATGGACTGATAACTTACCCATGTGCATTGAGCTGTTGCCTACACATGCACATTGATGTTTTCCCTCTCTCTCTGCAATGTGAATACACCAGTTAACTTCACCACCCGTGCGTTTACTTTTATTTAATTGATGTACAGTTGAACAGACACAACAAATAGGCAACGAGTACAAACCTGAATGTCAGCGAACATCACCAACTGCACCAACAGTTATGGGATGACAGACAGTGAGAGGAAAGAGTTAAACTATATGGAGAATGTGGTCACAGATCCTAACAAAGGGACACGTGTCTAATAGCATAGTACACTGTGAAAGGCGCACAGCTAGCAAAGTTAAAGAGAAAACAACGTGGTGATGGCCTGAGTGTGGAAAGTTAACAAATTTGATAGCACTAATGAAGACTGGGAATCGTATATTTGGAGAGTTGAACTGTACTTTAATGCAAACAACATGGATGAGGTAAAGAAAGTCTCCACACTTCTTAACTTAACAGGTGCCAAAAAGTACAGGCTTCTATGCAACTTAGTAATTCCTGAAAAGCCAGCAAGCAAGACACTCGATGAAATTGTTACAATTTTACAAAATCACATGAGCCCTAAACCACTAGTAATAGCTGAGAGATTTAGATTTAACAAACTGAACCAGTTAAAGGATGAAAGCATTTCTGAATCCATTGCAGAATTGCGAAAACTTTACCAATATTGTAACTTTAGAGATGAACTTTCTGATGCAAAAAGGGATAGGCTTATACATGGCACGCATAGTCAAAGCACTTAAAGGAGGCTCCTGTCAGAAAGAAACCTAACCTTAGAACGAGCACTGATCATTGTAATGTCATTAGAGACTTCTGTAAAAGATGCAGAACTACAGAAAAAGAGTTCAGAATGTGAATACACAAAATGGCCCTGAATGGTGCAAAAAGCCAAAAATGTTATCGATGTGGCAAATCCTCACATGATGCAAATGACTGTTGGTTCAAAGAAAACATTTGCAGAAAGTGTCAGGGACAAGGTCACAGAGAGTGAGTGTGCAAGGCAGACATAAAGCACAACCGACTGATAAGCTTCAAACACAAACTAAACAAATGCAGCAAGTGACTAAACGTGAAACAGAATCAGATAAGACAGAGTCTGATAAAGGTGCACTGTCATGCAGATCACAAAATCATACAGATCACAATTTACGTGTCTGGTGTAAAACTGAAAAGGGAGCTGGACACAGGGTCAGCTTTGTCTTGATTTCAGAGGCTGACTACAACAGACTCTTTTCTAAGCTGCTATTACCAGACCTACACAAGTGAAAAAGTGCCTTCCAAAGGGAAAATGAAAGCAAATATGATGTACGGATGCAAATCACGGCAGTTAGAGCTCTGTGTGTTAAAAAGTGGAGGGCCAGCACTTTTCAGACATGAATGGTTGAGAAAAATCCAACTAGACTGGCACACAATCAAAACTCTCAATACATCATCAACAGGCAACTGCAGACCAAATGGTGGCACTAACCAGAGACCATCACAGCTGCTTAATGCTAATGAGAAGGTGTTTGAGGAGGGTATTGGTGAACTCAAAGGCATGAAGGCCAGAACTGAATTGGATGAAGCAGCAACACCAAGATTCCAAAAGCGTGTCCAGTGCCTTACGCACTATGTCCTAAAGTAGCTGCTGAACTTCAGAGCTTGGAGGCTTCTGGCATTCTGTCCCAGGTCAAGTGGAGTGATTGGGCCACGCCCATTGTTCTGATGGTTGAGTAGAATGATTGGGTCTTGCCCATTGTTCCAGTGATCAAGAAACTGAAGGCCAGAGCTGTTTGCATATGTGGGGACTTCAAAGTGAGCATCAACCCTGTGTTGCATACTGTGTGGTATCCCCTGCCATGAATAGGCGACTTTTTTTTGCATCTTTGGCAGGCGGGGAGAAGCTTTCAAAGATTGACTTGTCACAGGCCTATTTGCAAATGGAAATTGAGGAATCAAGCAGGAAGTTCCTCACAATCAACACTCACAATGACTGTTCCAGTATATTCGTGGCGTCTTTGAAGTCACATCAGCTCCAGCAAGTTGGCAAAGAGCAATGGGCCAAGTGCTCCAAGATATCCCGGGAACACAATGTTACCTTGATGACATCATTGTTACTAGCATGAATGATGAAGAGCTCCTCCAGAACCTTGGTAATGTGCTTACCAGGCTGAGTGAGTGTGGTCTGTAAACAAAGAGACAAATGTTAGTGTTTCAAGAATGAAAGCTCACATTGTGGACATGTCATTGACAAACATGGCTTTCATAAGTCACAAGAGAGGATTGAAGCAGTGCTACTGGCATCCAAACCATAAAATGTGTCACAACTCAGGTCATACTTGGGCCTTGTAAACTACTACCACCAGTTTCTCCCAAACATGGCTATAATGCTGCACCCATTGAACACACTGTTGCAGTCAGGAGCAAAGTGGGAATGGTGAGAAAGATGTGAAAAAGCATTCAAGGAAACAAAGAGACTAATAACATCAGATGAACTGCTCACCCATTATGACCCATCTCCGCCCATCAGACTGGTGTGCAATGCATCCCCTAATGGCATTGCTACCATTTAGTCACACGCTATGAAAGATGGATCTGAATGCCTGATTGCATTTGCTTCAAGGTCACTGACGAGTCCAGAATGCAACTATGCACAGATTGACCAAGAGGCCCATAGTCTAGTTTGGGGAATAAAGAAGTTTCACCACTACGTTTAAAACTACGCTAGTGACAGACCATCAGCCCCTTGTGTCCATTTTCAATCCCAGTGGTGACTGCTACCGGTTTGCAATGTTGGGCACTTTTCCTAGCAGCCCACTATGACATGGAGTTCAAGGGTACCAAACAGCATAGCAGTACTGACGGCTTATCATGTCTTTCACTGTTGGCAACTGAAGAAGAAAAGTCTTCATTCTGTGACCCAGCAGAAGTGTTCCACACAGCACTGGTGGGCCAGTTGTCAGTAACAAATTCAGAAATACAAAGAGAAACAAGGAATGACCCGACACTGTCAAACGTCTATGACATCCCCATGTGAGGATGGCCAGCTCAGGATAATCCTAGCTTTCCAAAGTTCTCAGTGAGACCAGACCAACTGTGTGTATCTCAAAGAATACTGACATGTGGATCTCGTAAACATGAGAAATTCTGCAGATGCTAGAAATTCAAGCAACACGCATCAAGGTTGCTGGTGAATGCAGCAGGCCAGGCAGCATCTCTAGGAAAAGGTACAGTCGACGTTTCAGGCTGAGACCCTTCGTCAGGACTAACTGAAAGAGCTAGTAAGAGATTTGAAAGTGGGAGGGGGAGGGGAAGATCCAAAATGACAGGAAAAGACAGGAGGGGGAGGGATGGAGCCGAGAGCTGGACAGTTGATTGGCAAAAGGGATATGAGAGGATCATGGGACAGGAGGCCTAGGGCGAAGGAAAAGGGGGAGGGGGGGAAAACCCAGAGGATGGGCAAGGGGTATAATCAGAGGGACAGAGGGAGAAAAAGAATGTGTGTATATAAATAAATAACGGATGGGGTACAAGGGGGAGGTGGGGCATTAGCGGAAATTTGAGAAGTCAATGTTCATGCCATCAGGTTGGAGGCTACCCAGACGGAATATAAGGTGTTGTTCCTCCAACCTGAGTGTGGCTTCTCTTTACAGCAGAGGAGGCCGTGGATAGACATGTCAGAATGGGAATGGGATGTGGAATTAAAATGAGTGGCCACTGGGAGATCCTGCTTTCTCTGGCGGACAGAGCGTAGGTGTTCAGCAAAATGATCTCCCTGTCTGCTTTGGGTCTCACCAATATATAGAAGACGTGTTGTGGTTCCCTCTAAACAGAGTGCTAGAGAATGTGCATGAAGGACACCTGGGTACAATCAAGATGAAGAGTCTCACCCAGAGCTAGGTGCGGTGGCTGGGAATTGATAGACAGGTTAGGGACTTGACCGAAAACTATTCGGGATGACAAAAAGTTCAAAATGCAACCACACACGCACCATTTGACAAGGTGCCACACACAAGGCTGCTTACCAAGAACCCATGGTATTACAGGAAGGTTACTGGCATGGTTAGAACATTGGCTGATTGGTAGGAGGCAGCGAGTGGGAATAAAAGGTTCCTTTTCTGGCTGGCTGCCAGTGACTAGTGGTGTTCCGCAGGGGTCAGTGTTGGGACCACTTCTTTTTATGCTGTATATCAATGATTTAGATGGTGAAATAGATGGCTTTGTTGTCATGTTTGCAGATGATATGAAGATTTGTGGAGGGACAGGTAGTGTTGAGGAAACAGGTAGGCTGCAGAAGGGCTTAGACAGATTAGGAGAATGGGCAAGAAAGTGGCAAATGAAATACAATGTTGGAAAATGCATGGTCATGCACTTTGGTAGTAGAAATAAATGCGCAGACTATTTTCTAAACAGGGAGAAAATCCAAAAATCTGACATGCAAAGGGACTTGGGGTCCTTGTGCAGAACATCCGAAAGGTTAACTTACAGTTAGAGTCAGTGGTGAGGTGGGCAAATGCAATGTTAGCATTCAGTTCAAGAGGTCTAGAATACGAGAGCAGGGGTGAGATGATGAGGCTTTATAAGGCACTGGTGAGGCCTCATCCTGACTATTGTGAACAGTTTTGGGCCCCTCATCTTAGAAAAGATGTGCTGGCATTGGAGAGGGTCCAGAGGAGGTTCACAAGGATAAAAGGGTTATCATACAAGAAACGTTTGAAAGCTCTGGGTCTGTGCTCGCTGAAATTTAGAAGGATGTTGGGGGGGGGGGGGGGTTGGATCTCACTGAGACCTTTCAAATGTTGAATAGCCTAGACGGAGTAGATGTGAAAAAGATGTTTCCCATGGTGGGGGAGTCTGGGACAAGAGGGCACAGCCTCCGGATAGAGGAGTTTCTACTTAAAACAGAAATGCGGAGAAATATTTTTAGACAGAGGGTGCTGAATTAGTTACCACAGGCAGTTGTGGAGTCAAGTCATTGGGTGTATTTAGGCAGAGCTTGAAAGGTTCTCAATTGGACATGGCATCAAAGGACGTGGGGAGAAGGCTGGGGAGTTGGGCTGACAAGGTAAGAAAAGAATCAGCCATGATTGAGTGGTGGAACAGATTTGTTGGGCCAAATGGCCTAATTCTGCTGCTATGTCTTATAGTCTTATGGTTACACCCACGGGAGTGTCCGTCGTCACTATGGCCAAGCGTACATATTGACTCCACGTTTCTGACTGCTGTGGATGCTTATTTGAAGTGGCCGGAGTTCATACCAATAAAGTCAACCACCTTGGAAAAGACTATTTCTGCTCTGAGGACCATTTTGGCCAGAAATGGCTTACCTGAACAAATTATGAGTGATAATGGACCACAATACACATCAGAAGAGTTTAGCCTGTTCATGAAGAAAAACGGCATCAAACATTTCAAGTCAGCTCCTCACCACCCAGCAACAAATACAGACATCCCACCTCTCCCGGAAGTTCCGGGAGTCTCCCACATATTGATGGCAGCTCTCTGACACCCGCAAATTATATACAATATCCCGGAAATAGATTTTTTTTGAGAGGGAGAGCGGGAGCGAGAGCAAGCATCCTGATTGGTCTCTCTTTGTGCTAAGTAGACCTATCAGTTTTCTCTGTGGGCGGGTTTTACAGTCTACTTCTGTTTCTCCATCAGTTCAGTTTCATGTCCTGCACTGCCATGGCAGAGTGTTTCAAAAAAAATATATAAAACGTACTTCACCCCAGACTACACTAAAGTGTACCCCTGCCTAATAGGGGTCAAAAATAATGACAGTGTTGCTCACCGCACTGTTTGCAACAGTGGCTTTTCTATTGCCCAAGGTGGGTTAAAATGTAAAAGACATGTTGAGGTGAGTTTAACAGGTGTCATTCGTTCATTAGCATAGCTAACGCTATTTAAACTAGCTGGCTGGCTGCTAAGGAGCTACGCTTTTGATGTCCTATGTGATGAGGCCAAACTCCCTGTAGACTTGCTTAAAGTTGTAATAGAATAAACATGATAATATGATATAAGTACATATTTTAATGTCACATTTTCTGCATATACCCAACTCGGTTTACAGATTAGACAAAATAACTAAGCAAAGTATTAAATACACCCTTGGAGGTCGACCGGGGGGGGGGGGGGAGGAGGGGGAGGAAGGGAGGAATATGGGGTTGCGTGGGGCAAGGGTGCTACCTCCCTGAAATGAGTTTTTGCAGGGTGGGATGTCTGCATTTAGGTTAGCTGAAAGGTTTATCCAAACCTTCAAGAAGTCCATTACAGCTATGGACAACCTCTCCACAGCACAAAGGACACTTCTCCACAGCACAAGTTGAGCAAGTTCCTTTTTGTGTATCGTAACTCTGTTCTTACGACAACAGAACAAACACCTGCAATGCTGTTCATGAGCAGGAATCTGAGATCTTGCATAGACCTCCTGAAACCAGATCTATGGAGGAAGGTGCAGAATAAACAATTCAGCCAGTTGCCAAATCATCAGCAAGGAGCTTCGAGATTGAACAGGAAATCCTAGCAAGTGATTACCGAGAAGACGAGTGGACAAGCAATTGAATAGCTACAAGTGCTGGACCGCTGATATACACAATGGATGTTGGAGATCAGACAAGGAGACATCACATGGACCAGATACTGGATGCTCAGCCAAAGTACATACCTGAGTCAAATGCATCCAACTAGAATTACAGCAACTGGAATTACCTATCAGTGATGATCATGTCACTACCAGCAAAGTGACATCTGCAAGACAGAAAGTTACCTTTGACAAGACACCTACCAAACCTAATGCCACTCCACAGGTCCAAAGGCACTATTCCAAAAGCAACAGATTATTATCCAAGAGACTGAATCTTTAGTATGGTTAAGTCAGTTATGGACTGCTATTGTTAAAACATGTTTATTTGAACACAGAACATAGAAATCTACAGCACAGTACAGTCCACAATGTTGTGCCGACCATGTAAGCTACACTAGGAACTGCCCAGAAATGATCTACCACATAGCTCTCTATTTTTCTAAGCTTCATGTACCCATCTAAGAGTCTCTTAAAAGATTAGATTAGATTACATTCAACTTTATTGTCATTGTGCTGAGTACAGATACAAAGCCAATGAAATGCAGTTAGCATCTGACCAGGAATGCCAAGAATAGTGTTATTTACAAAATAACTGCGAATAAAAGGAAGTGCTACAGCACACAAATATAAAAGTACTGAGACAGTACAATACGGATGCAATACTGCTTAGCGCTATGATGAGAGGTTCAGCAGTGTCACAGCCTCAGGGAAGAAGTTCTTCCTGTGCCTGCTGGTGTGGGAGCGGAGGCTCTTGTAGCGCCCACCGGATGGGAGGAGAGTAAAAAGTCCATGGTTAGGGTGAGATGCATCCTTGATAATGCTTTTCACCCTGCCCAGGCAGCGTATCCCATTGTATCAGCCTCCACCATCGTCACCAGCAGAATATTCCATGCACACGCCACTCTGTGAAAAACTTATCTATGGCATCCCCTTTGAACCTACATTCAAGCACCTTGTGTTAGCCATTTCAGCCCTGGGAAAAAGCCTCTGGCTATCCACACAATCAATGCCTCTCATTATCTTACACACCTGTATCAGGTCACCTCCCATCCTTCATCGTTCCAAGGAGAAAAGGGCAAGTTCACTCAACCTATTCTCATAAGGCATGCTCCCCAATCCAAGCAACATCCTTGTAAATCTCCTCTGCACTCTCTCTATAGTATCCACATACTTACTGTAGTAAAGCGACCAGAACTGAACACAGTACTCCAAGTGGGGTCTGACCAAGGCCTTATATACCTGTAGTATTACCTCACAGCTCTTGAACTCAATCCCACAGTTAGTGAATGCCAACACACCATACACTTTCTTGACAATACCGTCAACCTGAGCAGCAGCTTTGAGTGCCCTATCAACACGGACCCCAAGATCTCTCTGACCCTCCACACTGTCAAGAGTCTTACCATTAATACTATATTCTGTCTTCAAATTTGATCTACCAAAATGAACCACTTCACACTTATCTAGGTTGAACTCCATCTGCCACTTCTCAGCCTGTTCTACATCCTATCGATATCCTGCTGTAACCTCCGAGAACCCTCCAGACTACCTACTACACTCCCCAGCTTTGTGTCATCAGCAAACTTACTAACCCTTCCTTCTACTTCTTCATCCAGGTCATTAATAAAAATCACAAAGAGGAGGGGTCCCAGAACAGATCCCTGTGGAACACCACTGGTCACCAACCTCCATGCAGAATACAAATCATCTACAACCACCCTTTGCCTTCCGTGGGCAAGCCAATTCTGGATCCACAAAGCAAGGCCCCTTGGATCCTATGCCTCCTCACTTTCTGAATGAGTGTTGCATGAAGAACCTTATCAAATGCCTTACTAAAATCCATATACACTACATCCACTGCTCTACCTTCATCAATGTGTTATGTTATATCCTCAAGTAGTTCAATCAGGCTTGTAAGGCACGACCTACCCTTGACAAAGCCATGCTGACTATCCCTAATCAGACTATGTCTCTCCAAATGCTCATAAATCCTGCCTCTCAGGATCTTCTCCAACAACTTGCCCACTACTGAGGTAAGAGTCACTTGCCTAAAATTTCCTGGGTTATCTCTACTCTTTTTGTTGTACAAGGGAACAACATTTGCAATCCTCCAATCCTCTGATACTTTTCTCATCTCTACTGATGATGCAAAGATCACCACCAGAGGCTCAGCAATCTCCTCCCTCGCTTCTTACAGTAGATTGGGGTATACCTCGTCTGGACCCAGCAACTTATCTAACTTAATGTTTTTTAAAAGCTCCTGCACATTCTCTTTCTTGATGTCTACATGCTCAAGCATTTCAGTTCGCTGTAAGTCATTCCCACAATTGCCAAGGTCCTTTTCCCTGGTGAATACTGAAGCAAAGTATTCATTAAGTACCTCCACTACCTCCTCCAACTCCATGCACATGTTTCCACTATCGCACCTGATTGGTCCTATTCTCACATGGCTCATCCTCTTCACATACCTGTCACATACATGACTTGGGGTTTTCCTTAATCCTACTCACCAAGGCCTTCTCATGGCCCCTTCTGGCTCTCCTACTTCCATTCTTAAGTTCCTTCCTGGCAACCTTGTAATTTTCTAGAGCTCTAACAGGACCTAGTTTATTGAACCTTTCGTAAGCTTTTCTTCTCTTCTTAACTAGATTTTCTACATCCTTTGTACACCATGGTTCTTTAACCCTACCAACCTATCCCTGCCTCGATGGAACATTCCTATGCAGAATGTCATGCAATGTTCCCTGAACATTTGCCACATTTCTGCTGTGCATTTCCCTGAGAACATCTGCTCCCAAGTTCCTGCCTATTAGCATCATATTTCCCCCTAACCCAATTAAATGTTTTCCCAAATTGTCTGTTCCTATCCCCCTCCAGCGGTATGGTAAAGGAAACACAGTCATGATCACTACTTCCAAAATACTCTCCCACTGAGAGATCTGACATCTGACTAGGTTCATTTCCCAATACCAGATCAAGTATAGCCTCTCCTACAGTTGACTTATCTACATATTGTGTCAGGAAACCTTACTGAACACACTTAACAATCTCCGCCACATCTAAACCCCTTGCTCTAAGGAGATGCCAGTCAATATTAGGAAAGTTAAAATCTCCCATCACACCAACTCTATTATTATTGCACCATTCCAGAATCTGCCTCCCTATCTGTTCCTCGATGTCTCAGTTACTATGGGGGGGGGGGGGGGGGGGAGTCTATAAAAAACACCCAGTCGAGTTATTGCCCTTTCCTGTTTCTGACTTCCACCCACAATGACTCAGTAAACAATCCCTCCATGACTTCCTCCTTTTCTGCAACTGTGATACTATTAGGATTACCACTCCCCCACCTCTTTTGCCTCCCTCCCTGTCCTTTTTGAAACATCTAAATCCTGGCACAATCAGCAGCCATTCCTACCCGAGACATCCAAATCTCTGTAATGGCCACAATGCCATAGTTCAGCGGTCCCCGACCACCGGGCTGCAAAGCATGTGCTACCAGACCGCGAGGAAACGATATGGGTCAGCTTTCCTCATTGTCGTTCCTCATTTTCTGTCACGCACTGTTGAACTTGAACATAGGGTTGCCAAATGTCCTGTATTTCCCCTGCTAAGGTAGAGCGTTCCTATGAAACTTTTCGTGCCGAAATGGCATAAAGCAAAGAAGCAATTACCATTAATTTATATGGGAAAAAATTTTTGAGCGTTCCCAGACCCAAAAAATAACCTACCAAATCATACCAAGTAACACACAAAACCTAAAATAACACTAACATATAGTAAAAGCAGGAACAATATGATAAATACACAGCCTATATAAAGTAGAAATAATGTATGTAGAGTGTAGTCCAGAAGATTAAGCGAAAACTAATTTATGGGAAAAAAAAATCGGCACATACACGCATGCGCACACAGGTGCCCGCGCAAGGCTTCATGGTCATGGTAGTCTTTCTCGGGGTAAACACAAGTGTCCCGTATTTGACTGCTACTTTTGTCCCTTATTTGGGAGTGAGAAAGTTGGCAACCCTAACTGTAAAAGACATGTTGAGGTGAGTTTAACCCTACTTGAACACCACCTGTGGCCCCAGTGTCACCTCTTCACTTTCCCGAACAAGTCAAAAGTCATCAGGCTGCAGTCCAGTTCCCTAACTCTGTCTCTAAGGAGCGACAGCTCAATGCACCTGGCACAAATGTGGCCATCAGGGAGGCTGGAAGTCTGACACCCAGAGCAGAAAACTGGCCTTGCAGTCATACCCACTAGTCTTAAGTTAAAGGGAAAAAAAAAGAGACATGGAAGTAACTTCCCTCATTACCTCACCAAAGCCCAATGTGCCGAAGCTCTACTACTACGACTCACGCTACTCTGACGACCGCTCCACTAGGCAGTGTCTCCCTTTGATCCCAGAACCTTCTCAGCGGCCTTGTGCGATGACGAGCTACTGTGTCTGTTGTGCACCTCTCCCAATCAAACCTCCCACTGAAAGAAACTCCTTGCCTTTTAAATCTTCTCAGCAGCCTTGTGCGATGACGAGCTACTGTGATTGCACACTTCTCCCAATCAAATATGGTTTGTTAAAGGAAAGGTGAATGTTTTGTTACATATACAGTTTTATGTTACATTAATTTTAAAAGGGGAGGAAGTGTAACGTATGGATCTATTTCTTTTAGAGCAATGACTCACCTTAGCACTACTCATGGACTGATTATCTTACCCATGCACATTGATCTGTTGACTACTCATGTGCACTGATATTCTTTCATTTTCATATTCCCATTCTCTCCCTCTCTCTCCAATGCAAATATACCAGTTAACTTCACCTCCTGCGTGCATGGTTTTATTTTAATAAATATGTACAGTGGTGCTAAAAAGTTTGTGAACACTGTAGAATTTTCTTTGTCTGCATAAATATGACCTAAAATGGGATCAAATCTTCAGACAAGTCCTAAAACTAGATAAAGAGAACCCAATTAAATAACATAAAAAATTATACTTGTTTATTTACTGAGAAAAATGATCCAATATTGCATGTATTTATTGGGAGAAGAGTGAGATCCTCTGAAGTAATGCCTTCTACAAAAGTTATTTGGAGTCAGGTGTTCCACACTCAATGAGATGGGATTGGAGATGTGGGTTGTAGAGGTGCCCTGTCCTATAGAAAAAAGACACACAAAGTCATGTTCCTGACTGAGCCTGCTCTTCTCAAGAAAGATCTGTTCATGTGCACCATGCCTCAATCAGAACAACTTTCTGAGGACCTTAGAAGAATTGTAGAGATGCATGAAGCTGGAAAAGGGTACAAAAGCATTCCTAAAGACCTGAGTGTTTATCAGTCCACAGTAAGAGAAATTGTCTACAAATGGAGAAATCTCAGTACTGTTACTACTTGCCCTCAGAGGGGGCATCCTGCAAAGATCACACCAACAGCACAATGTGCAATGCTGAAGGGGGTGAAAAAGAACCCAAGGGAAACAGCAAAAGACCTGCAGAAATTTCTAGAACTTGCTAAAGTCTCTGTTCGTGTGCCCACTATATAAAAGAAAATACCGAACAAGAATGGTGTTCACGGAAGAACACCACAGAGGAAACCACTGCTTTCCAAAAAACATTGTTGCACGTCTCAAGTTTGCAAAACCTGGATGTTCTACAATGCTTCTGAGACACAGAACACTCAGATGAGACAAAAGTTGAATTTTTCAGCAGAAATGCACTTTGCTCTGATTGGAGAAAAAAGGGCATTGCACGCCAACAGCAAAACCTCATCCCTACTGTGAAGCATGGTGGAAAGTGCATCATGGTTTGGAGCTGCTTTGATGCCTCAGGGCCTGGACAGCTTGCAATTATTGAGGGAACAACTGTATCAAGGCATTTTATAGGAGGATGTCAGGGTAAACTTAAAAGAAGTTGGACAATGCAACAAGACAATGATCTGAAAGACAAGAGTAGGTCAAAAACAGAATGGTTTAAAAAGAAGAAAATTCATGTTTTGGAATGGCCAAGTCAAAGTCCTGAACTTAATCCTATAGAAATGTTGTGGAATGGCCTGAAGCAAGCAGTTCATGCAAGGAAGCCCACCAACATCCCAGAGTTGAAGCAGTTTTGTAATGGCTTAAAATTCCTCCAAGCCAATTTGCAGGACTGATCAACAGTTACTGGAAACATTTTGTGGAAATTATTGTTGTACGGGGGAGGGGGCGGCGGGGTCACACCAGTTACTGAAAGCAAAGGTTCACATTTTTTCCAACAAATACATGTAATATTGGATCATTTTTCTCAATAAATAAATGAACAAGTACAATGTTATTGTGTTATTTATTTAATTGGGGTCCCTTTATCCAGTTTTAAGGCTCATGTGAAGATCTGATCACATTTTAGGTCATTTTGATGCAGAAGTAGAGAAAATTCTACCTGGTTCCCAAACTTCCTGGCACCACTGCAGTTGTACAGACACAACATGAACTACTTGTTGTGAAGAAATTTCTGTGATTCTTCTGTTGAGATATCATTCTCATCTCCTTTTTTTATATTTTCAGCTATTTTGAAGGCTAATGTATAGTTTTAAAATGAGGACAGAATGATACTTATGTCAATTATGCTTTGAGTTCTAACATGCTTCATCTGAAAGGAACATTCATTCCTGAATCTCTGCACACAGAGACAAATTTTACAAGTACAAAACAGTTATTACTTATCCACAAATTCCATTTAAGACATCAAGGGTTTTACTTTCAGCTCTGTATTTGTACCCACACTGAAAACCAAAACATAAAAAGTTATGCATAGCCAAAGCAAATCTTTACCTAGATTAATTTTTGCAAGGGTTTATTTTGGAATAGCATTCAACCAAAAATCACTGCAACTACAATCAAAACAGAATAGACAAGAACATGCCAGGACATGAACAGGCAGTGGAGGCCAATTCTCTGGATTCTTTCAAAAAAGAGTTAGATAGAGCTCTTTAGGATAGCGGAGTGAAGGGATAAGGGGAGAAGGCAGGAAAAGGGTACTGATTGTGGATGATCAGCCATGATCACAGTGAATGGTGGTGCTGGCTCGAAGGACTGAATGGCCTACTCCTGCACCTATTGTCTACTGACATGTTGAAGTGAACAAAAAAATTGTTAGAGGTAACTTATGCAGCAAGGCCTGCACTTAACCATGTTTCCACGTCTGGCAGCTGTGCAATCAGAAATCACATTCTGTGAGGATAAAAAGGCTGCATGTCTAACTGAAGACATCTCTGGTGTTGAAAATATTTTATGTTTAATCTATGCATTCATAATCCATTGTAATATAGCAAATGAAAGGGAGCTGGAATTTGTTTGTTGCCTACAAGAACCCATTAAATGATTGCACATTGCTGACTAGGATGTGTTTCACCTGATGCATCAAAATCCAATGATGGCCTTGGTGCATGGACTCCAGCAATAATGGATCGGCCTCACACAGCAGAATGCCTTTCCTTGGCAGTCTACTCCTGGGCATAGCTCATAAAGGATATCAGACAAGTGCTGGGAATGGACTGGGCTCTGGGGAAAGAGGCCATCTGAATGAGAAAGGGGATTGAAGGGAGATTTCTAGATTGAAAGCTGTAGGTGGCATGGTGTGGCAGGAGAAATGGCAGAAACAGTATGGTGCTTGAGTTGGTTGCTTCTATCAGTGCTAGTAGTGAGAGTGGGGAGGGGGCAACAATGCCCATGATTGCTGGTTGATGTGGGGAAGGATGTGGTAAGGTGGGTGGAGCTGACAGGACGACCTGGCCGGGTACAGTGTGCATGATTCAATTGAGACACGGAAAAGTATGTAAATTGCAGGTCAGATTGAAGGTGGAGGATCACCTGTGATGCATAATCACTCTCCAGTGCATGAGAAGCTTATTGCTGACCTCAGCTTTCTAACACAGCAGCATGGCCTTTCCAAAGGGTCAGAGTTGGGACAAAGCTAAATTTCTAACAAATATTCCTTGTTCAGCTCCTTGTTGTAAACAAGAACCAGTCTTCAGTTCTTAATGTAAATTGCAAGCAGCAATTGGTTTGAAATTAAAAGCATAGCTTTGCAAACAGCATTTTTTTTTTACAAAGCACAGGCTGCTGGTTTACAGCAGGGGCTAGCTGCTCAAGAGATATGGTTTGCAAAGTGAAGTGACCATGAAACCTTTTGACTACATCAGCCAAATGCTATACAATGGGGGTTATGTCACTTACCACATCAAAATTGGTCAGTCATAATAATCTATCAATGCTTGGGATATTTGTGTACTTGAGAGACAGCCCTCACAGCATTAATCTTAGGTGTCTGAGATCTCTGTACCCAGAAATATTTAGACTATCTGTGTAAATTATTTTGTCACAGTAAAGGTACCTGAGTAACATCACATGCAAATAATGTCAACTAATAGTGAAATAGTATACAGTGGCATGCAAAAGTTTGGGCACCCCGGTTAAAATTTCTGTTACTGTGAATAGCTAAGCAAGTATGACTCTGTGACTGAGTAAAAGATGACCTCATGTCCAAAAGGCATAAAGTTAAAGATGACACGTTTCTTTAATATTTTAGGCAAGATTACTTTTTTATTTCCATCTTTTACAGTTTCAAAATAACAAGAAAGGAAAAGGGCCCGAAGCAAAAGTTTGGGCACCCTGCATGGTCAGTACTTAGTAATATCCCCTTTGGCAAGTATCACATCTTGTCAACACTTTCTGTAGCCAGCTGAGAGTCTTTCAATTCTTGTTTAGGGGATTTTCACCCATTCTTCCTTGCAAAAGGCTTCTAGTTCTGTGAGATTCTTGGGCTGTCTTGCATGCACTGTCTTTTGAGGTCTATTCACAGATTCTCGATGATGTTTAGGTCAGGGGACGGTGAGGGCCAGGGCAAAACCTTCAGCTTGTGCCTCTTGAGGTAGTCCATTGTGGATTCTGAGGTGTGTTTAGGATCATTATCCTGTTGTAGAAGCCAACCTCTTTTCATCTTCAGCATTTTTACAGACAGTGTGATGTTTGCTTCCAGAATTTGCTGGTATTTAATTGAATTCATTCTTCCCTCTACCAGTGAAATGTTCCCCATGCCACTGGCTGCAACACAAGCCCAAAGCTTGATCAATCCACCCCCATGTTTATCAGTTGGAGAGGTGTTCTTTTCATGAGATTCTGCACACTTTTTTCTCCAAACATACCTTTGCTCATTGCGGCCAAAAAGTTCCATTTTAACTTCATCAGTCCACAGGACTTGTTTCCAAAATGCATCAGGCTTGTTTAGATGTTCCTTTGCAAACTTCTGACGCTGAATTTTGTGGTGAGGATGCAGGAAAGGTTTTCTTCTGATGACTCTTCCATGAAGATCATATTTGTGCAGGTGTCACTGCACAGTAGAACAGTGCACCACCACTCCAGAGTCTGCTAAATCTTCCTGAAGGTCTTTTGCAGTCAAACAGGGATTTTGATTTGCCTTTCTAGCAATCCTATGAGCAGTTCTCTCGAAAAGTTTTCTTGGTTTCCAGACCTCAACTTGACCTCCACCGTTCCTGTTAACTGCCATTTCTTAATTACATTATGAACTGGGGAAACTGCTACTTGAAAACGCTTTGCTATCTTCTTATAGCTTTCTCCTGCTTTGTGGCATCATTTATTTTAATTTTCAGAGTGCTAGGTAGCTGCTTAGAGGAGCCCATGGTTGCTGATTGTTGGGACAAGGTTTGAGGAGTCAGGGTATTTATAAAGCTTTGAAATTTGCATCATCTGGCCTTTCCTAATGATGACTGTGAACAAGCCATAGCCCTAACAAGCTAATTAACCTTGGTAAAAGTTATCTGAGAGCTCAAATCTCTTGGGGTACCCAAACTTTTGCATGGTGCTCCTTTCCTTTTTCTCACACTAAAATTGTGCAAAACAAAAATAATACACTAATCTTGCTTCAAATGTTGAAAAGAATGTTTCATCTTTAACTTTATGACTTTTGGAGATCAGTTCATCTTCTACTCACTTAACTATTCACAGTAACAGAAATTTTGACCAGGGGTGTCCAAACTTTTGCATGCCAAGCTTTCGCATGCCACTGTAAATGTTAGCACTAGGGATTGTTAGAAATGACAAGGAGAATGACAGAAAGACAGGGTGACAGGACGAAGAAGGAGAATTCATGCCTCAGCCTTCAGTTTGCTCATTGCAGCCTGATGGGCAACTTGTTCGTCTGCAACTTGTTAGGATGTTCTTTTATTTTGTAAGAATTATACCTATATTTGGAAATCCATTTAGAAATCGTCCGTAATTCTAAAATCTTTAGTAAATCAGAAATCATCTGTGAATGTTAAATGTGCATCAAGAACCATTTGTCTAAAATTGCGCATCATTAAAAATAAAATGAACTAGTTTTAAACTACTTCGCTAGCTGGAAGTATCTCCTCTTTGGCCAGGCTGGGGGTGGGGGAGGGGGGGTACCAGTCAGGGTAGCAGGTTTTGGCACTAAACCCTGCTGCACACTAGTCAGGGAAGGAAGCTAGTCTTTGAAAAGTAGGTTGATACAGTATATCCTCCCTAATGCAGATACCCAGAGATACCCTTATCAGAGAGGGCTTTAACTTTCGTTTTGAGTTTAGGGCTTTGCAGACAGTGAAACCACTACAGTTTCACACTATTAAGTAAATTATTTAAAACAAGTTCTAACAGAGTAAGGCTCACAGATCCAGGCTACCTTCCATTATCACAATTCATTTTTCAAGCTTGTTAGTACATAAACCATATTGAAACACGGTGCCAGATTATCTGATTTCTAACCATGTGACTTAATAATTCTGATTCCAAAGTCGTTTTTTTGTATGCAGATTGAATTCTGATTCTCAGCAGAAGAAACTGGTACTTACCAGCTTAAAGGTCTGATTTTCTTAATCTCAAAGAACTGAGTTCCAGTGTGATTGTATCTGTCAATTGGTTAAGCTAAGGAAATGGCAGAAACCACGTGTGCGTTATTGAGATAGATTTCAAATATCAAAAATGATTTAAGCTTTCTTTTCTGTTATGTCTCATCAAAACTATTCCACAAATTGTGTTACAACCTTAAAAAATTAACAGGTTGTATACTTGTTGGAAAGGTGTCTGCTGTATTACAAACAAAAAGCAAAAGTGCAATAGTTGTGTTGGGGCAGATCTTGCAAGTTTGTATTTTTTAAAATGAAGTCAAAGTTCAAGATTTCTGCAGCACTGAATCCACCACGGAAAGTCATCACTGTCAAAAACAATTGCATTTTTACAAATTAAGTATTGTAATATACCTTTTTCCTCTGTATGTAGTCTCAGATCACCGTGACACTGAAATGTTACAACTCATGTCCAGATGAACTGTGTTATTGAAAACCTAGCAGAATTCCTTGGCAACTATTGAATTACAGCTCTAGAGGTTCAATCAACCATGGCTGTTGCCTGGATGAAGATTAGATATTCTCACTGTAACCACATTGATTTCCTCTGGGCACACCACTTTCATTTCACGTTCCAAAGTTGTGTGCTTGTAAGTTAGTTGTTTGCTGAAGTATGTTGCTGAGTCTATGTCTCTCTTAACATTGACCAGAATTAGTCCGCTACTAAACCTTAACCCTTCTCCGACCGTAGATAGCTGAAGGATGCTGTGTAAGGGTTTGATTTTGTTATAGATGCACAAATCATAAAATCAATAAGATTTTCAATACAAAAATGATTTCAAAGGGAAAATCAATCTTAAGATGTTAAAGTTAAAAAATACAAATAATTGCAATGGCATTTTCCTCTTCTTCAGTAACAAGCAACCAAAATTTAATGTTAATTTAACCTCCAGAAAATAACCTACTGTAAGGATGGCTGCTGGGTATCAGATGTAAAGCCATAGAATAAAACAGTTACTTTCTTCCCTTAAATACAAAAGAGAATAATCTACTTTGTCAGCTTTTGATTTGATTATTGATATCACTAGTGCTTTAACTATCATAAATAACATGCAGTGAAGGCTTAAACCACAAGGGGATACATGTTGGATAATCATTACAGAAATGAAAGCCTACAAAACTGTAGCCTTTTGTATTGCACCAGTGAACCATCTGTTAGATTGCAAGATGTGACGCAGTCCAATTGCATTAAAAGATTCTATGCTACTAATATTTTTATAGTTACACATAAACAATCAAGTATTTTAAATTGACCTCTTTATGACCATTTAGGCTTTTAAAATAAAACATTAGTTTTCTTGTATTGATAGATTTATGACTAGTTGAAAGAGAAACTGAGCGTACTTTTAGAGGTCCATTAGAATGAATACACATTTCTATCATTTTGAGAAGGGGTGGGTAATGGGTACTTTAACAATAAGTAGTAACAACAGATTCTCTTAGTTACATAGACATTGAATATTTCTAAACAATCACAATTTAATTATTCATTATTCTCAAATATCATTAAAGAACACTCAAATCCCCAATATTAACTTTAATTAGTTATACGAATATAAGCTATATGGTCTATAATAACAAAGTTAAAAACTAGGTATTGAATCAATTTGACACTTCACTTAGAATGAGGATATAATGTTTGACTGCACATCAAACCTAACAGCTAGAACAACCATACACACATGTACCATAAATTGCTTCCTCACACTGATGAGCATCACATCTAGGTTGAATGAGTCCTTCCTTGCAGCCACTGGGCCCCAGGCTCGCCTTCCCTCACTACCATTCTCCAACCCTGAGTCTCTCAGACTCCCCTGTCACTTCTTGGATCCTCAGAGCCCCCATCTTCCTCCTGTCCTACCTTTCCTGAATACTTTAACCTTCCCCCTTCCTCTGACACCTCCAACTCTCCTCCTTCCTTCAATCCCAGCTCCAATCCCAAAGTGTCTTTAGCATTCCTGCCGACCTTCCCTTCCTTCCCTGAGACGGAACATTTTGTCCTCAGAAAGGGCTTTATGTTTGTCCCAATTCACCCGCACCCCAGTGAGTTTCATGCCCACCAGAACACCCATCTCTTCTTCCGTCGCTTCTGTCTCTGAGCCGTCTTCTTTGGCAAGAATTCCCCACCCCACACCAATGATCCCATCTCTTCCTCTCTTGGACACCCCACACTGCCTCTCTGCCTGCCCTGGATCTTTTCTTCTTTAACTGCCGACAAGACATCAACCAGCTCAAATTCAGAACTCCTCGTCCTCCTCAAACCTTACCCCTGAACACACTGCTCTCCACTCTCTCTACATCAATCCTAACCTTACTATTAAACCCCAGACAAAAGGCGTGCTGACAGCTACCTTGCTGAGGCCAAGTGTCAACTCTCAGACACCTCCTCATACCTACCCCTCGAAGAAAACCCCACTCTAGACCATCAGGAAACTGCCTTTGACACCATCACAGACCTCATCAACTCTGGAGAACTCCCTTCCACTTCCACCAACCTCCTTACCCCACATTGCTCGCTTCTACCTCCTACTCAAGATCCACAAACCTGACTGTCCGGGTAGGCCCATCGTCTCTGCCTGCTCCTGCCCCACTAAACTCACGTCCTCATATCTTGATTCCACTTGGTTTAGTCCCTTCCCACCTACATCTGCGATACTTCTCATGCCCTTGATCTCCTCCACAACTGCCAAGTCCCTGGCCCTGACCACCTCATTTTCACCATGGCTGTCCAATCCCTGTACACTTCTATCCCCCATCAAAAAGCCCTTAAAACTCTCCACTTCTTTCTCAATAAACAAACCAACAAGTTCCCCTCTACCACCATTTGGCTCCATCTGGTAGAACTGGTCCTCACCCTCAACAATTTCTTCTTCTGCTCCTCCCACTTTCTCCAGACTTGAGGGATAGCCATGGGCACCTGCATGGGCCCCAGCTATGCCCAACTTTTCATTGGCTACGTCAAACAGCCCATGTTTCAAGCCTTCCCCAGTAATGCTACCTAACTCTTTCTCCGCTACATTGACAACTGCATTGGTGCTGCTTCATGTACCAATGTTGAGCTCATTAATTTCATCAACTTTGATTCCAACTTCCACCCTGCCCTTAAATTCACTTGGTCCATTTCTGACACCTCTCTCCCTTTCTCAATCTCTCTATCTCCATCTCTGGAGACAAACTGTAATCTGATATCTTTTATAAACCTATTGATTCCCATGGTTACCTTGACGATACCTCTTCCCACCCTGTCACCAGTAAAAAATGCTACTTCTTTTTCTCAGCTCCTTCATCGTCTCCCCATCCGTTCCCAGGATGAGGCTTTCCTTTCCAGGACATCAGGGGTGTTTTCTGCCCTCAAGGTAAAGGGATTCCCTTCCTCCACCATTGGTGCTGTCCTCACCCGCATCTCCTCCATTTCCCAGACATCCACACTCCCACTCCATCTTCTTGCCAACATAATAGTGAACTTCCTGCCAACAAACTTCCTCTTGTTCTTGCCTGCAATCCCACAAGCCTCTGAACCCAACACATCATTCTCCATAACTTCTGCTGTCTTCAAAGGGATCCTGCCACTAAACACATCTTTACCTCCCCCCCACTCTTAACTTTCCACCCGGATCACTCCATCCATGATTCCCTTGTCCATTCGTCCCTCCTCACTAATCTTCCTCCCAGCACTTTGCCCTGCAGGCAGCCATAGTGTTACACCTGCCCATTCACTTCCATTCAGGGCCTCAAACAGTCCTTCCAGGTGAGGTACACTTTGCCTGTGAATCTGCTGGATTTGTTTATTGTATCCTGAGCTCCCAATGCTGCCTCCTCTACATCGGTGAGGTCCATTGTAAATTGCAGGATCATTTCATCAAGCATCTCCCAGTGGCCAAACATTTTAACTCCTATTCCCTCTCTGACATGTCAGTCCATGAGCCTTCTGTTCGGGCCACCTTTGAGGGTGGAGGAGCAACACTATATTCCATCTGGGTAGCCTCCAACCTAATGGCAGGAATATTAATTTCTCTTTCCCTTCCCTTCCCCTCTTCTTCTATTCCCCATTCTGGCCTCTTCTCACTTGCCTATCAGGTCTACCTGGTGACCCTCCTCTTTCCCTTTCTCTTATGGTCCACTCTCCTCTCCTATCAGATTCGTCCCTTTCCTACCCACCTGGCTTCACATATCACCTTCTAGCTGTCCTCCATCCCCTGCCCCCACCTTTTAATTCTGACGTCTTCCCCCTTCCTTTCCAGTCCTGGAGAAGAGTCTCGGCCCGAAACGTCAACTGTTTGTTCATTTCCATGGATGCTGGCTGACCTGCTGAGTTCCTCCAGCATTTTGTGTGTGTGTGTGTTGTTGCTTTAACACCAACAGACAACAGAAAGGATACTGCAGAAGCTTCATGTAGCTTTGTATTGTGCGCAGCCATTCCAGCACTGACATGGACTGCTTGTATTTTGGCGGTAACGGTACTGGAGGCTGAATGAAAATAAAAAGCAAGTGTTACAGTTGAAGCATACATTATTAGGTGTCTATATTTTCCAGTGCAGGCCCAAAGGGCAAATATTTGGCCAAATCCTGCAATAGGTTTACTTTAATTTATACTAGTATAATAATACTCATGGAATGTGAAAGTAAATTAATGAACGTGGAGCTTCACATATAACAATACAGTATTGTATTGTGATTCGGAGGAAGTATACCTGCAGGGAAAGATTTATGCATAACTTACAGATTTCCATTATGGCAATACATTAGCCTGAATGCAAAGAAAGGGAAATTTTATGCTCAATTGGAAAATATTCATTTGCCCCCGAGATTGCAGTATTAGGCCCATTATTAAGTGACTAAAATGGTAACAATTAGACTAAGTATTATTAAATATGAAGTGTACCTGTTCCATAGACAACACAAATTCACAAGTACTCTCTTGAATTGTTAGGTTATTGGCTGAAATGCACTACATTGTACAAGGTACTCAATCACTGGAAAATATCTAAAACCCTATGAATCAACTTACTACTGAGGATCCACCAACTTTTTTGGGGTGAGATGTTGTACTTTGGGAGGTCAAATCTAAGAAAAGGCTGCACATTAAGTATCAGGATTTTTAACAGTTGTAGCAGCCAAACAACTGCCGCTGCTGGCGACCGAGCAGATTTGTTATTCTTGCATGACTCGCCTTCACTCCTGTAACGGTTGCTCCAAAAGTCAAGGGTATGTATTCGATCCTTTGTTAGCAATTAGCAAACATGCAATCTTGAAGTGATGAAACTTAATCATACCCAAGTGTAAACTAAACGTACTGAGTGGTCAGAAAGATATGGGTCCCAGCTACTACAAACTGCAATGAACAAAGCATGAAGACAGAACTTATTCCCTTCACTTTTACCACATCCCCCACGCTCATGGGACTAGTTACCATAATAAACGTGCAACACAGAATACAATGCAGATAGAGAACAGAGGCATGGTTCCTACAACAGTGTTGGGATACTGAAGGATCTGGAGGTCCAGGTCCATGGCCTTCCCAGGGATAGCTGCATGGGATGATAGGGTGATAAAGGTGCGTAGCCTTCTGGGAAGGGCAATGAATACAAGAATCAGGAAGTATAAAAAAAGTTTGCTTAAGCCACATCATGAATATCGTGCACAGTTCCCGTCACCCTGTTACAGGAAGGATCTTAGACACGTGGGCAGGCACAAAATGAAAGAGGCCATGAGCAGGCAAACGGGATTAGCTGAATAAGCATCAAGGTTGGCACAGATATGATGGGCTGAAGGGCCTGTTCTTACTCGACTGTTCTATGTTCTATCACAATTAAACTCTAAACTACAATCTGAGGTCATTCGGAAGTTAAAGAAGAAAATCAGGATGTGTTGACCTTGAGAAGATAAAATTACAGTTCCTTATGCTTCAAAATACAAAGCAAGATCCAAGAGGAATTATTTGAGTTTGGGGGTGCTAATTTGTTGAAGAACTAATATTTAAAATGAAAGATTTTATCCGGAAATGATTATGCAACATCCAAAAGACTAGCACTGTACAGTTGCAAAAATCACATTAACTAGTCTTGCACACTTTCTGAGCAAGTTCATATCACATGGACACCCTGATACACACTAATGATGTTTTGCTGGTATCTACCATTGAAATATAAAGCATAGCAAAGTTTTATGCACCTTCATCTTGTTATGAACGTCAACTGGTACAGTTTACCCAGGATAGAAGCAACTCAAAATGAAATTTCAAACTGAGTTATGCAGAAGTTCAAAGCAAATCTCACTTGCAGTAGCTGGCAGAAGAAGCCAAACGCACTACAAACATCCTTGCCTAAACTGGCATCTCAACCACCATATTTGCTCTAACTATCCAAGAATTTGAGAAGGCATCCTGCAAGAAGAGAAATAGTTTCTCTTTGACAGATCAAAAATTGATTAAAGAAATGAAAAACTCATCTTTAAAGGAATTTGCACCAGAAACAAAACATTCCTCCACTCAACTTTTCATCAAGATTAACTGGACTCAATGCCCTTTAATCAGCACTTCCTGCAGGAGAAATATCTTTGCATCTGTGACCTCGGGCAACCACAAGAGCCTCCAGTGCTGCCAAGGTTAAAGACTGTATCTGTCATTTTTAGAACCCTTGCTGAATGTCTGCACGGAAATATGCCACACTTTTCTACTTTCTGCTGCATTGCAGAAGTAAAACATCCCATCAATAAAATGGGGAGCTAACCATTAGTAATGAATGCAACTTTGCATCCACTCTCTGAAGAGGATAACAGTGGTACCATGCAGCAAATTTTCATAACTACTACATCTACAGACAAAAAAACATAGAAGGAAGCCCCAGGACTGGTGGAATGAATCTTTAAATACTATCATGGAGAGTGGTAAATGAGAGTTCAGCCTACACTGAATGGCGAAGCATCTGGAAGTTCCCTGGGTGGAAAATGGGGGGGGGTTAAATACCCAAGACTGATGTGATAAACCTGGGGAGACTGCTTAGTTTTTAAAGAGAGTACACCTGCCCAAAAATAATAGTCCTGGCTCTGGGTAATGCATAGAGGTCACAGAGCAAGGGGAAAAACATGTTAGCAAGATTATTTGTTGCCAATTACTATTTATCCCTATTGCAAAAAAAAGAGCATGTTTAATATTTGGTATGGTAGTTTAGGTAAATAATATACACTCAAATGGCCACTTTTTTTTAGGTACACCTGTTTACAAATGCAAAAATCTAATAAGCCAATCATGTGGCAGCAACTCAATGCATAAAAGCAGGCAGGCGTAATCAAGGGGTTCAGTTGTAGTTCAAACTAAACATCAGAATTGGGAAGAAATGTGACCTTAATGACTTTGACTGTGGAATGAATGATGGTTGGTGCCAGATGGGATGATTTGAGTATCTCAGAAACTGCTGATCTCTTGGGATTTTCACACACAGTCTCCAGAGATTACAGAGAACAGGGCAAAAAACAAAAAAAAAGTGAGCAAGAGTCCTGTGGGTGAAAACGCTTTGTTACTGAGAGAGCTCAGAGGAGATTGGCCAGAAAGGCAACAGTAACTCAAATAACCACATGTTACAACAGTGGTGTGCAGAAGAGCATCTCTGAATGCACAACATGTCAAACCTTGAAGTGAATGTTTGGGCTACAGCAACAGAAAACCACAAATATACAGAAATACACTCAGTGGTCACTACAGGACACTGAGTGTATTAAGTTATAAATTTCCAGCATCTGTGGAAGTACACCACAAAATTAGGTACAACTTTTTGATACAAAAGTTCTATATATGATGGATATTCACCATCCAGGGCCAGGGGCCTTTTTTTATTGCCAAGTTCATCTTTCTAACTTAGCAGCTAAAACTTCTAAAGATCAAAGAGTTGTTTTTGAGTAAATTAACCTTCCAACCAACAGTCCTTGTTCAGCTTCCTGTCATAAATGGGAGTTAGTCTTTAGTTCTTAATGTAAATGGCAAGCAATAATCAGTCTGATGTTAAAATGGCAGCTTTGCGAATGAACTGCATTATCTGTACAGCGCAGGATGCTCGCCTACAGCACAGGGCTGATTGTTCAAGAGTTGCAATGTAAGAAAATGTTAATTGGCTTGCATCAAACTGGCTATGTTTCTTATTTCAAGGAAGCTTGCAGACCAGATTGATACCTTCAAGTAGCACATCAAATAGCTGATCTATCAGTAGTTGGAAGGTTTGTGTACTCAGAGCCAGCATTCATAGCATTATTTTTGGATGTTTGGGAACTCTGTCGCTTGAATATTTTAGACCCTCTGTGTGAAAAGGTATCTCAAAAAAAAAAATCACATGTGTATGAAGTCATCCAAGTGGCAAAAACAAAACTATATAAATGTAAGAGTGCAGTCAGGCTTGTTAGGAATGGTCAAGGAACAGCAAGAAAAATGACAGAATGATGGAGTGAACTAGAATCCATTCCTCTGCCTTCAAATTCTGTGATGGACAATTTGCTCAACTGCAACTTGTTAGTATGCTTTTTTAGCTTATAGGAATTGTACATGTGCTTTGGAAATCCTTTGTGTTTTAGAAAGCATTTGTAATTTGGAAATCTTTTATAAGATAGAAATCTTCTGAGCTTCAAATGTGTTTTAAGAATTTTAATCTAAATTTAAAAGTGTATCACTGAAAATAAATGAACTGTGTTTAAACTACTTTGTTAGCTTGGTAGGGAGGGGGATCCAACACTCTAATAGTGGGGTATCGGCAGCTAAAATCACCATGGAGGATAAACAGGGAAGTGATATAGCTTTTGAAGATTAGGTGGCTGCCATATAACCTGCCTTTAATGACGATACCTGCAGCTATCTATAATCAGATAGGGCTTAAAATCTTTGTTTGAATTTTAAACTTCACGGTCAGCAAACCCACGTCATCCTAAAGATAGAAATGAAAAAGTATTGAATGTTTTGGGCTTGGAATGCATTCATTCTGTGTCATAAATTTTAGAACCATAGAATCATAGAAAATTACAGCACAGAAACAGGCCTTTTGGCCCTTCTTGGCTCTGCCGAATCATTTTTCTGCCTCGTCCCACAGACCTGCACCTGGACCATATCCTTCCATACACCTCTCATCCATGTACCTGTCCAAGTTTTTAAATGTTAAAAGTGAGCCCCCATTTACCACTTCATCTGGCACACTCCCACCACTCTCTGTGTGAAGAAGCCCCCTCTAATATTCCCTTTAAACTCTTCCCCCTTCACCCTTAACCCATGTCCTCTGGTTTTTTTCTCCCTCAGCCTCAGTGGAAAAAGCCTGCTTGGATTCACTTTATCTATACCCATCATAATTTTATATATCTCTATCAAATCTCCCCTCATTCTTCTACGCTCCAGGGAATATGCTTTATATTTTCACATGATAGAATACACAGTAAACACAGAAACCAGTAATGGTTCCTGTTCTTTTTGCCCATACTTAAGTCTGCTTGTGATCATACTTAAGTTTCATTACAAGAAATTAAAAAAATAACAAATTTGGGGCGCCACTGTAGGGTAGTGGTTAGCTTGGGGGTCAAGAGTTCAGATTTTGATTCTAGCACCATCAAGATTATCCTGGTGTTATATTGGTTGACGGCTACGCAGTGCGGCTCATTGTGCTGACAGGGCCTGTTCTGTGCAGCATCTCTAAATAAATAGATTAAAGTCAATTCCTCTCATGCCAGGTGAGAGCCAAAGGAAATACAAATGGCATTCCATCACGCATGGTTTGGCCTTGTGTTTCTATTTGAAAGTTGTTCGCATAATTACACAGTTGCATTTAAAAACAAGATGAAAGCTGAGATAAAGAGCAGTAGACAAGAAAAGCTGGATGATTCTAAGCTCAAACGTTGCCAAAGCTTAAGTTATGACATTAACATCTATAGCAGGCTTGAGCAGACAACAAGACTATTACAAATTTGATGGAATTTAATCATGCGTTATTTTGCACATTTTTATTGATCTACAGTAGCTAAGATCTGTCCAGATGTCAGAGCATTCACTGCTTTGTTCCCTTTCCAAAACAATAATTTTCAATGAGATGTGAATGAATACATCTATCACCTATTACGAAACCTCTGACTTGCATTGCTGTTTATGCAGCTGATTCAGTTTCATTCCATCCTGCTGACGCAACAAAAGTAAATTCTGATTTGATAAGAACTTGACTAAAGTCCACTGTTTAAACGCAATCTTGCAAAACGGTAATTTGTCTAATCCAACTTCCATTTATAGCTTCAGGTGGAAAAAATAATCCTCAACTTTTCTCTGTTGCAAATTTCATCAAGATTAACTGAATTTAGTTACTAGTCCGAATAAATCGATAAAAGACTAAATTCATGATGGAAACTTTTCGTACAGAAGATGGTTAGAATACACACTGGCCACGTTTCTTCATCCCTTGCTTAGAAGATACAAGAAGGAAATATAAACATAAATATAAAGGTGGGAGGAGAAGCAGCGCGCCACGCGTGCGCAGCCCTCCGGTGAAAAATCATATCGTATCCCTTAAATAGGGTCCATGGGCAATTCTGATTTGATGGAGATGGACGCGAAAGCACAGAGGAACATCTGGAAAGATTTCTGAAATGCTCGTTCGCTGCTGTCATTACTGCGTGGTCAGGAATCTTTCGGAGGGAAGGCCTCAAAATCCCCGGCTTTGCCTGCTGTTGGCGACCGAGAAGGAGGTCGAATCGTTCGGATAGAGATGGCACTCAGTACTCAGTGTCAGAGAGCTGATCAGAGCTCAAAGTTTTCGGATGACTCAGAGTCGGACTGTGGTCGGGTATGGCAGGGAGAGTTTTTCTTCCTTCTCCCGTCTGCGTGAGATGTGGGACATTTGAGAGACTTTGAGCTTTTACTGTGCTCATGGACTTCTTCATCAAGTTATGGTATTGTTGCACTGTTGTAACCATATGTTATAATTATGTGGTTTCGTTAGTTTTTTTCAGTCTTGGTCTGTCTTTTGTTTTGTGATATCACACCAGAGGAAATATTGTATCATTTCTTAGTGCATGCATTACTAAATGACAATAAAAGAGGACTGTGTGTCTTCATAATCTAAATACACAAGACTTTAGAAACATAACAAATCCTGGCCAGTCTTTTTGGGAATTGATGGAACCACAAGCACTTGGTTGATCATCATTGTTAAAAAGCCAATTGATTTCAGGACTCCCAAGTCAAACACGTGTCTCACTGAATTCATGTGTCTTTTAGGTGTCCCTTTGTTTTCTCTCTAACTTTCTTCATCAATCTATCAACAAGGCAACTTTGTAAACGGTGTATCACTAGGACAACCCTGGCCTCGCCTATCTGAGATATTCCCTCGGTCTCTGTCTTAAAACAAAGTTTGTTTTCACTTTTCCAACTCCGATGAAAAGCTTTCAACCTTAAACTCTTCACTCTCCACAGAGGTTGTCTAATCTGCTGAACGTTTCTAACATTTTATTTTTAATTTTGGGCTATGTGATGTTGATTGATACCACTTTAAGAATTGTAACACAAGACCAACTACTCTCAATTCATCTGTCTCCACTGCATCTGCTCTCTGGACTAAGGAGATGCCTTCCTTCTTCCCAGAAAGAAGCTTCCCTTCCACCACCATCAATGCTGCCCTCAACTACATCTCATTCATTTTGCGCACGTCTGCTCTCACCCCATCCTCCTGCCACCCACCAGGGACAGGGTTCCTGTTGCCCTCAACTACCACCCCTCCACATCCAGCAAATAATTCTCCATAACTTTTGCCATCTCCAACAGGATCCCACCACATGCCTCTACACCTCCTCCCTCACTACTATTCAGGGCCCCAAACAGGTGAGGCAACACTTTGCCTCTGAGTTTGTTGGAGTCATCTACTGCATCCAGTCCTCCCGGTGTGGTCTCCTGTATATCAGTGAGACCCGACGTAGGTTGGGAGACCACTTTGCCGAGCACCTACACTCTGTCTGCCAGAAAAAGTGAGATCTCCCAGTGGTCACCCATTTTAATTCCACTACGCATTCCCATTCTGACATATCAGTCCATGGCATCCTCCACTGTCACAAACTCAGTTTGGAGAAGTAACACCTTATATTCCATCCAGGTAGCCTCTAAACTGATAGTATGAACATCGATTTCTATAACTTCTGGTAATTCCCCCCCCCCTTCACCTCATCCCCTTACCTCCCCATCACCTCCCTCTGGAGCTCCTCCCCCTTTTCTTTCTTCAATGGCCTTCTGTCCTCTCCTATTAGATTCCCCCCTTTCCAGCCTTTTATCTCTTTCACCAATCAACTTCCCAGCTCTTTACTTCACCCCTCTCCCCTTCCCGGTTTCACCCATCACCTACCACCTTGCATTTCTTCCTCCCCTTTCCCCACCTTCTTGCTCTGATTTCTTGCCTCCTCCCCCCTTCCCCCTTCAGTCCTGGTGAAGGGTCTTGTCCTGAAACTTCAACTGTACTCTTTTCCATAGATGCTGCCTCACCTGCTTCCAGTATCTGCAAATGTTCTCTTGTTTGTGAAAAGGAAGGATACCATTGTATCTCAATAAAGCTCTCAAATGATGCCCTGGCCTAGAGGAAGCATTACAACTGTTGTAAATTAAAGAGTTGATTATCACCATAAACATGAGAAAGTCTGCAGACGCTGGAAATCCAAAGCAACACACACACACACACAAATCCTCAGCAGGTTGGAGGGAGGTGATAGGCAGGAAAAGAGATAAGGTGAGAGAGGGAAAAGGGAATGAGGAATGGCGAAGGAGTGGAGGGGCAGTACTGGAAGTTCAGGAAATCATTGTTCATGCCATCAGGGTGGAGGCTGCCCAGAGAGAATATAAGGTGTTCAACATACAGGAGGCCACACCGGGAACAAACGGTCAAAATTTTCTGTGGGTTGTAGTTGATTATTATCAATTCTTGATATTTATTCTGAAGCAGGGAGAATCATTTAATACTTGAATATATTCAGATGATTGGAATTTCACAAATTTGAAGGATTCATTCAGACGTCACATTTGAGTAATCCTGGAATCATGCCTGAGGAGTGGCTCCTCTATGAAACAGAAGTAACACTAGAGAAGTTACAGAGATATCCAAAGTCAGACTGATTCCTATCACCATATATTTTCCCACATTGGAGTATACCTGCCACCTTGTAGCCCACTCCCTTAATCTACTTGCCTCCTTTCAGACACTCTCTGTATCATTCCCACAGTGCACATTCCCTCTTGGTTTTATTCTGGCACCATAATTGGATGCAAAACTGTCTGCCTTTTCATCCAAGTGAAACAAATTTAGACTAGCTCAAGAGTCACAGCTAACTCCTGTAACGTGCACTGGTATAAAATCTTGAAATTGAACCACTTATTCAGAGTATTTTGTATCTTTTAATCAATCCCCTATCCATGTTAATATGTTACCCACCAACTCTGCAAGCCCTTCTTTAGGATAACAAGATCTTGATGTATCTTACCAAATGCTCTTCTAAAATCCAAGTAACAGTAGCACCATAGGTTCTTGGATCATCAATTGACTAGGTCAAACATGACTTTCCCTTCACAGTTTCATACAATTTTACCAAATCATATCATGATTTGCTAAGCGCCCTGTTACTATACCCCTTACAATCTACAGCAATGATTTGGCTAAGACCAAATGTTATATTTCCAAGATGCGAAATTGAATGAGGATGTTGTTGAGGAGGATGCAATGACGGTTCAAGAAGCTGTCATTAAACAATGCTGAGTCACTGATCAGTACTGCCGTTAAACCATTTTGACTTATCCTATCACAGACACTCCCTTCGATCTACGCATCCTTCTCCTTCCCAGTTCTAAAAAAGCAAAGTAGATCTGAAGCATCGACCATTTCTCTTTTTACAGGTACTGCCTAACTTGCTGAGATTTTCCAGCATCATCTGTTTTTGTTTAAGGGTGACAGGGTTCAACTAAATGATCAGGCAAGAACACAACAGATTCAACACAATGTGAAAAAGCTTGTGACTTTTCCCCATTTAGGCACACAAAACAGAAAGGCAGTTATTTATTAATCAGATAACGTTGATGTTCAAAGGGAGCCAGGTAGCCCTGTACACAAATCACAGAAAGCCAACATTGTTGTGCAAGAAGGTACCAAATAGTTTTTTGACAGTCATTATAAGTTTGAAGTACTGGAGTACAGGGGTAAAAAAAATTACATAAGGGTTTGCTAAGAGTGTACTCAAAGTATTGTGTATTATGCAGTTTTGGAGTCATTTTCTAAATAAAAAGGATGTTTTTGCTACAGAATAAGTGCAGTGAAGATTCACCCATTTAGTTGCCCCAGAAGAGAGGCCGAGCTGACTAGGCCTGTGTTCTCTCGAGTTTAGATGACTGAGAGGATGCCTCATTGAAGCTTCCTATAGAACTCGACAGGCTGGATGCAGGAAGAATGTTCCTCCTGTCCGAGGAATCTAAAATCAGGAGTCACAGTCTCAGAATGAAGGATAGACCTATTAGAACTCCAATAAAGAGAAACGTCTTCACACAGCAAGCTTCAGAAGCAGAGTTGCTGAGTTCATTTGAGACCAGTAGTTTTCTGGATAATAAAGAATTGAGAGATATGGGAATAGTGCCCCAAAATAGTGCAAGGCAGATCTGATACACAATCATGAAAGGTTTAAGGCCTACCGCTGCTCCCATTTCTTAGATTCCTGTATTTTGCTGATAAGAAATAATTAGCTTATAGTTCCTAACTCTTCTCCTTCATTTTCTTAAATTTATATTTGCTACCTTCCAATCATTTTCAGAACCAAGAGATTTTTGAACAATCACCAATGAGGAGGGATCTCACTGAAATCTTTCGAATGTTGAAAGGCCTAGACAGAGTAGATGTGGAAAGGATGTTTCCCATGGTGGGAGAGTCTAGGACAAGAATCAACAATCCAGCCACCTGTTTTAAATCTGTGGGATGCAAACAATGATAACCAAAGGATTTGTCCAGTTTTTGATACCCTTAATTTCTTATTAATAACTTCTATAACTTTTGACTAAGAAATTCAGTAGACCTTTGCAACCCATCCATCGTTGTTTTATTAATGACATCTTCTGCAGTGACCATGGGAACAAAACTTCTGGTTAATGCTTCAGCCAGTTACCTATTTTTAATTTCACTGGTCATAGCCCTCATTCATTTTTGCTATTTCCTTCCTTTCTAATTTTCTTTGTCTTTCTTGCTAATTTACTCAGTTATAGATCTCCTCCCTCCATCAGATTTTTAATCATTTGTTGATTTCTGGAATTAAGATATATTGAGAAATCATCAGATGATCAAAAAAATTTAGTTGGTACTTCCGAAACTCTCTTAAACTTTAGACTTGCCATTCACCTATTACAGGTCTCTTAACCTGATATTATCCTTAGCTACGGATGGGATGGGTTTTTAAGACCACAAGACATAGGAGCAGAATTAGGCTATCTGGCCCATCAAGTCTGCTCCGCCATTCAATCATGGCTGATCCTTTTTTTGTCCTTCTCAACCCTCAACCCCAGTTTCCAGCCTTCTCCCCATAACCTTTGATGCTATGTCCAATCAAGAACCTATCAATCTCTGTCTTAAATGCACCCGGTGTCCTGGTCTCCACAGCTGCATGCGACAACAAATTCCACAAATTCACCACCTTCTGGCTAAAGAAGTTCCCCTGTATCTGTTTTGAAAGGGTGCCCCTCTATCCTGAGACAGCGCTGTCTTGTCCTAGACTCTCCCACCATGGGAAACATCCTTTCCACATCTACTCTGTCTAGGCCTTTCAACATTCAAAAGATTTCAATGAGATTCCTCCTCATCCTTCTGAATTCCAGCAAGTACAGACCCAGAGCCATCAAATATTCCTCGTAAGATAACCCTTTCATTCCGCAATCATCCTTGTGAACCTCCTCTGGACCCTCTCCAATGCCAGTACATCTTTTCCTAAGATAAGGGGCCCAAAACTGTTCACAATACTCAAGGTGAGGCCTCACCAGTGCCTTATGAAGCCTCAGCATCACATCCTTGCTCTTGTATTCTAGACCTCTTGAAATGAATGCTAACATGGCATTTGCCTTCCTCACCATTGATTCAACCTGCAAGCTAACCTTCAGGGTGTTTTTAGCACAAGGACTCCCAAGTCCCTTTCCATCTCAGATATTTGGATCTTCTTACCATTTAGAAAATAGTCCACACATTTATTTCTACTACCGAAGTGTATGACTATGCATTTTCCAACATTGTATTTCATTTGCCACTTTCTTGCCCATTCTCCTAATCTGCCTAAGTCCTTCTGCATCCTACCTGTTTCCTCAACACTACCTGCCCCCCCACTAATCTTCATATCATCTGCAAACTTGGCAACAAAGTCATCTACTCTATCATCTAAATCATTTATATACAGCATAAAAAGACATGGTCCCAACACCGACCCCTGCGGAACACCACTAGTCACTGGTAGCCAACCAGAAAAGGATCCTTTTAATCCCACTCGCTGCTTCCTACCAATCAGCCATGTTAGTTTACTTAGTAAGCAGCCTCATGTGTGGCACCTTGTCAAAGGCCTTTTTAAAGTCCAAATATACAACATCCACTACATCCCCTTTATCTATCCTACTTGTAATCTCCTCAAAGAATTCCAACAGGTTCATATGGCAGATTTTCCCTGAAGGAAACTATGCTGACTTTGTACTATCTTGTCCTGTGTCACCATCACCTCCTCCTTAACAACTGACTCTAACATCTTTCCAACCACTGAGGTCAGGCTAATTGATCTATAATTTCCTTTCTGCTGCCTTCCTCTTTTCTTAAAGAGTGGAGTGACATGTACAATTTTACAGTCTCTGGCACCATGCCAGAGTCCAATGATTTTTGAAAGATCATTTCTCATGACATCACAATCTCTAATGCTATCTCCTTCGAACCCTTGGGTGTAGTTCATCTGGTCCGGGTGACTTATGTACCTTACGGTCTTTCAGCTTTTTGAGCACCCTCCTCTCTTGAAATACAGACTGCACCCACTTCTCTTCCTTCACACACTACAACATCAAGCATACTGCTAGTGTCTTCCACAGTGAAGACTGATGCAAACTACTCATTTAGTTCATCAGCCACCTTCTTGTCCTCTGTTATTATTTCAATGTACATTATTTAATATACATTGGTTAGCAATTTTGAAAGCTTTCTTCAAATGCTTGCCATGGGTCAATTCCTGAATACGTTCGAACTGTGGAGTGAGGGACTGAGTTTTCAGTGTGGTAATCAACTAGAGTTTTAGGCTTCCCAGTGGTTAACTGGAGGAATGTTCAATTTGTGACTAGATATAGAGTATGTAGACTCTCAACAATCTAGAGATCACGAGGGATCAAGCTGAGTGCCATTAAACATTCTGCTTTCGAATGATTTTGCCAAGAGATAGCATATGGATGAGTAATAATGAGTACACCAAAGCAAGACCAACAACTTGACTTCACTCAGAACCTTTTTCATAATAAAAACATTGCAACAACTACAATGCAGTGAAGAATCAAAACCCACAGAACGTCAGGTCTTCAACCTGAAAACTCAAGCAGTACTTGATTTTACTACAATGAATTGTTAGCTGAGAATATTTGATATTGATATTTTTGTTGGACAGGTAGAGTCAGAGTTCTACAGCATTGAAAATAGCCCTTCAACACATACTGACCAAGATGTACATTCAAGCCAAGCCCTGTATTCCAAGGACATCCTGTTGTACAGCAGATCCCAGGGCCTTTCCATTCAATGTAAAAATCCTACCTTGCTTTGTCCTTCAACAAATGTAACACTTGGCACTTATCCAAATTAAACTATATTTGCCTTTCTTCAGACAGCTACCCAGCCAATCAAGATCCCACTGCAATTCTTGGTACTCTGCTTGAATGTTTGTGACACCAAGTATTTTGTACAAAAGCTTAGTTAAACATTCATTTTTTAAGGAGTGGCTTAAAGAAGAAAGAGTTAGAGAAAGGGGACTTCAGAACTTAGTACCCAAGAAACCTATTTATGGGACACCATTGAAAATAAACAAGAGAAAATCTGCAGATGCTGGTCATCCAAGCAACACACACGAGATGCTGGAGGAACTCAGCAGGCCAGGCAGCATCTATGGAAAAGAGAACTGTCGATGTTTCAGGCCAAGACCCTTCATCAGGACTGAAGAAACAAAGATGAGGAGTCAGGCTTCCAACTCTGACTCCTTATCTTTTTTCTCCAGTCCTGATGAAGGGTCTCGGCCCGAAACAACAAGTATACTTTTTCCCCATTGACGCTGCCTGACCGATGAAAATAGATGACCGAGTTGCCAGATGATTTAGGGAAGTTCATTTGAAAGATATAGGAGGTTAGAGACAGGGAAGAGTGAGATCATAACACTGTCTAAGAAAGGAAACAATTACATCCACTCAGGATCAGGTTTATTATCACTGACATATGATGTGAGAACTTGTTGTTTTGCAGCAGCGTGCAGTGCAATACATATAAAATACAACAATAAGAAAAATATACAGAAAAATCCTCTGAATATTACTGCCCAAGTTCAGAAAATGATATACAATGCACTCTTACTTACTAAAATTGCCCTTCTGGAATTTCTCATCTGAGTAGCCTTTACTCTCTGCCTTAGTTGTATTTCAAATAAATGGTAATTGACACACAGCAAGTACTCAGAACATAGTACAAGACATGTAAACATGCAAGAAAATGCAACATAAACTTTACAATGCAAAGCTTCAGCGAATCCCTTGATGACAAGGTTCAAAGTAAATTTATTATCAATGTATAGGTTACCAAATGTTACCCAGAAATTCACTTTCTTACAGTTGTTCTTGCAGTAGAACAAAGAAATATAATAGAATCAGTGAAAAACTACACAGAAAGACTGACAAGCAAGCAATGTGCAAAAGACAAACTGCAAATAGAAAATAAATAATACTGAGAACACAGGTTGTAGTACCCTTGAAAGTGAGTCTATAGGATATGCTCAATGATCATTTCAGTGTTGTGGTGAGTGGAGTTGCTCACGCTGGTTCGGGGTGATAACTGCTCCTGAACCTGGTAGCATAGGACCCAAGGCTCCTGCACCCCCTTTCCAATGGCAGCAGTGAGAAGAGAGCATGGCGTAGATGGTCTGGGTCATTGATGATGGATGCTACCTTCTTGTGGCAGCACTCCTTGTGGCTCTGCTCAATGGTCGGGAGGGTGTTTCATGTGATGAACTGGACTGTATGCAACACTTCTGTAGGCTTTTCATTCTTGGGCAATGATGTTTCCATAACAGGTCATGATGTAACTAGTCAGGATACTCTCCCCTGTCCATCTGTAGAGGTTTGTCAAGGTATTAGATGACATGTCAAATCTGCACAAACTTCTAAGCAGAGTCACTGTTCTCTGATTCTCTGATATGATAATGACCAGGAACTTAAAATTACAAGCCATATCCACCTCCAATCCCCTAATGAGCACATGACAGGACTCCCAATTTCTTCTTCCTGTAGCTCTTTAGTTTTGCTGCCGTTGATTGAGAGGGTGTTGTTGTAGCACCACTCAACCAGGTATTCAACCTATACGACGATTCATCACCACCTTTGATTCAGACAGTAACAGTTGTGTCATGAGCAAACTTAAGTATGGCATGGGAGCAGTATTTAGCCTCACAGTCATACGTATAAAGTAAGTAGAGCAGGGGACTAATGGTATAATTGTGTTGATGGTGATTGTGGAATACTTTTAAGATGAAAACCAGGAGGAAAAGTCTGGATGAGATGAATGCAGCAGGTAAGAATAAAATTTTAAGAATAAAAGGTTTACTTAGGAGATATTTATGGTTGTTCAAGAGACAAGGAAAACATTCACATCACCAGGGAAGATGGCACTCACAACACGCTGGAGGAACTCAGCAGGTTGGGCAGCATCCGTGGAAACGATCAGTCAATGTTTCCACGGATGCTGCCCGACCTGCTGAGTTCCTCCAGCGTGTTGTTGAGTGTTGCTTTGACCCCAGCATCTGCAGAATATTTTGTGTTTATCAGGGAAGACGCATTTGAAGCCTTACAACACATTAAGATGGATAAATCTCTACAGGCTGATGCAGAGCTAAAGAGGAAATAGAGGAGGCCCTTGTGGATATTTGCATTAGCATCAGCCACTGAAGTAGTTCCTGAAGACTGGAAGGTAGCTGATGTTGTTCTGGAGTATAAAAGGCTATCAAGGACAAGTTATGGATCTACAAGGCAGTTAAACTGTGGTAGGAAGTTAGTTTGAGGGACAGAATCTGCTAGCAATTGGATAGATAGAGTCTGATTCGGAGGAGTCAGCTTGTCTCGTTTGTGGCTTGTCATGCTTGGTGAACCTTTAGTTTTATTGAAGAGGTAACCAAAAAAGTGAGCAGAGTGTAGAAGAGTGGATATTGTCTATTCGGACTTTATCAAAGCCTTCAACAAGATCGACTGATCTGGAAAATGAGGTCACATGGGATCAAGACAGAGCTAGTTAAGAGGATTTAAAATTGACTCGGAGGTAGGAAACAGAGGGAGGTGGTTGACGGTCAGGTTGATTTTGGAGATTAGGGGCTTAGCCTCGGAACAGAGATTGAGTCACCTGGGACTATACTCACAGGAGAATGAGAGGGAATTTTATAGAAACATAAGATTATGAAAGGGAATAGATAGGATAGAGGCAGGGAAGTTGTTTTCACTGGTATGTGGGGCGAAGTCCATGGAACATTGCATCAAAATTTGGGTGAATAGACTAAGGATGGAGATGAGAAGAAAATGTTTTTCCCAGAGAACAGTAAATTATTGGAATTCCCAGGGAAACAGTAGAGGCTATCTTATTAAATATATTTAAGTCACAGATGGATTTTGCATAGTAGGGGAATTAAGAGTTATGGGGGAAAGGCAAGTAAGTAGAACTAAGTCCACAACTAGATCAGCCATGATTTATTGAATGACAGAGCAGGCTCGATGGCCCAAATGATCCACTCCTGCTACTATTTCTTATCTTCCTATAAAGATTATTTGTCAGAATGATGTGCTGTGTTGGGAACCTCGTATTCATTACTTAGATAAATGATTTGTATATGAATGCACAAAGCTTGATCAGTAAGCTTGCAGATGATACAAAATTAGGTGTTATTGATAGTGAAAAAAGGTTTTTGTAAATTACAAGGGGTCTTGATCAGTTAGGGAAATGGGCCAAGGAGAGGCAAATGTATTTCAATGCAGATAACTTTGTGGTCAAAGTCAGATCAAAGTAGGATTTATACCGTAAATGGTATGTCACTAGGGAGTGTAATGGAACAGAGAGGCCTAGGAGTAGGTGCATTAGCTCATTGAAATTGGCATCACGGGTAGACAGAGTTGTGAAAAAGGAATGAGGTGCAACTTCATAGAATCTTGAGAGGCAAAGATAAAGCTGAATGATAGTAGTCACTTTCCAAGGGGAGTGGAGTCCAAGACTAAAGAGCGTAGATTTAGGGCGAGAGCGGAAAGGTTTAAAAGCAACTTGAGATGTGTCATTTTACACAGGGAAGGTACATGGAACAAGCTATGGAGCCATAGTCAGCATGAACTCCTTGGTCCAGAAGACTTGTATCCCTGCAGTTTTGCTCTGTGACTCTATAATATAAATCCAACTGGTTAGAACTATATCACAAACATATCACCAGGATCATACAAAGAGCAACCTAAAGAAACAGCCTGATTGGTTAAATCAACATTATCAATTTATCAGTTAGGAACTGAACTTACATCATAGACCTAGATTTCCTTAATCCAAGTACAATGCAAGCTCAGCTAAAAAATAGATGTGGAATGTCCCTTCACAACATTTTACTGATTTTTTTTGGAAGAACCACTCTAGTGAAAGCTCATGCACAATGTTTTGAACTTCTTACGATTATCATAGTTTGTTCTAACTTAATCCATGTGGCTATAAAGAAAACTCCATCATGAAAAGTTTGTTAGAGAATAAAGGAAACAAAGAGACCATGGACATCCATGGCACCAGTGACATCCATATTCAGATTGGCTGTGCTCCAGAAATAGCCGATAAAAATCAATGCAGTTTTCAAGTTATGTAAAGAATTTCTCATTATAATTCATAACTTACATACTTAGGGTCCACCACTGATATATTAGAAATTTATTTCCCAATGCACATGCTCGTTTTCCCACATAACAAAATATTCACACATTCAGCATAACAGCAAGTGTAAACACCCATTGTTCAGGAATGTACAGTAACATTTAACTGTGGAGCCAGACTTACACGGGGTATAAATGCAGCATTCCGTATAGCCTCCTCCATCTCCTTCCCTTCAGGATGTATTTTTGACACATGCATCCACATTCTTTGCCAAGTTCGCTCATCAATAGGGAAGCCACTTTTATTCACATAGAAAAGCACTCCACCATCTTTTTCATCTTCCTCGCGGGTAGATCTGCTGACGTTGTTGTTCGGAGCAGTTGTCGGGTGTACACCTGCACTGTTACCCGCTTTTGCGCAGCTTTGCTTGCCAGCTTTACCACCAAAGCTATGGCCATTGGCGCCTGTCATGTTGGTAATACCCTGCCCGTGATTCCCTAATTCCAGGACTGTGCTCACTCACCTACGACGGATTCATCGCAAAGAGGTTATTTTAAATTATTGCTTCCAAATTCCACGGAGTTGCTACGCCGACCATTTCCATTATTTCCCTCTGTAATGCCCGTCTCCGCCCTGCCTACCGCTAACCATTTTTTTGTTACTCCGTTACCGGCAGACTGCAAGTTTCACTCATTGAAGGAGGTAGGGGTGGTCACACATCACCCACGTGGTTTCATTGGCTGCTGCCTCCGAATGGAAGGGTGGGACTTACATTCCAGACAACGTTATTGGCTGTGACTTGATTATAAGGCGGAGATAGAAGTGAATAACTAAAAATAAATTACCATTCCTTTTCAATCCCGAGTACAGTATGATCTCGCGACGCACGGTGGATATGACTGAGGTCTCCATATGAGGGTCGACCTGAGTTCATTGTAATGGGTCTGTGCTACTGCCACCCCCTGGCATCCTCTTAAGTCAAGCAATTATTTTATGCAGGCTCCTCTCGTATATACTTCAGCACGTTACAGGTGCTATTGCCCCTCAGAAAGGAATAATAGTCTGATGGCATTTCTGTGAACTGGAACTGCATTACTAAACCGGCAGGCTCAGATCAGGTTATGCTTTTTTTAAGTCTGGGAGAGTGTTTAAGTGACATGTGACCAACAGGCAAAATAAAGTCAGGTTGCATAGATACCCGTCGATCTACACTGTGGCGATTCAAAGTAACTTCTCAAATGTTGTGAGAATACAGTATCTATTTGCATTCAGAGGCATTGCCCGCCAAATTGGAAGCACCCTATGGACGGGAGAAAATCCACTCTAAACTTCCAATCCCTTTATCCTGATCCTGTGTGCTCTTGTTTGATGTCTATTATTGTTTCCTATAAAAAGTTTTCTAGCATCTGGCCTGGTTTGTAGGAATTAAAAAACGGCTTTCTAATCCACAGCAAAATGATAAGGTTTCTTCTGTTACAGGTGTTACAAATAAATCTGTTCATTCATGGATAAAGAAAGATTTGAGGGTCAGGCATGACTGGAGAGGAGCGAAACTTCTTACTTAAACTGCACATTAGCAAAATTACACTTTAGTTTGGAGAACAGATTTGAGCACTGAGAAACCATTCTAAATATTTGCATTGCATTCTTTACAAAATATTAGGCAGTCATCGCCAGATGAGTAAGCATTTCCTCCAACTGAATATTAGAAAGACTAAAGCCATTATCATAGAATCATAGAAAACCAACAGCACAATACAGGCCCTTCAGCCCACAATGCTGTGCCGAACATGAACTTACTTTAGAAATTACCTAGAGTTACCCATAGCCTATTTTTCTGAGCTCCATGTACCTATCCAGGAGTCTCTTAAAAAACCCTATCATGTCTGCCTCCACCACCGTCACCGGCAGCCCATTCCACGCACTCCCACTCTCTGCGTAAAAAAACTTACCCCTGATATCTCCTCTGTACCTACTTCCAAGCACCTTAAAACTGTGCCCTCTCATGATAGCCATTTCAACTCTGGGAAAAAGCCTCTGACCAACCACATGATTATAGCTTAGCTGTGATCTAACCTCATGTATAAAAAACTATTACAGAACCACAGGCCTGCACCAGCTCTCTATGAAACAAATCCATCCAGCTCCATTTCTTGGTTCTTTCCCTGATATTTTTCCCCTTAAATTATCTATTCAATTCGCTTTTAAAAGGCATGATTGAAACTGCTTCCATCACCTTATAGGCAGTGAAATCTTGATCATGGTTCCCAGCCAATTGGGAAAGTGCTTTGTCAGGTCAGCATTGGTTTCACTGGTGAACATTTGAAATCTGTGCCACCCTCTTCTCAGTCATTTCACCATTTTTCACCTTGTGTTTACCTTTGAAGGTTTTGAATATTTTTACTTAATTCATTCTAAAACTTCTTAGCTCCAATAACAACATTCCAAGTTTCTCTAATCTAACCACATAATTGAAATCATGAATTCCCAGGGCTATTTAACTTCATTCTTTTTCACAAATCCCATTCCCTAGTCATCTTCCATCTGGCAACTGTGTGAATATGAACCAGACAGTCTGCAAGCTTGCTGTCATATTTAACACAGAATTGACTCTCAGACCAGGTAACCAGGACTTTACTAAGATCACTCATTTCAAACTCTGTAACATCCAACGCCACCCCAACCTCAACTTACCTGCTGCTGAAACGCCTTTGTATCCCCACACTTCACTAGTCCATTGGCCAGGTCCCAATTCATATCAAGTCCACTCATCCATCAACCATGACAAGCACTGGCAAACCTAGTTATTAGCTTTGTTTTCAATTTTCTTTCTGCCCCTCCTTATCAAATGCCCGACTACACCCATATAAGTCTCTGAGATTTCAGTTCTCCCTTGTACATTTGTGAATGCAATTGCTCCAATTTTGTTTTCAGTTGCTAAGGCCCTATCTTCAGGAATTCCCTCCATTAACCTCTCCACTTACCTGTTTCTCCTATAAAGTGCTCCTTCAACTTACTTTTTGATCTTGATTATTTGTCCTAATGTGAGTCAGCAACAATTTTTTAACGCTCCTGTCTTCCATGATGTTCATTGGAATATTATTGCTACATTAAAAAGCATAATTTAAATATAATTGTTATTTCTGAATGGTGCCAAGCATCTTTGTCGAATGATTCATCACAGATTATCCAGCCTTTATGTGCTTTTCCATGGTCTTTGAAAGAACAATCCATTTAATCACCCTACCTGCTTTTTAAAAATTTTATTCCACACTTCCAAGGCCCATCATTACAACTGATGCTATCCCCAAAATAGTTCAATTCAATGGATGAGTACATTGAATCTATTCACCAACCCTTCTGCCCTGGAAACATTTTCTCTTTCTTAAAGTTATCAAAACATATGATGTTGAACACCTTACTTTGATAATCCTACCTTCCACACGTTTCTGGAATAACTTCTTTATATGGGAAAGGTTCTTCCATCTCAATTGGAAGTCATTCCAATTTTATAGGAATAGCTTTTTTAGGAGAGATGTTTTTAGGCAGAGATGTTAGTCTGCTAAAACAAGAGCCAGTGCCCATCAGCTAGCGCGAGGTTGATGGATGACGGGACCTGGTATGAATTAGGGCATGGGCAATGGAGTTTGGGATTAGATCCAGGAGTTCCCACCACCATAAAATATAAACATGTCTGTCAAATTTTCTACTACTCTGATTTTAACCACAAACAAGACCACACCATCTGCCACCACCACATCATTTCATATCAAGTATCCTCTTCCATCTCTGTGACTCTGCATGTCAGATCACAACAAAATCATCCTACAATAAAAGTGCATTCGATCAGTCATTCTCCATTCTGTGTTCCCTTTGTCTCTTCTTCCATTATCTTATTTCCAGTGGTATACTTTGGACATGATACTGTGGTTCTAACATGAGCAAATGCAGAGTTAAAGAGCTTAATGTTCTTTATTTGAATCACATTGAATTTGCAGCAAGCTGGATGAGTTGATGGCACGCAGATAGCAACATATGAGTGTGATGTGAGAGCTATTACAGAAGTATGGTTGCAGGGTGATCAGGACTGGGTTCACAGGCCAAAGGGGAAAGGTGGCATTGTTAATCAAGAAGGTACCAGAGCAGTTCTGAGTCATTATAAAGAGGCAGTGGATAGTAACATAGAATCAGTTGGATTAAAATCATGAAAAACTGTGAATAAAGAGACTGGTGGGGTAATCTATAGACCTCAAAAGTGTAACTTCCGTAGATCAGAGCTTAAATGGGGAAATATTAAGGGCATGGTTGAAGGGGCCTGCAATCTATATATTGAATCGAATACACTGGCAGGAGTATTATAGGAGAAGGATTTCTGGAGTGCTTAAAGAATTGCAGTACATTGTAGAGCCTACCTGTTAATGAGTTATTTGCAATATACTCTTAGGTAATGAATCAGATTCACTGGCATGTGTTGTGAAATTTGTTAACTTAGCAGCAGCAGTACAATGCAATACATGATAATACAGAAAAAAGGTAAATCAATTATGGTAAGTATATATGTATTAAATAGTTAAAATAAAAATAGTGTAAAAACAGAAATAATAATAAAAAAGTGAGGTAGCGTTCAATGTCCATTTAGGAATCTGATGGCAAGGGGAAGTAAGCTGTTCCTATATCACTGAGTGTGTGCCTTCAAGATTATGTACCTCTTTCCTGATGGGAAGAGAAGAGGGTAGCTCCTAGGTCATCAGGTTCCTTAATAATGGACACTGCCTTTCTGAGGCACTGCTCCTTGAAGATGTCTTGGATACTACAAAGGCTAGTACCCAAAGGTGGAACTGATTAATTTTACAACTTTCTGTAGCTTCTTTCTATCCTGTGCAGTAACACTTCCCCCCCACCACCCCCCATGCCAGACAGTGATGTAGCCTGTCAAAATGCTCTCCATTCTGTAGAAGTTTTTGAGTGTTTTAGGTGACAAACCAAATCTCCTCAAAGTCCAAATGAAATATAGCCTCTGTCTTGCCTTCTTTATATCTGCATCAATATGTTGTAACCAGGTTAGATCCTCAGAGATCTTGACACCCAGGAACTTGAAATTGTTCACTCTCTCCACTTCTGATCCCTCTATGAGGACTGGATTGCATTTCCCCATCCTCCCCTTTCTGAAGCCCACAATCAGCTCTTTGGTCTTACTGACACTGAGTGCAAAGTTATTGCTACAACACCACTCAACCAGCTGGTATATCTTGCTCCTGTACACCCTTTCGTCTCTATCTGAGATTCTGCCAACTATGGTTGTATAATCAGCAAATTTATAGATGGTAATTGAGCTATACCTAGCCACACAGTCATGGGAATAGAGAGACAGTCATGGGAATAGAGAGAGTAGGGCAGTGGGCTAAACCCACATCCCTGAGGTGTGCCAGTGTTGATCGCCAGCAAGGAGGAGATATTATTACCAATCCACACAGATTGTGGTCTTCCGGTTGGTAAGCTGAGGATCCAATTGGAGAGAAAGGTACAGAGGCCCAGGTTCTGTAAGTTCTCAATCAGGATTGTGGGAATGATGGTGTTAAATGCTGAGCTATAGCTGATGAACAGCATCCTGACAAAGGTGCTTGTATTGTCCAAGTGGTCTAAAGCCGTGTGAAGAGCCACAGAGATTGCGTCTGCTGTTGATCTATTGTAGCGGTAGGCAAATTGCAGTGGGTCCAAGTTCTTGCTAAGGCAGGAGTTCAGTCTAGCCATGACCAATCTCTCAAAGCACTTCATCACCATTCATCACTGTAGCTGAGAGTGCTATTGGATGATAGTCATTAAGGCAGCTTACACTACTCTTCTTAGGCACTGGTATAATTGTCGTCCTTTTGAAGCAGGTGGGAACGTCGATGCTCCTGCCAGTTGGTTGATACAAGTTTTCAGAGCCTTACCATGTACTCCATTTGGGCCTGCCACCTTGTGAGGATTCACACCCTCCTGAAAGACAGCCTAACATCGGCCTCTGAGACAGGGATCACAGGGTCACCAGGTGTAGTGCAGTTATATTCTCCCTTTCAAAGAGGGCATAAAAGGCATTGAGCTCAACTGGTAGTGAAGCATCGCTGCCATTCATGCTGTAGGGTTTCGCCTTGTAGGAAGTAATGCCCTGCAAACCCTGCCAGAGTTGATGTGTATCCGATGTTCCCTCCAGCCTCACTCAGAAATGTTTCTTTGCTCTTGAAATAGCCCTCCACAAATCATAACTGGTTTTCTTGTACAGACCTGGTTTGCCAGACTTAAATGCCACAGATCTAGTCCTCAGCAGATGACAAACCCTCTGGTTCATCCATGGCTTTTGGTGTGGGAATGAAAGCAAGTTTTCATAGGCACACACTCATCCACACAGGTTTTAATGAGGGAGGATTACCGAGTTAAAGACCCCTCGGGGATAGTGAGCACAATATGATAGTGTATGGAGGAACACCATAAAAAGCGTCTTCATTTGAATTAAATGTAATTGTGATGGTATGAAGGAGGAGTTCCCTAAAGTGGTCTGGGTAAACAAGTTAAGAGATACACTCAGTCAATGCTTTATTAGCGACCTCCTGTCTGTGGTCTTCTGCTGCTGTACCCCATCCACTTCAAGGTTCAACATATTGTGGATTCAGAAATACTCTTCTGCACACCACTATTGTATCACAAGGTCATTTGAGTTCCTGTCACCTTCCTGTCAACTTGAACCAGTCTGACCATTCTCCTCAGACCTCAATCATTAACAAGGCATTTTTGCCCACAGATCTGCCACTCACTGGATGATTTTTTGTTTTATGCACCATTCTCTCTAAAGCCAGGTGAAAGTCACTTGGATCACACTTCTTCCACATTTGGATTTCTTTTCTGAATAACAATTGAATGTCTTGACAATGTCTGCATGCTTTTATGCATTGAGTTGCTGCCACATGATTGGCTGATGAGATATGTGCGTTAGTGAGCAGCTGAGCAGGAGTAGCTAATAAAATGGCCACTGAGTGTAGGTTAGCGGAAGAATAGTGGCAGATATCCAAACAGCAGGGCTATAGTGCTCAACAAGAGTTTATCTATATCAAAAAGGGTGATTCCATGAGGAGAAGACTATTATCTATTGCTAAAAAAAGAGGTAAAAGAAAATGTTAATTGAACACCTAGTTATGCAACGTTTAACTCTCCCACCATTCATTAAACGCTCTCTTCTATTTTGTACATTTACATGATGCGCTGCCACAAGAAAGCAGCATCCATCATCAAAGACCTCAGCTTCCAGGCCATCCCTCTTCTCACTACTACCAAATGGGCAGGAGGTACAGAAGCCTTAGTAGACATCCCACCTCTCCTGGAAGTTCCGGGAGTCTCCTGCATATTGATAGTGGCTCCCTGATGCCCGCAAATTATATACAATATCCTGGAAATCGATTTTTTTTCAGAGCGAGCGAGTGACAGGGAGAGGGAGAGGGAGAGAGGGAGAGGGAGAGGGAGGGAGGGAGAGGGAGATGGAGAAAGAGAGAGAGCGCGAGTGACAGACGTAGCAAGAGAGCGACAGAGAGATCATCCTGATTGGTCTCTCTCTGTGCTAAGTAGACCTATCAGTTTTCTCTGTGGGCAGGCTTTACAGTCGACCGCTCTCTCTCTTTCATTGTCCATCAGTTCAGTTTAGTGTCCTGCAGCGCCATGGCAGAGTGCTCCAAAAAAAGAAAATATAAAACGTACTTCACCCCAGACTACACTAAAGTGTACCCCTGCCTAATAGGGGTCAAAAATAATGACAGTGTTGCTCGCTGCTCTGTTTGCAACAGTGACTTTTCTATTGCCCATGGTTGGTTAAAATGACTGCAAAAGACATGTTGAGGTGAGTTTAACAGGTGTTATTGGTTCATTAGCATAGCTAACGCTATTTAAACTAGCTGGCTAGCTGCTAAGGAGCTACTCTATTGATGTCCTATGTGATGAGGCCAAACTCCTGCTTTCTTAATTATTTCATTGTAACCCCTTTTCATGCTCTCTCTTCTCTATATTCCTAAACTCTGTATTCCTAAACACTGTGTTCCAAAATCTGGAAAAATCGGAATTTCAGAACACGTCTGGTCCCGAGCATTCCGGATAAAAGAATCTCAACTGTATAAGTACATACTTTAATGTCATATTTTCTGCATATACCTAACTTGGTTTACAGATTAAACAAAATCACTAAACAAAGTATTACATAAGACAATACAATAAGGACATACCTTATGCTTTTATTTCTTTTAGGGACCACAACATATTAGGGAGGCTAAGCGCAGGGAAGGCTGCTCAAGTATTTCACAGTTCTTTTCAGCAGAAAACCAAAGTCTGACAGAGAAGGTCACTAGAGCTGAGGCGTACTTTACATCTTTCATTGTTGAGCATAACCTGCCATTCCAGGTGTGTAAGCACACAGGCAAGCTATTCAGGAAAGTGTTTCCTGATTCAGAAATAGCAAAAAACTCTGCCTGCTCATCAACCAAGACAGCAGCTGTTGTGAACATGGCACTGGAACCTGAATGTTCAGAGGATCTGTACAAGTTCATCCGAGCAGGAAAAAAAGGCCATACAGTCTTTTGGTTGACGAAAGCAACGATATCATGTGTGAGAAGGAATGTGCCATTTTAGCCAGGTACTAGAATGAAACACAGGATAAGGTAACAGTTGGATTTGTAGACATGCCAATGTGCAATGACACCAAAGCAGAAAACATATTCAACTGCATTGCATCATCCATGCATGACAAAGGCCTTGAACGGTCTAATTGTGTAGGATTTAGCAGTGACAACTGCAATGTGATGATTGGCAAAAACGACTCTGTCTTATCAAGAGTGAAAGCACAGGCCCTTCATATTTACAGCGTTGGCTGTCCAAGTCACCTGGTCAACATTTGTGCCAAAATTTCTGCTAAGGAGCTCTCAGTGTCACCTGAAGAACGGCTCATTGACATCTGCTACCACTTTGAGAGAAGTTCCAAACGAAGAGAAGACCTAAAACAGTTTCAAGAGTTCTGCAATGTTGCCCAGCAGAGAGTACAAAAGCATTGTCCTACACACTGGCTTTCTTTAGGAAAAGGTTTGGACCATCTGCTCCACCAATGGCCAGCCTTTATTTCATATTTTTTTTCGGATTATGAAGACACACAGTCCTCTTTTATTGTCATTTAGTAATGCATGCATTAAGAAATGATACAATATTTCCTCTGGTGTGATATCACAAAACACAGAACAGACCAAGACTGAAAAAAAACTAACAAAACCACATAATTATAACATATAGTTACAACAGTACAACAATACCATAACTTGATGAAGAAGTCCATGAGCACAGTAAAAGTTCAAAGTCTCTCAAATGCCCCACATCTCACGCAGACGGAGAGAAGGAAGAAAAACGCTGCTTCTCTCTCCTCCTGTTTAATTTTGAGTCAAAGAGTGAGATTCAGAAGTCATCTCATATTCAGAAGAGGCTGAAAGACCCCCAAATGAAAATATACACATGCTTTCTCCATAATGTCACACAATGTTTTGACAAATTCAATTCACCTATCCTCTTCAAGTTGGATCAGAGTGCAGAAGAGCTCCTGCATGACGTAGCAAGCAGATTTATTGAGCCAAAGGTATTGAGAGAACAGAACATTCAGGAGATACACTGAAATTCTCCACCCAGATGAAAAGCTTTTTATTGGGTACTTGGCCAGGAGGCAGTTGCTAAGCGAGGAAGCACAAGAGATCACCCCTTACAAGACAAAGCAGTTCTTCAAAGATGCCAGAGGATTCTATGTCAGGAGCTTTCAAAAAATCTTGGAGAAGTTCCCAATGAGAGACCAAATCTTGAAAAATCTGTCAGTGATCAATACAGAGAGCCAAGATGAGGTGAATCCAGAGCAGGTTCTCACTTTGGCAGAGAGATTTCCAAATGTGATCAAGGCAGATGCAAGAGAACAGCTCCACTTGGAAGTCCTGGATTATGTCTCAACTATTCACAGTAACAGAAATATTGACCAGGGGTGCCCAAACTTTTGCATGCCACTGTGTATGTATGTATGTGTACATATATATGTGTGTGTGTGTATAAATAGTTTCAATATGTGATCAAATAAATTGTTGTGTTCTTTCATAATCAAATGTCCTGTATTCATACACCCTAGGAGATCGGCCGGGAGGGGTGGGGATGGCGATTTGGGGTTGCGGGGGGGGCGGGGATGGTGGTGCTACCTCCCTGAAATGAGTTTTGCAGGGCTGGTTTCTGCCTTGGGTCCCACGCCACCAGGTTCAGGAATAGTTATTACCCTACAACTATCAGGCTCCTGAACTGGCATGGATAATTCCATTCACCACTACTCTGAACCAGAGAACTGGGAAAATGTTAAAATCCACCGCAAGAACCTGCAAAGAGTTGTGGACACAGCTCAGCACATCACGGAAGCCTGCCTCCTCTCCATGGACTTTGTCTACACATCTTGCTTCCATGGTAAAGCAGCCAGCATAATCAAAGACACAGACAGAAGAGATTCTGCAGATGCTAGTAATCTTATGCGACACATACAAAATGCTGGAGAAACTCAGCAGTTCAGGAAGTATGCATGGAGGGGAATATACAGACGACATTTTGGGCCAGATCCTCCATCAGTTTGGAGGCTACCCAGAAGGAATATAAGGTGCGAAGTTCAGCCTCATCACAGCAGTAGAGCAGGACATGGACAGATCTGTCAAAATGGGAATGGGAAGTCAAATTGAAATGGCTGGCCTCCCAGAAGACCCTGTCTTTTGCAGCAAACAAAGCAAAGGTGCTCGGCAATGTGGTCCCCAATCTGCATCAGGTCTCACCAATGTAGAGAGTAAACAAAGACAGTCAACGTTTCAGGCCGAGACCCTTCATCAGGACTGGAAAAAAGAGATGAGAAGTAGAGTAAGAAGGTGGGGGGAGGGGAGGAAAAAAGGACAAGGTGGTAGGTGGCAGACGGTAAGTGATATGCGAAATCCGGAGAGGGAGAGCGGTGAAGTAAAGAGCTGAGAAGTCTTGGCCTGAACCATTGACTGTTCATTCTTTTCGATAGATGCTGCCAGACTTGCTGAGTTCCTCCAGCATTTTTTATGTATTACTCTGATTTCCAGCATCTGCAGATCATCTCTTGTATGTAATGAATTGATTTGTTTGAACAGTATGCAAGCCATGTTGGGCACATGGCCAAGTGGTTAAGGCGTTCGTCTAGTTACCTCAAGGTTGCTAGTTCAAGCCTCACTTGTGGCAGTGTGTTTGTGCCCTTGAGCAAGGCACTTAATCACACATTGCTCTAGTCTGTGCGAGGAGTGGCGCCCCACACAGACTTCCAATCTGCGCCTTGTAAGGCATGAAAATGCCCGACACAGACCTCTCATGGTCTGAGTCAACGTTCCCTCCCCTCCCCTCCCCTCCAAGCCATGTGACAATAATAAACCAATTCCAATTCCAAGACACCAAAGTCAATAATCAAAGAAGAAATAGTTAATCGTTTAGGAAAGCTGAACGTAACTAAACCTAGTTAACATGGTTCATGAAAAGTTTATGAAATCATGTTTGACAAATTGCTTGACTCCTTTGAAGAGGTTACAGGGAGGATTTATAGAGGGAACATAATTAGATTTCTAAACTGTTGTTAACAAGGTATCTCATCGGAGGATGATGCTGAAATTAAAGCTGCATGGTATCACAGGGATTGGAAGCTGGCTGTCCCATAGAAAAGAGAACATTGGAATGAGTGGATCATTTTTCAGCTGGAAAAGGATTGGTTCGCAATCGTTCATCATTTATATTAATAGCCTAGAGGAAGGAGCAGCACGTAAGGTTTCTAATTTGGCCAGTGATACAAATTTGTATGTGATAAGGATACTGTGATTCTGCAATGGTATATAGATAGTCTGACTGAGTGGGGAAAAGACTGGCAAATAGAGTTTAATATGGAGAAAGGTGAGGTCATACACTTTGGTAGCAGAAATTAAAAAGCACACTATAATCTAAATGGAGAGAGACCGCAAGTAAATAATTATAGAGGAATCCAAGAGTTCTTGTGCACAAATCACAAAAAGCTGCTAGGCAGGTCCAGCAGGTAACTAAGAATCATACAACGTTTTGGCCCTCATTGCAAAGGGGTTGGATTTTTTAAATAAGGAGGTTTTATTGCAATGGTACAGGTGTTGGTGAGGCACTGCCACAAAGTTAGCAAATTTAATGAAAGCAAGTACTAATTTTAGAGGCATGAACAAAGGAGGCTCACCTGTCTAATTCTTGGGGTAAGAGGGTTGTCCCACCAGTACAGACTAAATAGCTTTGCTCTGTATTCATGAAGTCATAGAAACAGGCCTGAAACGTTGACTATTTATTCCCCTCCATAGAGGCTGCCTGACCTGTTGAGTTCCTCCAGCATTTTGTTTGTGTTACTTTGGATTTCCATCTAGTCTGTGCCCACTTGTTTTTCTGCCTAGTATCATCTACCCGCACCCAGACCAGATTTAAGTCCGTAGACACCTCAAAATTGCCACACAAGTTGATGAGGTTGTTACGAAGGTGTATGGTGTGCTGGTCTTCAGGGGATTAATTTCAAGAACTGCGAGGAAATGTTACAGTTCTGTAAAACTCCAGTTAGATCACATTTTTGTGTGGTCTTGTGTTGTGCTGGTTTGTGAGTACTGTGCTCACTTTTGGACACTTCATTATAGGAAGCACGTGGAAGCTTTAGAAAGAGTGCAGAGGGTATTTACCAGGGTGTTGCCTGTATTAAAGAACATATCATACGGGGAAAGGTTAAGCAAGCTAGGGCTTTACCCTTTGGAGCTGTGACAGCAGAGAGATGACTTGATAGAGGTGTATAAGATTCTGAGATGCATAGAGTGGACATCCAAGACCCTTACAAACATGAGAAAATCTGCAAATGCCGGAACTCCAAAGCACCACCCACAAAATACTGGAGGAACTCAGCAGGTCAGGCAGCATCTATGGAAAAGAGTAATCAGTCAATGTTTCAGGCCAAGACATCGGGCTGTCCCGATGAAGGGTCTTGGCCCGAAATGTCGTCTGTTTACTCTTTTCCATAGATGCTGCCTGCCGAGTTCCTCCTACATTTTGTGTGTATATCCAGGACATTTATCCCCAGAATATAAGAAAAATGGAGGGTTATAGGCTAAGAGGGATGGGTTATATTGGTCATGAAGTAGACTTATACAGGTCGGCTCAACATGGTGGGCCAAAAGGCCCATTCTGTGCTGTACTGTTCTGTAAAATATGTCTTCTTTGTCACCTTATCTACTTGTGTAGCTACATTCAATGGATTATAGACCTGAATCCCAAGACCCCTTTGTACCTCAATGCTAATAATGGGTCTACCATTAACTGTAGACTGCCATTTTGACTTCCCAAAGTGCACCACCTCACACTTGACAGACTAAACTCCTTTTTTGCCTATGTCTGTCATTAATCTGTATTCCACTGTATTATTTGATAGGCTTTTATTCTATCCACAACTCCACAAGCCTTGGTGTCATCTGCAAATTTACTACTCCACCTGTCCACATTTTTATCCAAATCATTGGTATAATCACAAACAACTGAGGTCCCAGCACCAGTCCTGTGCGGTGTGGAATATCTCACTGAAAGCACCTTTCCTTTTAAGTCCATTGAAAATCACTCATTATGTGAATTTTTCTACATGCATGGTAAATATGTTCATAATCAGTTCTTTCTCTTTTCATTTTACCAATCTTATTATTATCTCTCAGCCTCCTGTTCTGATAAATGGTTACAACTCAAAATAACCCAAGTTGTCTCTGCATTTATACTAAACTTCCATCTATTTCAAACAATTGCTATTTTTATTTCAAAGTTCTAGGATTTGAAAATTTCATTTTATATGTGGCTTAAATATTTAAGCTTGTTGGGCATACTCTTAAACTCTATTTTATACAGCACACACATATAGACTGTAGGGCATTTATCAGTCATTTTCTCTACTTATCTTGGCATCTTTCTAAAATACTAAAATACTGTAGTTCTCTTATTATGGAATAGTTGATAAAGGATAGACGTTCTCAGAATCAGAATTGGGTTTATTATCACTGGCATGTGATGTGAAATTTGTTAACTTAGCAACAGCAGTACATAATATAGAAGAAAAAAACAAAAAATAAAATAATAATAACAATGATAAGTAAATCAATTACAGTATACGTACATTGAGTAAATTAAAAATCATGCAAAAACAAAATTACTATATATTTTAAACAGTGAGGTAGTGTCCAAGGGTTCAATATTCATTTAGGAATCGGTTGGCAAAGGGGAAGAAGCTGTTCCTGAATTGCTGAGTGTGTGTCTTCAGGCTTCTGTACCTCATCCCTGATGGTAACAGTGAGAAAAGGGCATGCCCTGGGTACTGGAGGTCCTTAATAATGGACGCTGCCTTTCTGAGACACTGCTCCTGAAGATGTCCTGGGTACTTTGTAGGTAGAAAGGTAAAAAGCAAAAAGTAGGGCCTTGAGCATCAGTGCAGGGTCAATGTTGTTCACAAATCATAATCACTTTTAGAATTGGAATCAATAAATGCACTTTAGTCACTGCATTACAGGAAGGACGTGGAGGCTTCAGAGTAGATGCAGTAGTGGTTTACCAGGATGATGCCTGAGTCAAAGGGCATGTGCTGAAAGGAGAGGCTGCATAAATTTGGGTTGTTTTCCCTGGACTGGCAGTGGCTGATAAATTTTATAAGATTATGAGAAGTATAAATAGAATAGACAAACAGTACCTTTTCCCCAGGGTCCAAACACCTAAAGAGCTGCTTTTAAGATGAAAGGGGATAAGTTCAAGGGAGATGCGTAGAGCAAGATCTGCTACACAGAGAGTAGTGAGTGCCTGAACTGCGCTGGCAGGGTAGTAGTGGTGGTAAATATGATTGAGGTATTTAAGAGGTTCTAAGATAGGCACATGAATATGCAGTGAATGGAGGGATATGGAGGATGCAGAAGTGTTTAGTTTAGTTAGGCAGTTTAATTAGTTTGGCATAACAATATTGTTTAATGTTTTCATTTCTAAATTTGCACAATACATCAAATAAGAGGGGAGGCCAGTGATGGTGACAGCCAGTTAATTTCCTATCATTGCCGAGGAACCATTATAAAAAATAAGCTGACTTGTGCATTTAAATGTTAAAATAATTTTGTTATTGTGGATGGCATAGCAATAAGCAGGTAGAGCGCCCGCCTGCCTCTCAGTGACAAAAATCTGCTTTCAATGTTGAACATGGGTGTTGCCTACCTGGAGTCTGCATATTCTCCCTGTGATTAGGAGTTTGAGGAGATCCAGCACGTCACCTAAGACTTGAGTAAATTTCTGCAGATGTGCCATCGAGAGTATTCCCACAGGTCAGCTCCAAGGTCCATTCTCGGCACGGTTCCTCAAACATGATACATACGGTGAGTCACAAGAATTTGCTTTTCATCAGTTGTTTCACATTTCTACTGGTGACATCACCATCTGGTACAGAGGCACTATTGGGAAAGAGCTGCAGACCCAGCCAGATCCACCACAGGAACGAGTCTCCCCGCCACTCAGGACATCTTCAAAAGGCAATGCCTGAAGAAGACAATAACCACCATGAAGGATTCTCACCATTCAGGACATGCCCTCTTCTGAGTATTATATTCAGGGAGGTTTCAATTATCCTGAAGACACACACTCAACATTTTAGAAACAGCTTCTTCCCTTCTGCCATCAGATTTCTGAACAGCCCATGAACAGATGAACACAACCTGACTATTGTGCTCGCTCTTTCCACTATTTATTTATTTTTTATATATTCTTATTGTAATTTATGGTGATATTTAATATCTTGCACTGTACTGCTTCTGCAAAGTATGACACTCATCAGTGATAATAAACCTGATTCTGACCGTATAAGTTTACCCCCAGAGATCAGATTTCCTCCCACATCCCAAAGACATACAGGTCTACTGTAATGTGCAGCTACGTAATAGAATTTGAAGGGAATTGACAGGAATATGGGAAGATTAATAAATGGTCGATGATTAGCATGGAATCAATAGGCTGAAGGTTCTGATTCTGTCTCTCTTTGACTCATGATATAATTATGAGATAATTTCTAGTTCAAAATATGGGAATTATTAAAAGAAAAGAACATAAGTAAGAATGAGGAGCAACATGATCTAGAATGCAAATGCAGAAATCTCTTCAGTAAGACCAGCTGGTGGCGCAGTGACATTAGGGGCCGGACTACGGGGTGAAGGTTCGTGAGTTCGAATCCAGTCGGGCCGCTCCCGGGCACACTTTTCGTCCGTGCCGGGTTGAGTGTCGAGCTTGCAACTCGGCCTTGTAAAAAAAACTGCGCTGTGAGAAGGACGTGGGGGACCACTCACAGAATCTTTCCTCCAAGACAACCACTTGAAAAGAGGGTGCCGAGACTCTGGGAGAGTATGGCACTCAAAAAAAAAGATCACTCAAAATAACCCTGCAAATTTAACCTTGGTTAGACAACTTCATTGCATGGAGCATTAATTTGAGAAGACAACACACATCAAAGTTGCTGGTGAACGCAGCAGGTCAGGCAGCATCTCTAGGAAGAGGTACAGTCGACGGTTCAGGCCGAGACCCTTCGTTTGAGAAGACCATAGGTTTCAATACTAAGTGGTAGTGTGCTCTATAAACAGTCAAACTTGCCAGCACTAAAAGACCTCAGAGCCATGGATATTGTTTTTTGAATCAAATCCACTCTGGCATACACTGGGTGATCTTTAACATGTCCACTACCCTTTTAATAAAGAAGTGTAACCTGATTTAAAACCAAATGTCAGGCAGTCTGTGAAGGTTACTGTTTCAGACCACTGACCTCTATCAAAGCAGAGGAAATGTTATTGATCTGAAAAATGATCTTTTCACTGAAGCAGCTAAGGCAGCAAAGTGTTTTCACCATTTTCTCTGTGTTGTTTTAATCTTACTGTCTTGTTCTGAATTTGCCATCGGGGCAAATAATCTGTTAAATCTTTTAATCATCTTCAACTCTCAAATTAGTTCACTACTTAATCTTGTTTACTCAAAAGAATACAAGCCCATTCTGTACAACCTTTCTCATGATTTAACCCCTTTATCCGCAGTCGCATTCCAATGAATCTACACCAGTGATTCAATATAGTCTTTGACGTGACTGAGCTAAATGCAGTACCCAAGCTACAACCTAAGCAGAACTTCGTGCAGCGGTAGCTGTACTAACTCTCTAAATGGAACTCCGTTCTCCAATAGCTGTAAACAGAGTTTTATGCATCTGTATCTGTACTGTCCATCTAAACAGAAGTTTGTACACCTGTAGTTGTACAGTCAATCAAGATGAAGACTCAAGGCAGATTGCACTGCTACAGAACTTCTGATTGATCTTACGTAAAAATAAGTATATCCATGATTTGTTTGTGCAAGAACCTATAACTAGCTCTTTCCACTGGACCTCTTGGCTACTTATGGTTTAGGATAACGTTTGGATTTAAAAAGGCCATACCTTGAACTCTGCCATAACTTAATCTGTCTGTCTCTTTGTAACTTTTTATTCTTATCTGCAAATTAATTCCATAATGAAAATGATTTTTGGTATTTGGCTCATTCATCCTTCATCTAAATTCTGTAACACTGTTGAAAAACTATGGGGTCTTTCTAGGTACCTGGTAGAATACCACTGCCAGAGCCTGCCAAGTGGTGTATCTATAATCCCAACTCATCTCCCACCTCTGCACTAACTCAGTGTTGCCACCTTTTCCGTGTGCTTTTATTTCATGTGTGGAACCTTATCAAATGCCTTCTATAATTCTCCATGAGGACATCCACAGACTTAATATTAATGGGATTTTGAAGAGAATTTCAACTCAGTAGAAAATTATGCCCTTCAAAAAAAAACAATGTTCTTTGATCAGTAATTAACTGTGATGAAGGAGATCACTCAACCTACCTTGGTCTAAGATTGAGATCTCCTTCACCTCAATGAGCACCCTAACCTACTGAATGAATTTATAAGAAAAACTCACCAGGTACATCAGAAACTCAAATGAGAATGTGGAACTGAAGGATTAAAAGAAATTAGTATTATTAAAAAATACTAGAGACTGAAAGCTGGCAAATTACAAGGACTATATGATTTACATCCCAGAGCGTTGAAAGATATGGCTGTAGACAAAGTAGACTCATTCAAAATTCTATGGATCCTGGAATGACTCCCACATAATTGGGTGCTAGTACATGGCCCCACTAGTTAAGAAAAGATGGTGGTCAGCTAGGTAGAGGCAGGTGGCTGCAGATGCTGAAATCAGGAGCATAAAGAACTCTGGAGGAACTCACTGGGCTAAGGAGCATTTATGGAGGCAGAGGGATATTTGATATTTCTTGGTTCTTTCTCCCTTTGTTCACCTTGCTCATTTCCATCTACCCAAGTCTCACACTCCTATCCACGCGGTTTCCTCCCTTGGCCTACACTTCTTAACCCTCTCCATCCGGTTTTGTCTGCCCATCATTTCTCCCTTATTTGGTTCTACATCACCTTCCAGCCTTGATGAAGGGTCTCGGCCTGAAATGTGGACTGTTTACTATTTTCCATAGATGCTGCCTGGCCTGCTGAGTTCCTCCAGCATTTTGTATGTGTTGCTTAGATTTCCAGCAACTGCAGATTTTCTTGTGTTTGTTGACCTTCTAGCCTTTCACTCTACCTCCTCCCATCAGGTTCAATCTGTCTTTTTTTTTGTTTTCCCCCTTAGCTATTTCTACTCTCACCCATCAGCCTCTGCATTATCCCCACCTCACCTGTTCCACATCTCAGCCACCAGCCCTTGCCTCTTAACTCTGCTCATTACACCCCACCTTACCTGATTCTGCCTGCCAGCCAGCACCCCTCTCATGTCTTTATACTAATCATGGAATTATGACGTAGTGGCCATTACAGAGACTTGGCTGGCACCAGGGCAGGAATAAATTCTCAATATTCCTGGATTTCAGTTCTTTAAAAGGGACAGAGAGGGCGGAAAAAGGGGAGGAGGGTTGGCATTACTGGTCAGGGATACTATTACAGCCACAGAAAGGTTGAGTAATGTAGCAGGATCCTACTTTGAGTCAGTATGGGTGAAAGTTAGGAACAGGAAGGGAGCAGTTATTCTGTTGGGAGTATTCTATAGGCCCCCTGGTAGCAGCAGAGATACCGAGGAGCAGATTGGGAGGCAGATTTTGGAAAGGTGCAAAAATAACTGGGTTGTTATCATGGGCGACTTTAACTTCCCTAATATTGATTGGCATCTGATTAGTTCCAAGGGTTTGGACGGGGCAGAGTTTGTTAAGTGAGTCCAGGACGGATTCCTGTCACAGTATGTTGACAGGCCGACCAGGGGGAATGCCATACTAGATCTAGTATTAGGTAACGAACCGCGTCAGGTCACAGATCTCTCAGTGGGTGAACATCTGGGGGACAGTGACCACCATTCCCTGGCCTTTAGCATTATCATGGAAAAGGATAGAATCAGAGAGGACAGGAAAATTTTTAATTGGGGAAGGGCAAATTATGAGGCTGTAAGGCTAGAACTTGCGGGAGTGAATTGGGATAATGTTTTTGCAGGGAAATGTACTAAGAACATGTAGTTGATGTTTAGGGATCTCTTGCAGGATGTTAGGGATAAATTTGTCCCGGTGAGGAAAATAAAGAACCGTAAACACAAAATAATCTGCAGATGCTGGGATCAAAGCAACACTTACAGTATGCTGGAAGAATTCAGCAGGTCGGGCAGCATCAGTTGAAATGATGAGACAATGTACTGTAAGTGTCGCTGAGGAAAATAAAGAATGGTAGGGTGAAGGAACCATGGGTGACAAGTGAGGTGGAAAATCTAGTCAGGTGGTAGAAGGCAGCATGCATGAGGTTTAGGAAGATGGATCTATTGAGGAATATAGGGTAGCAAGAAAGGAGCTTAAGAAGGGGCTGAGACGAGCAAGAAGGAGGCATGAGAAGGCCTTGGTGGTAGGGTAAAGGAAAATCCCAAGGCATTCTTCAATTATGTGAAGAACAAAAGGATGACAGGAGTGAAGATAGGATCGATTAGAGATAAAGATGGGAAGATGTGCCTGGAGGCTGTGGAAGTGAGCGAGGTCCTTAATGAATACTTCTCTTTGGTATTCACTAATGAGAGGGAACTTGATGACGGTGAGGACAATATGAATGAGGTTGATGTTCTGGAGCATATTGATATTAAGGGAGAGGAAGTGTTGGAGTTGTTAAAATACATTAGGACGGATAAGTCTCTGGGGCCTGATGGAATATTCCCCAGGCTGCTCCACGAGGCAAGGGAAGACATTGCTGAGTCTCTGGCTAGGATCTTTATATCCTCGTTGTCTATGTGAATGGTACCGGAGGATTGGAGGGAGGCGAATGTTGTCCCCTTGTTCAAAAAAGGTAGTAGGGATAGTCCGGGTAATTATAGACCAGTGAGCCTTACGTCTGTGGTGGGAAAGCTGGTGGAAAAGATTCTTAGAGATAGAATCTATGGGCATTTAGAGAATCATGGTCTGATCAGGGACAGTTGGCATGGCTTTGTGAAGGGCAGATCGTGTCTAACAAGCCTGATAGAGTTCTTTGAGGAGGTGACCAGGCATATAGATGAGGGTAGTGTAGTGGATGTGATCTACACGGATTTTAGTAAGGCATTTGACAAGGTTCCACACAGTAGACTTATTCAGAAAGTCAGAAGGCATGGGATCCAGGGAAGTTTCGCCAGGTGGATTCAGAATTGGCTTGCCTGCGGAAGGCAGAGGGTCGTGGTGGAGGGAGTACATTCAGATTGGAGCGTTGTGACTAGTGGTGTCCCACAAGGATCGGTTCTGGGACCTCTACTTTTTGTGATTTTTATTAACGACCTGGATGTGGGGGTAGAACGGTGGGTTGGCAAGTTTACAGACAACACAAAGGTTGGTGGTGTTGTAGATAGTGTAGAGGATTGTCGAAGATTGCAGAGAGACATTGATAGGATGCAGCAGTGGGCTGAGAAGTGGCAGGTGGCGTTCAACCTGGGGAAGTGTGAGGTGGTACACTTTGGAAGGACAAACTCCAAGGCAGAGTACAAAGTAAATGGCAGGATACTTGGTAGTGTGGAGGAGCAGAGGAATTTGGGGGTACATGTCCACAGATCCCTGAAAGTTGCCTCACAGTTAGATAGGGTAGTTAAAGCTTATGGGGTGTTAGCTTTCATAAGTCAAGGGATAGAGTTTAAGAGTCGCGAGGTAATGATGCAGCTCTATAAAACTCTGGTTAGGTCACATCTGGAGTATTGTGTCCAGTTCTGGTCACCTCACTATGGGAAGGATGTGGAAGCATTGGAAAGGGTACAGAGGAGATTTACCAGGATGCTGCCTGGTTTAGAGAGTATGCATTATGATCAGAGATTAAGGGAGCTAGGGCTTTACTCTTTGGAGAGAAGGAGGATGACAGGAGACATGATAGAGGTGTACAAGATAATAAGAGGAATAGATAGAGTGGATAGCCAGCGCCTCTTCCCCAGGGCACCATTGCTCAATAAGAGGACATGGCTTTAAGGTAAGGGGTGGGGAGTTCAAGGGGGATATTTGAGGAAGGTTTTTTACTTAGAGACTGGTTGGTGCATGGAATGCACTGCCTGAGTCAGTGGTGGAGGCAGATACACTAGTGAAGTTTAAGAGACTGCTAGACAGGTATATGGTGGAATCTAAGGTGGGGGTTATATGGGAGGCAAGGTTTGAGGGTCGGCACAACATTGTGGGCCGAAGGGCCTGTACTGTGCTGTACTATTCTATGTATATGTTCCCTCTACCCTCTGTCCTGTGGCAGAGTCCACAGCTGAGGTGGAAGGAGAGGCCTGCACCGGCTCCGATTTCTTTCATTCTCAGAGTTGGTCCTTTTGCTTTCATAAATCAAGGCAGTAGCCATCTCCAACAGAAGTATAATCACCTATCTTTGACATTCATTAATATTACCATTGCCAAGTGCTCCTACGTCAAAATTCCAGGATCACCATTGACCAGCAACACAGATGGACCAGTCAAATAAATACAATGGCTGCAAAAGCAGGCTTAAGCCTGAGTATCCTGGGGCCTAAGGCCTTTCGAATGTCCATACATCCTGAGTGGAATGGAATACTCCACAGTTGAATTAGTGCAGTACCAATAGCTCACTGAAGCTCGGTAAGATTCAGGACAATGCTGTGTGCTCATTAGCACCCCGTCAAACTAACTAACTGTGCACTCCCTCCACCAGTGGCACATACGGACTCTCATATGTGTCATCTATGATATGCACTGCTGTTATTCACCCACACTATTCTGAGGGTTCCTCCCAAATCTGCAGCCTCTACCCACAAAATATAAGGGAAATGGGACCACCTGTATCTGTAGGTTCCTTTCCAAGTTCATAGAAAACCTACAGCACAATACAGGCCCTTCGGCCCACAATACTGTGTCGAACATATACTTACTTTAGAAATTACCTAGGGTTACCCATAGCCCCTTATTTTTCTAAGCTCCATGTACCTGTCCAGTAATCTCTTAAAAGACCCTATTACATCTGCCTCCACCACTGTCACTGGCAGCCCATTCCACGCACTCACCACTCTCTGTGTAAAAAACTAACCCCTGACATCTCCTCTGTACCTACGTCCAAGCACCTTAAAATTGTGACCTCTCATGTTAGCCATTTCAGCCCTGGGAAAAAGTCTCTGACTATCCACACGATCAACGCCTCTCATCATCTTGCACACCTCTAATCCTCCACCGCTCCAAGGAGAAAAGGCCAAGTTCACTCAATCTATTATCATAAGGCATGCTCCCCAATGCAGGCAACATCCTTGTAAATCTCCTCTGCGCCCTTTCTATAGTTTCCACATCCTTCCTGTGACCAGAACTGAGCACAGTACTCCAAGTGGGGTCTAACCAGGGTCCGACAAAGCTGTAACATTACCTCTCGGCTCTTAAACTCAATCCCAAGGTTGATGAAGTCAATGCACCATATGCCTTCTTAACCACTGTCAACCTGCACAGCAGCTTTGAGTGTCCTGTCCTATGGACAGGGACCCTAAGATCCCTCTGATCCTCCACACTGCGAAGAGTTTGCCCACTAATGCTATATTCTGCCATCATATTTGACCTACCAAAATGAACCACTTCACACTTATCTGGGTTGAACTCCACCTGCCACTTCTCAGCCCAGTTTTGCATCCTATCAATGTCCTGCTGTAACCTCTGACAGCCCTCCACACTATCCATAACACCCCCAACCTTTGTGTCATCAGCAAATTTACTAACCCATCCCTCCACTTCCTCATCCAGGTCATTTATAAAAATCGCAAAGAGAAGGGGTCCCAGAACAGATCCCTGAGGCACACCACTGGTCACTGGCCTAAATGCAGAATATGACCCGTCTACAACCACTCTTTGCCTTCTGTGGGCAAGCCAATTCTGGATCCACAAAGCAAGGTCCACTTGGATCCCATGCCTCCTTGCTTTCTCAATAACCCTTGCATGAGATACCTTATCGAATGCCTTGCTGAAATCCATATACACTATACCTGCTGCTCTACCTTCATCAACGTATTTAGTCACATCATCAAAAAATTCAACCAGGCTTGTAATGCACTACCTGCCTTTGACAAAGCTATGCTGACTATTCATAATCATATTATGCCTCTCCAAATGTTCATAAATCCTGCCTCTCAAGATCTTTTCCATCAACTTACCAACCACTGAAGTAAGACTCACTGGTGTATAATTTCCTGGGCTATCTCTACTCCTTTTCTTAAATAAGGGAACAACACCTGCAACCCTCCAATCCTCCGGAACCTCTCCTGTCCCCATTGATGATGCAAAGATCATTGCCAGAGGCTCAGCAATCTCCTCCCTTGCCTCCCACAGTAGCCTGGGGTACACCTCATCTGGTCCCGGAGACTTATCCAACTTGATGCTTTTCAAAATCTCCAGCACATCCTCTTTCTCAACGTCTATATGCTCAAGCTTTTCGATCTGCTGTAAGTCATCCCTACAATCGCCAGGATCTTTTTCCAAATGAAGCATTCATTTCTACTTAAGATAATGAAGTTTCCATTTAAACTATTACATCCTCTTCTCTTGATTCCATGTGTGCATGCAAATTTGAATGGATGTTACAAGTTATTGGTTTAGCTATTAACTTCCAGATTTGGCTAGATCATAAAAAGAATCAAATATCCTAGTTCTTGTTGCAGAACTATTCATCATTTCAGGGTCAGCTTGATAACCTGAGTATTTTTTAAAAAACTACAAATAACCTTAAATTTCATTCCCTTTCACCTCGTGCAAGAAACATAAATTGTTTCCTTTACCCCTCTCAAGTCCACAGATTGTAACACTGATGTATGACACTCTCTCCTCAACACTACCCTGTTCTCAAGTATGTCCTTAAGACTTGTCTGCTTCTTTGGTCTTCCGCAAATCCAGTGACCTCTTGACCCGTACCTCGGCTGTTATGCAAATGAATCTGTTTGATCAAGTTCTCTCTATATCCCCCCATTCCTTTAAATCGACCATCATCCCTTGTTGAAAATACTCTCAAGCTCCCCCTTCCCACTTTCTTGCAAATGACAGTCCTCGCTTTCTCTCAAGTCCTTGAGCATTATATTGTCTCCAAAACTACGACCTGTCTTACTTAGAATTCCTTCAGGAATGAAATGCCTGTGGAGGCTTCTGATCAAATGAGAATCTGGGCCAACTATAATAAGCATCTCATGGAGACAAAGTTAGTAGAACAAACTGAAAAAAGAAAACTGAAGTGGGAGAAGAATACACACTGAGAATATTTTATGCTTGAAGGGAAGTTATGCTAGAGCGCCTTTTCAAAGAGGATAAACTTGCATTTGAAAGTAAGGTAATGGAACATTTGCTAATTATCAGAGAAAGGATCTGGACCTGACCCACTGCTGGTCAGTTTGATTCGCTGTCCCTGCCTATCTGCACGCTCAGTTGGATCTGATGCAAAGGTCTCAGTGATGATCAAAGCTCAGACGACACTCTGTCACCTGAGTACTGACAGTGGGTGAAGTTTTCTCTTATGCCAAAGCTGTCCCAGTTAAAGACATAGAAAACTAAAACTGGTATAAAAAAGGTTATGGAATCATCAGTGAACTTCCCAGCTTCAGACCTCTTAACAGAAAAAATGCTGTTGGTGAAACAGATGCTGATGGGTTGAACGAGGACAAAGTTTGAGCAACTCTGCGAGTGAAGTCTTGAGGCTGAGATGACAGACTCCGTCAATTATAGTCATCTTTGTGCAAGGTATGGCGCCAACCACTGGAATCTTTTCCCTTTGCTGTCTGTTGACTTTACTTTTACTAGGGCACCTCAATGACATATTCAGTCAATATTGTCTTGGTAAGTCACTCTCACCTCTTTGGCCAGAGTTCTGTAGCCACATGGTCCAGGTGAAATCCAAATCGAGCATTGGAAAGCAAGCGCTAATGACACACCAACAGTTTCTGATGACTGGATGTAGACACACAGACAGTAACTGGCTAGCAACACATACAAAATACTGGAGGAACTCAGCAGGCCAGACAGCATCTATGGATAAGTGTAAACAGTCAACATTTCAGGCTGAAACCCTTCATCAGGGCTGGAAAAAAAAGATGAGAAGTTAAAGCAAGAAGGTGGGGGTTAGGGAGGAAATCGTCCCTTTGATGGGAGCTCAGTGAAATCCTCTCTCACTGCTCTCTCTCTCTCTATGATCTCTACTGCCCTTCCTCCCCTTTTCCACCTTCTTGCTCCAACTCTCATCTTTTTTCTCCAGTCTTGATGGAGGGTCTCGGCCCAAAGCGGCAATTGTATACTCTTTTCCATAGAATTTGCCTGGCCTGCTGAGTTCCTCCAGTATTTTGTGTATGTTGCTTGGATCTCCAGCTTCTGCAGATTTTCTTGTTGAGTAATTGGTTGGATTGGATTTGTCTTGCTCTGTGAACGTAGTATATCTGGGCAATTTTTCACACTGTTAGGGACATACCAGTATTGTAACTGTACTGAAATAGCTTGGTTAAAGGTGTAGCGAGATCTATTGTACAATTCTTCGGTACTGCAGCTGCAAGGTTGTCTGGTAGCATAGCATTTACTATATCCAGTGCTGTCAGACATTTGATATTGTGCGGTTGAATGACTTGGTTGGATTCTGTAATAGAATCTCAGGAGGAAGCAAAGATGGATTATCAGTTCACCACTTGAAGATGACATATGGTTCGGGATGCTTCAGTGTTTTCTTTCACACAAATGGTGTCACAGGCAATATAGAGAATAGGGATGTTGTTAGAACTGCCTTCTACCCAGTAGCTGATTAATTATCAGAGAGCTATAAAGTAAAGAAACAGGCCTTTCAGCCCAAATCACCTATGCCAACTAGGTATCTACCAGAGTTAGTCCCATTTGCCTGTGTTTGGTTCCTATTCGGGCCAAACTGAGATGGCGGAGCACTGGCCCAAGAACGTATCGAAGTAGCAGGGCCCAGATCCAAGAGCAAAATCTAGACAATTTAAATGCCAGGCCAAATTGAAAAGAATAGGGCATCGGAGCCTGAGATGAGGCATAGTCCAATTCAAACTGCTGCTCCATGAGGTTTACTCGTCTCCACTCTGAACTTCAACTTGTTACTCTGCATGGTTTACTCATCTCTGCACCAAACTGTGGTTGTGCAATACAACTGTCACAGTATGAACTCACTTTTGCGAACCTCAGTTCTGAATGCTATTTGCTCACTTTCATTGTTTGCATGCTTTTCTCCCCGTTTTTCTCTGCACTTTGGGTGTTTGACAATCCTTTGTCTTAATGGGTTCGATTGGGTTTCTTTGTTTTGTAGCGGGTCTCCAGGTTGTATAAAGTATGAAGTCTTCGATGATAAATGTATTTCAACTTTGATTATTTCTCTAAGCATTTACCTATGTACCTATCCAAATAGCTTTTAAACATCATAATTGTACCCAACTCTGCCACATCTTCTACCCACCACACTGTGAAAAAAGTTGCCCCTCATGTCCCCTTTAAATCTTTCCCCTCTCACCCAGATTCCCTTACTTGTAGAAAACAAATAGGGAAAGTGTAAACATAAGGGAAGATGTTACCATCTGGCTTGGATTTTATTATGGTCATCTTGTCAATGCAATCATCGACAATGAACTTATGGATAGCAAGAATCCTAATCACAAGTGGTAACACAAGAGACTGCTGAGGTCAGAATCTGGAACTCAGAAGTCCCTGTGACTTCCCTCACCCCCTCCAATGGTAGGTGCAAAACTTTTCCTCCACCACATCCCTTACCGGTGTCCAGGACCTAAAGATGAGGCGGTGAATCAGCTACACCTCCCCGAGCCTCAACTATTTCATTCTGTGTTCCCAGTGTTGCTCCTCACCATCAGCAAGACTGAACAATGGGCAATTGTTGTATGAAGCAGCTGTACTCTATCCATACTGGCCATCTTGAATTCTTGACTGCATGACCTTTTAAGCTCTTTCCCATTCCCATACAAGCTCCACACTCGGTGAGTGAGCCCAAACACAAATTAGAAGAACACCTCCTATGATACAACATGAATTTTCCATTTTCAGTTAAGCCCACACACACTGTGTCCTTTCAGAGTCCACCTAAGCCCTTTCACTCCTTTTCTACCCAACCAACCCTCATATCTGATTTGGTAGCCTTCCCACCTGATTGTAACTACCCATTACCCAACACACCTACTCATTTGGGTTTATTCTCCCTTAGTCTACACTTCCTATTCTTCCCCATCTACCCATCATTCATCCCTTATCTGGTTCCACTTATTACCTTCCAGTCTCTCTCAAATCTCCCACCTGGCTCCATCTACCCATTATTCCCCACCTCATCTGCTTCTATCCATTAACCCTTTCTTGATCCCTCCTACCTCCTTCAATTGGCAATTTTCCCTCTACACTCAGCCCTGATGCAGTGTCTCCACTGAAATCCCTTGCTTCCAGACAATGACACACAGAGAGTGTGCAGCATTTTTTTTGGTAACTCTCAACCATATGTATTCTGAAGAGATCTGTTGTGAGGTCAGTACAAAATGCACAGGTATCAGTGAGCAAGTAAGATTTGAATGAGATTGCCTAGATTAGCCTCAGTGGGTGCTGCTTTATTCCTATAAATCTTACATAGGGAGACGGCCTTTAATTGCAAACAAAAAAAATGGTGTTGAAAAGCAATCTGTTTAATTGGCAATGAAATAAGCACTAGGTAGCGTTTTGGATGCTGTCCTAAATTATGTACAAGTCTGGCACTGGGGTAGGAGAACAGACTTTTATCGGGGCCATTTTATCTGTCATTAGAGCCAAGGTGACACCTTCCAGTTGTTCACATTACCCAGAGGGAACAACTAAAGATAGATCAGTGTCTGGAATTCAGTTTTACAAATGTTTGTTAAATGGGGAACCTTATGACGTTATCCTCTATTCATTTGCCCATTAAGCTTTGTCACAAGAGTGATTCAAACGGACAAAGGACTACAACTAAAACTTTTAACAAGTTATTATTTCAGGTATTTTTAAAGCACAGAATGTTTATGGAGTGAAGTCCAAATTCTGATATTCTAAAGGATATTGTAAAGAGTTTACAGGGTAACTTTAATAAATTTCTGGCAAGGTGCAAACATTTATGAACTACTGTCCCATTGGTTTCCACAAGACTATTTGATTTGTAATACAATAGTGGCTTTGACTGTACTACCTACTGAGCCATTACACTCAGTCTCAGTCACTCTGGAAGACTGCTCTAGTTTGAAACTCCTATCCTACACGAGCTGAACAACCTCCTTCCATGTAATATGTAATATGCTGGAATACATGGATATAGTCTAGTAACAAAATGAAGCTAATTTAATTCAAATGTGCATAAAGTCATTCTCAGTAAACAGCCTACAATTAAATATTACATTAACAAAATTTGATCTATTTGAAAATGATGAAATACTTGATTATTCAACAATCACAAAACAAATACCAGGTCTTTCACTAAACAATGAAATCTGTTACACCAGAAAGATAAAGATAAATCAAAAATCAATCTTCTGCATAGAAGATAAATTCCTTTGATGCAAGTACACCCCAAACCATTCAAAACAACCCTGAACTAAAGGGCATTCCAATAATACACAAGAGGCTGTTTCATATCGACATTTTATTTTGAAATGTTTTAGGCAAAATAAGAGATTATACAATATACACACAATAGAACTTAATTACACATAGAAGCAAAAAAAACTAGATATTCAGTTGTTATACACAGTTTGTTCACAGTGCTAAATCAGATAAATGATTTAAATGTTCACATGGAAGAAACTCTCCACCCAAAGTTGAAGAACCAAATGGTACTTTCAGAATCCTGGAAAGCATTTTTATATAGCATACTCATGGCATCCTCCCTGTACTGATGTCCATTACATTCTAATGATTTAGAGCTTTGCTGCTCAAAGATTGGGTACCAATAAGCATGAAAGAAGGTTCAGATTACCTGTCAGATAAAATCTATTACACTTGAGTTGCAATCAAGATGTAGGATTATTACCATAAGCCATACAATAGGGTGATTTGCACTCCAGAAAACCTATCAAAAGCGCATAGAAGGCAATAAAACAGAAATAACCTAAACACTTGTGTTGAAACCCTATCTTCAACTCAAGCAACTTTGACAGAAAATCCACACGAACACAACTTTACCACAAAAAAAATCCCCACTCTCTGTTCCCCTTCTTACAAGAGCAAAGTAATATTTCCATTCCAGAATAGAGCAAATAAACTTTTTTTTAAATAGCCAACTGCTTTTGAAAAAGGTGGGTTCATTATTTAAACAAAAGCAGCATCTTAAATTCAGGGAAGTCACCAAATGTTTATTTTGGGTGGTTCTTTTTTCTCAGTTCAAATTAACTGGGAAGAAATGACTGCTTGTTAAAAAGACTGGTGTTTAGTTTAGATGACTCTCGGTGTAAAATTAATGCAAACCAAAAACGTGGGATCAATAGAAACCACATACTTTTAACATGAAAAGTAAGCAATATAGAAATTACAAAAGCTGAGCAAATCGACACATTACTGAATTAAATCCATCCAATGCAAGCAAAATTGCTCTCATGACATCAGACATCCAACGCAGTGCAAGGATAACCTAATGGAGACCGAATTTGCTTGAGCACTGACGTTCAAAAGCACCATCATTTCAGCAACTATTATTTTCAAGTTACAATAAATATATACATTGGAAAAACACCATTCACTGCAATGACTCATCCAATGAATGAAATCCCTTCTGAAAGGGTTACAAAGTTTTAAACGCACAATGGGTAACTATTGGAAAACCTTAAATCTTCTCCAGAGTTCACTAAGATTTTTCTGTCAAAGTCACCATGGTTTCCCTCCCAAAAAACAGCACAAATTACATTGATCTTCAAATTGTTCATACTTTGAATACATGCACAATCCATTTTCATCTATCCAGATTAGTAAAAAACATTGACAGATAGGTGCAAACAAACATATTAAATTACATCAGATACAGACACAACGTTAAACAGCTTAAATATGGAAAGAAGATATCTGAATCATCTTAAACACGCTGTCTGAGACCATGTACGTAGTTGAGGATACAACAGTTCTGAGACACGAGGTTCAACATGTAACAAATTAATAAATTATCTGCTTTGCTTTGTAAACTATACTGATACATAGTTCTACAAGTCTAAAAAAATAGAATTTTGTCATACAGATTAAAAAAGTCATTGAACTTTTAAGCTAGCTCTTAATTAGTGTTGAAGTATTTGTTTAAACTATGTCAGGTACAGCAAATATGTCAACTTACTGTTGAACAGTTGTGTAAAACAATTGTTAATATTCAGCTAAACGAATCCTTAGACATAACATTCAGTGTTTGCAAGAGAGGAAAAAAATTCAGTAGTTTTTCAAATAGGGGCAATACTATAGAAAAACACCATTGGAAATACCTAGTCGACAAAAGATAACATTAAATTGATTAAGGAGAATTCATGAAGTATATCAGCAACTTTTAATACTTCACTGAATTAAAAATCTATTAAGAAATAATTGTAATCGACAATGATGATTCAACATTTCCATATTACGGTCAACCAAGGCACCTTGGTTGTGGAAAATGTTCATTTAATGGGGAACATTTTCATAGCCTAATGGTGTTTGCTGGATCAATTTATTCCACATAAGGTAATTTTAAACAATGATAATATACCCATTATATGCCGAGTAAGATGTCCTTTTTAGAGCGTATAGCCACAAAATGTAAAATCTTACCAAGCTGGGCATTTTAAGCTGATCATTGTAGGCAAAGAAGAAAACCACTTGAAGATATTGTGTATAACAACCACACATATACATACATAATACAATCATTGCATTACAATATTAACAATTATGCAAGTTCAAAATCTTTAAATGAGACCCAATAAAAGGGCACCAAAACTCTTCAAGTTGGAGTGTATAGACACATAAGTATAACAAAATGATAAACTAGTTAAGGGGAAAAATTACTTAAAAATAACAACTAGCTTAATGATAAACCACTCAAGCATTCTTCTATAGTTCTACAAAATGATTCCTACAATCAAGGATTACAACTTATTTTGAAGTATTATCGGAAGTCTGAGTAACGAATAGGATGTAAACCATCCTTTTAGTACATATTATCTATCTACAAAAAAAAAAGGAATGGAAAAGTACAATTTCTTTGAATGTAGGACTTGGGTCCAACTGACATATTGACAGAAAACTAAAACTTTTAGGGAAACAATGGCATGTTCACATTTTCATGGGATGGTAGGATAAAGGGAAAAAAGTGAGTTGTACCAAGCTCCAAATGGTTCTCCAATAGCATAGCTAAGATCAGGAAATATGGATGCATTTATACATAGGCAAGGGTAAACTGAAGATACCAGTACAAGTTCTATTTCTTCTCATAGCATTTCATCAAAACTAACAACTTGCAATAATTGTACCATTAATAAAAATAGCCATCAATTCATCCCTGCTGCATTTTTTCCTCATCAGTAACATTTTCTTTTCTCTAATAATAAAAACTTAAGGCCAAAACTGCACAACTCAAAACAAGACATCTGCGATTTGTACACAATTAACTATTGGTAGCAATGGCTACTAAAATTTAAACCTGACCAATACCTCCAGGTAAGAGCACCCTTTTTTCCCTCCTTAAATCTAGGCAAAGGGGGAAAAACTGATAATGATTAATCGTTCTTGATGTAGGTTCTACTGTGAGTGAATAACCATGGGGACACAAGCGCATGGTATCATTTGGACCAGAAGGAAATAGTTATCCAAAAAGGGAGTGGGACCATATTAACTGATAGTTTAGAAAAAAATTAAATTGTTGTAAAAGAAAAAAATAGTTAATTATGAAAAAGATATCAGGGAGTAGAAATGGCCACTCCTACTCAATAAGATTCTGTTAACTGAAACCAATGAAATGACAATTGAAAGTACAAAATAAACAAACAGATTTATTTATTTTCTTAGTGATTAAACAAATAGAGAACAGGAATGGCATCAGAGGAGGAAAATGAATGTCTCTGAAAACTACTCTCAAATCTGTTAACTTGCTATATTTAGCAGCAAACTCTACTCAGACCAGTGCTCTTAAGCTCAGAATATATATTGAAACATTCCATCAGACAGAACATAATTAACAAACATTACCCTGCCATTCAGTAAATATTATACCTTTAGATCCTCTCACGCAATACTTTTCAACAGTTGCTCCTACAGCGTCAGTCTACCTTGCTGCTCCAGTACACTGCTGTAATAATTATGAATAAAATTCCCCATTACAAGTTATGGAAGTATCTTGAAACAACCACAATAAACATTAAACATGATAACTACTGAAATATGTCTCATTTTTTTCTTGAAGAGTGAACTTATAAAAACACTCAAATGATAATTTAAATTACAAACATGATTAGGACACAGTGATTTCTTTAACTCCCCCACCACCCCCCCCCAAATCAAATTGACAAATGCCAGTTAGCTGAAGAAATAATATTTAGAAATAGACATCTAGTAATGCTGAAATGAGCTAGATTCATATTCTATTTGTCACATATTGTAGCATCTTTTTTCAGTCAAAATACATATTCAAATTGTGTGCAATCTTGACCACAGATACGCTATCTCAGTGATTAGACAGATTATGCAATATTCATAAAGTATAATGCTATTGCTGAAAATGGATCAAACAATAGCATTAAATTCACAATTTCAAAGTAAACCATGTGGCAGGAAACAGAAAAGGTTCTGTTAGGAACAGAGTGTGGCCAAAAGTGTTGGAAATAATTCTGGGACAGGGCCTAAATCACCACAAGAGGAGCTTGTTAATCGACAGAAGAGGAAGATAGATCTTTATGGAGATAACAAGGATGGCTGGAATATAGTAAAAGTTTTTGACAAAGTTCCTAAGAACATATCAGAATAATCAGGAAATTAAACACTCATGGGATCCAAGAAAAAGCATTAAGTTGGAATAAAAATAAGATTTCAGGTAGAGGTAATTTTAAATGGAGGCTGGATAATCAACTGATAGTAGGATTAGATGTAAGGAAAAAGCTTTTGTTTAAAACAGTGAGTACCTCTCTGCCTGAAAGGGTTGAAGAGTCAGAAATCTGGGAGAGCTGTGACCTACAAGGCTACTAATCACTACCAGGAAACAAGGTAATTAAGTAGCCAGAGTTTTTAATGATATGGGCATTGAGCAATTGGCATCCTTGTTTGCTAGTACTTGTGATTCTATGTTAGTGGCCAGTTGAGCCATCAGTAGTTACAACAATTAAGACAAATTAAATTATGTGAATGATATAACATAGTTTCTTGATTTGTGGGTTGGGCCAGTCATCCCTAAGGCCAACTGCCTGTCTCCTTACTCTTACCCCTCAATCTGTCAGTTTTCACCCCACTTACTGCAGGTCCACTAATCACCTCTAGCCCATCTCATCACACCCCTTTCTTTATACCAGCTTTCTCCTCCTTCTTAATCATGATGTAGGGTTTAAATCCTAAACACTGACACTTCCTTTCTTCCCCTCCAACAGATGTTGCCTGATCCAGCGTTTTGGTTCAAGCTATTCAGGGCAGATTTTGGGTCTCAGATGCAAATGAAATATAATTTGTTAGCTGATCTGCCCTACTTACCACAATTACAAAGAATATTTCATAATGAAAAATGGCTCAGCATGTGACATAAACACACTTGTGATGTTTATCAATGATTGCGATCCCAATAGCACAGCCAGGGTAGAAATAAAGACTGGAGTTGAATTCTGATTTGCACTAGTTTGTCATTCAGTCAATTATGTTTCTACAGTGTGCCCTTGCTTAAAGAGGATATACTACAACAATTACTACCCTGCTGGCTGAAAATATATACCTGCTGAGAACATAGGAAGCAAGCACAGCAGTAGCAAGATAATTTAAGTGCCGAGGTTTGTATAATGTCTACCTAGGCAGAAAGTGAAAAGACAGTTGGGCTTCCAAAAATAATCAATAGGAAATAGAAAAAATGGTTAGATGAAAAAGAAAAGGATCCCAAACACATTGGCTATCCAGTAAGCAAATAAAGCTTTTCAATATACTCTATTAGAAACTGTAGCCTGAAAAAAAAAACTATGGCAAAATTTAGAGTTTTTATATATCCAATAGAGACTTGGAGTAACACTAACTTAGTTTATCAATTACCTAATATTCAAAGATGCTTTAACACCTCCCATGCACTCACTAGAAAACCCAGGAAACCTTCAAAGGACAGGTACAGTATCAATATGGTTTAATTATCTGCCATGGGTTCAATCAATATTTCTAATGTTTAATAATACACAAACTACAACGTAGTCTTACCGCTAACCACCGGTATCAGGGACACATTCCCCATACTTCAGTTGCTTCCTGACCTGTGATTTAAAAATATTTATAGTTCCAGTGAGTCATGGACTACAAAAATTTAGGTTAATCCAGTGACAAAACAGAGCTTTCAGGAGCACTGGCTGATGACATCCAGCAGAGCAGACCTGCAAAAACTCCTAAACTCTACAACTAAATTCTGCCTTAGGTGGTGTGATGAGAAATAAGCTTCATGGTGACCCAAGCATTTTAAGATCTCACACTCCTAACTAATTTCTTCTATTATGTTAATACCATTTCCAGCAACATTTTAAATTCACATTTCAATTTTGAAAGTAACAGAATAAATTTACCCTACAATGACCAAAATCCAAATCACGAGTACACATTTCTTCTTGCCACTTCTTTTACTGATCAACTTGATTTTCTAATTTCTGCCAACTTTGTCATACGGACCTGATCCAAATCCTGTGCTGGAGACAACACAGTTAGTTCTCAAGACATCAACAGAACCTCCAAGTGAGATTTTCATTCCTCAGTCAGGGTATGTTTGGAATCCATTCCCAAAGGTGAAAGGACAGCACAAAAATATTCACAAGCTAGTCCTTCCCAGAGTTCATGTAAAAGATTTAATCTCTTCTCATTTCAAATTGAAATATAAAACTTCAAAACCAGATTAAGCAGCAGCTTTAAAATACTGATTATGGTGCCTTAATTGCTGTTCATACAAATTCCCTCATCAAACAACCATTGAAGTTTCAGGCTCACCCATTTTCTTTTCAAATGCCTAAATATACCATAGCATTATAAAAGCACCATCAATTCCCAACAAAATTTCCTGATTCCAGCAAAGCTATCTGGAGAAGGAAGGAGAGTGTGACAGGAAAAAAGAACACACAAACCACTGTGTGCAAAATAAAAATTTCATTGTGTATTAAAATCACATGATGAAGAAAATGATACAATTATATACAGATATGTGAAACATGAACCAAAGTAACCACAACTATGTGCACTCCACAGTGACAGGTTTTATAATTTCATGGTTATCATCTGGTAAAGTGACAGAACTATGAGTATTTGCAAGTGGATAACCAGAATTGTCTCCAACTTTACAGATGCTCCGACTGAGATTAACAACGTATGAGGAGAGGATAGGTACATAATTAATAACTTTGGTTCTACATTGCCAATATATACAGTACCATCTGGTGGACTAATGATCTTACATGAGGTTAATCATTTAGATCTTATACAGTTCTTAGAATTTAATGCACCTACATAGTTAAAATCCGTTGCATCTTTTCATATCAATAATAAAGGCACAACTATTGTGATGAACAGATATTTGTTACCCCCAACATTTGGGGGCTTACAGTACATAGACTGCACTAGACAACAAACTTTACAATTTTACTCTCTAGCTTCTTATGAAGTTCAGGATAGAATATCACCTGTGAAACTTAAACCTACTGTATTCATTCCTGTGAATGTGAATTAAGTGCAAAGTGAAGTGTATGAATAACTTTTGTCCACTAATATTTCCACATATATACTAGTTGATATCCATAGCATGACTATGGATAAAAACGGAAAGTTCAAACTCTCGGCTGATATATATATAACCATGTATTACAAACATATCAAATTTGTGCGAGTTACTGCTGAGCACATTACAGTTTTGACTACTTAACAAGTATCAATTGCATTTCCATGGAAATTGCTTTTAAGGATGTTACAAATTGTGCAAGAGCTATTTATACACAATTTAACTTAAAAAACTAAATTCTTCTTTGAACATTAAGAAGGCTAGCGTTTACATTTTCAGGAGACTGAATTCTCCCTCACTTTTCAGAACACTGACCCGTTCTCAGAACTCATCCAACATGCCCAAGAGCAATAACTAAGAAAAACAAAGCAATTCTTTTTTAAAAAGTAATGAGAATGTCAAAAATACAGTGTGCTTACATTTGGAAAATTACCAGACACTGGTAAAGTAACGATTAAAAATAACACTTAAGCAGAAAGTCCATATACAAGACTGGCAAAGATGTTCAAGTTACTTGGCTCTCATACATTTTTATATATAAAAATGGAAATGTGGTCCAGTTTAAATCTTCTGTAGAAATGATTTGTCCAAACTAATCAAACTTCTAATCATTTATTTTGCAAAAATATTAATTTTACTGGACTAAAACAATCTAATGCTCTTGAAACCAGTTAAAATGAGTCCATTATTTGAACTACTAATAAATATTGGTCACTGTTAATAAATTATCACATTTTTCTAACCATTGCACCATTAGCAGCTCTTCATATTTATTTCAGTGCCATTTACTAGTTGTGCGCTGTACCACTGCCATCTGTTCTCCCATATTAATTAGATTGTAGTTTCTTCTGGTGCATGAAGCTCATTTTGTGCAGTAGAAACTCTTTCTAGTGAATCACGATCAGCAAACTGAAGAGAGAAAATAAATATACTTATAAGTGCTCCCCTATTATAACTATGAAAACATTATTTAAAAAAACACGTGGAGAAGTAAGACCACTTCGTGTTTCCAAGTTCTTACGGAAATCAAACCATAGAATTTCACACTGCAGAATTTCTAGTATAAATTATTTACAGATATTGCATGGAACAGGCCCTTCTGGGTCAATATCCTACTCACTTTAACAGCAGCCTAATTACAGGAAATTTACAATGATCAATTAACCTATGAACTGATACATATTTGGACTGTTATGAGAAAACCGAAGCACCCAGAGGAAGCCCACACAGTCATAAGAAGAACGTATAAACTCATTGCAGGCAGCAGAAGTGAACTCAAATGCCCAAGCTGTAACACTATCCTCTAACTGCCACACAATTGTAGCACCCAGACCACTGGATATTATTTCATTAGTACTAGGACAATGTCAAACAAAAACCAATACTGGCTCAATGACTCTAGATAATAGATATTGAAGGGCAGAGAAAGATGATACACCAAAATAATTTTAATTGTTCACTTATGTGACAGAAAACTTGGAATATATTACCTTTTTAGAAACTTTCCACAAATACAGAATTTCCCTGAATAGCAGAACATGATCCAAATCACAGCAAATGAAAAATGTGATAGAGAAGGCAGTCTAACTGACTCAACATGCACCCATCCCCTTCATATCTTGTGATGCAATTCAGAATATTCAGGCAAAGAACTGATTGTAAACCCAAAAAATAGGATTTAATCAACACACCCAAAAAATAGGATTAACATACCTGAGCATTTGCAGCCGAATTTGCTTGTTGTCTTCTTAAGTCTGCTTTTATGAAAACTGTAAAGAAAATAAAAATTATGAAAAAATCTATTTGCATTATGGGCACATTTTATCAGAATACGAACCTAAGGCAAATATGACTTTTCTTAAAAAAGTTGTTAGTTTGCCTATGCAGTCAATTAAGCAATAATATCAGAAAAATTCAGATACAGCAAAGTTTGTTCAGCATCTCTTAAAAGCCAAAATACGAAGCTTTCAAAAATGCACATATTAAAATGGAGACTCGGTTTTCAAAATAAGGATATTACAAATACAATGCTAAGTTAAGTAAAATTAGAATTACTGAAAGAAACTTCATTGACATTATTTAAGCAGTTCTATATAATAAAAACAGATTTATCAGTTACAGACACATCTTAATCTTTCTACAAATGTTATACAATGGCATCAATTTATGAAGAAACCAGTAAGAAACAAATAAATTGAATTGATTTCTGTAAACCTTTATGAAAGTCACCATCCAGTTATATTTTAATTCAACTGCATATTAGCACCATACAACAAAATATTGACTTTACAATTTTTTGCAGAGTCCTTACCTCACACTGCTTCCAGACAGAACACTGGCTGAAAATAGCAAGACTAACCAATTTAGAAATAAAATCATCCAGCACATATTAGAAGTTATAAATAGAAGGGAGTGATTTTGAGGCCTTAAAAACAGAGGACGTGATTAGTAGATCAGAAATTTACCAAAACAGAATTGCCCACTAGCCTTGGAGATGTGGAATTTAACTAATTTTATTACTGGTTTAGTTTCTTTTAACTATAAGCCTTCAATATCTATGTTTCAAAATAAATAAGAAAAAAATTGTTAGAAATAGTTCATTCTTAAAGCAGATCAGACTCATTTTCCAGTAACAGTGCATAACTTGAGCTTGGAACAAGCAGCTCTACAGAAAGCCAGGCTTGGAAAACTTCCTGTATAGATTCTGCATAGCATTATCGTTCTGTGTGACTGCAGCTCAAAATGCTTGTTGCTATTGTCACACCCTTATTCGAGGACAACTGCTTTGGTTAGTTACCACTGACAACACCAAGTAGTATAAATTATGTCAAAAACTGTGATGGTCCAGAAATTAAAGGGTAAGAAAAACAGATGTTCAAGAGGATTGAAATCCACACTTCATCTTGAAATTTATGTCCTCCAGAAGCCCCCAAAAAATTACTGCCTCATAATAACTCCCAACTATTCTTTCTCCTCTTTTTGGTGTGGTGCATTATAGCTAGGTCCAATGTAAAACAGATGCTAATTCAAGATGTTAAAGTTGCATTCTCATGGGTAGTGCATGTAGATTTAAGTACATCACTTCTGAGATGCTCCATTTTTAAAATTTATATTTTAAAACTAATAAATGTATTAACAGATGCATGCAGTAAACTTTTTATTGTATCTTATAGATGTTTGAAGTATCCGAGGCCTTTGAGTAATGTGATTTTTGCAGTGGCCTAACTACTTACTGAAAACTCAACTGATTTGAGTGTGCACATATAACATCTACAATTACTTACTTTTCAAAGTGGCATTTTATTATTAAGTCATACCCACAAATTAATTACCTTTAACAATAATCAACTGCAAGCCACTTTTAGTGGCTGGAGGAAATATGTCACTTTTCCACATCAGAGGGTGGACAGACTAGAGTATTAACTTTCTGCTGAAGAAACAAAAACATAAACTGACACTAACTTGTCAAATACTTAACTTTTTGTAAATCAGAACCAAATAGCTCAGAATTTGCCAGCCCAAGCCAGCATTATGCCCACCTGGCACTGCCAATATTGGTCAAGTGCAGAGTAAAACTCTCTAATCTACCCCAAAGCAATGTCTTAACTGTAAGCTTTGAACATCAGTGCGATATTTTCCACCACAGCTACTTTTATTTTCTGGCCTCTCAAGAGTTAGCTTTTTCTCTTGGCATCAAACCACTAGCTGCCCAGGTGGGGGAATTGTGTGAGTTAAGGAGGTAGATTATCAGTTACAAATTATGTATTTAAAACTACCTCATTCATACACTACATACAGCCTCAATTCAATAGAGACCCCAGAGGTGAGGGGACAGTATTCCAATTGATAGTACAATCAATTCCTATTAGAATTTCTTTTTCTCATAACACCATGGTTTTGCTTACTTGCAGCAGCGTAATGCCGCCTTACCCTGTACACGATTGTCCATGGACAGTCACAATCCTGGTTCGTTCATGTTGACTGGTTATATTTCTTTCCTAAAACCTAAAGAGACTAGCTTCACAATTGACTTGTTAATAAAAACATGCCAGCAAACTAAACAAGAGCTATGTGTGTGTCGCAAAGCTGCAGACACTCAAAAGAGTTCACAGGATGTAAACAGCAAGAATGAAAGCTTAATAGTTTATGACCATTATAATGTGTGAAGTGGTCAGATCCTTGAAAGATGTTTCAGCTAGCTTTATAATTTACTCTTTGTGAGCTTTTCATTTGCGATTATCCACTTAAGTGAACTTCTTCCCTTACCACTGTTTTGTTTTCTTACCGTCACTTGCATAGCCGCCATGTTTTGCCACATGCCTTTATTTCAAGTGACAGAAGAGTGATGACACACTGTATAAAGAAGAGATACTGGAAATCTGTTAAAAAGCTGCAATACATTTAGGTGGTTTTGCAGAGTCAGTGTATGTTGTCAAGATTTGTGCACAACCTCTCCTAGGACTAACCATTAGCAGCAACCTCACACTGGAGAACAGACTTTTTTTTAATATTATAGAACCCCAAACAGGTGCAGAGTTCCTTGCTCCATTATCTTATCTAAGCCTTTAAGTGTGATGTACTTGTATGCACCCAGAGCTGCAACTGGATAACCAGAGGAGCATGTTGGGGATCATGTGATCTGCACTGCTACACGATGATAGGCCTTTTCAAATTTTAATTTAGTCAAAAATTCTTCAGTTATTATCCATCAAAACTTGGAGTGAAGTTTCATAAACATTCTATCTGAATTTCATTCTTAAGCTATGTAATTTAAGAAAAAGATCTAATATCATCCATCCAGATTCACATTTTATTCATTGGTTGATCCCCTCAGTTTCCAAATTCCATGTACTACTGATAACTTCTAAGACTTTCCAATTAACTAATTAACCTAACACCATTTCTTTTTTGCTAATTGATTTACATAAAATTTGTGAAAACCTATTGTAGTTTACTAAATGTATTTACAGTACTCAACATACAATCAAAACTTAGTACCTGTAGTTTGTTGAACTGGCTATATACTTCCTGTGCTGGAGAGAGGAGCAGCTGGTAAAAGGAGCTCTGCGATTTATTGGGAAAAAAACTGGGTAAATTGGTTAAGAATATATACAATACTTTGGGTGGAGAGTGTGCACAATGTTTACAGTTACAGTCAGTTGAAAATTTATATCAACAAATGGTGTAGATATATAGAACACAAGTCTTGAATTGGCAAAGTTACTGCAGCCTTCTTTCCAGTAGGGTTAAAGCCCAACAAATGCAACAAGAATGTTAAAAAAAGTTGCAAAAAGGCATTTTCGGAATTTAAGCAATCCCGACAAAAATTAGGAAGATATATAGAACCCCGAGGGCATGGGGAATCAAAACCTTTAAGATTCTTAAGATGTGTAATATTCATAATAGAAAAAAAAGAACAGGCATGCTAGAGTTTGGTACTATCTTATGGAAAGACTTTTGTTAACAAAGTTAATGACAGTGACCGACTGAGAAGTGGAAATAAAATGAAGGGTAACAGAAGTAACTGAAAGCCATATAAAATGTTATTGCTGGCATCTAAGACGACCACTAATTTCTTCAGGGGAAGTGCCTATTAAATTGTCATTGTAGAATAAACAGCAGCATTCAAAACAAAGTGGTATTGATTAGCTTTTAATACAGAACTCTGAATAAAGTATAAAAGAAAGCCGTGCAGCAATGTACAAGAGGCATAATTTTCTAAAAACCGTGATTAAAAGGCCATTAGCACTATGGGTTAATGTAACAATGAAGTGAGGTAGAATGAATATATTAAAGTTACTTGAAAGGATGAGTGAACAATTTCAAACAGAAAGGCTGTCACTACCTTTGAGATATACATGTAATGAATTTTTCAGGAATAAAACAAATTCCTTAATTCAGAAATAAGTGGAACGCTTGTCTTAAAGTACTAAATGAACAGATTTGGAATTTTACTTGAAGAATTGGCAGTAAAACTGACACATAAATAGCAAATTTATGCTTTAGGCACAGAAAGAGTAAAAAAAAATGCTTGTGGAAGTTATATTCCCAGCACAAAGATTAGACTCTTGGTATTTTGGAATGAAAACCGAAATCTAAGACAATCCAGATGCAAAAAAAAAAACTACTTCAAAACATAACAAGAAACAAATGAAATAGAATATGATTGCAAGAATAGAAAGAATATCAGAGGTAGCAGCTAAGATGTAACCGCTCCACTTGAGGACCCATTAACTTGCTTCTTATAAGAATGGGGCAATGGATGAAGAAATGGTGCTTGTAATAACCTATTCAACTTCATTATCAAAACTGTAGACATATTCCAAATGAAGCCACATTGCTTCTAATGTGAGCGAGAGAAGAGGCTTATTAACAAAGGAATTAAATTCCACAGTTTAATAGATCAAAGCAGCAGCAACAAAATGCCAGCATACATAATTCTGCATGAAGTTGACATGGATGTCTGAGAGAAGGGTTTCAGAACAACAGGTTTTGTCTCATAAACATGTAATTATTTAATGTTGCAATAAAGCAAGAGAGAAAGAAGAATGCACAGTCTGAAGTGTATGTTCTATTGGAAACAACACTCCAAACACTGATCAAATTCATTCAAGTAATGCAAGCAAGCTGCAGAAAAGGAGCTGGGCAATTACTGAGATCACGAAAGGAGGAAGGCACTTCAAGTAGTTTAAATTTCTGTTGAGAATACCAAAGTAACAATCAGTTGAGTAATAATGCTCAAGACTAAAAGCAATCCTGAAAGTGTTGGTAAAGGTAAAATTCAAAGGAATGGTAGATTATGAAGAGGGAATAATATAACTAGGAAAATGAATGCAAAGGATGAATGATGGAAAATGACTTGCATAAAGAATGACTCTTCTCTGCAAAGATCACATCCATGCAATGCTGTTACCAGTTTTAAGTATCAGGAAGTTTCTTGAATGATTAAACTGAAATAAAATTATTTTCACACAATGTAACTACCCAGTGGTATCACAAACATCATTTGTCAGTTCAAAAATCTTAACCTTCAGAACATTTTTGAGGCACTAAAAAGGCAAAGATATTCAGGAGGCGAAGATATTGCTCGGGCAGTTTTTAAAAATGGAAGGAAATTAACAGCCTCATAAGCCAACTAAGAGAATGAAAAAAAAAGCATCTTTCTCTCCTTTCTCCAAATTTAAATTCCCAGCAAATGCAGTTAATGCAATGGCAATTAACTCCATAAAACAAAAAGAACTGGATAAGTATCTGATATATATAAATAGTGCAGAGGTTCCAAGTTTTAAAAAGAAAGATGGACTTTATTCACCATAGAACTTTATGGTTACTACATTGTTGAAACCTTAAGTAGCATTTAACTGAATAATTAGATTAATCCAAAGATTTTCCTTCAATACCCCTCAGGTATGGAGAAAAGAAAAAGAATGAAAGGAACAAGAGCGATCCTGAGTAAAAATTCAGAGCTTTATCTTCTTGGAGTTTTTTTTTCCCCCCAGTCGATGTCTGCCTCCTGCACAAAATGACTGGGCTGAATACAGTCCTGGATAGGGAGGAATTTACAAGATCTGTGGAGGGAATGGCCTTAACAGGCCAAAAGGCCTTTTCGTTGGTCCATGTTATTATTTACGTTTAATAGATGGAGATGCTGTTTTTATTAAACAGCAACGCATTACATATTAAGTTTTAAATGGTGAAAGCTGCTAATTACCTGTAAGAATGAGTCCCAGAAAGATCCAAGAACAAAGAAAGATATTTCCTGCCAATGTGCCATAATCAGCTTTCAACTTTCCTTGGGCCAGTGTGAACACAATTCCAAATAGCTGCAAGCACAAGAAAACTTGATATTAAACAAACTGTCCAAGATCAACAATGCCCTAACACATTGAAGAGTTAACCTACATGTTCCAAAATAATCAATTTTTGCTTAATCAAATTATTGTCCAAACTAATACATTAGTGTTAGCTGTACATTCAACTGTATCATGGTTAGACTAAATTCCCTTTCCTAGGCAATCAGTACACACACAATTCCCTAAAACCGCCAACACATGAATAGTTGGAGGGAAAGACAAATATCACGATTATACCCATTACAACAGTCGAAGTTTACAATTTCCACCACCTAACATAAAACCTTGTAACAAGCTAATCATAAATCAAATTAGCATTAAGCTCAGAAAATTCCCTAATCAATATACAGATTTTAAAAGTAAGCTTATACAAGATTTATATTTCATCACAAAAAGTAATAAAAATAAGCATGCATCGATATAGATGCTGCCTGGCCTGCTGCGTTCACCAGCAACTTTGATGTGTGTTGCTTGAATTTCCAGCATCTGCAGAATTAGTGTTGTATGCATCGATATATATTATTTACTAGATAAACTATGTAATATGCAGGGGCCATATTGGAGTCATTAGTGTTTTTCTGATGATCCTACGATAATGCCACTTGCAGGAGTAAATGAATGTCCGTCCCTTCCAGCTGAAGGATTTATGATTTTGGCAGATGAACATATGATACAGTGCCCATTTTCTGAGTAGAAACAAGAGCACCGTTACATCCAATATGGAAAGTGAGACACTATATGATGAGTGAGTTGATACCTCAAACTGGCAGTCTGCTCCTGGAGCATTAGCAGCACCTTGCCAATGCAAATAATTATATTTAAACTTGCAAGTTTTAGATGTTGGCCCAGATTTTACAATTAGTTAATACTTGGATTTTGTGCTGAAGTACAATTATTCTGTATTATCATGTCAAGAATTTACTTGACTAAAATTCTCCAGAACTAACTGGCATGGCTTTGTGTAACATAATTAGCCATGTGGTCAGTTCTGAATAACCAGCTTGTACAGAAGGCAAAGTCACACCTTCAGACTTACCATGTAAAGTTGTCATTTTTTTTCAATGCATCTAAATATCTGGCACTCAGGAGTTGAGAAACCAAATGAATGAATTAAAATTAAATTTAATGAAGTAAGCTATCATAGGTTTCAAACCTCCTTAAATGATGGGTACTGCCAGTATTTTTGTGTTCCATCATTGTATTCAGTTGTTAATCTAATGGCAAATCTACAATCTGGCAGTAAGTTAAGGCAACACAAGCAAGGCCCTGAAGATGTGGAAATTAGCAGGAACACAAAAGTAGTTTGTTATGTAACTGCCAGTGAAACCATGTTAATTTTGCCTCTAATTTGCTTATGAAATTGCAAATTACAGTAAATATCATACACCTTGTTCATAATCAATTGAAATTGGTAGCAAGGAAAACGATTATACTTAAAAGATTTTCCAATTATACTGTAGTATTTATTTGCAAAGATACTAAACCAGCTTTTATTATTAGCTGACAAATTCCCCATCATAATGAATCATCCAATTCCTTACTTGTGCAGAAGCATTGAGAAGCCCAGATGATGTTCCCTCGGATTCTGGATAGGTTATTTCTACACCAAATTCAAAGCCCAATGGAAGATAACCAGTCATGAAAAAACTGAAAATATAAAGATCTATTTAGTCAATTTGTACAGAAAAAAAGCAGCTTATCAAAACTGTTTCGTATCCTTTGATCACTGAACTTGTGCACTGCCCAATTTAAATACAAGTTGCCACAAGTTGAATACATCTAGAACATTATATTTACACACAAGGACACTGCAACTTGTAAAAAGGATTCATACTTACAATAACACAAGTCATTAATTATTAAATCAGATCATAATATGTAGCAGATGTTAAAGCTTATCTCTTGGGGGAAGCAAAAAAAAAAAGAAAAATTTAAAAATAAAACTGTAAAGATGAATCTTGCATTGAAGTTCTGAATTCTTTTCCTAATTTTTCAGGTTCACTTAAGTACTGCATCCAAGTACAGCTTAGGCTGTAAGGCAATTTAATTATTGGGACTACAAATGCATATATTGATCACAAAACTCAGGCTAATATTAGTGAACATAAGTCACTTGAAAACAGTTCTTTAATAGGAACATTTTTGTACCTTAGAATATATAAGCATCTTAAATTTGATTACTATAAACTGGAAAAGAGCAACCTAGATCAGTATGTGACAATTTCTACTGTATAGACTTTTCTCTAGAACCACATGTACATTGGAATTTATTCATTAACTAAATTTTGTGGTATATACTCAATGGTATAACCACAGCTTTAGATTGGGTTTATATTGTACCTTTTCAGTGTATAGTACAAATAGTAAATAAATAATTTCCCCCAATTAAATCTGAAATTCAAGACTAGACTTTCAATGCTTAAAAATCTGTCTATGCCCAATAGACAGACAAAACTCCTGGTACTTAATTGGCAAAATCGGGACCAACACCACTAATTATTTCTTTAAATCCAAAACTCTTACAGCTTTGCTCCAGGTTTATGTCAGTAAGACAGCCAGCATTAAAATTATATCCTTTAAGGCAAAATTACAAGCAAATATATTTCAGTTGAAAGCCGGGCTGGATCCAATTGTTAACTATTGTTATCAGCTGTTCTTATATGGGAAGAGAAGGAATTAGAACAGCAATGGAAAAGGGTAAAGCAGAACAATATTCTATCTTGCATATTGATTGCACAATAAACATTTCCTAGTTTACATTCTCATTTTATTCTCAACTGCTAAGGGACTTAGTACATTTATGTTTTAAACTTAACTGGTTATTCTACACCCAATGCCAGAATAATTGAAATATTAAGTTTTAGCAGGGGTATCGATAAAAATGCAAGGTAATCAGAGCCATGCCCATTCATTTACAACTATTCCATCACAATCTGTAGTACCACTACTGACGACTGCCCTGCAGAAAGGCCTTCAACAGCTAAAGCAACATGGAGCACATTATGACCTACATGGTTCTACTCTTTGCCAAGGTGAAAATTTAACTCACTAGATGGATGTAACTTAATGCCTACATTACTGATTTTCCAATATGAAAACAGAAAGCATTGAACTACTCAGGGCAGGCTGCATTTGTGGGAAGAGAAATTGAGCTCAAGTTTCATGTCAAAGAACCATATTCAAATGTCGTGTTTCTCTTTCCAAAGATGAGTATTGACCTGTTGAGTACTTCCAAATTTTTTCTTATTTCCAACCTCTGAAGTTTTCTTGATTTTCACTGACTTCTATGGAACTTTTTGGTGATGCAACAAAAAGCAGTTAATCACATGTTTACAATTCCAACTTCTACTAAATACACACAGGACAGCTTAAGTTCAAGTAGAAAGCAGATGCTGGCTTCACTGAAGAGTTCCAAAAAAAAAGGTTTTTTTTTTGAAAATAGAAAAACTGCATTCATACAAAATATTATACATAGAACATGCTTGTGTTCCTACAGAATTTGACAAAACAGCAAGAGGTGACATGGGTTGTTTTAGGAGAATGGAACAAATCAAAAGGGGCTTACAAAGTAAAATCAAATGCCTGACCCTCTCCAATTTTGATGTGAGTGTTTCCAGAAAATCATCTTTTTCTCTTATGCAGTTTATAGTCATGAAGGTCAAACTATTATTCAGCATGTGTTCACCATTATAAATGGGCATCATATGAAGAAAGATGTTGGAAAACTGATAGTCAAGATCATAATTCAACAGTATAGATAACTAAATAGTACATACGACATGTCAGACATGACAGATTAGAAAATGTTAGAGCTCAGAAAAATAAGTAAAACAAATCTAGTCAATCTAGTTCATTGAAATATTGAGTAAAGATACTAAATTTTGACAGGAGAAAATAAAACAAAATATATCACTACATCCCAAAGTAGAAGGATGGAGGTAACAATTAAACCAGCATATTTAGTTGCAAAATACAGAGTGGTACTGGATAAGTGAAATAAGACTTGTTGCAAAACATCTAATGTGCATAGTATTATAATTTGTATTTTACATTTCAGAAATGGAAAGGAAGAATTTTCCAACAGGTTAAAAGGATCAACGATGAAACAGAACATCTTTATTTCTTATTGTTGGGTCCCAGTAGATTAATCAGTAACTCTTACAGACAGCTGTAAAGTTATCTACTGCAGTACAGGCAGTTCATAGTGTGCACTATGGACACAACGCATTACATTTGGTTTGCTCTCCTCTGAATGAGAAGATCAAACCTCAACAGGTCAAAGCTGGGATGGGAATTTAGTTATTCCACTCACCCCTGAGAATTATTTTCTCGGCCTCGAACAAAAGGTGATGACCACCTCTTCCCAAGCTTTTGTTAATAGTGCTCTTGAACCAGCTGTTGGAGGTGTACAGTTGACTTCCCTCCCTTTCTCTGGGGAAATCTCTCCCCTAGACTAACTGGTTGAGATCAAGAACTCACCATACAAGGAATCGCGCGGTGAACCCATGTCCATTACTCTGTGGCGCAACATGTTAGTTCACCACTGGGCCACCTACAAACATTTTAAAAAACATTATGTCCCTAACACGTATTAAAGAACAATAAAAAGCGGATACATTGTCACAATAAACTTGATAATGATCCCATTACATATCAGCAAAGGGCTCAAGGGGAAGCTCATTCCCATAAAGATTTAATGGTTGAATTTGATGACATGTTGATTAATTTGAATATAGTAAACTAAATCACTGAACTGTTAATAATATTCTTGGAATATTTATCATTCTGGCATTTTTGTTTAAAAAGAGGGGGGGGGACACATGTTTTACATAAACCAAGATGTTTTCTGAACTCAAAGGTTGTCACTCCTTATGAGTGCTAAAGCAGAGGCAGCAGCCATTAAAGTGACAGCTCAAAGAACTTAGCCAGTACCTTCCAACTCTAACACTGGATCACAATAATTAATCAGTACTATTTTTAATTATCAATAGATGCCCTGATTACAGTTTCTACAAAAGATTCTAATCATTATCTTGTGTTACACTTAAACAGCAGGCTTACAGTGAAATCATTCTGTCCCCGTGACATGTTTGGCTCTTAGAAAATATCATCAACTGGAACTTAAAAACCAAAAGCTCAAAACTGCAACACAAGTCACAACTGTCAGAATTTGGTTACTTAATAATATCATAGACAAGCCAGAGGCACCAGACTCCCCTGATGGCTCAGCAAGTTTACCTAGACTAGCTTACAGGCTATGCAGCTCTGCATTCAGTTAGCAACTCTTAGCCAATGCATGGTTACAGAATGGATCTTACTCCATTGACAAGAGGTGAAAAGGGCAGTTTCCAATTCTGATTGCTATCCTGAAACCCTTACAGCAGATGTACACGAGCACCAGGTCACAACAGGTAGGTCTCAAAGCGTGGCCCTTTGAAGAAGAATATACCCTGTTGTCATTCAACAAGTTTACACATTATCAAAATTAGTCCAAAATTGTACCCTAGTTCAGAGACATTACAAAAAGATAAGTATGAAAGTTGCCAAGGATAAAAACGACACCACTGGAATATTTCTAAATTGACTGCAACCTAGTAGCTATCACATTTATATCTGATTGTTTTATTATGTTGATTTGATATGAATAGTTTTAATATATCACTTTGAAAATCACTGACAACTATTATTTTCAATGTTGTAGCATATCCAACAATAGTTGCAGCTCTCAAACACATTTTATCCCAAACACACAGAACAGCATTTCTTAACATACTTTATTCAAAGACATAATAGCCTCTTACCCCAAGACTCCAGCTGTCACAAACACTACTTCGATATGGCCAAGACTTATGGTAAAGGTGAAAACAAGCATTCCAATAAATGAAATAATGTAGACTGCAAGGGTGGTCTTCCTGTAAGAGGAAAAATATGAGGTAGAACTCAATATTTAAATCAGATTTTGGCAAACTAACAATAAAGCTTGTTTTGTAAGAAAACTCCTCTTATGAAATTTAGTTTTCCAAATTTGAGGTTTCCCTCTTCATCTTTCAGGGGGATTGTTAAAGAACCCTTTTACAAAAAGCCTATAATGGCATAGGTATTCTGCAACCAACAGAACCAAAATATGATTACTTTAAATTATGAAAACTAAAGATCAATAGGCAGAGGGATGACACTGAAAGAATCAGGCAAATTCGATGCGAAATAGAGGAGCAGGTTCTCAAAGTAATCCCAAATGTTCTTTCTCAACTTTAAGCAGTCAGTGGGGATGCTACATTTCTCCAAGGAAACTCAAAACAATGAATCTTTTCCAGTCTGTGTGATAATTCTTTTTCATGTCAGAGCCCCAAATAAAATGTGTTTTAGGGTCTGATGTTAAACAGGGTTCAAAACATTTGCTAACAATTGTTTGACTTTAGTGCACTAAGGTGCTTAATCATTATTGGAATTAATGAAAGGGAAATACACAAATGAAGGACATAATCTTAAATATTAATACTGCTTTAGATAGTGATGTATGGAACTTCTCAAAAGACAAAAGCTGCAATTGGAGGTGTTGTGGATAGTGTGGAGGGCTGTCAGAGGTTACAGCGTGACATTGATAGGATGCAAAACTGGGCTGAGAAGTGGCAGATGGAGTTCAACACAGACAAGTGTGAAGTAGTTCATTTTGGTAGGTCAAGTATGATGGTAAGACTCTTGGCAGTGTGAAGGATCAGAGGGATCTTGCGGTCCGAGTCCAAAGGACGCTCAAAGCAGATGCGCAGGTTGACTCTGTGGTTAAGAAGGCATATGGTGTATCGGCCTTCATCAATCATGGAATTGAATTTAGGAACCGAGAGGTAATGTTGCAGCTATATAGGACCCTGGTCACACCCCACTTGGAGTACTGTGCTCAGTTCTGGTTGCCTCACTACAGGAAGGATGTGGAAACTAGAGAAAGGGTGCAGAGGAGATTTACAAGGATTGGGGAGCATGCCTTATGAGAATAGGTTGAGTGAACTTGGCCTTTTCTCCTTGGAGCAACGAAGGATGAGAGGTGACCTGATAGAGGTGTATAAGATGATGAGAGGCAGTGATCGTGTGGATAGTCAGAGGCTTTTTCCCAGGGCTGAAATGGCTGCCACAAGAGAACTGAGGTTTAAGGTGCTTGGGAGTAGGTACAGAGGAGATGTCAGGGGAAGTTTTTTTTACTCAAAGAGTGGTGAGTGCGTGGAATGGGCTGCCGGCAACAGTGGTGGAGGTGGATTCAATAGGGTCTTTAAAGACACTTTTGGATAGGTACATGGAGCTTAGAAAAATAGAGGGCTACGGGTAAGCCTAGTAATTTCTAAGTTAGGGACATGTTCAGCACAACTTTGTGGGCCGAAGAGCTTGTATTGTGCTGTAGGTTTTCTATGTTTCTATGCCTAGTCTATTTAAATGTTTCCAAGACACATTGATTTTTGTCAACAACATGTTTTCAAGACATCTCAATGACAAGTTGGTTAATAGTTTGGAGGTGTAACAGCTGTGAATTAATTGTAGGACAAACTGATGAGCGCAGGCCTGTTCTAGCACAGGTAGCGACTGACAAAAAGATTAAAACATTTTTGTTACTGATAACATTAATGGGAGGTGAATTGCACAAATATGTTCAAGCTGCTGCTTGCTTATAAAGAGTACAGCTGAAGTTCATAATTCACAATTCAATAGTTTCATAATTAATCATGTTGATTTAAATTTGAAACGCCATCCCAACCTTTAAATGTTAATTTGATTCACACCCTCAACAGAGAATGTTACATGGTAATATGACAAACTCTCCAGTGGACTAATTAAGTTTCAAGGGCCAGCAGGAAACAGTTTGTGTAGAGCTTGGGAAACATCACGAGGTGAGCTAGACACTGCACCCTTGGTTTCCAAACTAGAGTGCAAATTCTTTATTGTACTGCTTCAGAAAGTGCTAGATACTTTTGGGCCTCAAAGTTTACCAAGGTATAGGATAACTGAGTTGAACATGCTTACTACATACTTAATAAATTACATCCAACCTGCCTTACAATTCAGGCACAGATATTACTACAATAAAATAATATTAAGTATTTGGACCAAAATGTGAACAGGTTCCATCCACTACATAATGTACTGGGTGGACACATGAGTACATTCAGCCAGAGACTCATTCCTTCAAGATGCAGCACAGAGCGTCATAGGAAGTCATTCCTGCCTGTGGCCATCAAACTTTACAACTCCTCCCTTGGAGGGTCAGACACCCTGTGCCGATAGGCTGGTCCTGGACTTACTTCATAATTTACTGGCATAATTTACATATTACTATTTAACTATTTATGGTTCTATTACTATTTATTATTTATGGTGCAACTGTAACAAAAACCAATTTCCCCCTGGGATCAATAAAGTATGACTATGACTACTATTCATATGTGCCATGTCATATAACGTAGGCAATTATGGTCTTTATACCGGAAGTCCAGAAAATTTATACTTTCATACTCAGCAACTTTTAATTAAGAGATTCCAGTTTAGCTTCCATTCCCATTTTTATAAATAAAGTGGATTCTGGTAAATTGGGCCAGCCCTTTATTTGGGACAACCCTTGAACAACTGCTAAATCAAGAAAAAAGCTGAAAAGATCTTTCTGTTTATTTGGAAACTATGCCACCTAATAAGTGCAGGAGTCAGTTGCGGAACAGTTTTAACTAGCTTCAGCTGTGTGCACTTGCTATTGTTTGTATTCAAAAAACAGTGCTTTTTGTTGCTGTTAATTGGTGAGATAAGCAACAAGACAATTTGGAACTGTTACACTCACCGCAGTTTTGAGCACTCAGGCCTGGAGGTGCCAGAAGTGGCTGGGAGTGAGAGTGGAATTATTTCACTACTTCAACAAGTTAAGAATTACAAAGGTATCTACAATCACTGAAGTTACAAAGCGTGAATTTGCAGGATGCAATCATCCAAAATAACGTATGAAGGCAGCCATTATCTGCACTAGATGTCTGCACTGATTTTTTTTCCCTATTTACAGTCAAATCAAAAGAACACAGACGAATTCCTTCGTCAATAACTATTAGGTAGTAATACAATTTTATAGTATTGTAGTGGTATTGGTAGTGCTCTAATTTGTTCTGTACTTTATTTAAATTTATTCAGTTAAGTGGTAGTTTGTCTTTCCTTAACCTCTCAATAACTTCCATGAAACCAGCTGATTCAGGGAGCCACTTAATTGGGCTAAAATGTACTGGTCCAGACATGTCCCTATTAACTGTAATCCACTGTACATAGTTGATTTCCTTAGAATGAGAGAGTACTTTGTTATAAAATTCATTAATAAGCTAATAAAATTCAGATAAATTGATTTAAGCCAAGAACAATTCTGTAGATTGAGCTTCATAAGAATACCAATAAACTTCCATCACACTTCCCAAAGGGAAAGAAAATTTACAAAAACACATTCCCCAGTTAGCTGGATGAACTACAAATACCTGTTTTGCTATGGAAAAAATCTGGAATTGGACACAAAACACAAAAATTTACAGTTCTTTTCACCCAATCTGAAAATACTCAGCAAATCCTTTTACCCAATATTTAATAAAAGGATGGTGAGAAAACAAAATGAAAGGAAATTTAAGAGAAATAAACTTGCTTTAAACCTTGCTCTCTGGATTGAACAAAAATGTAAAAGGAATAATTCCATAGTTTATACGTACATTCACTGCCTCAGAAGCAAATTTAAAATACGTGACAACTGTCTGCTGAATCATTTTAACAATTGCTCATTAATTACTGTCAATATTCTGAGATGAATAAAATCAGTAGGACACTCTTCAAATTGGCATCAAAATGCCCAGAATATATAACTGAAAAGAAATAGGGGAGGCATAGTCACTTCTGTTAAATGGAGACATTATGTTAATTGAAGATTCGAAAATCCAATAACAATGCTTAAAAAATCCTCAGCCTACTTAAATAACATAATTTGGGTTCTTTATTCATGCTACAGTGGAATGACATACTTACTTGTATGCCTTTGTGCGGTCCACCCAGAAACCAGAGATGATGGAACCTACCATTCCTGCAACCACTAAAGTTAATCCAATTCTACCAGCATTCAATTCTTGTCCCTTGCAAAAAAAAGAGACATTATAATGTGTATTTCACATAATAATTACACATGAACGGCAAATTGCATTAATGGCTTCCAGTGAATAACATCAGATGACTAAGTGATTAACTTCATGCCTTCCACTGATGACATAGCTCGGCAAGGTGAGAAGGTCCTGAACAGACTTTAGGGAGATTCCTGGAGAGAGAAAGCTGAGAAACAGGACCTCCAGGGTAGTAACCTCTGGATTGCTGCATGTACCACGTGCCAGTGAGGTTAAGAATAGGATGATTTGGCAGGTGAATGCAAGGGCTGAGGAACTGGTGCAGGGGGCAGGGGGCAGGGGTTTAGAGTTATGGATCATTGGGATCTCTTCTGGGCAAGGTGTGAGCTGTAGAAAAAGGATGGGTTATACCTGAACTCGAGGGGGTCCAATATCCTTGTGGGCAGGTTGGCTAAAGTCGTTTGGGTAGGTTTGAACAAACTTGGCTAGGGGATAGGAACAGGAGTGATAATGCAGAAGATGAAGTAGTTGGTTTACAAAAAGAGGCAACATGAAAGGCAGACAAAATTGAAAAGGATGAATACAGGATGTTGGAATGCACACAGTATGCAGAACAAGGTTGATAAACTTGTAGCAGTTATTGATTGTCATGCATGATGTTGTAGGCAACACTGAATCATGGCAGAAAGATTATAGCCGGGAGCTTAACGTCCAAGGATACACATTGGTTCAGAAGGTAGGTAGGCAGAGTGTTGGTAAAAAAAAATATGTCAAATCATTAGAAAAGGGTGTCATATGGTCAGATGTTGAATCGTTATAGGTAGAGCCAAGAAATTGTAAGGGTAAAAAGACTCTGATAGGAGTCATATATAAACAAGCAATAGTAAGGATGTGGTCTACAAATTATAATGGGAGATAGAAAATTCTTGCCAAAAGGGCAAAGTTACAAGTTATGGAGGATTTCAATCTGCAGATGGATTGGGAAAATCAAGTTGGCCCTGAATACCAAGAGGGGGATTTTCTAGAATGCTTATAAGGCAGATTTTTAGAGCAGCCTGTGGTTGAGCCCACTAGGGGATCATTTCAAGAGGACTAAAAATATAAAAGCAGGGATGTAATGTTGAGACTTTATGAGCACAGGTGAGGCCTCACTTGCAATACTGTCAGCAGTTTTAGGCCCCTTTTCTTAGAAGGGATGTGCTGGAAATGGAGAGGATTCAAAGGAGGTTCATGAAAATTATTCCAGGATTAAATAGTTTGTCATATCAAGAGCATTTGATGGCTCTGGGCCTGTATTCACTGGAATTTAGAAGAATGAGGGGTGACCAAATTGAAACCTTGATAAGAGTGGATGCAGAGAGGACGTTTCCTGCAGTGGAAATGTGTAAGACCAAAGGACACAGCCTCAGAATAGATGGGCATCCTTTTAAACAGAGATGAGGAGAAATTTCTTTAGCCAGGGAATGGCGAATCTGTGGAATTCGTTATCACTGGCAGCTGTGGAGGCCAAGTCTTTATGTGTATTTAAGGCAGAGGTTGACAGGGTTCCTGATTGGTCAGGACATGAATGGACATGGGGGAGCAGAAGAAAACGCAGGGATTGGGGCAGAGAGGAAAAATGGATCAGCCATGATGCAATAGTGGAGCAGACGATAGGCCAAATGGCCTAACTCTACTCCTGTATCTCATTGACTCTAAGTCATTAACTTCATGCGTTCTACAAAATACCAATGAATTTATAAAAAAGTGCACTGTTTATGATCTGATATCTATACAAATCACACTATAATAAAAAAAATAACGATGGAGAATTAACAAGGTAACAGTGACTATGGAACTGCAACACTACCTCTAACTTTTAATAGAAGTAACAGAAATATATCAGCAGATAGAAGTAGTACAAGAAGGGAAGGCAAATAGGTTACTCAATTAATTTATCTGGCATCAATATCAGATTCCATTAGTAATCTGGGCATCATTTCAATGATGATCCACACAGTACCTTAATTCACTTAGGGAATTTGCGAAATTCTATTTTAAAATCTCATTTCAAAAAATATAAAGGTTTACTTACCTCATAGTGAGCAATGATCATTTGATTTAATAGTGTTCCTACTGAATAATATGACCCTGTCAGAATACCTAGAAAATATTACAAATACAAGCATTACTGTCTAAGGTTTACAATTCATAAAACTATACATTTTATTAAATTCCTAATTTTCTTGCTCACTTACTTTATCTGGATTGTCAGAAAGATTTGGAAACCTTAACTTCAGCATTCCAGCTAATTTAAAGCTATAGTTCATCAGAGTCTAAATTAAATCTTAACAAGTATTCCCAGCTGTGAAACATGTTGTGTAGGCGCTAGCCTGTCTTTCATGGTATTGTGAAATTGCAAACAGACAATCCATTGACTAAAGCATATCAAACAGCAATTGATTCAAAAGTAAGTAATCCAAAATCCTTCCGCAGGACTGGAGAAAAAAAAAGCTGAGTAGATTTAAAAGGTGGGGGAGGGGAGAGAGAAACACAAGGTGATGGGTGAAACCCGCAGCGGGAGGGATGAAGTAAAGAGCTGGGAAGTTGAATGGTGAAAGAAACACTAGGCCATAGAAGAAAGAAAAGGTGACAGGAGCACAGAGGGAGGCGATGGGCAGGCAAGGAGATAAGGTGAGAGGGAGGAAAAGAGGACAGGAAATGGTGAAGTGGAGGGCATTACCACAAGTTCATGCCACCAGGTTGGAAGCTACCCAAACGGAGTACAGTGAGGTTGTTTCTCCAAAACCCGTGTGTGTGGCCTCATCACAACAGTGGAGGAAGCCATGGACAGACATATCGGAATGGGAAGTGGAATTAAAATGAGTGGCCACTGGGAGATCCTGCTTTTTCCGCCAGAAAAACTTTGCTTGGATACTTTTATAAATGCTTTTATGTACAGCTTTGGTTGCACCACAGTGTTCAAGGTGAATCTCTCGCAATTGAAGCCCTGCAATTTATACATCTTTATACGTGATCTTCAACAAATGAAAGACCTGGACGAGCAAAACTAGAATAATGCTGGAATCCTCACTTTCCTAACAATTATGAAAATCAGTCACCTCTGAGAACAAATCAATATGAAAATTACTATTTGTTACTCATTAAACCAAACTAAATGTTTGAGTGTTAAAATTACAAAATAAAACAGAAATTCTTACCATAACTTAATAGCAGTAGCATAAATGGAACACTCTTAAACAAATTTACAATCGATTGTCTGTAGGAATAATCATTAGGGCTGTCCAAAAGCACAGCTTGGGACTGGCTTGGAGGAAGTGGAGGCTTGTCTTTAAATACTAAGTAGAGAAAAGAAGATACCAAACTAAGCAAGTTAAATTTCAGTTTACATAGAATTAAAAATGGACTGCAAAGTCCAGCTTAGATTTAAGCAATAGTATCACAAGAATGTAAAATACAGACCAAATTCTCATAAGCAACTTCATGTCTTAATATTTCACAAAATTTACTACAGATTGAAATTTTACCTGTCATTTCTAGACACTTTAAGAAACCTGTTACAATTAGTACTTACTCTACCCACAAATCAACAAAAGTTTCTGAAACCATAAGCTGTATCTTATTGGCAAGTCAGGCAGTTTAATTATGAATAGTTTCTTAACTTCTGTGAAGCAAGCAGAAACAAAGCTAACAGATCAAGTTTAACCATATTCTACGCACGTGTAACTCATTGTAGACAGTCAGGCATGGAAGAATATAGAACAGGAGTATAGGATGAGAAGATTAAACAATGAGGATAAGCTAAGAAACGAGATGGAGACTGCAAGGTTTAATAATAGAAAATTATAAATAAAATATTGAAATTGAAAGGGCTTTCCTAGAGTCAAGAACTGAATATTCAGAGACTATTAATAACACTGAAGACAAAAGTGTGAGGAATGACAGATTCCTTGAAAGCACCTTGAAGAATAAGGATCTTAAACAATGCTCTGGAGGACAGGGTGCCTCGACCAGGTTTGTCAAAAATGGGGGAAGAGTGGAGAAAATGGCATGAGAATAGATACTCATCTTATACAAGATGCAATGCCTGACAATGATTTTACTTGCAAATGCTGGAGAACAGTGTGGAAAGAACAGGTGCTGTTTTCTCCCGGTAGGGATTAGTTTTCAGCTCCAAGTGCTCCTGCCACGTTTTGTCACCCTGCAACCTTATCCTTCAATCTCTTTGAATTATGGAGCACAGCATGTGTGTACATCTCTCTCTCTCTCCAGCAGACCTCATCAAGATTCCAGTATTTCTACTATCTATATACTACTAAAACTCTCATGCTCTGTTCGTGACCTCCAATTAGCACAAACGGTGCATTACAGCGGCACTTTTTTTTTGCTAAGTCGACTTAAAGTGCGCGAACTTACAGAATGCAGGCAAAGTTCAGGGTTATATATTCATATAAAATTGCTCACTCGTCAAAATCAACAGCCCCGCTTTCACCCGAGAGCTGATGTCAGCCATGATGGAAACCGCGACGCGACACCACAACGCATGCGCACGGCCAGCCTCAGAAGCGACTCACGACGCTCACAGCAGCGACACCAACCGGAGCAAAAGGGCAGGGCAGCTCTATTTCGAGCAGTCACTTTCTGCTAATCACCATCAGCATGTGCAAGATTGGGACAGATCAAACTGAGACCCATCAATAAGAAATAATTAAATCTTATTGTAATGACGTACTTCGAGACACCCATCAAACCCTTTACTGCAGTCAAAGGACAGCGGTGACTATACATCACGTCCATTTAGGAGTGCGCCAACCATATCAACAAGAATAATCAGCATCTTGGAGGCTTTGGTGTTACTACTTCGTATCTTCTATCCAGCATTTGGGTAAAAAAAAATATGGTCAACCTAATCATGCCGCGTGGAAAGGGAAGGGGTACATTATGGTCAAGAGATGGCGCCAAGTGATGTCGGGAAGCGGCAAGGAGAGGGGAGAACAAGAATCCAATGAGGCCAGGGCCGCTCGACTCCAGGATCAAAGAGTCAGGACAAAAAAGATGAGAGAAGAAGACAGAGGAGGAGAGGCATGCACGTCTCCAAAATGACAACAACTGGCATAGAAGGAGGAGAGACGGGGGATGAAAGGGCTGCATGTCTCCAGAATGACAAAAACAGGCACAGGAGGAAGAGAGATGAAGGGACAAAGGAGCAGAGAAATGCACATCTCCAAGATCAGAGATAAAGAATAAACAGATGAAGAGACGGCAGATGAAAGGACTGCACATCTCCAGAATGACAACGAGAGGCACGTGGCAGATTAACTAGAAATTATGCCATCAAAAGTGTTCTTCGTTAAATGAGGAGGAGCTATATTTGCCTTGCTATGCATCGCTCTTCTTTAATAAACTGAGGTTTTCTTCTTCAATTTCCAAAGCAAAGCGATACCAATAGCATCCAGGAAAATTTAGCGTTCATTCTGGTCACATCAGACTGCACTACCCTTCTCTCAAAGGGTGCCTCAATGGGTCACCCCGTTGCCTAGTTCCTTAATATTTCTTAATTGTACACATGATTTTTTTTAAATGTTCTATCGCTGAGCAGCAGTGAACCATCTGTTTGGTCTATCAGAGTTCCCTTTGAGAACTAGTTGACTTGATCAGCATTTCTGATCTGACTATTGTTCATGACTGCACTTAATAGAGAAAAAAATTCTTCCCTAGGTCTTTCTTTTTGGCATCTCCTGCTCCAACTTAATGACATTCATTTAAAGGAAAAAAATCATAACCACAGAATGCCAATGTCAGGAAGAGACAGCAGTTTAGGGTGAATTCAGGTTATTGGATTTCAAAACTGCTGCATTTGCACAATTAATGGTCTTTTGAATTTATTCTTATAAGTCTATTTGGAGATTAAAACAAACATTTTCATTTTTACTTGGACTACAGATACTTACAGCAGCAGGTATCAAAGGGGCTAAAATGCCTCAGCGTGACCTCAATTTTTCTAATTCTTTTATCTGGAATTTACTTCTCCCATTCATATGCTCTTTCCATGTGATAACAGGAGTCAAAAATTAAATGGACTAAGTCTAAGATCAAAACAACAAAATGCTTTAACAGTGCAAATGACTTGAGGGTTCAATTCCAAATACTAATTCTTATGTTCTGATAATATTAATGTTTGGGGTCTGTCACAAAATGCAAGGCTTTTTTTTATATAGTTATTCTACTCTACACAAAGAATTAATTATACTCTCCATAATTATTTCTCCATTTCATTCAGAAATAAAGATGACATTCTGAGCATACATTTTGCATCAGTTCACATAATTAACTCATTTTGTTAAATATATATTAATATGTTCTGCGCTATTTTATAAACAGTGTCATGTGGGAAAACCCTGTTTTACAGGTCTAGAGCTGGATCTACATTCAAGAACTTTTGCAGTAATGTTGATACCTAATGAATGATGCCCAAATTGGACCTGGATAGTTTATTGATTATAATAGACTCCCTTTGCATGACCTGACTACAACAATGAATTGGAGAGATCATTAATACAAATAGTATCTATCCTGTCTTTTAGTTTTAACTACTCCACAAAGTAAAGTTGCAGAGTGCTTTTGCTGTGTATAAACTATATAATCTACCACTTGAAGTAGAACTAAATGAGCTTACCTGCTACAACCAGGATGAACAACACAGTGGCTACGGCAGCTGTTCCATAAAATAATATACTTATGTTGCTTGCCATCAGATCAAGATCATCTGGAGTATTAGGCACCAAAATTGGAGGCAAAAGAAAACCTAAAGCCACACCAAGCTGTGAAACAAAGGAACAAATCAAAACATCTGTGAAAAATAGTGTTTACAACTATTTAAATTTAAAATATCCATCTATAATACTCATAAGCATCAGAATTCAAACCCTAGCATTTAATTTTACTTGCAGTGATTTGAACAAACTGATAAAATGATATTTTTAATGAGCTACAGCTGAAATTGCAATGGAAAAATAAAAGGGGAATTTCACTCCCCATTTTCACCCAGATACATCTCTAATCTGAGCGCAATTTAGATTTTAAACATTGCAGAGTTCTAGCTGTGCAGCTCAATCCTTCAGATATATCCAACAAATTCTCTGCCTCCAACAGAGGAAACAAAGGATATTTGGGATTTGAGATCTTAGAAAATGAAGGGGTAAAGATCAGAAATATAGCAGGAAGGACCGTGAAGGGATTCAAATACTGGAATGAAAAATTTTAAAACCAAAAGTATCTTCAAAGCAGAAGCCAGCATAGCCACAAAATAAATGGATGGTGAGCAAGGTTTGGTGTAACTTACGTTGTGGACAGATTTTGATGTTCTCACGTTTATGTAGAGTAGAAAAGACTAACTAGCAAGGACAGCAATTGAATATTAAATCATCAGGTAACAATAGGACAGCTGAGTATTTTTAATCAACAGATATGTTGACACAGGCTTTGTTCTGAAGGCAGCATGTAATTTAACAGACATCCACAAAAATGTTAAATGACAACTAAAATAACATTAAAAACTTAACCAATAAAAATCTGATTTTCAAATGTTAATCTGGGCAATATCAGGAGATGGAAAAAAGGCAGTTTTAGTAAGAGTAATTCTGTGGATTAAAATTCAGAAGTATCAAAAATTACAAAGGGTAAAATGTCTTGGCATGTCTCAATAATTCCCTGGAATAGAAATGATAAAGGATACAAGGTGGAGACTGAAGGTAAAAGCTCGAGTTCTCCATATTTTGTTGTACAGAAAATCTATTCTCATTTGTTTAACCAAACAGCATACTCAATCTGAAATGGTGGAGTATCCTAGAAGGCATTTGAGGTGAAGCCAAGAAGTCATGACCAGCACGCGGAATCCATTTGCACAATTAGAGAATGATAACAAAGCCAGCCACTTGATGAAGTTTGTGCTAATCTCTGCAACTGCAATGCAGCCAGTCCTATGCTTCTATCCTCTTCCCATAGACCAGCAATTACTTTCTTCATATCACTAAAACTGGTATGTAATCAAATAGGACAAAGAAATAACACCGGGGAACTGTAGAGAAGTGAAATGACATCAGCGCTTTACTTTTTGTGATTTAACCAATTTAAACCAAGCTGGAAAACAAAGACTAGATGTGGGAGAAAATTGAGAAACTGGATTTGTCAAGTTGAAGTCAAGAAAAGTGAAGAGGATAGCTTAACATAATCAAGATGGCAAAGAATGCCACGTGTAACTTTGTAAAAGGTAGCTTCAGTACTGTGGTAGGTCATAAACCAGTGTAGTGACTCAAACAGCAAATGAGGGAAAAGGCATGAATGACGATACAAGGTGCTCAAAGGTTTTGATAAGAAAGGGACTGAGTAACTTCCCTTTCAACACCAACTTCCTCTGAAAGGAGTTAACAAGAAAATATATGCCTGCCTTCGAGTAATGTATTGAACTTGTGTTCTAAACAAGACACCTTCCTTTACTTGTAGCATAGACAAGTTGGGCCAAAGGGTCTGTTTTTGTGCTATATAACTCGTTAACTCTGCTTTATCAACAAAATGATTGGAATGCTTTTTCTCTCTTCTTCCATCATTCACCTATTCTATGTTCTGACCTTACAGTACAAAACTACTTCACTTGCTGTAAACAAAAGGAATTCTGCAAATGCTGGAAATTCAAGCAACACACATAAAAGTTGCTGGTTCACCAGCAACTTTTATGTGTGTCACTTGCTGTAAAACATTTCTTCTAAAGGGAAATGGGTTACTCCAGGTGAGGCAGCAGTCAGTGGGTACAGAAACAGTTAATGATTCAGGTCAGTGATCCTTCACAAGAAATAACAGAAAAATGAAAAGTGTGTTTTAAATGATAAAGGGGAGGATAAAAGAACAAGCCTGTGATAAAATGGAGATCCAGATTGTCCAAGGGCTGAAATACCAGCAACATCTGTGGAGGGAGTAAAACTGAGTGAAGCTGGACAACCTCCTATATGAACTGGTCATTTCTGACTCAAATGGGAAAGGTTGATTATCCAAAAAGTTGAATTCAAGATCAACTGCAGGAGTGCAACATGCCATGACCAGATGACCTCAAGCTCTTGCTGGTCACCTTTACTACAAAGCAGGAGGCCAAAGACAGAGCATGATAGAAAATAAGTGCAACAGGGAGCTAGAAGCTCAGGGTCATCCTTGAAGACTGAACTGAACTGAAGTGAACCACTGCTTCATTTGGCAATATTTTAATCCCTTGATGGGTGTGAAGGCACAAGGGACATTGCATCTCTCAAGTTCTAAGAGAACAACATGATATGAGGAGGGTGGTTTGTGGAGATGTAAGAGCAAACCAAATATATGTAGAGAACAATCCCATCAAAATGCAGAAAGATGAGGTGTAAAAGATGTGTTCAAAGGCAAAATTGCCCCCCCAAAGCAAAAATACGTGTGTTTTTTTATTTTTCCAGTTCCAGTGGAAGATCAATGACCCAAAATGTTAACTATACTTCTCTACAGTGGCCTCTTCAGTACTGATTCCCCCCCCCCAGACTTACAGCATCTGTAGTGCATTGATTTTCATCCACCATAAGTACAATCAGAATATACTTACAATCATTCTTCCAATATTCTTCCATCATTCACTATTCTATGCATTTCAATTTCAGATATTCTGATGATGCTCCTTTCAAAACCTGTGTTTCAAGCATTTTCACCTGATGTGATTGACAGCCTTCAGCCACACTTATTCTACTTCTCAGTCATTGCTTTCTTTGAGAAAGATGTCTGAGCTTCCATTTTCTTCACTTTCCACACTCATCAACTTTCATATTCAGTACCATTTATCATTAGGACTGCCACAACTGCTCCACTTGGGATGAGGTACAAATGTAAAATTATGGCATCCTCAAGAAAAACAAGGTGAAGAAAAGCCAACATTTTAATATTTTGCATCAATTACAGGGCAGTAAAATGGGATGAAAAGGCACCATGGTCTATCCCAAACACAAGAGATTCTGCACATGCTTGAAATCATGAGCAACACACACAAAACGCTGGAGGAACTCGGCAAGTCAGGCAGCATCTGCAGCAAAGAGTAAATAGTTGAAGATCTGACTGAGACCTTTCATCACGACTGAAAGCAAAGGGGGAAACTGCCAGAAAATGAAGGGGAAGAGGAATGAGGACAAACTAAAAGGTTATTGGTGAAGCCAGGTGGGGTGGGTGTGTGTGTGTGTGTGGGGGGGGGGGGGGGTTTGAAGTAAACAAGCTTGGAGGTGATCAGTGGAAAAGGCAAAGGACTGGAGAAGAAAGAATCTGATAGAAGAGAGTGGACCATGGCAGGTGAGGAAAAGGTAAGAAGCCAGAGTGGGAAATTGAAGGAGGAGGATATTGAAAAGAGGAAAGCGATGTTCATGTCATCAGGTATATGAGGTATAGCTCCAACAGCGTGGCCTCATCATGGCAGATGAAAAGGGCATGGACTGACATATCAGAACAGGAATGAGGATCAGAATTAAAATGGTTGGCCACTATAATTACCCCTCTCACTGATAACAATAATGTTCTGGATAGCAATGTTACCAGGACAAGAGCACTGAGATGACAACATGACTACTATTTCTACAAGGAACCCTAACCATACCAATGCTGAAAAATGTATTTACATCCTAAGAAAGGCATGACAGCTCTCAGCGATACAGTCCAATAATTTTTTGTGTATTGTTCCTTAACAATTATCTATCCCAAGGCACCTCAGGAAATTGCAAGGAAATAAGAAATAAATGTCTGGTCAGTTGTAAGGTTCATTAAGTATCCCAGCAGCAAAGTTGACAGGAAGAGTTATTTCAGGAGATATCTCAAATCTTACAGTCATCGAACCAAACGCAAGTAGTAAATAGATTTTGGGATGATTGACATTCAATAAACTCAGAGGACTAAAGGAATAAGGAGGGGCAAAAAAAGGTGGGATTTGAAAAATGGAAATAAATCACCTGCAGCCACTAAGAGCTAGGGAGCAAATGCAAGTAAGAGTGACGAATGAAAGTAAATTTATGGTAACCAGGAGACAAGTTCAGGAAGCAAGCAGATCTAGAGTTGAGAGCTGTTACAGACAAGGAAATAATCTCCTTTTGCTACGTATCAAGCAGGAGATCTACCTGGTAAAAATCCTTTTAATGTCACAGAACAAACAACTGTGAGAAGTGGAATATGTAATGAAATGGTCCACCAAAGTACCCCAACATAAACATTGGCTATTTTGCTGAGATACCAAGAAACATCTAATAGAACCAAACATATCATTAAGTACTTCAGCAAGCCACTTATGACAAATCTCTTCAAGGAAGCAACCCACAGACTCTTGGTTAAGGGTCACACAATATCCTTAAGAAAAAGCAATTGAAAAGCCAATACCGATGAACAACTTTCATGGGAGAAAACAATGAGCAGCAGTTCAGGGGAGTTCCAACCTAAAGAAATCCTGCACCCTAAAACCTGGAGTCACCTCCAACACAAATTTCCAAAACTGTAACACCTTCAATATTCATTTGATATAGCAATAACTAACAATAAGGCTATCTCATCTGAATGGTGCAAACAGTACAAGAAAATGTAGAAATAGCCCCAACTAGCCCAAAAGAAAGTTATTGGAAATATTTAATGTTGTATTGGTTGCATTCATGCAAAAATGATTTCATCCAAATGAAGATGATCAAATAATCCCATGTTCAAACAAAGTGAAAGACAGCCTAAAATTCTACTTTCTGTGCCAAATCAGTTAACCTCAACCCAAGTGGCAGCTACAGGTGCAAAAGAATTAATTATATGGGTAGCAGAAATTATTTTGTCACCCCTATCTAAAAATCCATACTGAATGTGAAAACCTTAACTAGCAAGACTATGCCTGTTGGGACAAGTCCTCCAGATTTTAAGTTGTCAAATGCCCACCAGTTTACTAATCAGAACTCTAGATGCATAAATGAACATTTTCAGGGCTCCATGTGTTGCCTAGTGCCTTATGTTGTATTTGTGAACAAATATTGTTCAACAGATGCAGTATCCTTATCAAATATTTTAATACATAAACCATATCCTGAGATGAACACAAAGAACAGCTCTCAGACTAAATAGACTTGCTTTTACAGAACTTTCAGCCAACTTTCCTGAGCATGTGCCATTATCTTGTAATTGCTAGCTTGTTGCTTCAGCTCTCAGCTGTAACTAACATTCTTTCTTGTCGGTACCCAGAATGGGTTGGGGTGATTGTGGCATTATCAGGCATAATCGTTTACCATTCCCAGTAGGCTTCTTACCTCACTTGGGCTGCATGGAGCAATGATATCCAAGTATGTCAATAAAGTACACTGGGTAGCGATTTGGAATGCTGCTGAAGAAATTCCATTATTACGCCATTCATAATGTCCACATTATAGAAAAATATACCTGGATTCAGCAGCCGATTCAATGTTATTCTGCGATGAGGTCAAGTTTCAAAAGAAGTTGGCTCCAAACTTCAGTCATTAGCCGCAAGACGTATTATTCAACCAGAATTCCCTGCCACCGAGCGAAAGACCTTAAAATATTATAGGCACTCTTGTTGAGTAAGTCTGTACTTACTCCAGTGTCTATCACTTCTTGCACAAGGACACTCAACATAGCTACTTGGCTTACCAATTGTTTGGTTAGGTTACATGATGAGATTGTTCACCTGTCACCTATGCTGAATGAAGATTTATATGGACAGCTTATCGTCCTCTGGCGGTATTACTTGGTATACTTTCTTCCAAGGATTTCAGTTGCAGTCCTTCATGACTTAGCACCATCCCACAAAATGACTGTTTACTGAACAATCTTCAGAGTTTACCTCTGGCGAGACATGATTCTCATCCTCCTCCTTGTAGCATCGTTAGTGCAAGAATCATTTGAAGATTCTATTTTGCTCCATGGAATTATGTGTTCTGCTAGTCATGGTATACGTTGCTAAGCTGATATAAGAGCTATCACAATTCTGTGTTTGTTCTATGCCTGAGTCTTGCAAATCAGAAGTTTCCAATGTTCCATCTATGCCCAGTATTATGGATGGTGTCACATTTGTAAATTCTCACAACGCTGCTAATTGCTTGAAGCTGAAGCTACATATTTGATTGAAGCTATGTGTTTAGTGCCTCATTGGATTTTTCTAGCTGGGTTAAGTCATTCTATGATCTTCAGTAAAAGAATTTTTCAGATGCATCATAGTAGCTTGCCTCACCTGTTATTGATACTTTAACATTAAAAACATAATGGCACATCTTTTTAAAGTTTTGTCTATTGTGTTTGAAGTGATTTCAAAACTCAAAATGTCTGAATCCACTTTCTCCTTCAGTGCGAGAGAATTGATCAACTTCTGTATGAAACTGATGAAAAATGGTAGAACTCCTTGTTGACGATTCCTTGAGAATTTTTTAAAGCATTTTTAAAGTTCAGTAGCACAGCACAGAAATTTTCTGGAATTTTCCTTTTTTTAAAAAATATTTTATTTGTCAGATTTTAAGAGAAAATAGAAGACATGTTAAAGCATACAAACAGCAACAAAAATGACTGCTTGAAGTGTACATCAAATACCTCAGTAATATTGACCCCCTTAAGCAAAACAAAAGGGAAAACTGGGGGGGGGGGTGAAAATGAAAAGATCAGAATAAAGTAATTCTGAATGCATCTATGATTAATAATAACAGAGGGCATTCATGGGCACAGGAACTGCCACAGCCCTAACAGAAAGGGGAAGGGGTTTTGCAAATCTACTCATCAACCCTTTAAAATTATATACATCAAATCATGCCATACTTAAACAGGTACTAGGAAGAAATCGAACAAGAAGTCAAAAGGCAAGATCTATAAAAAAAAATGTAAAAACGAGGAACGAAGGTCATATCTAAAGCTCAACAATGAATCCTCACAAACCAAACTAACTAACAATGGAGACCAGAATTTCAGTGGTTAATAGTGAAAAGCATTGACAAATTTAGCTCATTTATCAGTTCTTTCGTGACCTTCATACCCGAGGGCTAGGACAGGGATGCTGGCTTATCTTCTAGTGAAGGTGAAGAAGACTCCATTAAGAGTCTCATCTTGCGCAAAATTGATAGCGTTAGGTGATCGCATTCCCAAAAAAGTTAATAATGGACCGAGATATCAGTTATACCAGGTAGATAATAAGGATACCGACGTCCTTAGCAAAAAGACGTTCATCTTTGCAATCACCTCTGATCGAAGCATGATACATACATCTCTCAGAACCTAGAATGAAATGAAGTAGTGCATGCATACGATTAATATACTTATCCCCAACTCGAAGGGCCAGAAAATTTAACTTGGACGTCGAAGTTGGGGCAAAGAATGCAAATAGACAGAAGTAAAAATAAAATCAATCTTAGGAAAGTGTTGAAGAGTCTATAATCTTTCAAGATTTTTATTTCTCTCCTATAAGGTGAGGGGGCGGGGGAAATCGCCATGCGGGGATTTCAAGAGCGGGTGGTCCAAGAGAACAGCAATCAAATATCATTCTTCCTTCTAATTTACAGGCGGATGTAACGCAACGGTGGAGGTGAGAGACGCCTTCTGGAACATTCGGAGAACCGACAAGTCACGGGGGAGGCCGGGTGGGGAGGTGGAAGGAAACAGGCACCCAATAGCTGCCGACGTGAGCCCAGCTCAGAGATCACCCGGGAGAAGGCGGCGCTGCGGAAGGGAGGGAGGGAATGGTAGCGGGGAGGCGGATGAGCGAAGTGAGGGCTCACCCATCTCACCGTGGCAACAGCGCCGCCCACCAACCAGCCCAGACACCCTCACGTCGCCTAATTGCAGCGGGAACTTGCGCCCCGCCTCCCCCCGCGGCGACTCGGAGAAACGCCAGGCGCTTATGCCCCTTACCTGATTGCCCAGGACGGCGGTGGCGCACGCCGTAGACACCTCTCGGGGCCCGAACCATACGGAGGCCACCCGAGAGGGCAGCCCGAGGATAAAAATCTGAGCGATGGAACAGACCGTCTGGGCGAACATGGTCACCCCAAACAGGTCTCGCCTTACGCTTGCGATTTTAATCCACGCTCCGATGCAGTTGAGACCGGAACCCAGCAGCGCCACGATCCTCAAGCCTTTTTTGTCGAGCAGCCAGGCGGCGGGGAAGATGAGAGGGACGTAGACGAGCATGTAGACGATCGACAACCAGTCGATCTGCTCGTAGGAGGCCTGGTAGAAAGTGCTGAAGATGTTGGAGATGATGCTGTACTGGATCCATTGGAAGGCGTTGACCATGGAGTACAGGCTGAACACGGTCAGGATCAGGAACCTGGTCCAGTAAACCCGGCACTCGATCGGCTTCACATCGCCAGTCAGCATGGCCTCTCTCTCTTCTGGAGACCGCGCACCTTTCTCTGCGCTTCCTTCGCACTCCGCCGCCTCGATATGCCCATTCATACCATTATCCATCACAATTTTGCTGCAAGCGGCGGATGTCTCCTTTGTCGCAGGACATCCTGTTCCTTCGACGTCCATTGTCACCTTTTGTTTCATTCTCAGTGTTATTTCGACGTTAAATAAGATATATACCTGTTTTATTACCTATAAAAGCGGATTATATATCTGCTTGACAATTAAAATCCTCTGTGTGTGTGTGATCTGTGTAAAATGTACAATAAATTTCTCATTTACATTCACACTTACTGACGCTTCCTAAGTGAATGAGACGAAGACGAGGCGGGGATATAGCGGTTTTAATCAAGCGCTGACGTCGACTTTCGGAGGGCGGGGCGGAGCGGTGATTGGCAGCGGCTTTGGGCGAATTGAACAGGCGGCTAGGCTGCAGCAAGAATTGACGCGTTTTCTAACCAATCAGCCGCCAAAGTAGGGGGTGCGCGCGCAGAGAGTGAGAAACCATTGGCGAATCAAGCAACTTTGATGTGTGTTGAGCGAATCAAGTCCCCGGTCAACGTTGTGCAGACACGATTGACATATAATTTAGCGAATCAGATATGCAGATTCAAAGCGATTAAGACGAAATGATTGACATTCAATCTGTCCAATGGGTTGTTAGTAAACGGACCGGCGAGGGGAAAACGGACTAGTTTTTGATTGCAAATATTAACAAATAAACAGGATAAATCCGTTTGGTGACAAGGACTATAAGATTTTTTTAACCTTTGATGTTAATTTGCTTTGAAAATTTGAAATACCGATTTGAGCTCGTGCCTCGGCTTTGAGAAAGCTAATTACAAAATCTGCTGATATGACATCATCGTTCTTTTGGTGAAGGGGGAAAAGTTAAGTGTAACTTATCTTATTCACGAGTAATCCTTGCAGTTTCATTCAGAATTACCTTTAGCTGTTGCTTTCAAATTAAAATACACAACATAAAGCTTCTGCGAGATCATCCACTTACGACTCATTTTTTAAAAGGTTGTTTTAAAAACGAGCATGTGCCTATCCCATGCGACCGTACCGTGACCCAAAATGGCAAAGCAACTAATATTCACGATACTTTGAAAAAATACATCATAGAATAGATTTTATTTGTTTGAAATTAAGCATAAAGGGTTAATTTGGGGAAAACATTTTCCTGAAGTTCTTTGTGCAATTCAAATATCCATGGAGCTGAAAATGATAAGATGGAATCATCACATTTTCTGCCATCTCTGCAGCGATAATTTTTGGATGAATCAGCCATTCTCAATTCATATTGATTTTCTTATTGTTCTGCCTTAAACAAAATTAGCACAAGACCTCTTAACCAAAAATCCATCATCAGTTCTACAATGTGTCATTTTCAAGGTCTGTTCATGATATATTAATTGTCACATTTACTGTAGATAAAAAGGAAGAAGTTGCAAAGGAATATAGCTAGATTAGGTAGGTACTGAACGTGTGTGGTAACTAATTTATTGTTGAGGAAGAACAAGATCATCTACTTTGGTCTGGAAAAAAAGCTATATTCAATAGATGAGAGGCTGGAAGCTGTGAAAAGCAGAGATTTGGGAGTCCATGTACACAAAATGCTAAAAAAAAAAAAGCCAAATAATAACACAGCAAGTAAGGACGCATCAGGACGGAGGTACAGAAGCCTGAAGGCACACACTCAGCAATTCAGGAACAGCTTCTTCCTCTCTCACATCCAATTTCTAAACGGACATTGAACCCATGAACACCACGTCGCTACTTTTATTTCAATTTCTGTTTTTGTCCTACTTATTTTAACTATTTAATATACATATAAACTTACTGTAATTCAGTTTTTTTCTATATTTACCTTGATTTGCATTGTACTTCTGCCACAAAGTTAACAAATTTCTCAACATATGCTGGTGATATTATACCTGATTCTGATCCTGATGTGGAGAATCAAGTCAAGCCACTTTTTATTGTCACTTCGATCATAGCTGCTGGTACAGTACACAGTAAATACGAGACAACATTTTTCAGGACCATGGTGCCGCATGAAACAATGCAAAAACTACACTGAACGATGTAAAACAACACAAAAACTACGCTAGACTAGAGACCTAGCCAGGACTGCATAAAGCGCACAAAACAGTGCAGGCATTACAATAAATAATAAACAAAACAATGGGCACAGTAGAGGGCAGTAGGTTGGTGTCAGTCCAGGCTCTGGGTATTGAGGAGCCACAGGGCATTGTAGACTCTGCCAGCCCTATCACAGGCATAACCTTCTCCCCTGTCAAGGACATCTGCGGAAGGTGTGCCTCGAGAAGGCAGCACCCATCATTAAGGAGGATGCGAGATCATCCACTTTGGAATTATTAAAGCTTCATCATACAGGTCTCATTACCACCATCGGGGAAAAGGTGCAGGAGCTTGAGGAAGTTTTAGAAACAGCCTCTTCCCCACTGCAATCAGATTTTCTGAACGGTCCATGAACCATTCGCCATTCCTCTTTTGTATTATTTATTTATTTATTTTAACTTGTCTTGCATTGTCATGCATTTTTATGTCTTGCATTGTACTACTCATGCAAAACACACATTTCACAACATATGTGGAGTCCTGTGTCCAGTTCTGGTTGCCTCACTATAGGAAGGATGTGGAAGCATTGGAAAGGGTACAGAGGAGATTTACCAGGATGCTGCCTGGTTTAGAAAGTATGCATTATGATCAGAGATTAAGGGAGCTAGGGCTTTACTCTTTGGAGAGAAGGAGGATGAGAGGAGACATGATAGAGGTGCACAAGATAATAACAGGAATAGATAGAGTGGATAGCCAGCGCCTCTTCCCCAGGGCACCACTGCTCAATACAAGAGGACATGGCTTTAAGATAAGGGGTGGGAAGTTCAAGGGGGATATTAGAGGAAAGTTTTTTACTCAGAGAGTGGTTGGTGCGTGGAATGCACTGCCTGAGTCAGTGGTGGAGGCAGATACACTAGTGAAGTTTGAGAGACTACTAGACAGGTATATGGAGGAATTTAAGGTGAGGGCTTATATGGGAGGCAGGGTTTGAGGGTCGACACAACATTGTGGGCCGAAGGGCCTGTACTGTGCTGTACTATTCTATGTTCTATGTTCTATGTCTGTGATAATACACCTGATTCTGATCTTGAGCTAATGATTAAGGTGGCTGGCATACTTTGAAGTGAACTGTCTATGATTGCCTGCTATATGATCTGGCCATCTTAACATACTGTATCTAAATTTCATGTGGCAGCATTGTCACATGAACAAAATAACTGGAGAGAAGTTCTGATAGATATGAAGCAGTCTCTTTATCCAACAAAATGAGACGTGGCAGGCACCATATTGAGACCCCTTTCGGAGGAACAGGCCTGCCTGATCCAACACTACTCGACATTTTATATGCTAAAGATCAAAGGACAATTCCATATTTACAATGCTTCATTTGAACTGCACACCTCCCTCTTCGCACCCACACGACAGACACCCAAATAACAAATATAATCAGCATTGTCTGGCCTTCCAAATTAACTGTGGTTCTCAGTTCTTAGGAACACATTGTTCAGAGATGCATTTTAGGTTTTACCCACAGTTCATATATGAAAACTGAAAACTGGTGACTGAAGTCAGTTGCTGAAGTTATTTGCTGTGTTTTGCCATGGTGGCTTAAGTACAGATAATATTGCTACAAAATGATGGCATCATAACTGCTAGCATAGCACCAGCATAATTCATAATCTGCATGATTCTCCATAGTTGGTTGCACATAGTCTGGAATAAAATCCTCTTCATTTCTGGTACACAGATTTGATATAAGACCATAAGACATATGAATTAGGCCATTCAGCCCATCAAGTCTACTCTGCCACTCCATCATAGCTGATCCCAGATCCCACTCAACCCCATACACCTGCCTCTTGCCATATCCTTTGAGCCCTGACTGATCAGGAAATGATCAACTTCCACCTTAAATATACACATGGCCTCCATCACAGTCTGTGACAAAGTATTTCACGGATTTACTACTCCCTAGTTTTAAAAAAATCCTCTTGATCTCTGTTCTAAAGGGTCACCTCTCAATTCTGAGGCTGTGCCCTCGAGTTCTGGATATCCTCACCATAGGAACCATCCTCTCCACGTCAACCCTATCTAGGCCGTTCAACAATCGGGAGGTTATTTATTTATTTAAATCCTGCATCCATCCCACAACGTGGGAGAGTAAAAATCTTTGCATGATGACTCCATTGCAATGTACAGACATGTGAATTTAAAAGTCTAATGGCTTGTAAAAAGAACCTGTTCCATGGCCTGTTGCTCCTGGCTTTAATGTCGCAGTACAGTTTGCCAGACAGAAGCAGCTAAAATAGTTTATGGTTGGGGCGAATGGTGTCCTCAATGATCTTCCGGGCCTTCTTTCTGCACTTGCCACTATAAATGCCCTCAAAGGAGGGAAGTTCACATCCACAGATGCGTTGGGCTGTCCATACCATTCTCTGCGGTGCCCAGAAATCAGGTTTGGTGCAGTTCCCATACTGGGCGGTGATAAAGCCAGTCAGTATGCTCTCAATGGTGCCCCTGTAGAAGGTCTCGAGAATTTGAGGGCCATGCTGAAATTCTTCAGTTGCCTGAGGTGGAAGAGATGCTGTTGTGCTTTTTTTGCCAAAAAGCTGGTGCGTACAGTCCAGGTGAGATCATTGGTGATGTGTATACCGAGAAATGCTACAGTCAATTAATTTCACCAACTAATGAGGTCATATCTACAGGCAAATGTTATGTATTGTTTGGAATAAACAAATCAAATTTTTAATCATTTGAAATTGTTAATTATATTTAAATGGACAATTCATTATCAATGTACATATGTGTACCATATACTACCTTGAAATTAATTTTCTTGCTGGGATTTACAGAAAAAAGAAATACAATCGAATTTTATGAAAAACTATGTATTAACAAAGAATGACAAACAAGCAATGTGCAAAAGACACTCCATGCAAATATAAATAATACTGGGAACATGAGTTGTAAAGAGGCCTTGAAAGTGAGTCTGTGGATCATAGAATCAGTTCAGAGGAGTGGTGAATGAAGTTAGCCAGTTCCTAGATTCTGTTTCTCCATTCGGTCAGTTGACGGCTGGCAGGTCCAAGACCTAACTTTGTTCTATAGCTTAGATACAGTATGTATTCACATGCTATATAAATCCAATTCCAGCTTTGAAATTTTCCAGTCTTATAAGTTTTTGTATTTATTCCAAATTTCTACTATCATTTTTTTATGCAGGACTCTGTTTTTTTATTTCAGCTCCGAAGCATCACATAACTGTGCAATCTATTTTGTGAGATGTTGCAACTACTTCATAGTCCAGCACAGAGGTTTCACACCCTGTTCTTTGATCGCATTCAAAGAGGAAGATTGCTGTCTGGATGCTGGGGCAGATATGGTTCCAGCTAGAACCTTGACCCTCTTTCCGTCCTCCAACATTTTGATTTGTTTTGGGCATCCTTTGCTCTTTCTGCTGTTCATGTTACATTCTGAAGAGAATGCCCACTAATCCCTCAGAGCAAGTGTTTTCAGCAGTAACCAAAAATCCTTAACACCTGCCATTCAATCCCCTGTAAGCAAACTATTGCTGAAAACATCAAACATTTATCAACAATCTGGAGAAATCTTCTAGCAAGTAGCATCTAAGGAACGGATGATCTGTGTAAATGGGATGGTTGCTAGGACTGGGACTAGGGTTAGGGTGGTGTTCAGCCCTTTTTCTTTAATGTGTAAAAGACTTCTACGTGATGAAGAGGGAGAATAGGCTTGAAATTTGAACTTGAAAATGTCAGGAATGGCATCATGTCAGAAGGGTACCCTGACTGACATATGATCTAGCTAACCAGCAGCTGCTGGAAAATCTCATGCATACTAATTCCATTATCAGTATGTGAGTGATCAAGTGTCATTTTGGTCCCCCTAAGGCAATTCCAGTGTCATAAAAAATAAACTAATTTGACAACCAAACAAGAGTTAAGCAAATGCTTTTCTGGTCAGAGAGACCAGAACAACAGGCCAAAGACCTCAAATTACAGGTGGCCAGTCAGGGTTAAAATCATAAAATAGGGCTGTGGGAACCTGGAATTACTTCCCTAAAATTCTGTGGGTTAAATCATTATGAAATCTCAGCACTGAAATGGAAATTCTGCAATGTAAAGGCATCTTATATATGGAATAAAGGTGGTAACTGGATTTGAGGGACAGAGTTGGTTAATAGCCAAAAGTACTGCAATTTACAAAATACGGTATTTAATTTCTATCCCTGGTATCTTATGCAACTACTTTCAATTATCATTTGAAATTTATATTTTGTCTTGGGTTATGGCAGACATAAATCAGAACATGCAGCTACTGTAAATATGTTCTGCCTACTGACCTTCCTTACTATCAGAGTAAAGTCATTCATTGCCAATGGATGGGTAGAACATAAACAGTTTGTTGTGATAAAGAAATAGGCCAGTAACTTGCCATGTTACTGTACTCCACATTCAACAAATTATTGGGCCTGTGCTAGCGGGTTGTGCTATCAAAAGCAACATTTGGCTTATCTGCTAGCAATAAGACTTTGGAGCCAAAGTCAATAAAGATAAGCAAACCCGCAGCAAGGCACAAAATGCAGATGCATCAAACTTGCTTAAGAAAGTGCCGTAATTTTGACTTTTCTACGCTTGATATCAACAATGTTCATCAAAGCCTGTTACCAAAACCAAATTACCTCTCCTCAACAACATTGACACCAAATTATGAACAATCTGGCAAACGTGCTTTCATAATTTTAAGCCACTCCACGTAAAACCTTGTGGAATTTGGATGAGTGGCTATTAAGGAAATTGGAAACTTGCTTCCAGCTGCACAAAGTAGGCCTGAGCCATTTTAATTTTGATCCATTTCAATCACATATGCTGGGGACCATCTGTTCCAGCAAGCTGAGAGAGAAATAATAACAAAAGATGCTGGAAACATTCAGCAGTTCACACAGCATCTGTGGAGAAACACAGTTAACATTTCAGGTCAAAGACCCTTCATCAAAGAGCGAAAGTAATAGTTTTAAGTTGCAGGGAGGATCGGGGATAAATAGGATAAAAAGGATTTCTCTAATAGGATGAGACTGGGTTGCTGTGTGGGGAATAAGCTGTTGATGACATAATCAGGTAGATGGGTAATAAAGGCACGTAGACCAAAATAACATGAAAATCCAAAAAAGTTGTGAGATGAGGATATTTAGAGAGAGAGAACACAGATGGAGAAAAGTAAAATCTGTAAAATGTGGCACTTTGGAGAGCGCTAACCGGACTTTCTATGTTAGTGAGGAGAAAAAAAAGAGCCAAAATTTCACATGGGTGACCTTCAGCAGAGCGACAGTCCTGATGCAAGGAGAGACGAAGAGTGTCACTTAAAGCTGTTGACTTCAATATTGAGTCTGGAAGGTTGCACATGCCCATACAGAAGAAAGACACCATTCCTCAGTCTTACATTGGGCCCTGTTCTATCACCGCAGGAGGCCACAGACAGATAGACCAGAGTTTGAATGGGATAGAGAATTAATATGGCGCTGTCATATTGACCCAGTTTTTCTCCGTCCATTAGTCTGCTCAGACCTGTGCAGCATTCACCACTGCTCATATTTCAAAACAGTCACATCCCTTTGATAACCATAAGAGAATTTGAAAACCCTGAAGTGTCCAGGACTTCTGAAGATGCCTCAGAAGAAAACAAAATAATGAAAAGAATATACTTTAAAAATGATTCTCTAACTGTTCATCTCATATCTTTAAAATTTCTCTGTTTGTATTGTTATTCACTAAGTGCCTTCTTTAACCCATCGCTAAGACAAAATTTCATCAGCTTATCACCCACAACAAATCAATCCTCACCCAATGGGAAATATTCCCTTCACCTTCTCAATCCATCCTCATTCCACCTGCAGCTTAAAACTAACATTTTCTCTTTTTCTTTGAGTTCCTGCAGCACTTTATGTGTGTTGGTTGGATTTCCAGCATCCGCAGATTTTCTCTTGTTTGCAATTTTCTCTCTTTCTCAGTTTTGACTAAGAGTCTTTAACCTGAGGTGTTCAATTCACATCCTCTGCAGATGCTGTGTACCCTGTTGAATATTTTGTCGCATTTTCTGATCTATGTTGAGCATTTTGTTTTGATTTTCAAAATTGTGGCAGATTCATTTCTGGGAGAAATTGAAGTAACAGGTCAAGGGAGGTTTAACTTAACCTTGTTAGGTCTAGATAAAGTTTTTTTTTCCCTGTCCTGACTCCTGACTGAAATAAAAGCATTGCCATCTTTCACCACTTTTTCCAGGACTGATTCTATTCCAGCATGGATAATCCTGCCAGGCCTGGCACAAAGGCCATATAGAGTTGCTGTGAGTTTGACAACATGCGCAAGGAAAAGAACCATCCATCTGGCTTCTGTCAGGCACAGAATATTTGTTCACCTTCATTCAAAGCTTGCAGGCTTCGCAAGCTGGGCCAGTTTTTTAATTGGCCACACTTAGTTGCCCTTGAGAGGGTGGTGGTGGTGAGCTGCCTTCTTGAACTGCTGCAGACCATGAAGTATGGGTGTACCCATAATGCTATTAAAGGAGAAAGTTCCAGGATTTTGACCCAGTGACAGTGAAGAAAAAAAGCATGATAATGTATTTCCAAATAAGTATGGTGTGTGGCTTGGAGAGCAACTTCCAAATGGCACTGTTCTCATGTTTTTGTTGCCCTTGTCCTTCCAGCTGACAGAGGTCATGGGTTTGGAAGATTCTGTCTAAAGAGCCTTGGTGAGTTGGTGCAGTGGATCCTGTAGGTGGTACAAACAGTGGTTACTGTATGTCACTGGTGGAATGAGTGAATGATGATGGATAGTACCTATCAAGTGGACTGTGCTCATCTGGACAAGTGGAGATTATTCCCTCACATTGCTGACTTGAACCTTGTAGATGGTTAACACAAGAAAGTCTGCAGACACTGCCAACCCAAAGCAACTCAGACAAAATGCTGGAGGAACTCAGCATGTTGGGCGTTATCTATGGAAAAGAATAAACAGTTGACGTTTTGGACCAAGATCCTTCTTCAGGACTGAGAAAGAAGGGGGAAGATGCCAGAATAAAAAAGTCGGGGGAGGAGAAAGAGACTAGCTAGAAGATGATAGGTGAAGCAGATGGGTGGAAAAGGTCAAGGGCTGGAGAAGAAATAGTCTGATAGGAGAGGCCAGCAGAGCAAAAAGGAAAGGAAAGAAGAAGGGGACCCAAGAAGGAGTAATAGGCAGGTGAGAAGTAAAAGGTCAGAGTGGAGAATTGAGGAAGGGGGGTGCACGGAATTTATTTTCCGGAAGGAGAAATCAATATTCATGCCATCACGTTGGAAGGCACCCAAACAGAATATAAGGTGTTGCTTGGCACAAGAGGAGGCCATAGACTGACATGTCAGAACATAGGTGGTAGACAGGCTTTGGGGAGTTGGGACGTGCGTTACTCACTACAGGATTCCTAGTCTCCGACCTGCTCCTGTAGCTATATTGTGTATTTGGTACTCCAGTTCTGTTTCCGGCCAATGGTGTCCCTGAGGCTATTGACAGCGGGGGATTCAGTGATTGTAATGCCATTGAATACCAGAGTTGAGGCGAGTGAAATTATCCACACTGGTTCAGGAGCATGATGGTTGAAGGATAATAACTGTTCCTGAACCAGTGTGGGTACCTCCTTCCCGATGACACCAGTGAGAAAAGAACATGGCTGGATGGTGGGAGCCCTTGATGGTGGATGCTACTTTCTTGTGGTGGCGTTCCTTGTAGGTGTGTTCAGTAGTGGAGAAGGCTTTGCTTGAAATGGACTGGGCTCTGTCCACCACTTTTTGTAGGCTTTTCCATTCATGGCCATTGTGCTTCCATGCCAGGTAATGTTGCAACTAGTCAGAATTCCCTCCACTGTGCATCAAAAGAAGTTTGTCAAAGTTTAAGATAATATGCCAAATCTGTGCAAACTTTTAAGACAGTGTCATACAGTGTCATACCTTCCTTGTGATGGCACTTATGTGCTGGTCCCAGGACAGATCCCCTAATATGATAACACCAAAGAATTTTAAGTTAATGGCCCTCTCCACCTCCAATCCCCTAATGAGGACTGGGTCATGGATCTCACTTTCTTATTCCTGTAGTCAAAAATTAGCTTTTGGTTTTGCTGACCTTGAGTGAAAGGTTGTTGTTGTTGCATCACTCAACTACATTTTCAATCTCTCTCCCATTTGTCAATTTTTAACCACCTTTGGTTCAGCCAACGACCGTGGTGTCGTCAGCAAGAGCAGTTCCTCTCACCTCACCTCTGCTTATTAATTGTGCTTCACTCAGCTGTATTTAGTAGTATTCTGAAGATGAATGCAAAAGAGAGACAGAGATGGGGATGGAAGGGGAGAGGATGAGGAGCAGAGGAAAGATGGAAAGAGAGGGAAAAGAAATGGGGAGTGAGAAAGGAAGCAAGAAGGGGAAGAAAGAGAAAGGGGAAGTGCATATGAAAGGCATTAAAGAGTGTAAAACAAAAGACGATGGAAAGAGGAACTACAAGTTACAGTGGAACAGCTTGAAGGCACTGAAATGCTAGAAGGGCAGAGTCACATTAAAATGATTGCTTTCAATCATTTTGGAAGTACAGTACTGGCATTTCCTTTGGATATTCATAATGAAAAATAATGGAGTGGCAGATTATTTGTGTGAAACAATTGGATCATGTGTCTTCTTTTTGCTGCAGGCGTTGGTGACAGGGCTGGTTTTAATTTAAATTGTATTTGAAAAGATTAAGTATTGAGTGCATGGCATTATATCTGTTGAACAGATGGTATCATATACATTCATGTCAAAGGATTGCTTTGCAAGGTAAATTTCATGTAAATTTAATAGTGCAATGGGCAAATGCTGCTTTAAGACTGGCACTTATTTCAGTAAAATGTTAGGCAGTTAAATTAGTAAACAGGTAAATTGGTTTGTTATTTTCCCATGTACCAAGGTGCAGTGAAAAACTTGTCTTATGTATGTACAGTGGAAAATAAAGCTTACATTTACAGAGGAAGTGCAGGGTAGGTAGATGATAAGGTGCAAGGTCATATTGAGGTAGATTGTGAGATCAAGAGTCCATCATATCATACCAGGAATCTATTCAATAGTCTTATAACAGTGGGATGAAAGCTGTGCTTGAGCTTGGTGGTATGTGCTTTCAGGCTTTTGCATCTTCTGCCGAATGGGAGGGGAGCAGATAGAATAGGGGAGGATAGAATGGCTAAGGCGGGTGGGGATTTTGATTATACTGGCTGCTTTCTTGAGGCAGTGAGAAGTGTAGGCAGAGTCCATGAAGTCAGGACTCTGAGCTGTGTCCACAACTCTTTGCCGTTTCTTGCGGTCACATGCAGAGCAGTTACCGTACTAAGCTGTGATACATCTGGATAGGATGTTTTCTATGGTGTATTGATAAAAATTGGTAAGGATCAAAGGGAACATATCAAATTTCTTTAGCCCCTGAGGAATTACTGAGTAAGGAAGTAGAGGGCCTGGTAAGTTTCTTGGCTGTGTTGTCAACTTGGTTGGCAAGAACAGGCTGTTGGGGATGTTTACTCCTGGCAACTTGAAGCTCTCAACCGTCTTGACTTCTGCACCAGTTGACTGCTCACTGGGCTGTATTGTTATTTTGTTGAAGTTTTAGGGTTAGGCTGCGTGGGGGAACCAGTGAAATAACTGTCCTGTTTGTTAGAACTCATTAAATTTATTCATATATATGATTAAAGAAAAGAACAGCGCAAAGCTCTTTGCTTTCTTAGTGTCATTTGGCCAATACATTCAGTTGCATTAAAACTTTTTTTTAACATAGTACCATTGCCACTCATGTAGTTCCTCGGGATATTATAACTACTCCTTGTTTGAGGGCTTCCTCACCAGACTTGAAACCTCAGTGACCAGTAGTGGAAGGACTTGAGTCTGTGATCCTTCTCCACAGAGCCTTTGCATTGGCTCCACCAAGCTTCAGAGCATCTTTCAGGACATGTTCCTGCAGCCTAGAATATGCCAGTCAGCAACATTCCCTCACGGGCATCTCACTGTGCTGGAAGACCAATGAGTTTCAAGCGGACCTGTTTGAAATCCTGGAGGTGCTACTCTCATATTTACCTATATACCCTTGCTTCCCTCAGCAACGTAGAATGTACCCAACCAAGTTCGGGTAATGTTTCAATATAGACTGACAACCTTTTACTTATAACATCCTAGAAATTCTATCATGTAGTTCTCAATAGTGCTCAATAAGTAAAATAATTTTAAAGGAAATCAGTATGTATGAGTTCGGCACAAAAGCTTCCATAATTGCTTTCAGACTTCCATCCAATTGCATTCTACATGTGAAACAGTACCACTCATGTTTACCCAAATGGGCACAAGCACTTTCTATTACAGCACAATACTTAATTTGATCGATTTGATCAGATCCCAGGAAGAGCACATGCAAAATATTCATTTAGTATTACAGCCACATCCTCCAACTCAAAAGCTGGTCATTTTCCTTGAGCCCTATGTAAAATATGTTATTTGGAGAACTAAACAATTTAATTTAAAAAATGTAAAACTTTTTTTCTACTCCGCAGCTAGTTTCCTGTGCCATATGCAACTGGTCATCAGCCATTTCAGTTTACCCATGTGATTGTATGTTTTGTTGCATTACTGTTTGAGGTTACTTTGGAAAAAACTGCAGATTACTTTCTCTCAGTGGCTGGCTAGCAACATTTATTTCAATTTTATCTAGCTTTCACATATTTCACATGTTTCTCCTTTGAATTAATTGTTTTTATTTCGTTTATATTTTTGTTCCGTCAGGTTAGTTTATTTTTTTTCGCACTTCTTGCTAATTTGCGACACAGTTTAAAGCCTAATATTAGGATACATCCAATCTAACGTAATAGCAGATTGTCAGAATTTGTTAGGTTTCACCTTGTATTTCAAAGTTTGCTGAATCAATAAGTCTGGAAATTAGAAGGCTATGAAACAGTGATAACATTTCAAGAATTATAGTATTTTTACTGGCTTAAAGTAGGTCAGAGGCTAAGTTATATGTGTAAGGAATTTAGCTTCCAATGATTATTATTTAGAGATTATATGATTTCTCAAATTACTATCAAAGAATCAGTTTCCTTAATTATGGGTTCAATGGGTTCAATAAATTGAATAATGAAGTCAAAACTGATAAGGAAATTTGAACAGTTAATGTATTTCCACCAAAAGTTATTGTTTTATGATTTACAAAATTATTTCTTGAATCAAAGAAAGCCAGGAGTCAGGTACGGCAAGTATGTAAGAGGGCAAATAGCACATTGTTCCTTTTAACAAAGAGTTTGGTGTTTAGAAATAGAGAAGGTTTCTTACCATTGTGCAAAGCGCTGGTGAGGCCACGTCTGAAGTACTGTACTGTGAAGTACTCAGAAGGGATAGACTTGTGTTGGAGCTGTCCGAAAGCAGTCTTAATCTCTGGAAGGAGAGGAGGGTCCTATCAAGGGAGATTGAACAGTTTGGAACTGTATTCTTTGGAGTTTAGAAGAATAAGGGGTGATCTTTTTGAAACATGTATGGTCCTAAGGGGACATAGCAGGATTAATTTCAAGATGCTTTCACTACCGGGAAAGTCATTAAAAAGGGAAGAAACTCACTTAAAACCAAGCTTTATGCAAAATTCTTCATGCAGAGGGTGGTGAATCTTTGAAATTCTCTACCCCAGAAATATGTGGGGGCTAGCTCATTAGAGGTGTTTAAAGTGTAGATAATTCAATGTTTGATTGATTGGGGTGGGGGTTGAGGACTATAGGACATTGGCATAAGATGCATAGAGATGCAGTTGAGTACTAGCATAGATAAACTATGTCTATATTGAATGGTGGGGTGTCAGGATTGATGGGTCACTTGCTGTTGGGTTCTTGTGTTTCCCAACATACTTAATCTTTGAAATGAATCAGTGTGTCTGATTAAATTCTGATAGATGTCTATGGACTTAAGTTGGCATCTTAATGTTTAATGGTACAGAGGAAGGAGACCATTTTCTAGAGATTCCAACATTCATAGATTTGGCGGATAGTCCTGCATGGGTTTGACTGGATCTTGAGCAGGTGATAGGCTGGTTATGGTCCAAGATTAGAGACTGGAACTGCAGAGCATATTGACTGGGTTCATACAGGTTCTTGTCAACCTCCAGTTGAGGCTCTGAGGCTTGGCTGGCTCTGGTAGGTAATGAAGCACCTTCCTCATGGTGGCCCTGAATTCATCCGAATCTGAGCAAATCTCTGACCTATGTTCCTAATACACGGTGACCCAGGCCAGGGCTCTTCCAGTCAGAAGAGAGGTAACGAAGGCCACCTTTCCTCTGAAGGGAGCCAGGATGGCTGGAGTTCAAATACTAATGAGCATTGGATGAGGAAGCTGTGGTATAAACCTGGGCCACCGTCAAATCTCTCCTGGGTTTGAAGATGGACTTGCTCTGCAGAGTGACCGATGGCCTCACCCGAGCAACTTCGGCTTCCTTCCTGGAATGGTTGGCACATGGCAACCTGGAGATGGTGCATCTCCAGCCTCTGTCTGGAAATTTTCTCACTGTGGTTGGCCCCAGCTGACGAAAGAGTCCGATGCCCCAGTGTTTCCCTGTTGGCTCAGTCGTACTCTAAGGAGTCCTTGACGAGGTTGAATTGGACCCAAATGCTGGGAGATCCGAAGCAAGGTTCGAGACACAGTATTGCACTGGATCTGTGCTCAAAACAAACACTAGGCGATATCATGGGTAGGCTTACAACTGGGCATCAAACCACAGTTCAGCTGTTCTTTCAATACTTAATTCTTGGTGCTCGAAACATGATTACCAATTAGTGGGTCTGTCTTGAACTGGTAAAGGGGTTGTGTTAGCTATCCATACTCTGGGAAGTTTGAGCGTCTTAAACCCAGAAGCTGGCGCAGTTGGCGGGGGGGGGGGGGGGGTGTCTCGTAATAGTGAGCCACAAATCTGTGAAGACACTGTTCTTTTACAGATACAATTTGCAAACACACAAAGGCTTAACATTTACAAAAATTTTTACCCTGTTCTCAGCCCTATGATCCCCAATTTTCCCATTCTAAACTCAAGAGATTCTGCAGATGCTGGAAATCCAGAGCAACACACACAAAATTCTGGAGGAACTCAGCAGGTCAGGCAGCATTCATAGAAATAAATAAACAGTTGACATTTCAGGCTGAGCTCCTTCATCAGGACTGGAAAGGAAAGGAACAGAGACCAGAATGAGAAGGTGATGGGAGGGAAAGCAGCACAAGCTGGCAGGAGATAGGTGAAACCAGTTGAGAGGGAAGGTGAGTGGTTGGCGAGGGGGGATAAAAAGAGCCAGAGAGCAGCAGAGATCACAAAGGGGATCTCATTGAACTCCCATCAAAGAGAAGATTTAAACTTCTTCAGAGACTTTGCAATGGAGCAGCAAATCATGAGCACAAGAGATCCTGCAGAGCAATACACACAACATGCTGGGCGAACTCAGCAGGCCAGGCAGCATCTATGAAAAAAAAGCACAGTTGACGTTTCAGGCCGAAACCCTCCAGCCTTTTGTGTGTGTTGCTCGGATTTCTTGTATCTGCAGATTTTCTCTTGTTTGAGATCCTGCAGATGCTGAGACCTTTCATCAGGACCATCACCTGCCAGCTTGTACTCTTTCCCTTCCCCACCATCTTGTTCTAGCTTCTTCCCCCTTCCTTCCCAGTCCCAATGAAGGGTCTCTACCTGAAACATCAACTGTTCATCTATTTCCATAGATGCTGCCTGACATGCTGAGATTCTCCAGCATCTTGTGTGTGTTTTCCTACCCTATCCTCAATTTAACCCCACACACATATATTAACCCCTAACAGCTTAGACAATGAGGAAGAAGAGGGAGATCGTGAGCACAGCTTCACCTAGGCAGGAAGTGACCATCCTCCTCTCTACAGTCAGAAGAACCAGAGAGATTAATAGCAATCTACCATCTACGCTCACTAATGAAGTTTCATCCTGATCATTACAGGTTCAGCTTGCTCTTCAGTGGACACTTCATTTCTACCTGTGGTGCCGCATTACAATAAAGGTTACAAGTGTAATGGTATCAGGGAAGACCCCGCTTCCCCCTCCCTGAAACACCACCACCACCCTCAGTGCAGAAAAGGATCCTGGAGTGGAGGAGAAGGACGATGATGATGAAGAACACATTGATTTATTGTTCCTGTCACCGCACAGCAGACCTCAGGAGTGCCAACACAACCAATGTACAGCTTAGATTAGACAGCAGCCAGAGAAACGTGCGATCATAATATGAAAGAATTTTACATTAAGTTCAAAGCTGACACAATCTCAACTAAAAGAAAAAAACACAATAAAAGGGAATGGATTGGCTGAGATAGATGGGGAAACTATATATACAGCTAGAATTTACTGAAGTAATACAGTGGATTCCAGTTAATTGGGACACATTGGGATCATTATATTTTGGCCCAATTAAACTGCTGCCCTAATTAACCAAAGCTTAACCAAAGGAAATTGTTACTGTAAAAACTATAAGAAACTACTACTGTTTAACTGAGTAACAGTTTATGTATTTAAGTGAAATACACAACAAATTAGAACACTACCAATACCTCTACAGTACTATAAAACTGTGTATTACTTCCCAATGGTTATTGACAGAGAAACTCATCTGTTGTGTTTTATTAATTGACTGTAAATGAACAGAATGAGCACTGATACCTAGTGCGGATAATGTACTGCCTTTATATGATGCTTTAGATGATTTCATCCTCCAAGTCCTCATTTTCATTGTAACATTCAAGATGATTGTTGATACCTTCATAATTCCTAACTTGTTGAAGTGATGAAATCACTTCATTTTCACTCCCAGACATTTCTGGCATCTCCAAGCGTGAATGCTTGAAACTGCGGTGAGCAAAACTGTTCCAAATTATCAACTTGTTTCTTGTCAACTATCAGTGACAAAAATCACTACTTTTTGAACACAAACACATGGACCTGATGCTATTTAAAAAACTAATCATTCTAATCACAGTGTAGAGTCTAAAGGCTATGCAAGTGTATGTGACTGACGCTGGTTAGTCGCCTGTTGCAATTAAGCAGCATAGTATCCCAAATAAACAAAAGGTTTCCTGGCTATTTTCTCAATAGAGTTTTTGTTTTTTAAGAGTTGTCCAAAATAAGTAGCTGGCTAGATTAACCGTTGGCCCAAATAACCGGAATCCACTGTACTATCATTTTATTCAAGCACAAAAGTGAAAAAGTGGTATTGGATGAGAAGTAATGGGAAAATAGAATATGAGAGTAACCTGGCAAGAAATGTTAAAACAGTTTGTAGGAGTTTCTATAGGCTTGATGAAAAAAATAGCAAAGACAATTTTGGATCCATTATAAAGAGAGCACCAGTAATGGAAAATAAGGAAATGGTAGACCGAATTCACAAATACTTTGAGGTGACCTTCCAAATATAATAGAGAAACAAGTGTCAGTAAAAATTAGAAAACCTAATAAATTATATTATTGAAGAAGTAGCTGTAGAAAGATTAATTAGCCTGAAAACTGATAAATCCCAGTGATCATATGAGCTGCATCACAGCAGTTTGAAAGAGGAGGCCATGAAGACAGTGGATGCTCTTGTTGTTATCTTCCAAAATTGTCTAGATTCTGGAACAATTGCTGCAGATTAGAAGTTGTCAAATATGACCCCAGTGTTTAAGCAAGCAAGGATCTTTTAGTATCTTATTAGAACATAGAACATAGAAATCTACAGCACATTACAGGCCCTTCGGCCCACAATGTTGTGTGACCATGTAACCTACTCTAGAAACTACCTAGAATTTCCCTAGCACTTAGCTCGCTATTTTTTTAAGCTCCATGTACCTATCTAGGAGGCTCTTAAAAGACCCTGTTGTATCCACTTCCACCACCGCCACCAACAGTGCATTCTATGCACCCATCGCACTCTGTGTGAGAAACTTACCCCTGACATTCCCTCAGTACCTATTTCCAAGCACTTTAAAACTATCCCCCTTGTGTTAGCCATTTCAGCCCTGGGAAAAAGCCTCTGGCAATCCACACAATCAATGCCTCTCATCATCTTATACACCTCCATCAGGTCACCTCTCATCCTCCGTCGCTCCAAGGAGGAAAGGCCAAGTTTACTCAACCTATTCTGATATGGTTTGCACTTCAATCCAGGCAACATCCTTGTACGTCTCCTCTGCACTCTCTCTATAGTATCCATATCCTTCCTATAGTGAGGTGACCAGAACTGAACAGTTGTACTGCAAGTGGGGTCTGACTAAGGGCTTATAGAGCTGTAACTATTAGCCGAACACTGATTATTGTAAGAGTGCTGGAATCTGAAACAAAGGATGTGATATCCGGACACTAGGGTTCATGATTCAGATGTATTTGTTTATCACATTGAAGCATCATTTGCGTTAAGAGTCAACACAACCTAAGGATGTGCGTGTAGCCCACGAGTCTCACCACACATTCCGACGCCAAAATAGCATGCATCAGTGTTCAACCAAGAAGCACAAGGATCAACAGCATTAACAGAAAAACAGAAACAACAAGAAAAGCCCCTTTCTCCTTCCCCACCCCAGCCATTCACTCGCACACACAGACAGTCCTTCATCTCCAGGACAGGTTACAGGTATTTCCGGGCCTCCAGCCTGCTGTCCCCGGCCTGGACTCGCAGACTCACAGACATCGGGCCTCCAACTTCTGGACACACCAGTAGGCCTCCCACTTCTCTTTATCTTGGAGGGAGATTAATTTTTGAAAGATCAGGCATTCAGGGATGTTTTCAAAAGGTGTAAAAGGGAAGTAGATCAGCCATGATCATTTGAATGGCAGGGAAGGCTAGAGAGTCCAAATGGCCTATTCCTGTCTCTATCTTCTTGGGGAGCTGATCACTGGAGTTTATTGCTCAATATTGCTATTATAACTCCTGCAAAGTTATTGCATTCTCACTAAGTACCTAAATCCAAAGTTATTCATTTACCTTAAAACTTGACAACAAAACACAAGACATAGAAAAGCATACAGTAAACAAATCAAGTAGAAGTGTAAGTTTAACACTCTGCTTTGTTACCCTATAAAACTATTTGCATTTAAAGATAATTTTGAATTTGTTTTAGTAATATTTTGGAGAAACATAGTAAAGAAATATTGTGTTATCAAATAACCTAATTGAAAATGAGTTTATGAATCATAGAATGAATCATAGTACTCATAAATCATAGTTATAGAGTCATAGAGTAATACTGCATAAAAACAGGCCCTTCAGCCCATCTAGTCCATGCTGACTGCAGAATCCTGTCAGACCTAGTTGCCTGCGTTTGGCCCATAACTCTCTAGGCTCCTTCCCCTCCACTAACCTGTCCAAATGCCTCTTAAATGCTGCAATTTTACCCACCTTGGCCATTTCCTCTGACAGCTCAGCTCATTCAAGGTATTCACTACCTTCTGTGTAAAGAAGTTACCTCTCATGTCTCTCTTAAATCTCTCCCCTCTAATCTTGTACCAGAACTCTCTAGTTTTGGGCACCCCTACCTTGGGGAAAAGACTAATACATACACCTTATCCCCACCCCTCATGATTTTATAAACTTCTATGCGATACCCCTTCATTCTCATGTACTCCAGGAATAAAGATCCAGAATGCCCATGTCCCCTTATAACTCAGGCCCCCTTGTCCAAATAATGTCCTCATAAATCTCCAGCCTAACAACGTCTTTCTGATTACAGACCAAAACTGTGCATAATTCTCCAAATGCAATTTTAACAATGACTTGTCTAGCCTTGATAGATGTGTGGTGGACTGGTTGCATCACGGCCTGGTATGGAAGGGGAGAAGTCAGGAAAAGAAGGTGGGGGGGAGGGGAGGAAGAAGTACAAGAGCTTTGTAATACCCTGGTTTAAGATCATGCTTTATTTTATTAATACAGTTATGCTGTTGGGTATTTAATTTTCTGCAGATTTTCTCAAAGTGCAATAAGTGTTCCTTTAATTACATTATATAATCGAGTATTTCATTTCTGATGTTTAAAATAAAAATTCAGTTGATTGATAAGTTAGGCTTGTTGAATTAGCCAATAGGATTTGTCTTGGGAATATTCTAGAGGGAGCATGAGAAAAGGATGCAGAGTCCATTTTTTTTTCGAGGAGAGCACGGGATCGAAGAAGGAGAATGGAAACGCTCTATGAACATTGGAGAAGAACATGGTGAAACGTTCACAGACCCCATTAGGAAGGACAGATACTGATATCGGGAAATCCTCATGCGGACGATGGTCTCACAGAGAATGTGCAGTTAACCGTTAGTTAGCACACGGCGTTGAAGGAAGTTCAATGCTTTCCCTTGGATGTTGAGAGAACATTTGTTTCCTGGGACAGGTTCTTCCGTGCAAAACCGTTTCATGTTGTGAGTAAACGAAGTGAAGTAAATTGGATTGATTATGTAACAATGAGCACCAAAGACTAGGTGCATGATATATATATATATATATATATATATATATATGTGATGGGTCCTTTTCTTTATTTTCTATAATATAGTATTATTGTGTTTGTTATAGTTTAAGAATTTTTGTTCAATACATTTTTGATCTAAATTTATAGTGGTGTGAGTTAAGTTATTGTTGCCTGGTGAATGGTAAATTTGCATGGGTGCGTCAGTATACATACCGTAACTGCCATTGTTTTCCCTTGGAAGGAACATTTAAACTTCTTTGTTTGTGCATACCCAAAATCACATTTATGCTAGACGAGTTTGTTTAATGGAAATGACATCTTCAGTCGTTATTCCCATGCATTGTCGAGTTATGTTGCTGTTAGTTTGTTGCTAATGGCTAACTCATTACAAGCCTATGGTGAGAGGGTTACACCTTATACTTCTTTCTCCCCTCCCCTCATCTTTTTATCCTCACTTCTCCCCTTCCTTTCCAGTCCTGAAGAAGGGTCTCAGACTGAAAAGTTGACCCTTTACACTTTTTCATACATGCTACCTGCAGAGTTCCTGCAGCACTTTATGTGTGTCAATTAAAGGAACATATAATCATAATAGCATTTAAGTTATAACTTTAGCATTTTAGCACAGAGGTACAATTATCCTTATAAGGCATTCCACCTAGGAAACATAAAAACTTCAAAAAGACTTCATAATCAAAATGCAATTGGACTTTGACAACCATCATAAATTGGTGTTCTGATAACAGTGGATTGTGTGTTCCCTGGCATAATAATGGAGTAAACCAAGATTTGAAATTCCCTTTGGGAATTCAAAAACATTTATCGTGGGGGGGGGGGGAATAAAAACCAAGGAGAGTCAATTAGGGATGGTAAAAATGGGACATAGGAAATCGTCAGAGAGAAAAAAAACTGCTGGCCTGAGGACTGGGAACAGTTTAGAAAGAAGGACAAAAAAATGACCAAGAGAGGGGAGATGGAGCATTAGAGTAGTTTGCAGGAAATGTAAAACCTGACTGTGAAATCTTACATGTGAAGGGAAAAATGTGAATGAAACCAAATGTAGATCACCCACAGTTAGAAATGGGATAAATTATAATTATAAAAAGTGGCAAATCACGTAAACATATACTTTGGTTCTCTCTTCATAAAAAAGACAAATAAATAATCTCCCAGATATGTTAGGAAATAAAAATCTGAAGAGAGGAAGGTACAGAAGGAAATCAGTATTAGTAAAGAAATAGTGCTTGGGAAATGAATAGGCCTCAAGGCTGATGAATCCCCAGGACTTAATATCTACATCCCAAAGTACTAAAGGAAGTAGCCCTGAAAATATTGGATGCATTGGAGATCGTCTCCAAAATTCATTAAGCCCTGGAGCAGTTTGTACATATTGGAAGGTAACAAATTCAACCACACTCTTGTAAAAACAAAGGAAGGTGATATGAAAGTAATAAAAACAGAGAAATATTTTCCACAAAGCACTAAGTCTAATATCTTAGTGGGGAAAATGAGAGAATCTAATATAAAGTACTCAATAACAAAACACTTGGATAACATGGGTTCATAAAAAGAAAATTATGGTGGGCAGGTGATTGGTGAAACTAAGTGAAGTGGGAAGTTAGGTGAGTAAGTATGTGTCAGGGTACTTCTTTCACAAAGGTCTGATCTGATTTAGTCTCATGATGCCTGTGACCCCAGGGAACTCTGAGGAATGGCTAGTAAAGGTGGCTAGTCATCTGAACGCAGAACTCAGACATGAATTTTACAAGAGACTGCAATGTTAACAGGATCACAGCAACACAGATTTGATAACCCAAAACGTTCTCCTGCTTTCCCTGAGAGCAGTCTGCACTCAACAGCTCATGTTTTGTCTATTGTAAAGGAGTGACCTGGAAGTCATTCGGTACACTGTTGATGTTAGATTCCATTCCTGAAGGAAAAAAAGAAAAGAAAAATTAGGAAAGACAAATAAACTGAGGTAATATCACAGTTATCACAAACTTCATTTCCCTCCTTCCAAGTCCTGATGAAGAGTCTTTGACCTGAAACACTTACTTTGTTCTTTACCCTCAGACATGGCCTAATTTAAAAAATGCACAAATAAAACTTATTTCTAGACTAATCTACACATCTCGATATATCTGACAGAGAGCATGCAAAAATATAGATGAAAAATGATTCTAGCGGGTGGCACTGCAGTGTAGAGGCTAGTGCATCACTTTACAGTGCCAGCAATTAACCATCAGGGTTCCATTCCCAGCATTGTCCATAAGGAGTTTGCACACTCTCCCTGTGATCATGTGGGTTTCCTCAGGGTGCTCCAGTTTCCTCCCACATACAAAAAACATACAGTTAGGGTTAGTGAGTTGAGGGCGGGCTATGTTGGCGCCAGAACAGAGGCTACATTTGCAGGCTGCCCCCAGCACAACCTTCTGCCCGTATTGGTTGTTGATGCAAAACGACTTATTTCACTGTATGTTTCGATGGACATGTAACAGAATAAAGCCAATCTTTAAAAATGTTGTACAGAACATCAGTCTCCATCTTATTTCTGGCCTTTGAACCCAGCATCAAAGCATCCAGACAAGATGCTCCAGTAGCTGAAGCCAAATCCCACAATTCCCCTGGGGTGACTTATGGTAACCACTAAACCCACCAGCCATAAAATCTTTGATGTGTGGGGGGAAACTGGGGCACCTGGGGCAGAAACCCAAAGTCATGAGCAGAACGTGCAAACCCCACACAGCGCTGGAGGTCAGGACTGAATCTGGGTCACTGCAGCAGCAGCTGTATCTGCTGTGCCATGCCAAATTCAAATTCCAGCTGAGAAATGACTTAATTTCTGCATATGGTCAACCAATGCCTTTTGGATTACTGGTTCTGTAACTTAACCATTATGCTAAAGTACCTCTTAGATCTGAACATTAAGCCCTTTCAGAGAAGTTACTCCAAGCATAATTGAATGAGGGAAGAATTTCCAGAAATGGAGGAAAGAGAATTGAGTGAAGAAAGCTTCTGACAGGGGGATGACACTTCAAAGCAAAGCTGCTGCTTCTTAATATCCAGGGGACAAGCAGGGTCGGCTCCTCGGGGAGAATCAAATTGTCAGCATTAGCAGGCACAGCACCTGCAGGGTCGGGTGTGTGTCACTGAGGGCAGGGGCGGAGTGGTAGGAATGGGCTTTTGGGTGCAATTGAAATCTTAGTGATCATATGCAGCAAAGATTATGAGGGAAGTCAAGTCGCAGGGTCTGGCTGGAGCAGCAGGATTCAAGAAACATGCTGGTACTATACCTGATTCCAATAATAAAAACTGCTCTAAGTACACAGAGGTCTTTCTTTTCATCATTAAGGTCTTTGATACCCACTTCCTAATGACACTGAATTTGTCTGGGCCATGACTTCATTTGCAATGGCCAGACTACCTAACCTACTTTTTTTCAAACCTTCGGAACTGACCTAATTTCTTCCTATATTGCAATGCTTTGAATGTAGTGAGACTTGCTTGAGAGCACTGCACAATGGTGTCATTGTCTGGAAGAGACCTGCAGATGGGCCAGATTGCCCTTGAAGTGTTTATCAAAACAACTTGTTAAATCCAAGACAGAGTGTGAAGGACATTTTTCCTGTTTTCTGTCCTTACAAGAGACAGGAAAAAGATAATCAGCAATCTTTGGGAACACCGTGAAATTAGAGTCATACTGACAAGAACAGCATTTATAGTAGGTGGAGGTGGGGAGGGAAGAGGAATGGGAGAGAATAAAGGGAAGGATTCAGACCCCAGGGCTTAGCTGAGACAATTGCCCCAAGGGGAATCTTCCTACAGCACTGGCTGCAATCATGGTCACCAGAGGAGTCAAATTGCAGGCTTTGACAGTAATAGTATTCCGAAAGGGAGCCAGATCTCAGGGAATGGCAGTGACAACAACCGCAAAGGGATTCAGCCTAGGGGGATTTCTACCAATGCAATCGTAAGTGGAATCAAACCCTGAAGGTCACCAGAAATAGCAGTTGCAAGGGAAGTCAGACTCTCAGGGTAGTACAGTAGATGGTGACATATACAGTATGTACCTTGATAATAAATTTATTTTGAACATTGAACACTAAGGTAAAGTTTTCCACTCCTCTTTGGCTACAATGGACTGAAAGATGGCTTATATTTGCAATATCAGCAAGAAATAAATCGAGTAACTACAGAGTAGTCAAGCTAACATCAGTGATAGGCAATGTAATACAACAAAATTCCGAGGGACGACATAAATCAGCACTAAAATGAGACACAAGATAATGAAGAAGAGTGAGCATTGTTTTTATCACAAAAAAATCATATCTGAGGAGTTACATTTACTCACTGGAGGTGGTAACACGGAACACTGATGAAGTTGGTGTCACATATACAAACGTTTGTAGATGGATTGTAGAACACGAACATAAAACATAGAATACTTCCTTCAGCACAGTACAGGCCCTTCAACACACAATGTCGTGCTGATCCTTTAACTTACTCAGAGATCAGTCTAACACTTCCCAGCTGTCCGAGTGTTTCCAGCATTTTTAAACCTCTGGCAAACTTCCTCCATTTTTGGCTGCTTTAGAGGCTCGTTCTGGCTCTTGGTTTTCTTTTCTTCTGAAGAGGTGTTCAGAGTTCACTGATGGCACTAAAATAGGTGGGAAAGCATGCTACGATGAAGAAATTGGGACTCTGCAGCAAGATATAGATTGAGTAAGTGAGAGAAAACTCACTTTAATGTAGTGAAGCTTGAGGCCGTATACTTCAGTAGGAAGTGTAAACTGAGACAGATGGTAGATGGGTGGAGTGCAAAGGGATCCACTTGCTCTTGGAATGAATTAGCAGGCAGGTGCAGCAAGTGGCTCAGAAAACAAATGGCTTTTTGATTTTATTGCAGGAGGGAGCTGATAAATACAGGGTGCTGGTGAGGTCATATCTGAAGCACATTTAGAACCCTATGGCAGAGTACAGGCCCTTCAGCCCACAACGTTGTGCCAATATTTTAACATACCCAAAGATCAATCTACCCTTTTCTCCTACGTAGCCCTCAATTTCTCTTTTATCTGTGTGCCTGTCTAAGAGTCTCTTAAATATCCTTAATGCACCTGCCTCTAATACCACTCTTGGCAGCATGTTCCACACACCCGCCGCACTCTATAAAAAAACCTGCCTCTAACATCCCTGCTATAATTTCCTCCCAACATCTGAACATTATAGCCTCTTGTATTAGTCATTTCCCACCCTGGGATGGTCTCTAGCTCTCCTCTCGATCTAAGCCTCTTGTCATCCATATCAAGTCACCTCTCATCCTCCTTCTCTCCAAAGAGAAAAGTCCTAGCTACCTCACTCATCATATCCTCTCAAGAAGTGCTTTCTAATCCAGGTGTTATCCTGGTAAATCTCCTCCGCATCCTCTCTAAACCTGCCACATCCTTCCTATAAGGAAGCAACCAGAACTCCAGTGTGGTCTAACCAGAGTCTATAGAGCTGCAGTATTACTTCCCTGACTCTTGAATTCAATCCTCTGACTAACGAAGGCCAATGCACCATACACCTTCTAAACCACCTTATCAATGTGCTGCAAATTTGAGCAATCTATGGGCTTGAACCCCCAGATCCCTCTGTTCCTTCATACTGTTAAAAATTCTGCTATTAACCCTGTATTCTGCCTTCATGTTTGACCTTTCAGAGTGAATTACTTAACACTTTTCTGGATTGAATCCCATCACTCAGTTCTCTACCCAGCTCTACATTTTATCAATGTCCAGCTGTAACCTAAGACAACCTTCTGCACTATCCACAACACTACCAACCTTTGTGTCATCTTGGCAAGACATCCCACCCTGGCAGATTGATCAGAAAAGTGCAAACTGCATTAAAATTTTACTCTGTGGGTGAAAGCAATTGACAATGTCTGAAGGAAATTTAGGAGACTGAAGGATAGTGTGCCAGCGTTCCACAGGCTCAGAATGGCTCCTTGCTTTTTGTGATATGTCTTAATGACTTGAATTTAAATGGCATGATTGAAGGTTTACCAGAGTAACTGATGGGAAGCGAGGTCTGGCAGGGGAAGGTCAAGCTTGGGGAGCACAAAAGTTGCATATCAATTCAACTTAGAGAACTGTGTGTTAATGGATTGGCAGAGGAGAAGCAGATTTAGGAATTCCTGGGCAAATGGTAGGACGGGAATAAAAGAATCCCAAATCTTTGGCCCACAGATCTCCAAAGGATTTTGTGAATGTATGTATAAAGTCAAAGAAAGATGGCAAACCCTGATAAACAAATTGTATTGAAGGGAAAAGAAGGAAGAATATGTCAGGTACAGGACATAGTTATCAAATGAATTACTTGAGGCTTAAGGGGATATAGGAGAAAAGTTAAGAAAGACATTAGGAGGGCAAAAAGGAGTCATAAAATGTTTTGACTAGTAGGGTTAGGGTAAAACCTAAAAGCATTTATGTCAGAGGCAAGAAAGTATCTAAGAAGTAGGTGCTTTTAAAATCAAAGAGGTAATCTACATGTGGAACACTCACAGCACGCTGGAGGAACTCAGCAGGTCAGGCAGCATCAGTGGAAACGATGAGTCGATGTTTCGGGCCGGAACCCTTCAGGACTGAACAAAGAAGGAGGGGGAAGGATTTGAAGAATGCTTGTAGGTTCAGTTGAAAGCCCAGTAATTTGAAAGATAAAGGGGTGGGGGATGTCATAGGCAGGAAAACAATGCGTAGGAGGAGAAGGAGCCAGAACCATGAGGGAGGTGATAGGCAAGCCCACTGACTCTCATAACTACCTCGACTATATCTCTTCCCACCCCGCCACATACAAAATTGCCATTCCCTATTCCCAGTTCCTCCATCTCCACCGCATCTGCTCCGAGGTTGAGGCTTTCCGTTCCAGGACATCTCAAATGTCCTCTTTCTTTAAGGATCGTGGTTTCCCTTTTACTGTCATCAATGATGCCCTCATCTGCATCTCCTCCATTTCTCGCACTTCGGCCCTCACCCTATCCTCCCGCAACCACAACAGAGACAGAGTTCCCCTTGTCCTTACCTACCGCCCCACCAGCCTCCGGATCCAGCACATTATCCTCCTCAACTTCCGCCACCTTCAACATGACCCCACCACTAGGCACATCTTTCCCCCTCCACCCCTCTCCGCTTTCCGCAGGGATCGGTCCCTCCGCGACTCCCTTATCCGCACGTCCATCCCCACGGATCTCCCACCCGGCACTTATCTCTGTAAGCGTAGGTGCTACACCAGTCCCTACACCTCCTCTCTTGCCACCATTCAGGGCCCCAAACAGTCCTTCCAGGTGAGGCAACACTTCACTTGTGAGTCTGTTGGAGTCATCTATTGCATCTGGTGCTCCCGGTGCAGCCTCCTCTACATCGGTGAAACCCAACGCAGATTGGGGGACCGCTTCATTGAGCACCTCCACTCCGTCCGCCACAACAGACAGGATCTCCCGGTAGCCACCCACCTCAACTCTGCTTCCCATTCCCATTCAGATATGTCCATACATGGCCTCCTCTACTGCAATGATGAGGCTAAACTCAGGTTGGAGGAGCAACACTTCATATACCGTCTAGGTAGTCTCCAGCCCCTTGGTATGAGCATAGAATTCTCCAACTTCCGGTACTTCCCTCCCCCTCCCTTCCTCTATCCCTATGTCACTCTGCCCCCACTCCCAGCTGCCTATCACCTCCCTCATGGTTCTGCCTCCTTCTTCTACTACCCATTGTTTTCCTGCCTAGGACGTCCCTGCTTCCCCTCCCCCACCCCTTTATCTTTCAAATTACTGGTCTTTCAACTGAACCTACAAGCATTCTTCAAATCCTTCCCCCTCCTTCTTTGTTCAGTCCTGTTGAAGGGTTCCGGCCCGAAACGTCGACTCATCGTTTCCACTGATGCTGCCCAACCTGCTGAGTTCCTCCAGCATGCTGTGCGTGTTGCTTTGATCTCAGCATCTGCAGATTATTTTGAATCTATGTGTGGAAATCCTGAGTTAATAGTTCTCATTGGTATTCACTGGAGAAGGACGTGGAGCTGGAGAGTTAAGGAAGGGATGAACTGATATTCTGGAGCATATTTGTATAATAAAACTAGTAATACTGGAGCCCATACATAGATAAACTCCCAGGACCAGTACCTTTGTGTCCTCTCCAGCCACAGGTGAGGTCCTGGAGCTGGCAAGTGGCTGATGTTGTTCCTCTATTTGAGGAGGGAACAAGGGAAGATCCTGGGAACTAAACACGAGTGAGTCTCACATCAGCTGTAGGGAAATCACTGGGAAAAATTCTTAGGGTTAGGATATACGAATGTTCGGAAACCCATGGCCCAACTAGGCAGAGTCAGCATGGCTTTGTGCATGGCAGGTCGTGCCTTACCAACTTTGATTGAGTTTTTTGACAAGGTGATGAGAGAGATTGATGAGGGTAGGGCAGTAGATGTTGTCTACATGGATTTTATTAAGCAGTCTGACAAAGTCCCTCATGGGAGGCTAATCCAGAAGATGACGATGCATAGGATCCATGGCAAAGTGGTTGTTTGGATTCAGAAATGGCTCGCGCATAGAAGAAGATGGTGGTTGAAGGGACTTTTTCGGACTGTAATTAATGGAGTTCCGTAGTGATCTGTGCTGGGACCTCTTCTGTTTGTAATATACGCTGGATAAACTTGGGTTGTTTTTTTCTGGAGCGTTGGAGACTAAGGGGAGATCTGATGGAGGTTTACAAGACTATGAGAGGCATAGATAGAGTGGACAGAGAGTATCTGTTTCCCAGGGTTGAAATGTCTATTACCAGAGGGCATGCATTGAAGGTGAGAGGGGCTTGGTTCATGGGGGATATTGGGGGTAAGTTTTTTACTCAGAGAGTCGTGGAGGCCTGGGATGCAGTGCTTGGTGTGGTGGTAGAGGCAAATATATTAGAGGCTTTTAAGAGACTTCTGGATAGGCACATGGATATAAGGAAGATGGAGGGATATGGACATGGTGTAGGTAGGAGGGATTAGTGTTTGGGTGTTTTTGATTTCCTTTTTAATTGGTTTGGGGTGTATGGGGTGTCAGGGAGGGGTAGCACCTCTAGTGGGGGAACATGTCGCGTCCATTTTAAGGCAGTTAGTCCACCTTTGGTCCCCACCTGGCACTCAGTTCTCACCTGTGGCTCCTCGTAGCTGTTTGCATGCGACAGCGGCCACACCCCAGGCAACGGCTTCGACAAACTGGTTAAACCAGGTGAGGGTAGCCGACGGGTCTCAAACCCTCGGTGAGATAGGGAGTTGTCTATCCCAGCATGTGAAGACAGACTCCGGTGGACTGAGCGGATGAGACCAATGGAAGGTCCAACGGTCAAGAAGGCGGTCTCTGCAAGCGTCGTGGAACATGTAGAGCACGACAAGACACAAAAGACGTCCTGGTCATCCATTGTGCCTAGTCCCATCTCCAGCCGTCTTGATTCTTGTCTTGCCACTGGATCCAGATGGGAACTGGGAAGAGAGAGTGAGGCTGACGCTGCGGAACTCTCCCTCACTTAAATCCAAATCAAGTGCTAGTCTCAACACCATCATGCTGGCTGGTGCCATAGTGGCATCAGCGCTGGACTTCGGGGCGAGGGGTCCCGAGTTCGAATCCAGCCGGCTCCCGGGCACGCTCTCTATCTGTGCTGGGTTGAGCGTCGAGCTAGCAACTCGACCTTGTAAAAAGTACTCATGGTGTCGAGGTCTTCATCGTTGATGATGGACGAACCTTTTAATTGGTTTGGCACAACATTGTTGGCCAAATGGCCTGTTCCTGTGCTGTACTGTTCTGTGTTCGATATTCTATGAATTTAACCTCCTCTCCTACAACAACCACCTCTCCCTCCAAATTCAATGTGAAAACATTATTGCACGCCTTCTGCTGCAGGCTGGAGGTCCAGAGTTTGTACGTACTATTCCAGATGCAGTCTTACCAGTGATCTATTGTTTCCTGTTTAACATTTTTACCTCTGTCTTTAAATCCTCTTGACAGGGCAATATATATATCATATGACCACCTACCAGTGATGATTTCTCTGAACATTCTTCAGTCTCTCACCTTTTAATCTATGCTCGTCTTCTATTTTGTTCTACCAAATTGAATTGTTCCACATTTTTCCATGAAATATTGTATTTGCCATGTCTTTGCCCTTTCACTTACCTTGTCTATATCCTGTGAAGATTTCCCTGCAACCTCTTCTCAATCTACAATAGCATCCAGATTTGTATTAGCAGCCTCAGAGACTTCTAGCTACAGCATCTTGTGCTTATCTGGGTATGCTTTAAAGGTGATGACAATTCTTACACCCTTATCACTCGGATTCCAGTTCCCACTACTCTTTTGTTGAAAGAGTTGTTCCTCAATCTACTCTCTGATAGCCAACTTAAATCAATTCCCTCACTTGTCTGCTAAAATAAGCTTTTCCTCCTCTGTGTTATGCAGCTCATTAACCTTAACTTCGATATCCTTTTTTTTCTAGAGGAAATACCTGTAGCCCAACCAGTTTCTTCTCATAACCAACTTCTTCAGCCCCAGCAACATGCTCTGAAATCTCTTCAGAATCCTCTTTGTTGCTGTCATATTCTTTCTAGTAGTGCACTGAGCAAAACTGAGGTGGTACTTGACCTGCAGCTTAATTATGTTTTATTATGCAATAAACCAAGTATTCCATATCTACGACCTTTTCTCCCTTGCTGTGATCTGTGGATATTCACTCTTAATACTGAACATGGGAGCATAGTGGTTAGTGTAACACTATTACAGTAGGATGAAGCTTTAATTTCCTCCACTGTCTATAAGGAGTTTGTATGTTCTCCCCATGACTGCATTGGTTTCCTCAAGGTATTCCGGTTTCCTCCCACATTCCAAAGGTGTATGGTTTGTTAGTGAGTTGTGGGCATGCCATACTAGCACTGGAAGTGTGGTGACAGTTGTGGCTGCCCTTGTACATTCTTCACTGATTTGATTTCACAAGATGATGCATTTCACTGTATGTTTTGATGTTAATGTGACAAATAAAGCTAATCTTCTTTCATCTTTAATACATCTCTTTTTCTTTACACAGAGTATCTCATACACCATGCAAGCTCTCATCTTGTTTCCCTCCCCAAATACTATACCTAACATATCTTCAGGTCAATTTCCTTTTGCCACTTTTGTGCTCCATTGATATCTTCCTGAATCCTATGATCTTTTTCTCACTATCAAGCACACACCCAATTTTGGTACACCTCAGCTTTGGTTTTATAGAAATGCCCTGTCTGCACCAAAGTATTTCCCAGCATAGTAACCGCAGTGAACTCAGCACTCAAGCAGCACCTGAGGAGGCAAAGGGACAGTCAATATTACTTGATTCTGGACTGAGACTTGCAGAGGGGAGATAGCGTTTCCTCTCTTACTGCTTCCCCTGTGGATTCTACAGCTTTTTACATTCTTACCCAGATCTCCAGCAGTTTATTTTTGCTCTGAATTGCAGCATCAGCGGTTTATTGTGTGCCAATGTTGAAAACATGTGCATGACTTGGCCACATCATCACCAGAAAAACATATCATCGTACAGATTCTTAAAAAAACAAAGGACATCAGCAAGGGCAATCTACTGTGACAAACAGAGCTTTGAACAGCCTGCTACTTTCTCTGCTGAAAATGCACAGGTCATGCCACATTAAAATAGATACATTTTTCCATAAATCCATGCAAATAAATGTCCTTGAAAATGCTTTATCTTCAGCTACCTGTTGTTACATCTTTTCAGCTCAGCACTCCCTTGCAAGACAAGATAAAGGTACATTTTCACCACAGGCAGGAATACAGACTGTCCAGCTCTTGGCTCCATCCCTCCCCCTCCTGTCTTCTCCTTTCATTTCGGACCTCCCCCTCCTCCTCCCACTTTCAAATCTCTTACTAGCTCTTCTTTCAGTTAGTCCTGACGAAGGGTCTCGGCCCGAAACATTGACTGTACCTCTTCCTAGAGATGCTGCCTGGCCTGCTGCGTTCACCAGCAACTTTTATGTGTGTTGGAGCATTTAACACTGGCTTTCAAAATTACTGAGGCACTAGGGGAATGGCAATTCTGGATTCGATATTATGTGATGACCCAGATTTGATTAGGGAGCTTAAAGTACAGGGACTTTAAGCTCGCTAATCAAATCTGGGTCATCACTTAACACAGAATCTGGAATTGCCATTCCCCTAGTGGGCTCAACCACAAGCTACTCTAGAAAGCAATCTTGTTGATATTTTACAAAATCCCTCTCTTAGGACCAAGCATGAACCCAATTTTCCCAATCTACCTGGATATTGAATTCTCCATGATAAGCGCAACATTACTCTTTTTATATGACTTTTCTATCTCTGTTGTAATTTGTAGGCCACAACACGGCTACTGTTCGAAGGCCTGCATATAACTCCCTTCAGAGTCTTTTTAACCATATAACAATTACAGCACTGAAACAGGCCATCTCAGGCCTTCTGGTCTGTGCCGAAAGCTTACTCTCACCTAGTCCCACCGACCTGCACTGAGCCCATAACCCTCCATTCCTTTCCTGTCCATATAGCTGTCCAATTTAGCTTTAAACGGCAACATCGAACCTGCTTCAACCACTTCTGCTGGAAGCTCGTTCCACACAGCTACCACTTTCTGAGTAAAGAAGTTCCCCCTCATGTTACCGCTAAACTTTTGCCCTTTAACTCTCAACTCATGTCCTCTTGTTTGAATCTCCCCCACTCTCAATGGAGAAAGCCTATGCATGTCAACTCTATCAATCCCCCTCATAATTTTAAATACCTCTATCAAGTCCCCCCTCAACCTTTTACGCTCCAAAGAATAAAGACCCAACTAGTTCAACCTTTTTCTGTAACTTAGGTGATGAAACCCAGGTAACATTCTAGAAAATCTTCTCTGAACTCTCTCTATTTTGTTGACATCTTTCCTATAATTCGGTGACCAAAACTGTACACAATACTCCAAATTTGGCCTTCCAATGCCTTGTACAATTTCAACATTACATCCCAACTCCTATACTCAATGCTCTGATTTATAAAGGCCAGCATACCAAAAGCTTTCTTCACCACCCTATCCACATGAGATTCCACCTTCAGGGAACTATGCACCATTATCCCTAGATCCCTCTGTTCTACTGCATTCTTCAATGCCCTACCGTTTACTATGTATGTCCTATTTTGATTAGTCCTACCAAAATGTAACACAAAAGCTCCAGTACTTTCTCTTCTTTAATCATCATAGTTTCCATAACTTCCCTACCTGTTTCCCTTATCTTACACAATTCAATATCCTTCTTCTTAGTGAATACCGAAGAAAAGAAATTGTTCAGAATCTCCCCCATCTCTTTTGACTCCACACATAGCTGTCCACTCTGATTCTCTAAGGGACCAATTTTATCCCTCACTATCCTTTTGCTATTAATATAATGGTAGAAACCCTTTGGATTTATTTTCACCTTACTTGCAAAAGCAACCTTATATCTTCTTTTAGCTTTTCTAATTTCTTTCTTAAGATTCTTTTTACATTCTTTATATTCCTCGAGCACCTCATTTACCCCATGCTGCCTATATTTATTGTAGATATCTCCCTTTTTCCGAACCAAGTTTCCAATATCCCTTGAAAACCATGGCTCTCTCAAACTTTTAACCTTTCCTTTCAACCTAACAGGAACATACCGTACTCTCAAAATTTCACCTTTAAATGACCTCCATTTCTCTATTACATTCTTCCCATAAAACAAATTGTCTCAATCCACTCCTTCTAAATCCTTTCACATCTCTTCAAAATTAGCCTTTCTCCAATCAAAAATCTCAACCTTAGGTCCAGACCTATCCTTCTCCATAATTATATTGAAACTAATAGCATTGTGATCACTGGACCCGAAGTGCTCCCCAACACACACCTCCGTCACCTGACCTATCTCATTCCCTAACTGAAGATCCAACACTGCCCCTTCTCTAGTTAGTACCTTTATGTATTGCTGCAAAAAACTATCCTGCGCACATTTTACAAACTCGAAACCATCCAGCCCTTTTACAGTATGGGGTTCCCAGTCTCTGTGTGGAAAATTAAAATCTCCCATAATCACAACCTTGTGCTTACTACAAATATCTGCTATCTCCTTACAAATTTGCTCCTCCAATTCTCGCTCCCCATTTGGTCATCTATAATACACCCCTATAAGAGTTACTACACCTTTCCCATTCCAAAATTCTTTTTACCCTTTTTTCCCTTTCAGTTTTACCCACAAGGATTCTACATCTTCTCCTCTTTTTAAGGATTTGATTTCATTTTTTTTACCAATAGAGCCACCCCACCCCCATCTGTCTATCTGTCTGTCCTTCTGATACAATGTGTGTCCTTGGATGTTAAGCTCCCAGCTATATTCTTCTTTCAGCCATGACTCAGCGATTTCCACATCATACCTGCCCATCTCCAATAGTGCTACAAAGTCATCTACCTTACTCCATATACTGTGTGCATTCAAATATAGCACCTTCAGTTGTGTATTCATCATCCTTTTTGATTTTAGTCCCATTACACTTTAACTCATCCCACTGACTGCAATTTTGCCTGATCATCTGCCTGTCCTTCTTTACTACACTACACACTATCTACTTGTATACCAACTGCCACATCATCAGCCCTATCAATCTGGGTCCCATCTCTCTACCAATTAGTTTAAACCCTCCTCCACAGCACAAGCAAACCTGTCTGCAAGGATATTGGTCCCCCTTGGGTTCAGGTGTAACCCCTCCATTTTGTGTAGGTTATACCTTCCCCAGAAGAGATCCTGATGATCCAGAAATCTGAAACTCTGATCCCTGCACCAATTCCTCAGCCACACATTATCTGCCAAAACATCTATTCTTACCTTCACTGGCACGTGGTGCAGGCAGCAATCGAGAGATTACTACCCTGGAGGTCCCACTTGACAGATTTCTGCCTAAAGCCTTACATTCTCTCTTCAGAACCTCCTCTCTTTTCCAACCTTTGTTGTTGGTCCCAATATATACCATGATTTCCAGCTGTTCACCCTCCTCCTTTAGAATGCTGTGGACCCAAATCAAGACATCCTGATCTGGGTGGCAGCATACCATCCGGGTGTCTCTTTCATGTCCACAGCATCTGTTTTCTGCTCCGCTAACTATGGAATCTCCTATCATTCCTGCAATCCTCTTCTTCCCCCTTCCTTTCTGAGCCACAGCAACAGACTCAGTGCCCGAGACTTGGTCGCTACTGCTTCCACCTGGTAGGTTGTCCCCCACATAAGTGTCCAAAGCAGTATACTTATTATTAATGGCATTGAACACAGGAGTACTCTGAACTGCCTGTCTATTCCCCTTCCCCCTCCTGACAGCCAGCCTGGTAACTGCCTTCAGCAACTTAGGGGTGATTACCTCTCACCTCCTCATTTTCTTGTATGATCCGAAGGTCAACCAGTTGCTGCTTTAGTTCCTGCACATGGTCTCCAAGGAGCTGCAGCTCAATGCACTTCATGCAGATGTAGTTACCAAGGAGACTGGAGTCTTCCAGAGTTCCCACATCTAACACAAAGAATATACCACTACCTCTGAGCCCATTCTCAGTGCACTAGCTATGTAGTATCAGAAAAAAAAACTTACAAGAAACTTAGACCCTCTGGCTGTACTTGCCCAGGCCTATTCTTGCCCTTGCCTGTTGAGCCACTCTGACCACTCCAACAATGGCCGCTCCGCTTGCACCTCTCTTCTTTTGATTGGCTCCATGGTGATAGTAGCCCATCAAAAAGTGCTAAAAGCACCAGAGCCCTTTTTAAACCTTGCGCTACATCACCAGCGAATGACTTCTCATGCTGATTACGCCCAGCAAAATGAGCCATTAGTGACATGCCTTCCATTCTGTGGTCAAAAGCAGAAATGCATAATGTTCAATTCCAATTGCAGCTTCCCAGACAATGACCCAGTCCTTGTTTGCTTTCAATTAACGTTCAGTCATGGATTGACAGTAGCATATGTTCCAACCTATAATCACCATCAGCACAAGATAGTCTAATCATAATGCGTGGCATTTTATTGTTTCACCATTGTTGAGACTCACACCAGTAGTAGACAGCCATCGATCCCAGTGGATCATGGGCTTGTGCCTCTGGTGGACTCTGTCCTCTCCAGGGCACAAGCCTGGGAGGGAAGATTTGAAGAACCGGCTGTTGCCCATGCAGTGGGATCCCCCTCTCCACGTCACTGATGTAGTCCAAGGGAAGGGCAAGCACCGATACAGCTTGGCACCAGTATTATCTCAGAGGTTGCCAGAGTGAAGTTGTAAACAACATCAAACTGCCTTAGGGACCCCGGCACCAGATTTCTTCCTCAGGGTTTACTCCCGAAGACTTACCCATGGGTGGGTATGACTGCAAAGCAGCGCAGTTTTAAAATCAGAGTTTTCCTTCTCCTAGGTAGGCTGCCATCCAAGGTTGAGGAGCCCCACGTGCCCAAAGCAACTGGTTTTGAGGCACCACTGATCCACCTTTGCTCTTTCTCTTGTCAGTGGAAACAGTTCCGCTGGGCCTAGTAGCTAAGCCATATGTGGAGGCCAAGAGTAGGACTTAGTTATCAGAGGCTGTTAGAGACGCATGCCATGTGGAGCACTCTATAGGTAGTGGGAGCTTATCCCCACTACCACCGTGGCTATGACAACCTTAGGAACCAGTCTCACACCATTAGCATCAATATCCTTGTGAGAACCAATAGACCAGACTGTCGGGTCTATTTTCTGAACCATCAAACATCTTCACCTTTCGAAAGGAACAAGTCAGCTGCATGATGGAATACTTTCCTTTTGCCAGCATGTAAATAGTTCCAGTGAAATTCCATAAAGCTTAACACTACACAAGGGAAAGCAACTTGTTTGAGTTTCACCCAGTCAACACACTAACCTTCACTCTCTGCACCATTGCTGAATTGCATGTCATGTAGAAAATGCATTGCTCTTCTAGCAGTACCTCTAATCTTCAGGATCTACAACCATGAAGAAAGGCAAGTCCCCGGCATGCATCTCTCCAAGTTATGTACCATCCTACCGTGGAAACACTGATTCATCATCAACAGTGTGGCATGCAGCCCAGGTTCAATTCCCGCCACAGTCTGTGAGGAGTTTCTACTTTATCCCTGTGACTGTGTGGGCTTCATCTGGGTGCTTTGGTTTTCTCCCACATTCCAAAGATGGACTGGTCGGTCACATGGGTGTAACTGGACAGCACGGGCTCATTGGGCCAGAAGAACCTGTTACCGTGCTTATCTCTAAACTGGGGGAAAAAAAAACCACTGGGAACAAAAAGTTATAAGTACTGGAAATCTGAAACAAAAATGGAAACTGGTCAAAGCACTCAACAGATGAAGTAGCATCAAACTGAATGATCCTTGACATGAAATGACCAATCTATTTATTTCCCAATGAATGCTGTTTGACCTTCTGGATGCTTTCAGCTTTCTCTTTTATACTACCACACTTGAGAAAACAATAGATAAAGTAAAAGATTTGATGATTATAAGGGAAGACAGCAAATTATATTCAACCTTGAGGTACATTTGTTTGCCAGCATACTGAATGAATCCACAAAAGAATAATAACCAAAATAGAATCAACGAAAGACTGCATCAACTTGGATGTTTAACAAGTGTGTAAAAGACAACAAAATAAAGTACCTTCTCAGAAAAATGAACCTATGAAATTGAAGGCAACGTTTTGGCCCAGTTGGGGGTTTGGCTGAGAAACCAGTGTAGTGGTCCTAGGCTCCTGCTGGCCTTCGGTGTGCTCTCGGACACTCAGTGTGCCCCACGCGGCCAATATCACCTGTGTGTGGGGGCCGTGGAGTCCATGGGAAGCGTGTGGAGGCGTGGTGTTGTGATGGAGGTTTGGCTGTGGTGGTGGTGGGTACACGGCAGGCTCAATGGGCTTCTGTTCTTTGTGTTTCTATAACAGATTGGGAAGGGGGTACCTTGTTAGTCTGGGTAGGTCAGTGGTGGTTGCTTTGAAATGCCCAGTGCTGGGTGATATCTGTCCCAGGATACCAGTGGGAGCAAGGTGGCAGGGAGAGTGAAACTATGCTGGTTTCTGCATCTTCATTAGCCACAGGAAAGGTACTAGAAGACTGGAGGATGGCTAATGCTGTTCCATTACTAAACGGTAGCAGAAACTGGAGAAATTTCTTTAAAAGGGTTACAATTTCCTTACACTTGGAAAGTGAAGTGCTGATCAGGAATAGTCAGCATGGAAATTCTAAAATTGATATGAGTATTTTGAAGAGACAACTTAGGTGATTGGGAAGGTAACTAACATGAAGGCAAGCAGCAAACAATGTGTGAATGAACTTTAGTAAGGGATTTGAATGTTTCACATAGCTGGTTGGTACAGATGGGCTAATTGGGTTCAAAGTTGGCTTGGTTATAGGTAGAGGGGTAGTGGCAGAAGGAAGTCCTTGGGGTTCAATTATATAGTTCCCTGAAAGTGGTAGTGAGGAAGATATATGACATGCTTGCCTTCATTGGTTGGGCATAGAATATAAGATTTGGGAAATTATGTTGCATCTTAGACCACTGGTTAGACCTCACTTACAGTACTGAGTGCAGTTCTGGTCATCACAGTAGAGGAAGGATGTTGCACTCTGGAGGGTGTAGAGGAAATGGACCTCGATGTTCCCGGGACTGGAAGACTTCAGTTATGGGGAGTGACTGAATAAACTGGGCTTAGAGTTATAGGAGATTATAACAGAAATTTTTCTCATGGTAGGGATATCAAAAGCAAGAGGCCACATATTTGTAACGAGCGCAATAAGTTTTAAAGGGGCAAGGTCTGAGAGGAAAGCTTTTTTTTCACACAGAGAATGGTAGATGCCTCGAACTTACTGCCAGAGGGGATGGTGGAATCAGATACAATAGCTACATTTAAAAGACATTTAGATATAAATTGTATAAATCTATTATACAGACATGGAAGGTGGGAGCCCATTGAGCCTGCTGTGTGTTTATAGCCATTGTGGCTGGGCCTCTGCCACAGCAACGTGTTTCTGTGTGCTTCCTGTGGATTCTGTGCCCTTTGTGCGCGGGTGGCGTTGGCTGTGTGGGGTGTGTTGGGTGTCTGGGAGTATGCTGAGGGCCAGTGGGAGCCTCGGACTATTCGTAAGGCTGAATACCGAAGAATCAACGCCTTTGAACTTGGATGCTGGAGGAAAGTGTGAAGAGTTCGCTGGACAACAAGAAGATCCATCAAGTCAATACTTGAAGAAATAAAGCCAGACTGCTCACTAGGAGGCTTGATTATGAGACAAAAGCTCAAATATTTTGGCCACATCATGAGAAGACAGGATTCCTTGAAGAAGACTCTCATGTTAGGTAAAACAGAAGGTAAAAGAAGGAGAGGATGACAGAGGCTACGATGGATAGCTAATATTACTCAGACAATGCATATGACCTTGGGGGATCTTAGAAAGGCAGTTTCCAACAAGAAGGCTTGGTGTGTAGGAGTCCACAAAGGGTCGGACTTGACTTAATGACTGAACAACAAAATAAATTGTAAGGCATAGACCAAATGTAGGCGAATAGAAGGCAGAGGGGTTGGCATGGACACAGAGGGCCGAGGGGCCTGTTTCTGTACTGTATTTTTCAATGACTATGTAACTGTGCAAATACAAAAAGGAAGAAATAATAATAAATCAATAAATAAAGATAACATGAAATGAAGGGTCCTTACAAGTGAGATAATAGGTTGAGTGAACATTTCAATGATGGGGCAAATTAAGTTATCCCCTTTGGTTCAAGAGCCTGCTGGTTGAGGGGTAATAACTGTTCCTGAATCTGATGATGTGAGTCCTGAGGTTCTTGTACTTTCTTCCTGATGGCAGCAGCAGGTAGAGAACATGACCTGGTTTGTGGGTGTCTCTGATGATGGATGCTGCTTTCCTGTGATAGTGATCTATATAGATGTGCTCAGTGGTGTAGAGGGCTTTGCCCATGATGGATTGGGATATATTCACTACCTTTTGTAGGATTTCCCATTTAAAGGCATTGGTGTTTCCAAACCATGTGGTGTTGTAGCTAATCAATATACTCTCCACCACACATCAATAGAAGTTTGTCAGAGTTTTAGATGTTATGCCAAACCTTCGCAAGGAAGTAGAGGCACTGCTGTGCTTTCTTCATAATTGCACTTGAGTACTGGGCCCAGGACAGGTCTTTCAAAATAATAACACATAGGAATCTAAAGTTGTACACCCTCTCCACCTCTGATCTTCCAATGAAGACTGGCTCATGGACCTCTAGTTTCCTCCTCCTGAGGTCAATAATCAACTCCTAGGTCTTGCTGACATTGAGTAAGAGATTGTTGTTGTGGCACCACCTTGCTAGATTTTCAGTCTCTCTTCTATATAGGGATTTGTCACCACCTTTGATTCAGCCTACGACAGTGGTGTCATCAGCAAACTTGAATATGACGTTGGAGCTGTGTTTAGCCACACAGTTTTAAGTCTAGAGTGAATAGAGCAGGGAGCTAAGCACACAGCCCTCCGTTGCACTTGTGCTGATAGAAATCATGGAGGAGATGTTGTTGCCAATTCGAACTGACTGGGTTCTGCAAGTGAGGAAATTGAGGATCCAATTGTACAAGGAGGTATTGGGCTCAAAGTCTTAAGGTTTATTGATTAGTTTTAAATGTTGATATGCATTGAGTGTGGAGCATACTTAATTTTCTACTTGGTAACTAATTCCTAACACTGGTTTAATAAATTAACCTTGAAATACAATAACAATAAATACATTTTAATATATTATCTGCAGTATAATCTGCCCTGATCTATAATTTAAGTTTTAAACAGAGATCAGCCTATTTACATTGCAGCTAAGTATCATTTATGTAATTAGAATATTTTTCTTAGTTTGCTTATCTATTATATTCCTGGTGTCTACGCATTGCTCCTCTTCAAAGGGAAGCTATAGAAAATACACTGTCCAACACACAGTAACAAAAGCAATGGCTTCAAGGTCTGCCAAAGGTGAACATTCCTATCTGTTTGCCTAGTGAGTGTGTGTGTTCATAGTCATGTTATATTATCAGATGACCAGTAATCAGGCACCTAATCCCTTTAAAATTTATTTCTTTTGGAACCACAACAACGTGCTCATCTATTAATGTAATTCATTTTGAAAGTTCTCTAATCTTCATCTTAGATCTCAAATAAAAGTCTAGTTCATCAATCAAGAGTAATCTTTTGCATAAAGGTTCAATAATTAGGACCGTAAATGGCTTGAAAGATAATCTCTAGACTTCTCATTTATGACGTGAGAAAAATATTAAAGGCTACATTTTATCAAGAGGTCATCAGACTGACAGGATTGTCACATGACCATTTGGTGTGATCAAAGTGCTTGTTCAAACTTTGTTATTTGAATATCAAATCAAGTCACCTTTTATTATCATTTTGACCATAACTGATGGTACAGTACACAGTAAAAATGAGACGTTTTTCAGGACCATGGTGCTACATGAAACAATACAAAAACTACACTGAACTATGTAAAAACAACACGAAAACTACACTAGACTACAGACCTACCCAGGACTGCATAAAGTGCACAAGACAGTGCAGGCATTACAATAAATAATAAACAAGACAATAGGCACAGTAGAGGGCAGTAGGTTGGTGTCTGGGTATTGAAGAGTCTGATGGCTTGGGGGAAGCAACTGTTATGTACTCTGGTCGTGAGAGCCCGAATGCTTTGGTGCCTTTTGCCAGATGGCAGGAGGGAGAAGAGTTTGTATGAGGGGTGCGTGGGGTCCTTCATAATGCTGTTTGCTTTACGGATGCAGCGTGTGGTGTAAATGTATATAATGGCCGGAAGAGAGACCCCGATAATCTTCTCAGCTGACAACTGAGAAGATCAATCCTATTACAGAAATCAGGCAGTGTGAGGTGTTATTTATATTTCACTATTTTAATAAATTATATACTTTTTATTGCTCTCTTAAAGGATTTAAGAAATTATGTTTACATTTTAAATAGTTACATTAACAACTTCATCAGTGTATTAATTTGCTGCCAATTTAAGTAGATATTAATCCTCAATGCTTCCACTATATCTACCCTTAATTATCTGTACAATTTTTTAAAAAGTCTTATGTTGATAGCTTACAAAATTTTGTCAGAGAGGTGGTGATGATAGAAAATTGCTTCCTGACTTATGAGGGCCGTGTCTTGGATCTTCATCTATCCTTTTTCAAAAAATTTCCAAGTTCCTTTTTTGTTACAATAAAGACCATGATTTGAGTTAGAACATAGAATAGTACAGCACAGTATAGACCCTTCAGCCCACAATGTTGTGCTGCCCCTCAAACCCTGCATCCCATATAAGCCCCCACCTTAAATTCCTCCATATACCTGTCTAGTAGTCTCTTAAACTTCACTAGTGTATCTGCCTCCAACACTGACTCAGGCAGTGTATTCCACGCACCAACCACTCTCTGAGTAAAAAACCTTCCTGTAATATCCCCCTTGAACTTCCCAGCCCTTATTTTAAAGCTATGTCCTCTTGTATTGAGCAGTGGTGCCCTGGGGAAGAGGCGCTGGCTATCCACTCTATCTATTCCTCTTATTATCTTGTACACCTCTATCATGTCTCCTCTCATCCTTCTTCTCTCCAAAAGCCCTAGCTCCCTTAATCTCTGATCATAATGCATACTCTCTAAACCAGGCAGCAACGTGGTAAATCTCCTCTGTACCCTTTCCAATGCTTCCAAATCCTTCCTATAGTGAGGCGACCAGAACTGGACACTATACTCCGAGTGTGGCCTAAGAGTTGCTCTGTTGTATCATGGAACCAGACCTTGTTTCAGAAAATGGTGGAAATACTCAACAGGTCAGGCAGCATTTGTGGAAAGAGGAACAGACTTAACACTTCAAGTAGAAGACACTATTCCAGAAGAACTGAGAAAGCAAAATTTAAAAAAATGCAAACCTAGTTTTAACTTACAGAGAGAGAGTGGGATGGTGTCAGGGCATGGATGAGAGGAGAGAGAGATAGACAGAAGGAGGAGAGAGAGAAAGGAGAGAGGGGAGGAGGAGACAGAAGAGAGAGAGAAAGGACAGAAAAAGGAGAGGGGAGAGAGAGAAAGGACAGACGAGAAAGAGAGAGGGGAGGAAGAGACAAAGGAGAGAGAGAATGGCGAGAGGTTAGAGGAGAGAGAAGAAAGAGAGAAAGGACAGAGAAGAGAGAGAGAATTGAATTGAATTGACTTTATTTCTTACATCCTTCACAAACAGAAGGAGTAAAAATCTTTACATTACATCTCCATCTAAGTGTGCAATATGAAATCATAGTAAATTATAATAATTTATAGTAAATAGAACAATCAATGTAACATAGAAATACACTCAAATCAGTGTGAGATAATCAGTTTGATGGCCTGGTGGAAGAAGCTGTCCTGGAGCCTGTTGGTCCTGGCTTTTATGCTGCGGTACTGTTTCCCGGATGGTAGCAGCTAGAATAGTTTGTGGTTGAGGTGACTTGGGTCCCCAATGATCCTTTGGGCCCTTTTCTCACACCTGCCTTTGGAAATATCCTGAATCATGGGAAGTTCAAAACTACAGATGCGCTGGGCTGTCCGCATCACTCTCTGCAGAACCCTACAATTAAGGGAGGTACAATTCCCATACCAGGGATTTAAAACTGTTTACCCTCTTAATCCCAGATCCATTGATGCAAAAAGGGATTATCCCATCTCCATTCCTCCTGTAATCCACAACCAGCTCCTTTGTTTTTGCAACATTTAGGGAGATGTTGTTTTCTTGACACCACTGTGTCAGAGAGATGACTTCTTCCCTGTAGGCCACCTCGTTATTGTTTGAGATTCGGCCAATCAACGTAGTGTCGTCGGCAAATATAATTAGCAGATTGGAGCTGTGGGTAATGACACAGTCATGAGTATACAGGGAGTAAAGGAGGGGGCTTAGTACACAGCTCTGAGGGGCACCTGTGTTGAGAGTCAGAGGGGTGGAGGTGAGGGAGCCCACTCTTACCACCTGCCGGTGATCTGACAGGAAGTCCAGGATCCAGCTGCACAAGGCAGGGTGAAGGCCGAGGTCTCTGAGCTTCCTGTCGAGCCTGGAGGGAATTATGGTGTTGAATGCTGAACTATAGTCCAAGAACAGCATTCTCACATAAGCATCCTTCTTCTCCAGATGTGTAAGGACGGTGTGTAGAGCTGTGGCTATTGTGTCATCTGTCGATCGGTTGTGTCGGTAGGTGAATTGTTGGGTGTCCAGTTTGGGTGGTAGAATGCTGCAGAGGAGAGAGAGAGAAAGGAGAAGAGACGAAAGAAAGAGACAGGAGAAAGAGAGTAAGGAGAGATGAGAGAGAGAGGAGAGAGAGTGAAGAGAGAGAAAGAAGAGAGTGATACGAGAGAGAAGTGAGAGAAAAGAGGGAGAGAGGAAGAGAGAGGGAGAGAGAGGGGTGAGAGGAGAAATTGGGGAGAGGGGGAGAGGGGGGAGAGAGAGGGAGAGAGGGGTGAGAGGAGAAATAGGGGAGAGAGGGGGAGAGAGGGAGATAGAGGGAGAGAGGGGTGAGAGCGGGGAGAGGGGTGAGAGAGGGAGAGAGAGGGGTGAGAGGGGTGAGAGGAGAAATAGGGGAGAGAGGGGAGAGGGGTGAGAGGGAGAGAGAGGGGTGAGAGGAGAAATATGGGAGAGAGGGGGAGAGAGGGGAGAGGGGAGAGGAGAAATAGGGGAGAGAGGAACGGGGGAGAGGGGTGAGAGAGAGAGAGGGGTCAGAGGAGAAATAGGGGAGAGAAGGGGAGAGAGGGGAGAGGGGTGAGAGAGAGAGAGAGGGTGAGAGGAGAAATGGGGGAGAGAGGGAGAGAGGGGAGAGAGGGGGGAGAGGGGTGAGAGACGGAGAGAGAGGGAGAGAAAGGAGAGAGAGAGAAGAGAGAGGAGAGACAGAGAGGTGGTGCAAGAGAGGAGAGGAGAAAAAGAGAGAGAGAGAGAGAGAGAGAAAGAATGAACGTGAACAAAGAGAGGTGTTAAAGTAAAAAATGCCAAAGCCTGACATCTGAAGGAAATAGCTCTATGAGACAAAAGTTCAAAGTAAATTTATTATCTAAGTACATACTGTGTATGTCACCATATACAACCATGAAATTCAATTTCTTGTGGGCATACTCAGTAAATTCAATAACTATAATAATATCAATGAAAGACTGCACCCAACAAGGCCAACAACCAGTGTACAAAAGACAACAAGCTGAGCAAAATACAGAAGGATAAAAAGAAATAATAATATTAAATAAATAAGCAATAAATATCAAGAACATGAGATGAAGAGCCCTTGAAAGGAAGTATCTGTTTTAAGAGAACATTTGAGCTTTGTTATAGATGTAAACAATCACTTTAATTTTTCATTCTACCTCACATTCCTATCTTTATGTACAGTTCCAACAAAACACAATATAAACCACAGGATATCACCTCACCTATTACCTATGCACTCTGCAATATTCAGGGCTCAATATGAAACTGAATTTTTTCTGATAACTTGCTTTTCTTGTTTCTCCAATAAGGAGAAACAAAGCTAATCTTTCTCATATCACTAGAAAGAATAATATTCATTTTAACTTAATGTCCTGACTCACCAGTTATGATTTATAATATACCTAACCTAACTCTGATGAACTAAGTCAGAACAATTGAGGATCCAGAAACAACCAAGGGTGCCGAGGAAATATATGAAGATGTTGCCTGGATGAGTGAACATGTCTTATGAGGATAAGTTGAGTGAGCAAGGGCTGTTCTCTTTGGAACAAAGGAGGAAGAGAGGTAACTTGGTAGAGATGTACAAGATGATAAGAGGCATAGTTAGAGTGGATAGCCAGAGACATTTTCCCAGGGTGGATATGGCTAATACCAGGAGATTTAATTTTAAGGTAATTGGAGGAAAGGTATAGGGGGGTGTCAGAGGTAGATTTATTACATAGAGAGTGGTAGATGCGTGGAATGCTCTGTGAAGGGTGTTGGTAGATGCAGGTACATCAGGGACATTTAAGAGACTCTTAGGCACATGGATGAAAAAAGAGTGGCAGATTATAGGGGAGAGAAGGATTAGATTAATCTGAGAGTAATTTAGTGGGTCAGCTGTAGAGCTACTAGGACTTGATGTTTCAATCCCTATGATAAGTCCGCACTCTCGATGTTGGCAGTGGGCTTGGAGTGGTGACAAGGAGGGTAGGTACGTCATCGGGATCATCAGGTGGGCACCTTCCTTCTTTGACGTTTCGTTGATAAGCCCACAACGTTTCCAGAGTGCGCAACGGTGCTACCTGGTGTCCCAGATACACTCCCTCAGTTCCATACCTTCCTGTCTTCATTTTGCAGCTCAGTTGTTGTTTTTCCTTTTAATCCAAATCCAATTGCTGTTTTCTTCTGCTGCATTTGACAAAGACTTGATTGCTTGTTGGAGTGAATAACCCCTCACCCCCATCTTCTTCAATAGACTGGTTGAATATGTAGCCATGAATCCCCTGCATCCCACTTCTACAGGGAAAATCTTGGTCTTCCAGCTGTTTGGGCAGCTTCAGTTGCCAGTTCAGAGTACTTGGTCTTTTTCCTCTCATAAGCTTCTTCGACACCATCTTCCCACTGTACTATCAATTCCACAACATATGCCAGCTTGGCTGTTGTGGACCACAGGACCATGTCTGGCCGGAGTGTTGTAGCCGCAATGTCTGGGGGAAACATAAGCTTTTTTCCCAAGTCCATGTCCATTTTCCAATCCCGAGCAACCTGCAGAATGCTTACCTCTTTTGATGTTTTATGGTGCTCTGGGGGTTGGCCTGCTGGTACAAATCGTGTGATGTGAACATTTCTTGCCGATGTTTGTGGGAGAGCATTTGCGGTGATTCGCCTCTGTTCCAAGATTGATGCCAGCTGTCTGAGAACTTGGTTATGCTGCCAAGTGTACTGCCCTGGGTGAGGCTCGTGGTGCATCCTGTTAAAATGTGCCTTAGTGATCCAGGTGCTTGATAAAGAGAGCAAGCGGGGTCTTCTCCCCACCACTGGTTCAGGTTCTGGGGTGTGGGTAGAAGGTCATAAGTGGCTCTGATGACAAAACTTAGCCGAGATCCCTCCATCTCCTAGATGTCACGCCAGCTAAGTTTCCTCTTTTCCAGGCTCTCCCAATTAGTCCAGTGGCCTTGCTTGGTCATTGAGACAGCCCTGGCATGTCGCTCTGCCTCCTCCTGTCTTCTCAACTCCTCCACCACGAGCCGTCTCTTCTGCACTGATGTTGCCTTGTGCCATTGAGGAGCCTTTGGGACAAGCCCGAGCCCGGCTCTCCCATGTTGGACTTGGCCAACCACATCTCTGAAGTGAAGAGCAGACTTAGCACTCTGAACAGCTTCAGATGGGGTCCACCTTCTCCCCGTTGCCACACGGGGGGCCACTGTTCGAATAACGATATCTTCAGATTCAGTGAGGGTCATGACCAACCTTGCTTTGGTGCATTTGAACTCTTCCACAAGACTTGCAATTGGTAATTCCAATTTGCCGTTCCCGTACAGTCCAACAGGACTTAAGCATTGTGGAAGTCCAAGCCACTGTTTCACGTGTGTGCTGATCACACTTTCGAACTTTTCCACCTTGCTGATGGGGATTTCATACACTGTTAAAGGCCACATGAGTCTTGGGAGTATGCTGAACTGGAAGCACCACAGCTTGAGTTTTCCTGGCAGCCAGGTCTTGTTGATGCGAGCTATGTACATGATGGTATCCTTTTTGAGTTGTTTAAACTGCTCGGTGCCCTTGAGCTTAGCATCGTACCATCGGCCCAAGCTCTTCACTGGCATTTGTTTCAGAAATGGACAGGTGTTCCGTCAGTATGAAATCTTTGATCCGTGACCTGACCTTTGACAATGGAGATGCTTTCTACATTTGCTGGGCTTGATCTTCATCCTCGCCCATGTGATGTTTTAATGAAGCTTTTCCAGAAGTCTCTTGGTGCAGGGGATAGTTGTCATCAGTATTGTTATATCGTCCATATAGGCTCGTATCGGTGGTAACCGTTGACCAAACTGCAGCTCCTTTCCTCCTGCAACCCATTTTGAGGCTCTGATAATGAGCTCCATTGCCATAGTGAAGGCCAATGGAGAGATGATGCCATCACCATGATGCTTACTTCCAGTGATTGCCACACTGTGGTGAAGTCTGATGTTGTGAGACAAACTTGCAGATCCTGGAAGTAGTGTTTTACCAGATTTGTTGTTGTTGCAGGCCCCTGAAAGAATTCAAAAGCAGTCCACAGTAGGGAAAGAGGAACTGATCCATTGGCGTTGGCCAGGTCGAGGAACAAGACATGCAGATCCCTTCCTTCTTTCTTAGCCATCTGACTTTGATGCCATATGACGCTGGTATGTTCAAGGCATCCCGAGAGGCCTGCTATGCCAGCCTTTTGGATTGATGTATCAATGAACTGATTTTGTTTCAGATACTTTGTAAGTCTTTGTGCCAACACGCTGAAAAAGATCTTGCCTTCTATACAAACACGAGGAAATCTGCAGATGCTGGAAGTTTAAGTAACACTCAAAATGCTGGTGGAACACAGCTGGCCAGACAGCAGTCTGACTGACGAAGGGTCTCAGCCGAAACATCGACTGTGCTTCTTCCTATGGATGCTGTCTGGCCTGCTGCATTCCGCCAGCATTTTGTGTGTCTTGCCTTCTATGTTCAGAAGGTTTATTTGGTGAAACTGTTCAATGGTGGACAAATTCTTTTCTTTTGGGATCACTGTGGGCTGAAGGGTCTGTACTGTGCAATTCTATGTTCTATGTTCTGTAATTCTAATTCAAGGTCAACATCAATGTAAGATTTATTATCAAAGTACCATATATTCCTTGAGATTCATTTTCTTACAGGAAAATACAATAGAATTTATGAAAAAGTACACATAATCAAAGACTGACAAACAACCAATGTGCAAAAGAAGTAAAGTTCTGTTAATAAAAAATAAATAATACCAAGAACATGAGTTGTGGAGTCCTTGAAGGTGAGACGGTAAGTAGTGGAATCAGTTCAGAGTAGTGGTGAGTGAATTTACCCATGCCAGTTCAGGAGCCTGATGGTTGTACATGAAATTAGTGAGGTGGGAATTCAGGCTTCTATCACTCCTGCCCAACGATAGAAGCAAGAGGAGTACATGGCCTGGATGGTGGGGGCCCTTGACGATAGATGCTGCCTTCTTGTGGCAGCACTCCTTGTGGATGTGTGCAATGGTGCAAATTCTATCTATATACAAAACAATATTCACTGAACCAACAAACATATCCTTTTCAAAAGCAAAATTTTAAAAAAACTATCTGATGATTTTTTTTTTCATTTTTAACTTTATTTTGGATTGCATCATTGAAATAATCTGTTCAGTTTAGTTTCTGTCCCAATGAAAAGTCATCAACCTGAAGCAACAGGTTTTCAATGAACCTCCAATGAAAATGATGGTGTTACTTTGAAGAATATCTTTCCAGGGTCCTAAGATGACAGGAAGAGGTCAATCTCTACCTAAGAAGACCAGGTCAAATAAGGAGTACCTTATCAAAGGCCAACAATTAAGAAGATATGAAGCTAATGGAGCAATATGACAGTGTCAAGTTTCCGTTGCAAAGTTTTCCCAGAGTCTAGCCATTCAAGCAATTAGTACCTCCATCTAATTCATAAAATTCATTTCCAATATGCAAAATGATCAATATCTATGTCTCACGGAAACTAAATGGGGCACATCTGCAAAACAAGCAAAGCTTCTGTAGTTGGTAACCTTCTGGTCAGGAGCTTTTTGTGTCCAGTTGATAGGAAGCCAGCAGAGAATGCAAAAAAATATAGAAATAACTCAAAGGGCGTTTATGTGTGACCATAAAATCAATGTCCAATTTTTTTAACTTATGGACAGCAGGGAAGTATTTGGTTAATTTGACATTGGGGTTAATAGCATTGGTTGACCCTAATTCAAATGTGCTACTGTATAGACTGGCTAGTTCAGATGTGAGGCTAGTTCAGTGGTGTATTTTTTATTGGTCTTAGTTCATTTATATATTTTGTTGATTATAGTTGTTTTAATTTTAAATGTGTATCTCATGAGTTTAATTTTTCTTTCAAAAGACTGAATGCAAATAATTTACTAACTGAGAAGCTCAGAAATATAACAATTAAAATTACAGCACAGAAATATTAAAAACATTCATAATATTTAGACAGCTGCCTCAGCCAGGAGTGTGGCTTCATCACATTCAAATGTCTTCTTTACATGCAGAAGACCTTGCTGTTGCACACAACTTCACCATTGAAGATTGAGTCAGTTGGCTTTTATAGAGCAATGTCAATTATGAATTGATTTCTCCACAGTGAGTTCTTTGATAACCCCAAAAACTGTGGCATTAAAATTAACCCCCATCATTTCTTGATGATTGTAGGTGGAGCTGGCCTTGTCTTGTTGTGATTCAAAGACTCAAAGCACATTTATTATCAAAGAATATATAAGTTATACACCTTGAAATTTGTTTGCTTACAGGCAGCCACAAAGCAAGAAACCGGAATAACCCAATAAAAAAAGACCAAAAACCAATGCACAGAGAAAGAGAGGGAGACAAAAAGCACACATCTTGCAAACAATGGAAGCAAACCAGCAGCATCCTGAACCAGAATGAGTCCCGGATCCGCTCCCAGAGCAGCCGGAGTAGGCCCAAGCCAAGCTGCAGTCCCCAGTTCATCACACCAGCGGGGCAGAAAAGCAGATCACCTGGATCAGGTCACAGCCTCATCACCAGGTAGAAAGGAATAAACCTTTGCAGGAGATCGAGCAAAATCAACCCGCCCTCACCTCGACCTGACTCTCGGGCTTCCTGTCCACCTGGGCCAATGTCTAAATTGTCCAAGTACCGTGTAGTGCCACGAACCCCAGTGCGCTGATACACTTGGGCCACCCAGCCCAAAGCCATTCTGCATCTCACCAAATCGGCTTGGTGCTTGGAGCAAATCCAACCTCACGCCTGGGTTGGGTGACAGTCATCGAATCTCTTCCATATCGACTCCTCTCCAAATCGCTCACTCCATCTCGGACAGCGAAACGAACTCTGTCTCCACCTGCTCCAGCACGGCTCACCGCTCTAACCAGCCCCTCCTTCACCTGCTTCCTCACGGTCTGCGGTGATAGTTCATCACAGTGGTGCCACCTTAAACTATTCAAGTTAAGAAATGCAATTACTTCTTGGCCTTTTAGCTAAGATCAAGGGTAGTATCTGTGGGGACTGACTCGTGGTGGTACAATCTGGACACCAATATTAAAGAAGGAAGACAAGGAGGACTCTTCATGGTCAAGTGGCTGCCTGATGAGACGTTAACCTGCTGACACAGAGGTAGATCCCAGTGTTGATTGAAAAACCAGTTCAACACCTCTTTCTGTTATAACCAGCTCAGAATCAGAATCAAATAGATTATCACTGACATATGTTGTGAAATTTGTTGTTTTATGAGACCAGCACAGTGCAACACATTTAAAAAATTACTTTAAGTTACAATAAGCATATACAGCATTAAAATAAATGGTGCAGAGAGAGAGCAAGATAGGGAGGTAGTGTTCATGGGTTTATGGACCATTCAGAAATCTGATGGCGGAGGGAAAGAAACTGTTCCTAAAACATTGAAAATGCATCTTAAGGTTCCTGTACCTCCCCCCTGAGGGTAGTAACACAACGAGGGTATGTCCTGGATGCTGAGGTCCTCAGTGAAGGATTCTGCTTTCCTCTTAAAATGTCCTTGATGGCAGGGAGTGTTGTGCCCATGATGGGGCTGGCTGAGTGTGCAGACTCTTGTGACCCTGTGCATTGGAGGCTTCATACCAAACATGATGCAACTAGGCAGAATGCTCTTCACGGTACAGCAGTGGACATTTGCCGGCATTTTCAGTGATATGCCACATCTCCTCAAACTCCTAATGAAGTATAGCTGCTGGCACGCCTTCTTCAAAATTGCATCACTATGTTGTGCGAAGGATAGATCCTCTAAGACATTGAAGCTGCTCACCCATGTCACTGCTGACTCCTCAGTGAGGACTCCTTTAGGTTGGCAGCAGTGAAGAGCACCCTAAGAGGAGGGCAGTGGACATGCAACCCTGTCAGGGTAATAGTGAGGGGTCTGAGTAAGGGAAATCCCTTCGCACCAGGTCCTTTCATAAGGAAGTTCCTGATGCAATGCTGCAAATTTGAGGTCAAGGACATCCAGTGTCTCCAGTATTTCCCAGGTAATGGGTAGTTTGGCATTACATTCACATACCCGGCGGGATGGCAAAAACTGCTACGGGACTTCTGGGAGAAGGAAAATGAAGCTCTATCATGCAGCTATTGTTCACCCTCCCCGTCCACATGTATTATCCACACACACTGGACATTCTCTCATCTCCAAACTCCTATTCAGGCAGAAGATATAAAAGCTTGAAAGCACATAACATCATGCTCAAGGACAGTTTCTATCCCGCTGTTATCCAATTTTCACACGGCCCTCTTGTATGAAAAGATGGACTCGGTTTCATAATCTACCTTGTTATGTTCTTCCACTTTAACATTTACCTGCACTGCACGTCTTCAGTAGCTTTTGCACTTTATTCTGCCTTGTTATTGCTTTACCTTATTCTAGCTCAATGCTGTTTGAAATAATTTGATCTGTATAAACAACTTTTTCACTGTACCTCATTACACATGACAATAATAAGCCAATACCAATGCCAATACTGCTGTGGATGTTCTCACATTCCTGGTTTGTTACATTAAGGGAGCATGAAGCTTCTGTGGAGACTGTGGCAAGGCAAAGGTCAAGATGATGCGCAGGCAAGAATAGTTTACAGACAGAAGCAAGAAAGATCTTTGAGAGCCCAGCATTCCCTTTGCCTAGCGTGGGACCAGAGCCAGTGGGCATATGACTACAAGATAAGGATGCAAACAAAGGATTTCAGGATGACATTTAGTATTGAACAGTAACTTTACAAATAGCGAAGTATTTTTGGCCTTTAACGCATAGATTCTATTGACAATTAACACCTGTATTATCAAAGCATGATTGGTGATTGATTATCCAAATAAGGAATAAGAATCAGAATCAGGTTTAATTACCAGCATATGTCGTGAAATTTGCTAACTTTGCAGCAGTAGTACAATGCAATACAAGACAAATAAACAAAAAAAAACGGAAATACAGTAAGTATATATGTATATTAAATAGTTAAATTAAGATTAGTAGTGTAAAAAAGCAGAAATTAACAAAAATAGTGAAGTGGTGATCATGGGTTCAATGTCAATAGAGAAATCGGATGGTAGAGGGGAAGAAGCTTTTCCTAAATTGGTGGTTACCACAAGGTTACCATTTGATCAATATCTGTACTCATCTAGTCAACCTCTGGATAAAAATGTCTTTTTTTTTTGTTCAAGCTTTAGAACAGTTTGGTGACAGGGACTGTGCTCTTCTCCTTGTGCACAACTGTGATTGGGGAATGAGTGCAAGTTTTCAAATGACATGCTGAGCTATCCCTACTGTGGGGTGGTGCAGGGAGCATCAGGGTAGTTGATGGAGTGAACACATTGCAAGGAAGTAACGTGAGAATGTGATTGAAGATAATGCTCTGAGAGCTGCCATAGCCTCACTGGGCCAAACGGACTCTTCATATTTCATAACAGAATTTGAGAACTAATCTGTGAATAATTTTAAATCCCCTTTAAAAAAGGGCCATTTGAGTTTGGGATGGGTGTGAGGGTGTGAGGGGATCTTTCTCAGAGGGCTCTGAGAAAGATCCCCTGATTAGTCTTGTGAAGGCAACGCACCGATTAGTTGGAGAATGGCATTTGAAAATTAGGGCCTCACGGTAATGTAATGCTTTACGATGCCAGCGACCGAGGATCAATTCAGGCTGCTGTTTCTAAGAAGTTTGTACATTCTCCCTGGCATGAACGAATGACACCTGTTAAACTCACCTCAACATGTCTTTTATAGTCTTAACTCACCATGGGCAATAGAAAAATCACTGTTGCAAACAGTGCAGTGAGCAACATTGTCATTATTTTTGACCCCTATTAGTCAGGGGTACACTTTAGTCTAGGGTGACGTACATTTTATATTTTCTTTTTTGCCATGGTGCTCTCTCTCTCTTTCGCTCTCGCACTCTCTCGCTCTCTCTTGCGCTCTCTCTCTCGCTTGCTCTCAAAAGAATCAATTTCCAGGATATTGTATATAATTTGCAGGCAACAGGGAGCCGCTATCAAAATGTGGGAGACTCACAGAACTTCTGGGAAAGGTGGAATGTCTGTAAATATGACTGAAACAATTGCGAAACATTCTCATCATGATTACCCTAAGGCATATAGGAAACAGGTCAAACTTGTTTTTGTCTTTTTGCTTTGGAAGTCATTTTGCAACATGCAGCACAATGCTCTGCCCATTACCTTATGTTTTTAGAGGCTCTTTTATGTTTTGTAGGCATTCAGTATCCCCTAACCCCAACCCCCACCTTTTGATAGAAGGCTTGTTTGTTAGGCAGAACAAACCTGTACCATATAACCTACTGTATAATATAGGACTACTTTATCTTGTACTAATACATCATATTGAGCATGCGCTATTAGGTGCGTATTGATCTGCATATATGTGTTCAGTTTGGGTTCCGTAAGTAAAAGCCCTGTTAACTTAGCTCCAGCCTCTAGCGTTTTTATTTATAGTTTTGTCGTGTAACAGGTCCCATACACAACAAACCCGATTACAACTTACAACATTGTTCTATCTTACTTAAACCAGAGTTTATCTGCAGAAGTCTAGGAGAATCTAAGTGTTTAAAACAAATTACATTTTGCATGGTATTCTGACGATGTGATAGGAAACATGTGGCAGCATCAGCTCCTTCTCTTTATTAAGTGACACAAATTTGCTCTCTTTCTGTCAAAGATTCAAAACACATTTAGAATCAAAGAATGTATAAATTATACACCTTGAGATTTTTCGGCCTACAGGCAGCCACAATGCAAGAAACACAAGTAATCCAGTTAAAAATAAAAGAAAGACCAAAAATCACTGTGCAGAGAAAGAGAGAGAAAACATGCAAACAATAGAAGCAAGCCAAAGACTGAAAACCATCTGATAATTCAAACTGTTATGTCCATGGCATTTATTGATAACAGTGCTGACAGCTTCTTTGAGAACGGTATACATTTTTCTAAGTGGAAATGCAATGGCATCATTTTTGGGAGGACTTTGCTTGCCCACTTAAATTTATGCATACTCTGTCTAAGGGAAAGGACTACATAAATGTTGATGCACTACTGATTTGATGCATTTTAATTTTTTTACGTTTAGAGGTACAACCCTGTAACAGGCCCGCATCACCCAATTATATCCATGTCATCAATTACACCAACCTGTACGCCTTTGGAACCTGGGAGGAAAACAGAGCACCCGGAGGAAACCCCTGCCAGGGAGAATGTACAAACTCCTTAGAGGAGTTTCTACCCACACTGATACATAATAATCAGACAGGTTTTATACAACAACGCCAACCACAAGACAATATACGAAGGACACTTTACATTATGGATCATATACAAAAAAATAAAATTGAATCAATAGTGATAAGCGTGGACGCTGAAAAGGCATTTGATTCAGTTAATTGGAATTTTCTTTACAGAGTTTCACATAGATTTGGTTTACATGACACAATTATTAAAACTATACAGGCACTATATGACAATCTTACCACTAGGATTAAAATCAATGGATATTTATCGAACAGTTTTACCCTAGAAAGGGGCATGAGACAGGGTTGTGCATGGTCACCGCAACTGTTGGCATTATATCTGGAACCATTAGATCAATACATCAGACAAAATAAAGATATCAGGGGCATTACTATTAACGGGACAGTTGAGAGCTGTGATATGCTGGTGCAACCCATCATGTGACGCTCAATGGAAAAACATTGAAGAGAGGATACTTCCCATCCCTATACAGGCAATTTTGGCTGATAACAACCTACAAAGTTACATAAAGACTATTGATAACCCATGGGTGAAATGGACTCTTAAAATATGGAAAACTATTATAAAAGAGTATAAACTAGAGGGAGATATTGCAATTCTTAAATGGTGTGCATATAATTCAGATTTTATGCCAAATAAACTGGATGCTAGATTTAAGGACTGGACAGCTAAAGGAATAACAGCTCTTTGCAATATAATGAAAGAAGGAACACTGTTCAGTTTTGAAATGCTTAAAGAGAAACACTTATTAGAAAAACAAGACTTCTATTAGTACTTACAGATGCAACAGTATGTTAATTGGCGGGTTAAAAATGTAACCAAGGCAAGTACATGTTTGATAGAGCTATTTAGAAAAGCTTATCATTCAGATAACGGTAGTAGAATCATTTCAAGCATGTATGAGGGTTTGTCAAATCTTAAAACACATTCAACTTCATACATTAAAACAAGATGGGAGAAGAAAGGAGGGATAATTATATCTGAGGAAGAATGGACAATAATATGGAGGTATCAATGGAAGTGTACCAGTTCACAGAAATGGAGGGAGTTTGGATGGAAAAACTTGATAAGATATTTTATTACACCTTCTCAGAAATCCCATTATGATAGTAACCTCCCTGTTTGCTGGAGAAATTGTGGAAATCAAAATGCAAACCATTATCATATTTTCTGGGAATGCCCCGTTATCAAAGACTATTGTAGTGGGATACACAATGCCCTACAAGACATCTTTAAATGTGAAATACCCTTAGAAAGTAAGACCATATATTTTGGGTATATACCTCAAGAATGGTTGAAAAGAGATAAATACTTAATGAATGTACTGCTGGTGGCTGGAAAAAAGACTCTTACCAGGAAATGGTTTTCACAGGAGAGCCCAACTTTAAATGCATGGATGGAAATTACAATGGACATTTACAAAATAGAGAAGATAATAGCATCTGTTAATCATAAATTGAAACAATTTGATTCATACTGGGAAAAATGCTTCATAGGCCTGATTTTATTCTCACAAATCAATGACTATATTGTAAAAAAAATCACTCCCTACTTGTACATAGTTTTCTCCTTTTGCTTGTTCTTTCTTTCCTCTCTTTTCTATAGGTGTATACCTCAGATAAATATTATGTGGAGATTTGTGGCAAATATGACTATATGATATATATGTACAGTATCTGAAATACATCTCATGGAAATGTTTGTTTGATGATGAACTTCAATAAAAAATAAATTACAAAAAAAAGATTAATTGAAACGAAGGTCAGATCCTTGACAAGCAGCCTGTTAGGAAATGTTTTCATCAGCAGGAAAGCAGTCTTGAGAACATATCTTTCCATTACCACTGAGAAAGAATCATTGACAAATATCATCACATCAAATTGACATATCATATGGGAAAAATATGTTTTACATTTATTATTTAGTTATTCTGGGATTATATTTTATGGTAAAGTTACAGCATTTTGGTAATTGAGAAGCAAACTTCAAGGTATGGATCTTCAAGACGAATCCATGTGGCCCAGAGTATTTCATCCCTTTGACCGAAAGGGAAAAGACATCTCTTGGCTGAGCAATGTTCAAGCACATCAAAGATCACAAAATATGACACTTTGGATTAATAAACCTATGTAAAGGGTAGAGCATTATCTTGGAAGCATTATGCCTACCAAAAGAAAAGTAACATTGCTTAATATTTGTCTCAAAGTACGTTTGTAGATAACTATTGTCTAAACGAGTGTATGAAATTTGTGTGGGGAAATAAAATCAACTTATTTGGTCCAAAGTTGAATTAGTCATAGTCATAGTCATACTTTATTGATCCCAGGGAGAAATTGGTTTTCGTTACAGTTGCACCATAAATAATAAATAGTAATAGAACCATAAATAGTTAAATAGTAATATGTAAATTATGCCAGTAAATTATGAAATAAGTCCAGGACCAGCCTATCAGCACAGGGTGTCTGACCCTCCAAGGGAGGAGTTGTAAAGTTTGATGGCCACAGGTAGGAATGACTTCCTATGACGCTCTGTGTTGCATCTGGGTGGAATGAGTCTCTGGCTGAATGTACTCTTGTGCCCAACCAGTACATTATGTAGTGGATGGGAGACACTGCCCAAGATGGCATGCAACTTAGACAGCATCCTCTTTTCAGACACCGACGTGAGAGAGTCCAGTTCCATCCCCACAACATTACTGGCCTTTCAAAAAAGTTTGTTGATTCTGTTGGTGTCTGCCACCCTCAGCCTGCTGCCCCAGCACACAACAGCAAACATGATAGCACTGACCACCACAGACTCGTAGAACATCGTCCGGCAGATGTTCAAGGACCTCAGTCTCCTCAGGAAATAGAGACGGCTCTGACCCTTCTTGTAGACAGCCTCAGTGTTCTTAGACCAGTCCAGTTTATTGTCAATTTGTATCCCCAGGTATCTGTAATCCTCCACCATGTCCACACTGACCTTCTGGATGGAAACAGGGGTCGCCAGTACCTTAGCTCTCCTCAGGTCTACCACCAGCTCCTTAGTCTTTTTCACATTAAGCTGCAGATAATTCTGCTCACACCATGTGATAAAGTTTCCTACTGTAGCCCTGTACTCAGCCTCATCTCCCTTGCTGATGCATCCAACTATGGCAGAGTCATCTGAAAACTTCTGAAGATGACAAGACTCTGTGCAGTAGTTGAAGTCCGAGGTGTAAATGGTGAAGAGAAAGGGAGACAAGACAGTCCCCTGTGGAGCCCCAGTGCTGCTGATCACTCTGTCGGACACACAGTGTTGCAAGCACACGTACTGTGGTCTGCCAGTCAGGTAATCAAGAATCCATGATACCAGGGAAGCATCCACCTGCATCGCTGTCAGCTTCTCCCCCAGCAGAGCAGGGCAGATGGTGTTGAATGCACTGGAGAAGTCAAAAAACATGACCCTCACAGTGCTCGCTGGCTTGTCCAGGTGGGCGTAGACACGGTTCAGCAGGTAGACGATGGCATCCTCAACTCCTAGTCGGGGCTGGTAGGCGAACTGGAGGGGATCTAAGTGTGGCTTGACCATAGGCTAATAGTAATTATTAGCCCTGGTACATGATTTGACTTTGAAATGTAAGTTCAATGAGCACATAAGTGACTCATTGAAATCAGCTAAGTGATTACTTTAAGTGAATGAAGATTTAAATGGACAAATCCTACATAAAATTCTCCCCGTGACTTTTCTTTCTGATCAATGACCATTACTTCTGTTAAAAACAAGAGAAACCTGTAGACGCTGGAAATCTGAGCAACACACACAAAATGCTGAAGGAACTCAGCAGGCCGGGCACCATCTATGGAAAAGAAAAGTACCGTCGATGTTTTGGGCCAAGACTCTTTGACAGGACTGGAGAAAAAAAGATGAGGAGTAGAATTAAAAGGTGGGGGAAGGGGAAGGAGAAATACAAGGTGGTAGGTGAAGCTGGGAGGGGAAGGGGTGAGGTAAAGAACTGAGAAATTGATTGATAGAAGAGGTAAGGGGCTGCAGAAGGGGGGAGTGTGATAAGATAGGATATAAGGCCATGGAAGAAAGAAAAGGGGGAGGAGCACCAGAGGAAGACAATGGACAGGCAAGGACATAAGGTTAGAGAGGGAAAAGGGGATGAGGAATGTTAGAGGAGAGGGGATCATTACCAGAAGTTCGAGAAATCGATTTTCATGCATCAGGTAGGCTACCCAGACAGAATATAAGGTGTTGTTCCTCTAACCTGAGTGTGACCTCTTCACAACAGTGGAGGAGGCCATGGATAGACATATCAGAATGGGAATGGGAAGTGGAACTAAAATGGGTGGCCACTGGGAGATCCTGTTTTTTTTGGCAGAGTGTAGGTGCTTGGCGAAGCGGTCTCCCAATCTACCTCCATATTCCTTCAAGAATGTTATTCGCTCATATTTCCCTTTTACATTATGGTGCGATAATCTGAGGACAACACTGGCAGGGTCCCAGAATCACCAAGATAACAACTGTATTTACCCCACCATAGCCTGTTCTGATCTATTCAATTTTGCGAGACTTTCGTGGTGATTCTCAAGCAACCTGAAATGAAATTTCTTCCAATGAAAGACTATGAAGATTGAAACAAGAACTACTGCCAGAAAACATTTTCTGCCATTACTAAATGTATTCCCTTCTTGAAGGAGGCTGAACCAAACTCTTTGCAAGTTCAGCGTACTATTGCTTTCAAGCTGGGCTTCCAAACACGTAACTTGTTCAGCACCAAGGTCACAAGCATTCACCTCCTTTATATTGCCTACCTTCACTTCTTCCTCAACACTTTTGTTACTGAGAACATTAGTAAGGCTTTTGTTAATTCCTATCTCAAATACTCAAAGCCTTTCCAGTCCTGACTGGATCGTCACCTTGTTTTCAGCATTAACCAGAACATCCAAAATTCTGTTGTTCATAATATTTTTTTGCGTAAGTTCCATTCACCCATCACCACTGGTCTTTCTAACTTACATTATGTACAGGAACAGCAATGGCTCAGATTGAAAATCTTTAAATTTTAAATCTTTAAGTTTAAATTCTTCAATGGCTCTAAACCTCCTCATCCCTTTAAGCTTCTCGCCTTTAAGAACTTCTTCGGACTCTAGTATTCCTCATTTGCAGTGTATCATGCTCCACAAATTTCATTGGCTGTATTAGGGTTGATGTGATGGGTAATTTTGAAGGGATCAATAAACCAGGTCAAGAGCTTGCAGGAGTCAATGTGCAAGGGTGGACAGCCAGACATGATCCCCAGGCCAGAGTAGTCTGGTTGGACACTGATGGCAGTTAGCCTGGTGGCAGTAGGTACACTTGGCAGATAGGATGGCCCTCTGTGCCCTCATCCAAGCATTCCAGCAGCTGTGAACCAGGGCCCTGGTGGACAGGACCACCACCATTAGCTCCTCCACAGGGAACGACTGAGGATGGTAGCCATGATGCATCTCAAAGGGTGAAATACCCACGGCAGAGGAGCTACATAAATTGTGGGACAGCTTAGCCCAGAGCAAATACTTCTTCCATGTAGGCATGGAATTCAAGCATCACAGAAATGTCTCCATTTGCTTATTGGCCCTTTCTGATTGTTCACTTCTCTGTGGATGATAGTCAAAGGGCAAACTCAGGAGGTGTGGATGCGGGTGCAGAAAGCTCACCAGAAACAGGAGACGATTGTGGTCCCTGGTCTGACACAATGTCCTGCAGGGAAACCATGGAGGCAATCAAGGATAGGACGTGCCTTATGAGCCTGATTGAATTATTTGAGAATGTAACAAAACACATTAGTAAAGTGAAGCAGTGGATGTAGTGTACATGGATTTCGGTGAGGCGTTTGATAAGGTTTACCCATGCGAGGCTCATTCAGAAAGTAATGAGGCATGGGATCCAAGGAGACCTTGCTTTGTGGATTCAAAATTGGCTCGATCAATGCCTCTCATCGTCTTATACACCTCTGTCAGGTCACCTCTCATCCTCCATCGCTCCAAGGAGAAAAAGCCATGTTCACTCAACTTATTCTCATAAGGCATGCTCCCTAATCCAGGCAACATCCTTGTAAATCTCCTCTGCACCCTTTCTATAGTTTCCACAACCTTCCTGTAGTGAGGTGACCAGAACTGAGCACAGTACTCCAAGTGGCGTCTGACCAGGGTCCTATATAGCTGGAGCATTACCTCTCAACTCTTAAATTCAATCCCACGGTTGATGAAGGCCAATGCACCGTATGCTTTCTTAACCACACAGTCAACCTGCGCAGCAGCTTTGAGTGTCCAATGGACTTGGACCCCAAGATCCATCTGATCCTCCACACTGTCAAGAGTCTTACCATTAATACTATATTCTGCCATCATATTTGACCTACCAAAATGATGGTGATGGGGCTGCAAGAGCACAGAGTGCTGCTGGTTGGAGGAATTGGGCTGTGCACATTGAGGGCAGGCAGCAGCAAACCGATACATCTGTGTGCTCCTGTCGATGGATGACTTCTTTTAGACATGCAAACTCTGCTGGGTCAATCAATGGTTCACTCAGCCTGTCAGGAAATGTGGAGAAGGCCGGATTCAAACACAGAGCAATGGAGACAATTTAGTGGTGAGCAATAACTTCAATAATAGGCTGCAAAATAACAAGCCACGAGGGGCTACAGAATGTGGGAGAACAGATATTTAACATGACAAGGAAACAAGGTAACCGAAGGCTTGTAGCAACTGTATGAGGCTGGCTGGTTCGTAAGAGAGAACAAGGATATGGATGAAAACTAGGTTTTAATAGGCTGCGGGTGATGAATTTGAAATGAGTGACTGGCTGGAGACTGACATGATTTGACAACCATCATCCATCAGAATTATGTTTTAACAGTCAAAAAAACTGACTTAAATGTATTATCCTACTAATCCATTCCTGTAATTAAAAACTTCAAATCCTGATAGAGAGAAAAAAAATCTCCAGATTACAGCTGTTACTTCTAGAATCAGAATCAGGTTTGTTATCACCAGCATGTGATGTGAAATTTGTTAACTTAGCAGCAGCAGTACAATGAAATACATAATATAGAAGAAGAACAAAAACACACAAAATAAAATAATAATAAATAAAAAAATAAATAAATCAATGTATGTACATTGAATAGATTAAAAATCATGCAAAAACAGAAATACTACAGTATATATTAAAAAAGTGAAGTAGTGTACAATGTCCATTTTGGAATCAACTGGCAGAGGGGAAGAAGCTGTTCCTGAATTGCTGAGTGTGTGCCTTCAGGCTTCTGTACCTCCTACCTGATGGTAACAGTAAGAAAAGGGCATGCCCTGGGTGCTGGAGGTCCTTAATAATGGACGCTGTCTTTCTAAGACACCGCTCCCTAAAGATGTCCTGGGTACTTTGTAGGCTAGTACCCAAGATGGAGCTGACTAGATTTACAACTTTCTGCAGCTTCTCTTGGTCTTGTGCAATAGCTCCCCCATACTAGACAGTGCTGCAGCCTGTCAGAATGCTCTCCACGGTACATCTATATAAGTTATTGAGTGTATTTGTTGACATACCAAATCTCTTCAAATTCCTAATGAAGTATAGCCGCTGTCCTGCTTTCTTTATAACTGCATCGATATAAGACCATAGAACCATAAGATATAGGAGCAGAAGTAGGCCATTTGGCCCATCGAGTCTGCTCCGCCAGTCATGGGCTGATCCAATTCTTCCAGTCATCCCCACTTCCCTGCTTTCTCCCCGTACCCTTTGATGCCCTGGCTAATCAAAAACCTATCTATCTCTGCCTTAAATGCACCCAATGACTTGGCCTCCAGCCACTCATGGCAACAAATTCCACAGATTTACCACCCTCTGACTAAAGTAATTTCTCCGCATCTCTGTTCTAAATGGACGTCCTTCAATCCTGAAGTCGTGCCCTCTTGTCCTAGACTCCCCTACCATGGGAAATAACTTTGCCATATCTAATCTGTTCAGGCCTTTTAACATTTGGAATGTTTCCATGAGATCCCTTTTCCTTCTCTTGAACTCCAGGGAATACAGCCCAAGAGCTGCCAGACGTTCCTCTTACAATAAGCCTTTCATTCCAGGAACCACTCTCGTGAATCTTCTCTGAACCCTCTCCAACGTCAGTATATCCTTTCTAAAATAAGGAGCCCAAAACTGCACACAATACTCCATATGTGGTCTCACAAGTGCCTCATAGAGCCTCAACTTCACATCCCTGCTCTTATATTCTATACCTCTAGAAATGAATGCCTACATTGCATTTGCCTTCTGCACCACCAACTCAACCTGAAGGTTAACCTTTAGGGTATCCTGCACAAGGACTCTAATCTCTACATTTTGAATTCTCTCCCCATCTAAATAATAGTCTGCCCGTTTATTTCTTCCACCAAAGTGCACGACTATACACTTTCCAACATTGGATTCCATTTGCCAATTCTTTGCCCATTCCCCTAAACTATCGAAGTCTCTCTGAGGCTCTCTGTTTCCTCAACACTACCCATTCCTCCACCTATCTTTGTATCATCGGCAAATTTAGCCACAAATCCATTAATCTCATAGTCATGAAAAGCAGCGATCCCAACACTGACCCCTGTGGAACTCCATTGGTAACCAGAAGCCAGCCAGAATAGGATCCCTTTATTCTCACTCTCTGTTTTCTGCCAATCAGCCAATTCTCCACTCATGTTAGTAACTCCCCTGTAATTCCATGGGATCTTATCTTGCTAAGCAGCCTCATGTGTGGTACCTTGTCAAAGGCCTTCTGAAAATCCAAGTACACCACATCTACTGTATCTCCTTTGTCTATGCTGCTTGTAATTTCCTCAAAAATTACAGAAGGTTAGTCAGGCAGTATTTTCCTTGCAGGAAACCTTGCTGGCTTTGGCCTACCTTGTCATGTTGGGGGAGATTCAAACAAGAGGACATGAGTTGAGAGTTAAAGGGCAAAAATTTACAGGTAACATGAGGAGGAACTTCTTTACTCAGAGAGTGGTAGCTGTGTGGAACGAGCTTCCAGCAGAAGTGGTTGAGGCAGGTTTGATGTTGTCATTTAAAGTTAAATTGGATAGATATATGGACAAGAAAGGAATAACGGGTTATGGGCTGAGTGCAGGTTGGTGGGACTAGGTGAGAGTAGAGTTCAGCACGGACTAGAAGGGCCGAGATGGCCTGTTTCCGTGCTGTAATTGTTATATGGTTATATGTGCCTCCAGGTATTCTGTAATCTCAACCCTAACAATCAATTCCAACAACTTCCCAACCACTGATGTCAGGCTAACAGGTCTATAGTTTATTTTCTGCTGCCTCCCACCCCTCTTAAATAGCAGAGTAACATCTGCAATTTTCCAGTCATCTGGTACAATGCCAGATTCTATTGATTCTGGAAAGATCATTGTTAGTGCCTCCACAATCTCTCCAGCTACTTCCTTCAGAACCCGAGGGTGCATTCCATCAGGTCCAGGAGATTTACCCATACACAAATCCTGAGCACCTTCTTAGCCGTAATTTTCACTGCACATACTTTTCTTCCCTGACACTCTTAAATGTCCGGTATACTGCAGATGTCTTCCACTGTGAAGACTAATGCAAAATACACATTCAGTTCCTCTGCCATTTCTGCATCTCTCATTACAATATCTCCAGCGTCATTTTCTATTGGTCCTATATCTACCCTCAACTGTCTTTTACCCTTTATATACTTAAAAAAGTTTTCAGTATCTTCTTTGATAGTAGTCGCCAGCTTCCTTTCATAATTCATCTTTTCCTTCCTAATGACCTTCTCAGTTTTCTTCTGCAAGTTTTTAAAAGCTTCCCAATCCTCTATCTTCCCACTAGCTTTGACTTCCTTGTATGCCCTTTCCTTTGCTTTTACTTTAGCTCTGACTTCACTTGTCAGCTACGGAGTGTCCTTCTTCTATTCGAAAATTTATTTTTATTTGGAATATATCTGTCTTACACTTCCCTCGTTTTTCACAGAAACTCCAGCCATTGCTGCTCAGCTGTCCTTCCTGCTAGTCTCCCTTTCCAGTCAACTTTGGCCAGTTCCCCTCTCGTGCCATTGTAATTTGTTTTTAGATTTTTTTTAGATTTTCCTTTATTCCACTGAAATAGTGACACATTGGATATGTTGGGACCAGGTTAGGTCCTCAGAGATCTTGACACCCAGGAACTTGAAACTGCTCACTCTCTCCACTTCTGATCCCTCTATGAGGATTGGTATGTGTTCCTTACTCTTCTGGAAATTTTACTCCTAATATTACACGCAGAAACATGAAACTAAAATGTACATTTGAATTCCCACTGCACTGACTCAAAGCAAAGTACATTTATACTTGTTTGGATTTCTGACTTCAAATCCTCTTAAGAGCTTATATTTAATGTTTGCAAGACCAATCTAAACACCTGGCATTTTGTTTTGCAGTAGTTTTCATCCCATTGTATTTGATTACAAAGAAACTCATAATCAGCTTTGTTTTCGTTTCTCTGACACATGATTTCAATGTATAAGATGTTGTATTGTAAATTTGAACTTTTGAATATTCCTTCCTTCCAGAGAAGGAGGAGAGCAGTGGATATAATGCTGACTTAGTACCACAGTGGGTTAAGAGTAGTACTGATGCTTTCAGGCACAAAGAATTAAATTGATCTATCTTGTGTCTTCCCAGCCATGTGGAGCACAGAAAATGACTTTGATTTATGCAGCTCCTTTCATGTGGTAAAGATATCCAATGGTGTTTCATTGGAGTGTCATCACACAGAAAAAAAAATTGATCTAACTAGAAAATAAAAGACCTAATGGTTCAAAGTGTACTTCTTCAACTGACAGCTTTGAAGAACATCATAAAGAAAGAAGGAAAAGTTTTGGGAAGAGTGTTTTGGAACTTAACACATTGGTAGCTGAAGGCATATCCTTCAATAATTAAATTCAGGGATACACATATCTGCATTTCTAAAAATTATTGGGTTGAAAGAGATCAGGGAAAATGGGATAGATTGAAAGCATGAAGAGATATGAATTTAAAACTAAGGTGACATTTAAAAACAAATACGCCATTCACAGTAAATCATATTGAATTGAATTGACTTTATTCCTTACATCCTTCACATACATGAGGAGTAACAATCTTTTTTTTAGAGTACGAGGACACTCAGTCCTCATTTATTGTCATTTAGAAATGCATGCATTAAAAAATGATACAACCTTCCTCCAGAATGATATCACAAGAAAACACAGGACAAACCAAGACTAAAACTGACAAAACCACATAATCATAACATCTAGTTACAACAGTGCAAAGCAATACCATAATTTGATAAAGAGCAGACCATGGGCACGGTAAAAAAAAAGCCCCAAGGTCCCGATAGACTCATCATCTCACGCAGGTGGCAGAAGGGAGGAACTCTCCCTGCCATGAACCTCCAAGCGCCGCAAACTTGCCGATGCAGCACCATTGGAAGCACCCAACCGCAGCGGACTCCGAGTCCGTCTGAAAACTTCGAGCCTCCAACCAGCCCCTCCGACACAGCTTCTCTGAGCACCATCCTCTACCGAGCGCTTCGACCCCACCCCAGCCGCCAAGCAACAAGCAAAGCCGAGGACTCAGGGCCTTCCCCTCCAGAGATTCTGGACCACACAGTAGCAGCAGCAGCGAAGCAGGCATTTCAGAAGTTTCACCAGATGTTCCTCGATGCTCTCACGTCCGTCTCCATCAAATCAGGATTGTGCACAGCACCCTACTTGACAAATAACAGACATCACCACTGGAGTGGCCGCTGCGAGCTGTGTCACGCTGCCATCTTCTCCTTCCGCCTTTATATTGTGTCTCCATCTGAATGTACAATGTAATTTGTAATAAATAGTATGTACAACAAGACAGTCAATATAGCATAGAAATACAATTATATCAGCGTGAATTTATCAGTCTGGTGGCCTGGTGGAAGAAGGTGTCTGGGAGTCTGTTGGTCCTGGCTTTAAAGCTGCAGTACCATTTCCCGGACGGTAGCAACTGGAACAGTTTGTGGTTGGGGTGACTCAGGTCCCCAATGATCCTTCGAGCCCTTTTTACACACTTTTCTCTGTAAATGTCCTGAATAGTGGGAAGTTCACATCTACAGGTGCACAGGGATGTCCGCACCACTCTCTGCAGAGACCTGCGATTGAGGGAAGTATAATTCCCACACCAGGCAGTGATGCAGCCAATCAGGATGCTCTCAGTTGTTCACTTGGAACAATATTCAGCTCTTATCAACCAAAGGTGAAAAATGCCAATGTTGGGATAGGCCGAAGTGCATGGAAATTACTCTATAAGAAGGTATAAAGTTCAGCAATGCTCTACTATCAAGTTATTGAAGAATGGTGACTTCAACTCCCAAACATGTTATTGCACTCTGCATAAATTATGAATTCAGTCTTAAATGCTAATAGATAATTGACAAATTTATACCAGACTTAATGAATATGATCAATGAATGAATTACATACTTTCAACAATGATTTCCTCTGAATAGACATTTGTCTGAAACCTATAGTAAAGTAAAATGCAGAGTGTGTAAGGGAAGCCTGGGAGTTATCAAATCATATCCAACTTATTCAACATTCTTTCAGATTGTGTGCCACAATGCATAAGAAATCAAACATGTCAGACATTGAGTTCAATTTCAAGACTCAAGATTCAAGCCTATTATCACAGGTACGTCAAAACAGTGAAATGTGTTGTTTGTGTTAACAAGCAACACAATCAAGGGTGTGCTGGGTCCAGCCTTCAAACATTACCACACATTCAGGTACCAACATAGCCTCTCCTTCACACACCCACACCCATACACAGCCCTTTAACCCCAGGACAAGCCTGCAGAATTATTCCCAACCTCCACCTCTCAACTCTTTACTATTTGACTCTGTTACCAAGTGTGATAAATATATAAGTTACAAACCCTGTCATTAGCACTCTTGAGTTTTAGTGAGAAGAGGGGTAGACTCAAGTACATTAGGCAAAGGATTTGGGAAGGAAAGGGTCAAGTGTACAATTTCTACTAGTCAACAGTACTTGGATATTAAAACACTATCAAGATGTATGTCAATCACTCTAACCCAACTGAAACTTTCTATTTAATCATGCTGCAGCCAAAAAAAAGTTCCATGAATCACCGGACTGCCTGAACTCATAGTGTAATTATGGTAGGACAGGGCAACTAATCAAATGACTCCCATCTTCTCTTCGGTGACACCTTTACTTCTCTCTCAGACATCATGAACAGAACTGAGGAAAAGAATTTCAAAAAAACCCAGCTCTATTTTATGCAAAAAAGTTGCATAACGTCAAAAGCTTATTATAATTTTTCTATTTACTGGATGTTTCAAATGGCCATAATATAATGAATGAACTTGATTTACTGTATATCGTGCTTTGCAAGAAAAAATGTGCTCTACAGCAAATTAAGTGCCTTTTGATCACTGTTGAATTCTCCCATGCCACGTTTCATGACTCAAACATTGTGCAATATGTTTGATAAACCAACACTGTAATGCTTTTATTGTTACAGTAAATCATGGTGATTAGATATCTTGTTTCTACATTATCAATTCAAAATTATTTCACAACCCTCTGTGTAAATATGTACCATTAGTCACCTTCTAGTTGATGGTCATGCTGGTACAAACATTCTAACTGTAGTAGAGTGTTATAAATTGAATTAAAATGAAGTTGTAATGCTTTGAGGTCATACACCTATTTGATAATTCTTTACATTTCTCACGCACACTCTGCAATGTTGTGTCACTATAGACTAGCAAGCCACTGGGGCATATACAGTACTGAAAAGGACAATGCAGAAGTGAGCACAAATGGAAACTGATGAAAAAAAGAAAGGGAAGGAGTAATAGGTTTCAATAGGTGCATTTAATGTTAGAAAAATGTATACAATGTACATCCTGAAATTCTCTTTCTTCGCAGACATCCATGAAAACAGAGGAGTGCCCAAAGAATGAATGACAGTTAAAATATTAGAACCCCAAAGCAACCTCCACAACTCTCCCTCCCATGCACAAACAGCAGTAAGGCAAGACCCCCCACCCCTATCAGCAAACAAGCATCAGCACCCTCCACTCAGCACTCAAGCGTGCACCCCCAAAGCATCGATAAAGGCACAGATTTGCAATACCCCAAAAACTACTTGTTCACCCAACAATTCAACATACCACATCCCTCCTTAATAAGGAAAAAGTTACCATTTCACAGTAACTGGTTCTATCTAGATATTCATTTTGTTATTGTGGTAAAGGTATTGTCCAAAATAAGTGAATATTTTTTTGTGTTCGGGACTGTGCCTGTTCTTCTCAAATGTTCAACTGTGTGATAGTGATAGTACGGCTTGTAACAGAAAGAAATGAAGAAGAGTCTCAGCCCAAAATGTCGACTGTTTATTCATTTCCGTAGATGCTGCCTGGCCTGCTGAGTTCCTCCAGCATTCTGTGTTGAATAAGAACTCCCTGTAACCTTAATCAGATGTTATGGAGATGAATATTTTCACAAGGTCTTTCACCTGTAAAATAGTAATTTTGAAAAAAGAGCTCTGAAAACCATGGCTCCATTATTGATGTTTTGGAATTTATTTAAATCCACTTGTCTTTTTCATGTGTTATTTTCAAAAGTGGTCAGAGAGATATTAAGCTAACTCCAGATAAGAATATTTTTTTTATAGACAACAGAAGATGCAGAAGGTTCCAACATATTTCACTGACCTCACAACTTTCAGTGGAAAAATGTAGAATACTGAACCTCCATTCTCCTACTTTTGGAATGACCTTCTAATATTGGGCCCACACAGGCTCTTGTTTAAAAGCTTTGACATAACAAGAAGGTCCATTATTTTTTGCCTATAATGGCACATGAAACCTTTGAGCAATATGCACGTGATTAAATCATCTTCTATGCAATATACTTTAGATAATATGGCCTGATCCTTGACGTTCATACTTAATACTCAGATTTCTAGAAGTATACTTCTAGAACACAATTACTGATAAAAATTACAGCAGTTCATTTACAGAATAGATTGTTATGTGCTCTCCCTATAGCAGTGCAGTATTTCAAGAGCTGAGGAGATCAAGTGGTTTAATGGTGTCTATCAGTGTTAGTCATGGTCATAGTCATAGTCATAGTCATACTTTATTGATCCCAGAGGAAATTGGTTTACGTTACAGTTGCACCATAAATAATTAAATAGTAATAAAACCATAAATAGTTAAATAGTAATATGTAAGTTATGCCAGGAAGTAAGTCCAGGACCAGCCTATTGGCTCAGGGTGTCTGACCCTCCAAGGGAGGAGTTGTAAAGTTTGATGGCCACAGGCAGGAATGACCTCCTATGACGCTCTGTGCTGCATCTTGGTGGAATGAGTCTCTGGCTGAATGATTTGAGGATCGGGTAGGAATCACCCAGTTACTTTCCATATAATGGCCAATATTTTTTCTTGCTTTTTTGCTTTTTCCAGTAAACTGCATGACAATGGAGACCTTTGGGAGGAGGAGGTAGAAAATGATAACATGCACCATGATAGAATGGACAGGCTTTACAACCTGTTGTATCTCAGATTTCCAGCATGCACAGTATTTTATTTCTTGTATTCCATTTTCACTTGTTTATCATCACTTTACTTTCACAGTGTTGCATGTACTTTGTGAATTTATTATAATAATGTATTATAAAGATGTTTTTTTCTGATGTTGACTATCTGGCAAATATTTCTCAAGGTTAAGAACAACATAGTTTTCCATTATTTAAGGTACATCAACATCTGATAACATTGAAAAAAATCTCTTCTGGCATTTCAAATATATGTGGTTTTCTGCTTTTAATCTCACTGCAAAAAAAGGATCATAACTATAACAATTAGTTAATAAAACTCTCAAAGTTGTATAAAGAGGAAAACAAAATTATGCAAAGACATCTTATCTGAATAGCTTCCATCCTTTTAAATGACAATAAAGTGAAAGGGACTTGTAAAAATCTTGGAAAAAAACTTAAAAGTTAATATTTTCTATTCCCTAAATTCTACTCAGCTTAATAGCATTAAAGGTAATTTGATACACACAAGTAGAGGATGGAAAATGGAGCCCAGATATCCAACAAGCTAATGGCAAGAAATCTTTCTTGGTAACATTGATAGATGAAGTCACCTAAGTCACCTGTTCTGCTTACACTGGTAATACTTTGGGGCAAATGTTGTCACCTCCTGATTTCTGCAATGGAAACAATTCCAGCAGCTGAAAACTCTTTTGGCCAAAACAAACAAGATATGGTGGAGCAAATTATTGGAGTTCCATCTACGTATTACTGGGGAAAATGGTCCATTCTTTTCCACACTGCAAATCCATTAATAAACAAGAGAAAATGTCATTTTAAAAATCACTTTTATTTTAAATCAAAGATACTTTAACTCCTTTGTTTTTTCCTGCGTTTCACCTGAAGAGTGGAGTTGACAGAAGCTAGATATGAGGACAATGCTCATTCAAAGACTTAGAAATCTCTAAAACATAACATAACTACATTTGAATGAAAGGGAGAAAATACAAAAGATCTTTGTCAGATTTGCCTATTAATATCCTGCATGATTATTCTCCTCTATGATGAATGTCTGATCTCATAACTGGGTTATCTCTGAATACAATTACAATATGTATATCTTCCTTCTTTTCATCTCCCAATTTTGTTTCATCTCAGATCTTTTTTTGCTGAAATCTTTGTCTGTGTCTTTATTGTAGTTGTGTTGTATTCTGAGGGTTGTGTTCTGAGTCCTCTTCTCTACTCCCCTTACACCCACGACTGTACTGCCACACACAGCTCAAATCTGCTGATCAAATTTGCAGATGACACGACTTTGATCTGCCTTATTTCTCGTGGTAATGAGACAGCCTACAGAGGAGAGGTTGACACCCTGACACAGAGGTGCCAGGATAACAACCTTTCCCTCAATGACCAAAAAACAGAACTGATTGTGGATTACAGGAAGAACGGAGACAGGCTCAGCCCGATCAACATCAATGCGCCTGCAGTTGAGAGGGTGAGTAGATTCAAGTTTCTCAGTATACACATCACCGATGATCTCATCTGGACTGTACACACCAGCCTTGCAGCAACAAAAGCACAAAAGCATCTCTTCCACTGCAGGCGACTGAAGAAGTTCAGCATGGGCCTCCAAATTCTCAAGACCTTCTACAGGGGCAGCATTGAGATACACTGACTGCCTAGTACAGGAACTGCACCAACCTTAATCACTGAGCACTGCAGAGAGTGGTACGGGCAGCCCAGCGCATCTGTGGACTTGAACTTCCTTCCACTGAGGACATTTACAGCAGCAGGTGCGTAAAGAAGACCTGGAAGATCATCGGAGACGCCAGTCACCCCAACCATAAACTGTTTCAGCTGCTTCCGTCTGGCAGACAGTACCACAGCATTAAAGCCAGGACCAACAGCCTATGGGATAGCTTCTTTCTACAAGCCATAAAACTTTTAAATTCATATGTCTGTACATTGCAACAGAGTCAAAACACAAAGATTTTTACTCCTTTATGTTGTGGGATGGATATAAGATTGAAATAAATTCTACTTCTAGTTGAACTCAACTATTCCATTTATTTTGACTTCTAGCTCTGTAAACTTCAGTTAATCCTAAATTCTGCTGCCTGTATCCTACTTCACACCAGGCCTCATATACCCTTCTCTCCAGTTACGGAATCCTTTCATTTAAATTTCTCAGCCTTGTCAAATTCATTCATAGTCATGTCCCTCTGTCTTTATAATCTTTTTGGAACCTAAAGCAATTTGCAGTATCAGTGGTAACCTCATTCTGGATATTTTATCATCCATGAGTTTATTTGCCCCACAACTGACAACTGTATCTTAAGCTGCTCAGACTTTGGACCCTAGAATTCTGTCCGTAAGACTCTCCTTGTTTCTTCAATATGCTGTAGGAGTACAGGAGTGAGATATGCCGACTAGTGGAGTGGTGCCGCAGCAACAAGTTGGCACTCAACGTCAGTAAGACGAAAGAGCTGATTGTAGACTTCAGGAAGGGTAAGATGAAGAAACACATACCAATTCTCATAGAGGGATCAGAAGTGGAGAGGGTGAGCAGTTTCAAGTTCCTGGGTGTCAAGATCTCTGAGGATCTAACCTGGTCCCAACATATCGATGCAGTTATAAAGAAGGCAAGACAGCGACTATACTTTATTAGGAGTTTGACAAGATTTGGTATGTCAACAAATACACTCAAAAACTTCTATAGATGTACCGTGGAGAGCATTCTGACAGGCTGCATCACTGTCTGGTATGGGTTGCGGGGGCTACTGCACAGGACCAAAAGAAGCTGCAATTGATTCCATATTGGATACTAGCCTACAAAGTATCCAGGACATCTTCACAGAGCGGTGTCTCAGAAAGGCAGCGTCCAGTATGAAGGACCTCCAGAACCCAGGGCATGCCCTTTTCTCACTGTTACCATCAGGTAGGAGGTACAGAAGCCTGAAGGCACACACTCAGCGATTGAGGAACAGCTTCTTCCCCTCTGCCATCCGATTCCTAAATGGACATTGAACCCTTGGACACTACCTCACTTATTTTTAATATACAGTATTTCTGTTTTTTGCACAATTTTTAATCTGTTCAATATATGTATACTGTATAAAATATACCAAATAAGATTTGCTTATTTTTTTCCCCCTTCTATATTATGTATAGAACTGCTGCTGCTAAGTCAACAAATTTCCCGACACATGCCGGTGATAATAACCATATAACCATATAACAATTACAGCATGGAAACAGGCCATCTCGGCCCTTCTAGTCCATGCCGAACTCTTACTTTCACCTAGTCCCACCAACCTGCACTCAGCCCATAACCCTCCATTCCTTCCCTGTCCAAATATCTATCCAATTTAACTTTAAACGACAACATCGAACCTGCCTCAACCACTTCTGCTGGAAGATCATTCCACCCAGCTACCACTCTCTGAGTAAAGAAGTTCCTCCTCATGTTACCCCTAAACTTTTGCCCTTTAACTCTCAACTCATGTCCTCTTGTTTGAATCTCCCCCATTCTCAGTGGAAAAAGCCTATCCACGTCAACTCTGTCAATCCCCCTCATAATTTTAAACACCTCTATCAAGTCCCCACTCAACCTTCTACGCTCCAAAGAATAAAGACCTAACTTGTCCAACCTTTCTCTGTAACTTAGGAGATGAAACCCAGGCAATATTTAAGTAAATCTCTTCCGTACTCTCTCAATTTTATTGACATTTTTCCTTTAATTTGGTGACCAGAACTGTACACAATGCTCCAAATTTGGCCTTACCAATGCCTTATACAATTTCAACATTACATCCCAACTCCTATACTCAATGCTCTGATTAATAAAGGTCAGCATACCAAAAGCTTTCTTCACCACCCTATCCACATGAGATTCCACCTTCAGGGAACTATGCACCATTATTCCTAGATCCCTCTGTTCTACTGCATTCTTCAATGCCCTACCATTTACCATGTCTGTCCTATTTTGATCAGTCCTACCAAAATGTAGCACCTCACATTTATCAGTATTAAACTCCATCTGCCATCTTCCAGCCCACTCTTCTAATTGGCCTAAATCTCTCTGCAAGCTTTGAAAACCTACTTCATTATCCACAACGTCACCTACCTTAGTATCATCTGCATATTTACTAATCCAATTTACCACCCCATCATCCAGATCATTAATATATATCACAAACAACATTGGACCCAGTTCAGATCCCTGACGCACACCACTAGTCACTGGCCTCCAATCTGACAAACAGTTATCCACCATTACTCTCTGGCATCTCCCATCCAGCCACTGCTGAATCCATTTTACTACTTCGATATTAATACCTAACGATTGAACCTTCCTAACTAACCTTCCGTGTGGAATCTTGTCAAAGGCCTTACTGAGGTCCATATAGACAACATCCACCGCTTTACCCTCGTCAACTTTCCTAGTAACCTCATCAAAAAATTCAGTAAGATTTGTCAAACATGACCTTCCACACACAAATCCATGTTGACTGTTCCTAATCAGACCCTGTCTATCCAGATGATTACATATACCATCTCGAAGAATACTTTCCATCAATTTACCCACCACTGACGTCAAACTCACAGGCCGATAATTGCTAGGTTTATTCTTAGAACCCTTTTTAAACAATGGAACCATATGAGCAATACGCCAATCCTCCGGCACCATCCCCGTTTCCAATGACATTTGTAATATTTCTGTCAGAGCCCCTGCTATTTCCACACTAACTTCCCTCAAGGACCTAGGGAATATCTTGTCCAAACCTGGAGACTTATCCACTTTTATATTCCTTAAAAGTGCCAGTACTTCCTCCTCTTTAATCGTCATACTTTCCATAACTACCCTTCTTGTTTCCTTTACCTGACACAATTCAATATCCTTCTCCTTAGTGAATACCGAAGAAAAAAAGTGTTCAAAATCTCCCCCATCTCTTTTGGCTCCGCAAATAGCCCTCCTCTCTGATTCTCTAAGGGACCAATGTTATCCCTCACTATCCTTTTTCTATTAATATAACTGTAGAAACCTTTTGGATTTATTTTCACCTTACTTGCCAAAGCAGCCTCATATCTTCTTTTAGCTTTTCTAATTTCTTTCTTAAGATTCTTGTTACATTCATTATATTCCTCAAGCACCTCATTAACTCCAAGCAGCCTATATTTATTGTAGATCCCTCTCTTTTTCTGAACCAAGTTTCCTATATCCCTTGAAAACCATGGCTCTCTCAAACTTTTAACCTTTCCTTTCAATCTAACAGGAACATAAAGACCCTGTACCCTCAAAATTTCACCTTTAAATGACCTCTATTTCTCTATTACATCTTTCCCATAAAACAAATTGTTCCAATCCACTCCCTCCAAATCCTTTCGCATCTCCTCAAAGTTAGCCTTTCTCCAATCAAAAATCTCAACCCTGGGTCCAGTCCTCCCCTTCTCCATAATTATATTGAAATTAATGGTATTGTGATCACTGGACCCGAAATGCTCCCCAACACATACCTCCGTCACCTGTCCTATCTTATTTCCTAACAGGAGATCCAACACTGCCCCTTCTCTAGTTGGTAGCTCTATGTATTGCTCCAAAAAACGATCTTGCACACAGTTGACAAACTCCAAACCATCCAGCCCTTTTACAGAGTGGGCTTCCCAGTCTATGTATGGAAAATTAAAATCTCCCATAATCACAACCTTGTGCTTACTACAAATATCTGCTATCTCCTTACAAATTTGCTCCTCCAGTTCTCGGTCCCCATTAGGTGGTCTATAATACACTCCTAAAAGCGTCACAACACCTTTCCTATTCCTCAATTCCACCCACATATCCTCCCTAGACGAGTCTACTAATCTATCCTGCCAGAGCACTGCTGCTATATTTTCTCTGACAAGCAATGCAACACCTCCCCCTCTAGCCCCTCCTATTCTATCACACCTGAAGCAACAAAATCCTGGAATATTTAGTTGCCAATCACACCCTCCTGCAATCACGTTTCACTAATAGCTACAACATCATGTTTCCAGGTATCAATCCATGCTCTAGCTCATCCACCTTTCTTACAATGCTCCTAGCATTAAAATAGATGCATTTAAGAAACTCTCCACCTCTTACTCTCTGTTTATCCTTAATGGAGCAAACAACTTTGTTATCTTTTTCTTCCTTGTCACCTATAACTTTGGTCTGAGTGCTCCTCATCTCTGTCCCCTGCCTATCCTCCCTCACACACTGTCTACTAGCTTTCTCTTTGTGATCTAACCTCCTCTCTCCTAATCACTTTAATTTCATTCCCACCCCCCAACCATTCTAGTTTAAAGTCACCTTAGTAGCCCTCGCAAATCTCCCCGCCAGGATATTGGTCCCCCTAGGATTCAACTGTAACCCGTCCTTTTTGTACAGGTCACACCGGCGCCAAAAGAGGTCCCAATGATCCAAAAACTTGAATCCCTGCTCCTTGATCCAATCCCTCAGCCACGCATTTATCCTCCACCTCATTGCATTCCTACTCTGTCGCATAGCACGGGCAATAATCCCGAGATTACTACCTTTGCGGTCCTTCTTCTCAACTCCCTTCCTAGCTCCCTATATTCTCCTTTCAGGACCTCTTCCCCTTTCCTACCTATGTCATTGGTACCTATATGTACCACGACCTCTGGCTCCTCTCCCTCCCACTTCAGGATATCTTGGACGCGATCAGAAACATCCCGGACCCTGGCACCAGGGAGGCAAACTACCATCTGGGTCTCCGGACTGCGTCCACAGAATCACCTATCTGACCCCCTAACTATCAAGTCCCCTATTACAACTGCCCTCCTCTTCCTTTCCCTACCCTTCTGAGCTACAGGGCTGGACTCTGTGCCGGAGGCACGGCCACTGTTGCTTCCCCCAGGTAAGCTGTTCCCCCCAACAGTAATCAAACAGGAGTACCCATTGTCAAGGGGTACAGCCACTGTGGTACTCTCTATTACCTGACTCTTCTTCTTCCCCCTCCTAATGGTGACCCACTTCTCTGCCTCCCGTGGCCCTGGTGTGACCACCTGCCTGTACCTCCTCTCTATCAACTCCTCACTCTCCCTGACCAGACGAAGGTCATCGAGCTGCAGCTCCAGTTCCCTAACAAGGTCCCTTAGGAGCTGCATCTCGGCGCACCTGGCACAGATGTGGACGTCCAGGAGGCTGGGATCCAGCACTGAGAACAACAAGCTGCCCTCACACTCATACTTCCCCCGTCCTCAAATAACAACAAAAAATGAATACCAAACCTTCCTCGCCTCGTCTGTTTCTGCCTAAGCCCATTGAGCCAAAGCCCTTAAGCCTTCACTCTGCTCCCAGCTCACTCCTCTTCCTGCAAACAACGCTGCCCACTGTATAAGGCTGTGTTCTTTTTAAATCTTCCGCGCTTCACTGCCCAACGTCACATGCCTGCGCAGTCCCGCCTCTCTGAATGCCGATGGAAAAAAAATCGAAAATAAACCTGATTCTGATCCTGATTCTGCATAAGATGTCCCTTTATCAAGTTGTTGGTTACAATAGACAATAGACAGTAGGTGCAGGAGTAGACCATTTGGCCCTTTGAGCCAGCACCGCCATTCACTGTGATCATGGCTGATCATCCTCAATCAGTATCCCGTTCCTGCCTTCTCCCCATATCCCTTGACTCCACTATCTTTAAGAGCTCTATCTAACTCTTTCTTGAAAGCATCCCTCAGTTAGCTGCCTAAATATTTCCTTCTTATAAATTGTTGTTTAATAATACTCTGTGAAGCACCTCATAAGATATGCTGAAGGGGTTTTATGAAGAGTTTTTGTAATTGATTGAATGGCCAATGAGCATTTCTAATTTTGCAGCTCCTTCAGGAAAGGAAGCTATTGGACACTTGCCCTAAGCCTCTTAACAGATTAAATTTATGGCACTTTATGTAACATGGTATTCATACATGTTGCATCAAGAATCACTTTCCACAATAAAAATAATCAAAGTTTTGTAAAATTCATCACATCATAAGAGAATAACAAGAGTTATATGACTAAAAGCAAATATTATATAGACAGATAAGTGATGACTAAGATTGTTTTTAGTGGTGTTGATTAAATAAGACTCTGATTAAATAGTGCCTTGTAGCCACTATTCTGCAGTGACTGTTATCTAACAACATCACCAGAAGAGCCAGATGGGAGTTGAACTAACCTTCTTAAATATCAAATTATAGGAGTACATATTTGTTACGTTTTGCAACTCCAAACCTTAATTGAAAGAAAACCATGGAAACGGGGAGCTGTATGTGTACTTAGTTTCTTTTCTTCAGTGGTGACGAAATGACGTATCCTACTCACGTACTTATACATGTAACCCATAATGAATTATGTGAACAAACAAAGAATGCTTAATAAAACAATATATTTACAACATTACTCAAATATTTCTGCAATATTGAATGTACTATAAAATTTTTACTATACGTAGAATGCTCAGCCTTCAAAGACAATAGTCACTAGAGCACTTTGTAAAGTGTGTAAATGATGGACACTATATAGATATAATTTTTCAATTGCTGTATTTCCTATTATGAGGCCAGAGACAAATCTCATTTAATTTTCATTGCAAGTTGTAGAATCGGAACCACTAAGGCTGGGAAAGGTCTCATTAGGATTTAAGTATTGGGAGTCACAGTGGGGAAGGGGTGGTAAGGACTTTATAAAGCTGCTGCAGGATTCAAAAACCCACAGCAATGTAGGGCATAAAAGATTTTTTTTAAAGATACATTTTTCATCTCTCTGGCCGGTCAACAGGAGGAAAGAGGTGCTGTTGACATAATGGTGAAAGTGGCTCCAAGGGAAGTGATATAGTCAGTAGATGGGGTTTTACAGTACCAGCAAGATAGGCTTTGTTAGGGTGTATTTGGGACACATATAGCAACTAATTTCAGCAACCAATCTTCAGATCTGCGTATGGACTGTAGTTTAAATTTAAAATGCAGGTCTGATCAATATGTTCTTCATAACTTTGAACCATAGTTAACTAGAGGACCAGACAATGTTGATTTAAATACATCTGGGTGTCTGTAGCGTGCGTGTCTGTAATTGTCTTTTGATCTTTAGCATATAAAATGTGGTGTAGTGTTGGGCCAAGCAGGCCTCTTCCTCCAAAAGCGTCCCAATATGATTCCTGTTGAATAAAGAGACCACTTCATGTCTACCATTTACTTCTGTCGTCAGCGTCTGACTTTGTTCATGCGACACCAGGCTGCTTCTGAAAGCTACTAGGAGCAATAAGTGAATTGGTGACTACTTCCTGCAGGATTTTTGGACTCTTAGGAAATCAAAGTATCTGGGTACTGACAGTGTATGTGATTTTGAGCCATAAAGTTACTAAATGTAGGACTGGGGTTGAGGTGTTTTTTTTCTTTCTTTTTCTAGGTTCTTTGTGGTCTCTTGGCCACTTGGCGCATAGAAAAATAATGACCATTCATTACAAGAATGAACCTATTGAAACTAACTGATATCACTGGTAGAAAGGGTTATAACGAGAGCTTTTAGTATATTGGCTTTCATAATCAGGGCACTGAGTACAGAGTCATACACATGAGAAAGTCTGCAGATGCTAGAAATCCAAAGCAACACACACAAAATGTTGGAGGAACTCAGCGGGTCAGACAGCAGCTATGGAAATAAATAAATAAATAGCTGACATTTCGGGCTAAGACCCTTCTTCAGGTGGGGGAGGGGAAGGAGGCTTGCTAGAAGGTAAGTGGCGAAGCCAGGTAGGTGAGAAAAGTAAAGGGCTGGAGAAAAACAAATCTGATAGGAGGGGAGAGTAGACCATAGGAGAAAGGGAAGGAGGAGGGGTCCCGGGGGGAAGTGATGGGCAGGTAAGAAAAGGTGAATGGCCAGAGTGGGGAATGGAAGAAAATTTACCAGAAGGAGAAATCAAGATTCATGCCATTGAGTTGGAGACAACCCAGGCGGAATATAAGAGTTGCTCCTCCACCCTGAGGGTGGCCTCACCTTGACACAAGAGGAGGCCGTGGATCGACATGTCGGAACAGGAATGGGAACTAAAATTAAAATGTTTGGAAACTGGGAAGTTCTGCCTGTTGAGATGTTATGTTGAAGTTGTACAAGATGTTGGTGAGACCAAACCTGGAGTATTCCATGCAGTTCTGGTCACCTACCTACAGGAAAGATAGCAATGAGCTTGAAAATTTACAGTGCCTATAAAAAGTATTCATCCCCTTTGGAAGTTTTCATGTTTTGTCATAGGTTTAGGGTGAAAGGTGAAATATTTAAGGGAATCTGAGGGTGGTACAAGTGTGGAACGAGCTTCCAGCGGAAGTGGTAAATGTGGATTCAGCTGTAACATTTAATAGAAGCTGAACAGGTACACTTATGAGAGGGGTGCAGGCAGATGGGACTGGTCAGAAGATCAGATTGTCATGGATTACTGAGTTGACAAGCCTGTTTCTGTGCTGTAGTAATTTATGACTCTATGATTCTACAACCTGAATCTCGAAATGCCCTCCCTGTCACAATAAAATACCAGAGTGCTCTTTAAATCAGTACCAGAGTTCTCCTTAAATCCCCAAGCAGTTCCTAGAAAATATCCCTTAGATTGCAAACATGGTATAGATGTGTTCTGTGCATGCATATAATCAGTTATAAATGCATGTTACCCCAAACTCTGCTATACAGAGATTAATCTGAAAAAATATACTTTGAAACAAAGGAGGCAATTCACTCCTTGGAAGGACATGCCCCTTTCTCAGTACTACTGTCACAGAGAAGTGACAAAAAGACCCACACTCAATGATTTAGGACTAGTTTCTTCCTTTCTGCCATCAAATTTCTGAACAGCCCATGAAGTCATGAACACTACCTTGTTATTCCTTTTGTTATGCACCATTTCACTCCTCTGGGTGAAAATATTTTTCTTCAGGTTCCCTCCAAACTTCATCCTCCTCACCTTAACCTTATGCCCTCTGGTTTTAAATATGTCTATTTTGGGGAACAGCTCCTCAGAATTACCTCCCCTATGTCCTTCATAAGTTTGTTGCACTCTCACCCTTCACCCCAAGGAAAACACACCCAGTCTATCTAGTCTCTCCTCATAACAAAAATGTTCCGCCCCAGGCAAAGTCCTGCTGAATTTCCTTTGCATTCACATCCCTCCTATAATATGGTGACCAGACCTATATAAAATACTGCAAAGTTTTATAACTGAGTACCATGACCTGCATTCTCTTGTGAGCTAATCTACGTCCCAGCTAAAGAAGACCAGCATTCTGTAGATCTTCTTCACCTGTCCTTGGACTTGTAAACCAAGATGCTTCTATTCCTGGGTACTTCCTAGAGCTCTGCCATTCCATATAACCATATAACAATTACAGCACAGAAACAGGCCATCTCAGTTCTTCTAGTCCATGTCAAACTCTTACCCTGTCCTATTCCCACCGGCCTGCACTCAGCCCATAACCCTCCATTCCTTTCCTGTCCATATATCTATCCAATTTAACTTTAAATGACAACATCGAACCTGCCTCAACCACTTCTGCTGTAAGCTCATTCCACACAGCTACCACTCTCTGAGTATAAGAAGTTCCCCCTCATGTTACCCCTAAACTTTTGTCCTCTAATTCTCAACCCATGCCCTCTTGTTTGAATCTTCCCCACTCTCAATGAAAAAAGTCTAACCACGTCAACTCTATCAATCCCCCTCATAATTTTAAACACCTCTTTCTTTCTGTTTCAATCTTTTTATTAATTTCATAGAATGAAAACATAACAAAGCAAAAATACAAGTAGTAGGAGATACATTGTTACATTTAAAATGAGTAATTGTAAAACCAAATAGTAAAAATTAACAAAGCTCCCAATCGTGCAGAATAATAATGAATAATACAAAGCAAAAAAAAAACTAAAGAAAAATCATTAAAAAGAAAAGAAAAAGAAAAAAAAACAAACCCCATCCCCCAAAAAAACTAAACTAAACAGAATTTGTCAACTAAACTAAAAGACTTGGGCAATACTAACAACTTGAAAATGGGAAAGAAGAAAACCTTAGTGTCAATGACTCCATTCCTCTCAACCAACAGTACAGAGAAATAAAACAAGTTTGGAAATGATCAAATTACATCAATTGAAAATGCTGAATGAATGGCCTCCAAGTTTTTTCAAATCTAATGGAAGGGTCATAAACCGCACTTCTAATTTTTTCCAAATTCAAGCATACCATAGTTTGTGAAAACCAATGAAATACCGTAGGAGGGTTAATCTCTTTCCAATTCAGCAAAATTGATCTTCTAGTCATTAGAGTAAGAAATGCAATCATCCTACGTGCTGAAGAGGTTAAATAATTTGAATCTATCTTTGGTAATCCAAAGATAGCAGTAATTGGATGAGGTTGTAAGTCTATATCCAAAACCGTTGAAATAATGTCAAAAATGTCTTTCCAATATTTTTCCAACAAAGGACATGACCAAAACATGTGAGTTAAAGAAGCTATCTCGGAATGACATCTATCACATATAGGATTTATATAAGAATAATAACAAGATAGTTTATCTTTAGACATATGAGCCCTGTGTACTACTTTAAACTGTATCAACACATGTTTAGCACATATAGAGGATAAGTTAACCAACTGAAGAATTTTTTCCCATTTTTCAATCGGTATAATTTTAAACACCTCTAACAAGTCATATATGTCACACCTTGGTTAAACCTTGCCAGGATAAATTTCCATCTGCAATTGTCTTGCCCAATTTAGAAGTAATCACTCTGCATCCTCCTCACCTATCAGCAACAAAGTTTTTGATAAACTGGGCACAGAGATTGAATTTTTTTAATTGCATATGAAATAGAAACAGAAAATGCAATGACATTTTTGATACTTACTTTCTAATTCTTAGGCTCTTATTAGGTTAGACTTTTAAACAGACATTTTGGTTACTTTAACATCTGTGTGTACTGCTGGTGGTAGTTGAAAAATTATGAAGGTTTCTTCAATTTACATAATGTGAAAGAGAGCTTTTTTCTATTACATTAAAAATATCTGTACTCGATGGCAGCTTTAACTGGTGAAATGTAGAGGAGTATTAGTGCACTTGACCAGTACTCATGAGAAAATCTGCTGAGGATGACACAAATGTCTATTTTAGCTCTTTGATGTCCTTGTATCTTTTTTTGTGCAGTCATTGTTGTATTTGATAAAATGGTTTCTCATAAGAACATAAGAAATAGGAGCAGGAGTCGGCCATCTGACCCATCAAGCCTCCTCTGCCATTCAACAAGATCATGTCCAATCTGACCATGGACTCATCTTCACCTACCTGCCTTTTCCCCATAACCCTTAATTCCCCTACTATGCAATAGTCTATCCGATCTGGTCTTAAATGTATTTACTGAGGTAGCCTCCACTGCTTCATTGGGCAGAAAATTCCACAGATTCACCACTCTCTGAGAAAAGCAGCTCCTCCTCATCTCCATCCTAAATCTACTTCCACGAATCTTGAAGCTATGTCACCCTAGTTCTAGTCTAGTGGAAGTAACTTTCCAGTGGAAGTAACTTTCCTGCCTCTATATTATCTATCCCTTTCATAATTTTATATGTTTCTATAACATCTCCTCTCATTCTTCTGAATTCCAGCGAGTACAGACCCAGGCGACTCAATCTCTCCTCATAGTCTAATCCTCTCATCTCTGGAATCAACCTGGTGAACCTCCTCTGCACCATCTCCAAAGCCAGTATATCCTTCCTCAAGTAAGGAAACCAGAACTGCATGCAGTACTCCAGGTGCGGCCTCACCAGTACTCTGTACAGTTGCAGCATAATTTCCCTGCTCATAAATTCAATCCCTCTGGCAATGAAGGCCAGCATTCCATTTGCCTTCTTGACAGCTTGCTGCACCTGCAAACCAACTTTTTGTGATTCATGCACAAGCTCTCCCAAGTCCTTCTGCACAGCAGCATGCTGCAATATTTTACCATTTAAATAATAATCTGCTCTTTCATTTTTCCTTCCAAAGTGGATGACCTAGCATTTACCAGCATTGTACTCCATCTGCCAGACCCTTGCCCACTCACTTTACCTATCTATATCGCTCTGCAGACTCTCCACATCTTCTGCACAATTTGATTTTCCATTCAATTTGGTATCATTAGCAAACTTAGATACACTACACTCGGTCCCCTCTTCCAGATCGTTAATTTATATCTCCTTCTGGAGATCTTCCTCCTTTGAGGTGTCCATGATGAAACTTTCTCAAAAGGAAAAACTAGGCAGCATACAGCCACAATCTTGAAATTGCATTGGAACCACGTTGCAGAATGTGTGAAGGACGTCTGAAGCATCTAAGTACATCTTCAACCTAGGGTCATAATGAAGTGTAACATGGAAACAGGCCCTTCATCCAACTGGTCAATACGAGACAGAATCTTCCCAGTTGTCCACTTTTGCCCCATAACCCTTCAAGCCCCTCCTCCTCCATATACCATCCAAATGCTTCTTAAATGTTGCAATTGTACCACAAAAAAACCCTCTGGCATCTTATTCCCAGTACCTGCTATCTTTTGAATTAACAAGTTACCTCTCAGGTCTCTTCTAAATCTCTCCCTTCTTGTCTTGTATCTGTACCCTCTTGTTTTGGACTTCTCCCCCTATAACTCAGACCCTCTACTCCATGCAACACTCTCATAAATCTTTTCTGCACCCTCTCCAGCATGACAATATATTTCCTATTACAGGATGGGCAAAAACATACATAGTACCTGACATAAATTCTCAGTTATTACATCAGTACAGAAATATGCTTACTATCTCTCTCTCTGGCTACCTATCCCATAGGATGATGATGGTTCTCAGTCAGTTAGTGGGGTTTGATATGTGCGTCCTGGAGTGACTGTACAGGCCGATCCTTGACGAGCACTGCTTGCCACATACTTGGCAGGTGAGGCCTGGAGGGGCAGCAGGGTCAGAAGCTCTGTTGTGCCTTCCCTCTGTTGCCTCGTTGAGCTTGTTCTCAGCAGCGTCCACACGTTTTCTGATGGTGTCCCTCCACTGTGAGCAATCTTGAGCCAGATCCTCCCATGTTGATGGGGCAATGTCAGCTTTCTTGAGGCTCCTGTGCAGAACATCCTTGTACCATGGTCGCTGGCCTCCTCGTCTTCTGGTACCACTGGACAGTTGGCCGTACAAGATGTCCTTGGGCAGTCTTCCGTCAGGCATTCTGACAACATGTCCTGCCCAGCGCAGTTGGGCTGACATCAACAGGGTTGAAACTGCTGGCATTCCGGCTCCAGAGAGGACCTCAGTATTGGAGAAGTTGTCTCGCCAGGTGATCTTCATCAGAGAACGTAGGTGACACTGCTGCAGTTGGTCAAGCTAGTGTAAGTGTCTCTGATATGGGCACCATGTCTCATATCCGTATAACAAGGTTGATATGACAACGGCCCTGTATACCTTGCACTTGGTGGCCGACCTGATGTTCTGTGATCAAACTTGATCTTTCAGTTGACCAAAGGTAAAGCAGGCTTTTCTGGTTCTTGACTCAGTCTCTACATCCAGAGAAGCTGAGGATGTTATTATGCTGCCCAGGTAGCAAAACTTGTTGACAGCATTGAGACGAGTGTCATCAATGAGGACAGTTGGTTCTTCGTAGCTTGAGCCAGGAGCCAATTGGTACAAAACTTCTGCCTTTTTCAGGCTGATTGTCAGTCAGAAGCTTTTGGCTGCACTGGCAAAGCGACTAGTGATCTCCTGTAAGTCTTCGAGAGAGTGGACAACCAGTGCACAGTCATCAGCAAACTGTAGCTCATGCGTCACAATGTCCCTGACTTTTGTTTTTGCTCTCAGTCTTGCGAGGTTGAGGAGCCCGCCATCAGGCCTCGTTTGTAGGTAGACCCCTAGCTTCAGGTCTGATGTGGCATCCTGAAGAACAGCAGTGAAGAATAGTCTGGACAGAGTAGGAGCCAGAACACAACCCTGTTTTACACCGTTGCTGATGGAAAATGGGTCTGACAACTCACTACACATATTGATGTGGCCTTCCATGCCTTCGTGGAACTGACGAATGATGTTGGTTAGGCGTGGGGGGCAACCGAATTTTGATAGGAGCTTCCACAGGCCATCTCTACCAACAGTGTTAAACGCTTTTGTTAGATCAACAGATGTGACATAGAAACTTCTCTGCTGCTCAACACATCTCTCCTGGAGCTGCCTCAGTGAAAAGATCATGTCCACTGTACTACGGCCTGCTCGAAAACCACACTGGCTCTCTGGAAGGATGTTGTCACTGATGTTGGACACCAAGCGTCTAAGGATGATCTTTGCGAGGCATTTTCTCGCAACTGACAGAAGAGAGATGCCACTGTAATTGTTGCAGTCCTTCTTGTCTCCCTTGTCCTTGTAGATGGTCACGACTGATGCCTCTTTGAAGTCTTGTGGTAGTTCTGCAGCTCCCCACAACTTTGTGAACAGCTGGTGCAGGCATGATGTCAGTGTGTGACCACCATACTGGTAGACCTCAGCTGCGATACCGTCAAGCCCTGGTGCTTTGTTGGGTTTTAGCTGTTTGATGGCTTTGATGACCTCATGAAGAGTAGGGGGAGCATTTAGCTCAAACAGTATGGATCAAGGGTGTACTCTGCCCAGTGCTTCATCAGTGATGGTTCCTGGTCTGTTCAGCAGCTTGTGGAAGTGTTCTTGCCATCTTTTCATGTGTTCTGACTTCTCAGTGAAGATGGATGTACTGTTCTTGCTCAGGTGCCTTGTTTTGATGGACCATACACAACCTTGATTGCTTCATAGAAGCTTCTTGAGTCACTATAGTCAGCAGAGGCTTGTAACTCCTTGGCCTCGTTCGCCCACCACTGGTCTTTCATAGCTCCGAGCTGCCTCTGCAAAGTTGATTTTGCACTCAAAAAGGCATGTTTTTTGGAACTTGAATTTGGATGTCAAAGAAGAGCCTGGTGTGCAGCTGCCTGAGCTCTTAGAAGGTCTTGCACAGATTGGTTGCTCTCATCAAACCAGTCCTGATGCTTGCACTCAACTTTCCCCAAGGTGTCCTGGGTAGCGCTGTAGACCGTTTCGTTGAAGACATTCCAGTGCTCAGTAATATCGTCTGGTGGATTCTTAACCAGTCTGCTTAGAGCAGTTTCCATAGAGTAGTGGTCGCCAACCTTGTTAAGCCCAAGATCCCCTACCTCGGCCTTAGTGAAAGGCAAAATCAACCTACTAAAGGCGAGATGAGGAAACTTCTCCCTGCTAACAAGCCCCCAAAAGTCACAGTCCCTTGATCTTGCTTTAAGCTCGATGCCATTTTGCAAATCAATTACTTCCATTTCAATATCACTTGGCACACCAAATACTTGCTGGACTTTGGCTGCTATCTGTTCTATATCGATCGGCAGAAATGGGTTTGAAATAAATGCAGCAATATCTTTCATGACGTTTAACTCCTCAAAACACCGATCAAACTCTATTGCCAGTTTGCCTAGGTAAGCATTGTACTGCTCAGGGTGAAAAGCAATTTTTTCCTTGATGGCCTGTAACATTTTCTCAAGTTGGGAAAGTGTGTCAGCCTTCTGTTCTTTAAATTTGAAATCCAAATACTGAGCTTGGCCTTAAACGCATTTACTGCGTTCATCATATGGGGCAGGTGTTGATCTTTTCCCTTGAGCTCGCTGTTAAGTGCGTTTAATTTAGCCGTTAGGTCTGTCAGAAACCCTAAATCCAGTAGCCACGCGGCATCTGACAGTTCCTCGTGCTGCTTGTTTCTTGTCGACAGGAAAGTCTTTATCTCAGGCAGCAAGTCAACAAGTCATTGCAGCACTTTGCTGTGACTCACCACCGGACATCGGGATCTACTGGGAAAGCTTCAAAGATCAACCGATCGCGATCGATTGGTTGGCGACCACTACCATAGAGGATTTTAGGGCATCAGCACACTTGCAATGTTTCAATTTGGTGATGTTCAGCTTTTTGGGTGGTTTGGCACCATTCAGTCTGCGTGGAGGTTTAATCGATAGACATAGATCCGACCGCACCATTTGATGATCAGTTGAGTATTCAGCTCCATGCTTAACTCTGGTGATACGAACGTCAGAGATGTCTCGTTGGGTGATGACATAGTCAATGAGATGCCAGCTTTTAGATCGTGGATGCATCCATGTGCATTAAAGCTTGTCTGGTAATCTGAACAGTGTGTTAGTAATGCACAGTTTGAATTCTGTGCACATCGAGAGGAGCAGTAGACCGTTACCATTACAGTTGCCAACCCCTTGGTGTCCAATCACACCAGGCCAGACAGAGGGCTCCTTGCCAACCCGAGCATGGAAGTCTCCTAGCAACCGCAGCTTATCGGAAGTTGCCACGCTACTGATGGTGGTTTTCAGCTCACTGTAGAATGCCTCCTTGACTTCACTGGGATTAGTCAAAGTTGGGGCATAAGCCTTGACTATGGTGAGGTGGCGTTTTCCTTGCAGAGGTGTACGAAAGATCTGGATTCGGTCATTTACAGCAACAGGCAGGGTTGGTAGCTTTGCTGCGAGGCATTTCTTGATAGCCAAGCACACAATAGCTTCTCTTCGCTCTTCTTTGGACCTGCCAGACCAGAAGAATGTGTACCCTCTTTTCTCTTCACAAAGCGCGCCCTCTCCAGCGAGTCAGGACTCCTGGACAGCCACAATGTCCACTCTGTAGTCCTTGAGCACACAAGCAACAAGTGCAGTGCATCTCTCCGGGCGATCTGAGAAAGCATTGTCCAACAGAGTTCGTATGTTCCATGAGGTGACGATCAGATTCTGCTTGTGATTCTTACTGCTAGAGTTGGATGACCCGCCAGCCGCAGCAGACTGGCCAGGTTGGTGTGAGTTGGCTCTGTTTGAGCCACTTTTTCTAGGCCCTTCCGTAATTATAGGATGAGCAGTGCCTCCCTAAACGGGGCTGCTCAGACGCAGAAGGTGCTGCCTCACGGGATCTCCACTCTGTAATCGATGTGCGACCACTCTCCCCCTGCTGCCTCACGGGATCTCTGCTCTGTAATCCATGTGCGACCACTCTCCCCCTGCTGCCTCGCGGGATCTCCGCTCTGTAATCCATGTGCGACCACTCTCCCCCTGCTGCCTCACGGGATCTCCGCTCTGTAATCCATGTGTGACCACTCTCCCCCTGCTGCCTCGCGGGATCTCCGCTCTGTAATCCATGTGTGACCACTCTCCCCCTGCTGCCTCACGGGATCTCCGCTCTGTAATCCATGTGCGACCACTCTCCCCCTGCTGCCTCACGGGATCTCCGCTCTGTAATCCATGTGTGACCACTCTCCCCCTGCTGCCTCACGGGATCTCCGCTCTGTAATCCATCTGCGACCACTCTCCCCCTGCTGCCTCACGGGATCTCCGCTCTGTATTCCATGTGCGACCACTCTCCCCCTGCTGCCTCACGGGATCTCCGCTCTGTAATCCATGTGCGACCACTCTCCCCCTGCTGCCTCACGGGATCTCCGCTCTGTAATCCATGTGCGACCACTCTCCCCCTGCTGCCTCACGGGATCTCCGCTCTGTAATCCATGTGCGACCACTCTCCCCCTGCTGCCTCACGGGATCTCCGCTCTGTAATCCATGTGCGACCACTCTCCCCCTGCTGCCTCACGGGATCTCCGCTCTGTAATCCATCTGCGACCACTCTCCCCCTGCTGCCTCACGGGATCTCCGCTCTGTAATCCATGTGCGACCACTCTCCCCCTGCTGCCTCACGGGATCTCCGCTCTGTAATCCATGTGCGACCACTCTCCCCCTGCCGCCTGCATGCAGACTTGTGACTACGGCTCCCAGCTGGTCAGGCCTACGGCTTTGCCACTTGTCCGTCGCTACAGGACTTGGGTGTGTTGAGGATACCCCACTCCTCAGAAAGGAACAGCATGTGCGTGAGTGGATTTTAGGTGAGTAGGGGATTGCACAGGTCCAGACCCACCCTCTCGACATCCGCTCCCACAACCAGCGGCATGGTGGGGTCCAAGATGGCTGGGGGAAGTTCTGTTGCAGTAAATGGCCAGACCAAGCTTCGAAGCAAGGGATGCCCTTTCCGTGCTTCACAGCACGTGTTTGCTAGGTGGCCGTTGACCCTACGAGAGGGTTCATCTGTCCTTTGACAGGTCTTGTTTTTTGTCCTGCAGGGTGTCTAGCCACCCTCCTCACCAGGCAAGCCTGGTGGGAGAGCCGGTTTAGTCCCCGACCACCCGACCATGCGACAGGTAGTACTGGGTTACATGGTACCAGTAGCACTCAGATGAGTGACGAGTTACTTATACTTTATAACTCAGCTCAAGGCTTCAGAAAGCATTAGGAGGACAGCCAAAAGCCTCCCGGGAACTTATTTTTCAGACATGGTATGTGACTCAAAAATAAGGATTTGAAAGTGACTGCCAGGAAAGGAATAATCCAATCTTATAATATTGTGTTACAAACCATGAACTTGTTCTACATTCAGAGCAGAATTGTTTCCTGTTGAATGAGGCTGCATATATTGCAGAAAAGTACATGTGGAATCACACTGTGTGCAAAGTGTAGCACCAGTCAAGTTGCTCATGGAGAGACTGATAAATGTGTTTGCTCTAAAGAACAATATAGTAGTGAATAAGAATATCATAGATAAATATAGCACAGACACAATACTCGGACTGCAGAATGTAGGAATATGTGGGTCGTGAGGTAACCATGGATAAACATACTTTACTTTATACTTTATTGTCGCCAAACAATTGGTACTAGAAAGTACAATAATCACAGCGATATTTGATGCTGTGCTTCACACTCCCTGGATTACAAATATTAAATATTAAAGATACTAAAAATAGTTAAATAGAAAATAGAAAAATGGTAAGTAAGGTAGTGCAAAAAACAGAGAGGCAGGTCTGGATATTTGGCGGGTACGGCCCAGATCTGGGTCAGGATCCATTCAGCAGTCTTATCACAGTTGGAAAGAAGCTGTTCCCAAATCTGGCCATACGAGTCTTCAAGCTCCTGAACCTTCTCCCGGAGGGAAGAGGGACGAAAAGTCTGTTGGATGGGTGGTCGTGTCCTTGATTATCCTGGCAGCACTGCTCCGACAGCCTGCGGTGTAAAGTGAGTCCAAGGACGGAAGATCGGTTTGTGTGATGTTCTGTGCCGTGCTCACGATCTTCTGCAGCTTCTTTTGGTCTTGGACAGGACAACTTCCATACCAGGTTGTGATGCACCCTAGAAGAAAGCTTTCTACGGTGCATCTATAAAAATTAGTGAGGGTTTTAGAGGACAGGCCAAATTTCTCAGTTTTCTCAGGAAGTAAAGGAGCTGGTGGGCCTTCTTGGCAGTGAACTCTGCTTGGTTGGACCAAGTCAGGTCACTTGTGATATTGACCCCCAGGAACTTAAAGCTTTTGACCTGTTCCACTTGCGCACCACCGATGTAAATTGGGTCGTGCGGTCCGCTACTCCTTCTGAAGTCAACAACCAATTCCTTTGTCTTGCTGATGTTGAGGGATAGATTATTGTCTTCGCACCATGCCACCAGGTTCTTAATTTCCTCTCTGTACTCAAACTCATCATTACCTGAGATACGGCCTATAATTGTTCTGTCATCAGCAAACTTATGTATTGAGTTCGATGGAAACTTGGCTACACAATCATGGGTGTACAATGAGTACAGCAGGCGGCTGAGTACACAGCCTTGTGGGGCACCGGTGCTCAGAGTGATTGTAGAGGAGAGCTTGTCCCCTACTTTTACGGTCTGGGTCCTGTCTGTGAAGAAGTTGAAGATCTAGCTGCAGATCTGTGTGCTAAGGTTCCGGAGCTTAAGAATCAGTTTATCTGGAATGATGGTATTAAAGGCAGAGCTGTAGTCAATGAAAAGGAGCCTTATGTATGTGTCTTTTTTCTCCAGGTGTTCTAAGGAGGAATGTAGTGCCAGAGAGATGGCATCTGCCGTGACCTGTTGCTCTGGTAGGCAAATTGCAAAGTGTTGAGGTTGACCGGTAGGCTGTGGTTGTTGTATGCCAAAACCAATCTCTCGCAGCACTTCATAGCAATTGATGTCAGAGCCACAGGTCGATAGTCATTCAGGCATGCCACCTTGCTCTTCTTCGGCACTGGGATTATCGATGCCTGCTTAAAACATGAGGGGATCTTAGACGGAAGCAAGGAGCAGTTGAAGATATCAGGAAACACTCCAGCTAGCTCACTTGCACAGGCCCGGAGAAGCCGTCCTGGGATGCCATCTGGGCCCGCCGCCTTCCTTGGATTTATCTTCAGGAAGGCCCTTCTAACGTCCTCCTCGGTGACAATGAATCTCGATGCCACCAGGTCCAGTTAATCCAGAGGGAACATGTGGGAGATGTTTCCATCATGAATCACACTGACTCAAGAGTCAATGAGTTGGAATGAGAGTTAAATGCACTTCATCACACAGGATTAGAAAAGCAGAATTACTTACAACAGAACAACTTGATCATATTCAAAGTGTGATAGAAGAGAAACCAAGAGGATTCACAGAGGGAAAACTGCAGAAGGTAGTCCTATTCAAGCATTATGAAGTTCTCTCCCTCTCTGTAACTTAAAACAAACTTATTCTTCTTTTACAAATAGTCGTTGACCTGAAATATTAAACTCTGTTTCCTTTCCTAAAGATGTTGCCTGACTTGCAAGGTACTTCCAGCATTTTCTGGGTTTATTTCAAATTTCAAGCATCTGCAAGTTTTTGATTTTCATGTTATGAAGTAATTCAGTTTGTGGAGAGAAGTGAATGGGCTTCAGGATGGTCTTTTAGATTTCTAACCATGGCATCACTGAGTAATCCAGTAGGAATTGGGGGGGAGGTAGGCGGAACAAAATATGAAAGCTTTTAGTTATTTTAGATTTAATAATTAGTGAGATAGAGGGAATCTTTTTCCCTCGTCTTTGAGAGTCCTCTGGGGTGTGTCACTCTGAAAGGCAGCTGCAAATAGAAGTGAATTTGCTATGGTGATCTATTTCAGAGACGGTAAAAAGTGGGATAATCAAATGACTGATCTTCACACATCACTAAAATTATGAACAAAGATAAACTAAAGCTCTAGCTTTTAGGGTATCAGCATCTGTCAGTGACAGAAATAGACTTGAACACACCTGAAAGTAGATGCAGCATTACTCAAGCAGTTCTACCCAATCTTCATTCAGTGCAAGTGCATCATAAATACTGTCATGGGCAGGGTGGCATGGATGCTTCTTTGCTCAATGTCGGAAGTTCTCCCCATTTTATTAATTAATAAGCTGTTATTTTACTGGTTATTTTAAATTGTTCTCTCGTTTCTTCCTTTAACTGAAGAAAACTAACATTGGCTTCCACCATCTTGCTCCTTCTGAAGCCATCTTGGTGCTTTCAAGCAAGAATAGCGAAAACTACAGTGTACTTGAAGCACAATTGTCTTTTGATTCTTTATCATATTTAGCTAAATATGTATGCACTTTACAGCCAAAATCACATCTTAAATTAGGATAAGATTAGTTTACAATTCAGCCTTAGAGGCTGCATGTAAAGAAGAATCTCCTCTATTTTTTTTACTTCTTCCCCCACCCCCTCCCTGCCCATTCCACAATTCTATACTAAGTGAGCAGCACATGAATATATTTCCATCAGAGGACAAACTATCCACCCAATTTGTTCTCCCTTTCTCTCCTCTTTGCTATAACTTCAACTCTCACTTTCCAGTTTTTTGATTGTTCTAAATAAGTCTCTTCCACAAAACATACTCCCACTCCTTTGTCCAAATCTTTCTAGGCTAGCTTCTAAACATTGTCTATAGTTTTCTTTTCTGGTTTTATCATTTTTTTCATTTGGTACTACTCACTTCCCATTTGTGCTCCCTTGGATTCTACCAGGGCATTTTCACTTTGATTCAGATTCAAGATTTGGGATTGTTTAATATTAAGTGCAACACACAAGTGTAAAGGAGAATAAAATAACTGTTACTGCTGATCTGATTCAGCGCAAAAAAAACACGAGATAAAGAATACAACAACAAAAAAATCACAATAAATAAAAAATACATAAGATAGATACATAAGTTAATTGTATGTCCATAAAGTGATGCTAGGCACAGGAGGGTATGTACTTAAGGTGCCTCTGACAGGAAATGATGAGGTAGGGTTGGTGGGAAGGGAGACGTGGAGGTGTTGATCAGCCTTATTGCTTGGGAAAGATAATTGTGATTGAGTCTGGTTGTCCTGGCATGGATCCACGTAGCCTTCGCCCTGATGGAAGCAGAACAAACAGTCTATGCACAGAGTATGTGGTATCCTTCATGAAGTTACTGGCTGTTGGGATGCTCTCTACTGCACAAAGGTAGAAAGACATGAGAATAGATGTGCAAAGTCCAGCTCTCTTCAGCTTCCTCACAAAGTAGAGGCATTGGTAAGCTTTCCTGATTGAGTAGGATGTGCTCTGGAACCATGAGAGATATGCACTCCCAAGAGTTTAAAACTGCCTGCAGTTTGCTCAGCTGTGCCACCATTCTAAAAGAGCAGTGAGTGATGTAAGTTCTCCTGAAGTCGATAACCAGCTCTTTTGTCTTGTTGACATCGAGGAGTAGACTGTTTCTTTGTTGTTGGTGATGAGCCCCACCACTGCCGTGTCATTGGAGAACTTGACACTGGGATTACTTTGGTAATCGGCCATGCAGTCATGTCTGAGCAGAGTGTTCAGCAATGGGCTAAGCACACTGCCCTGGAGGCTCCTTTGTGAGGACGATGGGAAGGAGGAGCAGTTATGCATCCCAATATCCAAGGTTTGTTGGTTAGGAAGTCCAACTCCCATTTGTACTGTGGTGTATTTGGACTGAGGAGTAGGAGTTTGTTCAGCAAGGTCTGTCCTTATCTCACTCTCACTCCCTATTCTGCACCATAAGATATATAATTTTCTCAGTTTTACAGTTGTAATGAAAGATGACTAATTTGAAATGTTTATTATGCTTCCATTTTTACATATGCTGACTAATCTGCTAAGCATCAGACTTGTAGTTCAAATTTCCAGCATCTGTAATTTTTTCCCCTTTTTTAAATTTTATCTGCTTTATCTTATTAAATATTTGTAAGGATTCTACATTTAGTTCTCCACTTTGAGAATCTCTCTTTGTGAAATGACATTCCTGCTATTCACAATGAAGGTAGCAGTGTTTCCTCCTCCAAAATCCACGAAGACTCCATTCCCCCATTCTACTTCTTCAGCCCCATGATTACATCATGTACAGAATCAGTTTTCTTATGAAAGATATGGTACCAAACTCTAGCCCATTGACCATCTCTATACTGAAGTGTCAGTCTGACAACAAATGGTGGTGTCACAATGTCATTCTTTTGATATTGGTAAGGTTTTACCATTTGTTTTAAGAAGCCACCATTTTAAGACCTACCTTAAGATCCACTCTTGTCATTAAAGCCAAACATTTTTCTTGGCTACTCTCCTAAAATGAATCTAATGATATTCAATTCCATGAACATAGATAATCATTACTCTCTAACTTTCACTATTACAGTAATAATCTCTGGCACTTCTCCAATGGTAACTTAATTTATCCAATTTTCTAGATGCTTGTCATCTCAAGACAAATGACTCTAGAGGTTTCTAAATGAATTTACAACTCGATAAATTTCAAATTATCTGGAATGAAATTGGTGATTTCTTATTGCTTACTAAGATCTATTCATCCATCATCTCTTATTTAGTTAGATCAGCATCTCTAAGATATTCACTATAAGATTATTATCTTTTAATACTCATTTTTGCACCTCCACTATTTTCTAGAATCACATTACTCCTGCATAATTCTAACCTCAAAATTTGTCCTCCGCTGGATTTTTTACCTCTTGTTCTTCCATTGGTGGCAAAGCTTTGGCTGGCTTAGTCTTGTTTACTATATTGGCTTTTCTTAATATTTCTAATTCTCAATATTATTCAGGAGAATATGAAAGTTTTTTTTTCTTTGACTTGTTCTCATCCATTTTGTGCCATTATTTGAAATCTATTGGGTATCAACTAGCTTTGCCAATTCCAATGTGAAATTTCTGTCACCAATTCTATCACAAGTTATACAGAAACACTAAAGCTCAGGCTTTAGTCAACATTTATCCTTCAACTAATATTCTTAAAATAATCTAATTTGTCATGATTTTTACCTTTTTATGAGATCTTGTCAAGTGCAATGTGGTACTATACTTCCTTACATGAGCTAGAAAGGCACTAATAATTTCATAAGATTTTCCCTTAGTGCAGCTCATTTGAATAGGTTGGCCAAGTCAGAGCCTCCAGAGTAGTGCAGGATTGTTTTTTTAAAAAAAATCAAATAAATAGTTAATAAGATTATCATTTATTTTTCCAAACAGAGCCATAAGAATATGAGAAAAAGGAATAGGAGTAAGCATTTGGCCCTCCCTTCTGCTCCACCATTCAATAAGATTGAGAGAATTAGGTCCAGTTTGCTTAATTTCACCTCACATGACAAATCTGCCATCTCAGGAAGTCTGAATTGCAATCCTCATCTGTGTGATTCTCAGTCTGTGCAGCTTCTCATCTGGAACTGCCCTGGCTGGGGATTGGAGCAGCTGACTCATCACAGTGTATCTTAACACAAAGAAGAGATTAAACTCCTCTGTGCACGATTAGCTGTGTGTATTACTGTATTTTCAGCTATGGCCTTGAATATATAGCAATAATTATTTTAATATTAATTCAACTTTTTATTGTTGAATTATACAATATTAGGAAATCCAATTTCTCTGCAGTCAAAAAAGCTATTCACGCATGATAAAGGTAGTCACTCCACCCTTCAGATGATTAGATAGCATTGTTATCAATTCAAGATGGATTCCTACAACAAATTTACATTAAAGATCCTGGAACCTTAAACTTGCTGAGACATCTCCTTTCAGGTCAGCTGCCTGCGGGCAGGGTCTTTTGACAAGGTCCCAAATGGCAGGCTGGCCAAAAGAGCACATACTCAGGGGATCCAAGAACCAGCAGCAAATGTGATCCAAAATTGGCTCAATGGAAGCAAGCAAAGGGTTGACAGGTGTTTTTGTGACTGGAAAGCTGTTACCAGAGATTTACAATATGTTGCCAGGATTTGCAAACTGTGGCCATGACTGAATATTGGATAAGCTAGGGCTGTTTTATTTGGAACAGAGAAGGCTGAAGGGAGTTTCAGTTGAGGTGCACAAAATTATGAAAGGCCTTGTTGGGATGAACAAGATTGCCCTATTCCCTTAGCAGAGGATTGAAAACCAAGGGCAAAAATTTAAGGAATAAGCAAGGATATGAGAAAAATTGTTCTCATCCTAAGTGTGGTGGGTTATGGAGCTCACTATCTCAAAAGACTGTAGAAACAGGTACCATTAATGCATTGAAAAACAAGAAAAATAGAAAATACAAGCAACATTTTTGAAGAAAGAAGATTAATATTTCAGGACAAAGAACTCTCTTCTGAACCAGATTAGCAAACTGAAACAGTAATTTTCTCTCTCGCTCACTTTCATTCTCTCTACAAGAAAATTAACCTCCATGGCACTGTATGGACACCCCTACATACAAATGTGCTCTTGCAATATTATGTAGTCCAAAGGATATACTTTTCATTGCAATACTTTGGCGGTAAGATAACCATAAATAGTAATTGTTGTAAATTTTCCAACTTATGGGCATCCATAAAAACAGAATCCCTTTGTTACACGGAGAAGGTCTGTATCTCTTTTGTATTATGTATACTGCTTTGTTGATATATTTTCTCATTTTCCTCCTTTTCTCTTTCTGCAAGATCTTTACTTGTTTTAATACCATTGGAGCATGAGATAAATCCCCAGAAGAGGCCACAGTTGAAACTCCCAGGAAATCCTTTGGCTCTGACCACAAGATGTAGACTGATGCTTCAGTGCACTAGTAAGGTCATGCTACACTATTAACTAAATTAAACCAGCACCTATCTGTTCTCTCAGGAAGATTCCAAAATTCCCATGGCATATGCAGAATAAGGGAGATTTGCCAATATATTGGTTACAATTTATGCTCAAACAATACAGCTAATCCTGATCATCTGGTCTTTTACTTCTACACTTTATCTGAATGCTTGCTGTTTGCAAGTTGACTCCCTTGTTTCATACACAAAATCAGTGACTCAGAATCCCTGGGTCATGCAAGCTGTTTTTGCTAAGTGCCTTTGTTTTTTTTTACAAGGAAAGAGGAAAGATTTCTTGCAACTCAAAGCATGCAGCCAATAGCAGCAAGAGCACAAATTGACTAAATAACTCAATTCCTGCAGCACTAACAGAATTTTCTGTAGGAAATTCCATCTGAAGTAATGAAAATACATTTTGTCACTTTGATGAGAATGGTAGTGAAATATTCCTTCAATCTGGGAGAGAGAAGGAAGGGGAGAGAGGAGGAGAGAGGGGGAGTGAGAGAGAGAGAAGGGGGGAGGAGAGAGAGAGCGAGAGAGAGAGGGAGAGAGAGAGGGGAGAAAGAGAGGGGAGGAGAGAGAGGGGTAGAGGGAGAGGGGGAGGGAGAGAGGGGGAAAGAGAGGGGAGAGAGAGCGGGCGGAGAGAGAGAAAGAGAGAGAGAGAGAGAGAGAGAGAGAGAGCGAGAGAGAGAGAGAGAGAGAGAGAGAGAGAGAGCGAGAGAGAGAGAGAGAGAGAGAGAGAGAGGGGGGGGGAGAGGGAGAGGGAGAGTTTTGTGCCAGACTTTCGCAGTCATGGTAATGATATTTTTGATTTATAGTTTCCTTTCTTTTAATTCTTTATTATGCAAATTTGGTTTCAAACTTCCTCTTAAAGTTCCCCGAAAATCAGAGGTCCTAAAGAAACATGTGATTTGTATTGTTCCAATATAAGCTTCAACGGAAGCCCTTTCCTCCTTCAAACTGAATGAAGAAGACCACGCTTATGAGTGTGTACCTTCAAGAGCATACTGAGTCTTTCCAAACCAGAAACCTTTGATGCACCTGGAGATTTGCAGTCTGCCGAGGGCTAGATCTGTGGCATTCAAAGCTGCTGATCCAGAATCCTACAAGAGGTTCAGGCACAACATTCAGAAGGCTAATGTGAGAGCAAAAACACAATTCTGTGTGAAGTTAGAGATACAATCATATGCATGACAGCTCAGGCAGGGTTTGTATACCATTTCTTCTGAAAAGGTGAAATCTAACAGCATAAGTGGCTGTTATGCTTCATTCCCCAGTGAGCTCCACACCTTTTGTGAGCCTCCTGTCATCTGGTAGCATTCACATCTACCATAATAAAGTGCTTTGAAAGTTTGGTTAAGGCTAGGATTAATTTCTGCATGAGCAAGGGCCCGGACCTGCTGCAGTTTGCCCTTTGCTGCAACAGATCTGCAATCGACACAATTTTACTGGCTCTTCACACTGCTTTGGATGACCTAGACAACAGTACAACATGTGTCAAAGTTCAAAGTAAATTTATTATCAAAGTACATATATGTCACCATATACCAACCCTGAGATTCATTTTCTTGCAGGCATTATCAATAAATCTATAATAGGATAATAACCATAATAAAATCAATAAAAGGCCACACCAACTTGGGTCTTCAACCAGTGTGCAAAAGACAACAAACTATGCAAATACAAAAAAAAAGAATAAATAAATAAATAAGCAATGAATATAGAGAACATGAGAGGAAGAGTGCTCGAAAGTGAGTCCAAATGTTGTAGGAACATTTTGGTGCTGGTGCAAGTGAAGTTGAGCGTCCGTTGGTTCAAGAGCTTGATAGCTGAGAGGTAGTAACTGTTCCAGAACTTGGTGGTGTGAGTCCTGAGGTTCTTCTTCCTTCTTCCTGATGGCAACAGCCAGAAGAGAGCATGACTTGAGTGGTGGGGGTCCCTGATGATGGATGCTACTCTCCTGTGACAGTGTTTCAAGTGATGTACTCACAATGGACTGTGCCATATCCACTACATTTTGTAGGATTTTCCATTCAAGGACAATGGTGTTTCCATACCAGGCTGTGATGCAGCCAGCCAATATACTCTGCACCACCCAGCTATAGAAGTTTGTCAAAGTTTTACATGTCATGCCAAACCTTTGCAAACTCCTAAGGAACTAGATTGAGTGGAAAAGCAAATTGTGCAGAAGATACGGAGAGTCTGCAGAGATATATAGATAGGTTAAGTGAGTGGCCAAAGGGCTGGCAGATGGATTACAATGTTGGTAAATGTGAGGTCATCCACTTTGGAAGAAAAAATGAAAGAGCTGATTATTATTTAAATGATAAAAAATTGCAGCATGCTGCTGTGCAGGGGGATTTGGGAGTGCTTGTGCATGAATCACAAAAGGTTGGTTTGCAGGTGCAGCAGGCTATCAAGAAGGCAAATGGAATGTTGGCCTTCATTGCTACAGGGATTGAATTTAAGATCAGGTATGTTATGCTGCAACTGTACAGGGTACTGGTATCACTGCACTTGGAGTACCGTCTGCATTTCTGGTCCCTGTACTTGAGGAAGGATATACTGGCTTTGGAGGTGATGCAGAGGAGATTCACCAGGTTGATTCCAGAGATTGGGGGGTTAGACTATGAAGAAGGATTGAGTCACCTGGGACTGTTCTCGCTGGAATTCAGAAGAATGAGAGGAGATGTTATAGAAACATATAAAATTATGAAAGGGATAGATAAGATAGAGACAGAAAAGTTGTTTCCACTGGTAGATGATCCTAGAACTAGACGGCATTGCCTCAAGATTCGGAGGGGGTAGATTTAGGATGGAAATGAGGAGGAACTGCTTTTCCTAGAGGGTGGTGAATTTATGGAATTCTCTGCCCAATGAAGCAGTGGAGGCTACCTCAGTAAATACATTTAAGACAAAGTTGGATAGATTTTTGCATAGAAGGGGGAATTAAGGGTTATGGAGAAAAGGCATATAGGTGATAATGAGTCCATGGCCAGATCGGCCATGATCTTATTGAATGGCAGAGTAGGTCTGATAGGCCAAATAGCCTACTTCTGCTCCTATTTCTTATATTCTTATGCAAATAAAGGCACTGCCATGCTTTCTTCGTAATAGCACTTAAGTGCTGGGCCCAGGACAGGGCCTCTGAAATGACAACATCGATGAATTTAAAGCTGCTAACTCTCTCCACCTCTGATCCTCCGATGAGGACTGGCTCGTGGACTTCTGGTTTCTTCCTCCTGCAGCCAATAACCATTTCCTTGGTCTTGCAGACATTGCATAAGAGGTTGACGTTATGACACCACTCAGCCAGATTTTCAATCTCCCTCCTATATGCCGGTTCATCACCACCTTTGATTTAGACTATGACAGTGGTGGCTTCAGCAAACTTGAATATGGCATTGGAGTAAAGTGTAAAGCAAGTAGAGCAGGGGGAAAAGTACACAGCCTTGTGGTGCATCTGAGCCGATGGAGATTGTGGAGGAGATGTTGTTGCCAATCCAAACTGACAGGGGTCTGCAGGTAAGTCAGGCTGTTTATCAATATAATCATCCCCCAAGTAGTAATGCACACACTCATTAGAAATTATGTTCTCCAAAGGGATTGCCTATTGGTGCTCCTCGGGTGTCTGTGGAAGCCAATCTGGAATCCACATATTCTGGTCTAGTGTTGACAAGAGTAAGTGTTAGTTATGGTTAGTGGCTGGGTCTTTTAGTTGTTCACTGTCTCCTTTCAGAACTGCCATTTGTTCTTTGCTGCACAGTGGCGGTCGTCCTCATGTAGCAGAGCTCCCTCTTGAACGGATTTCCTCCAGGCCTATCTATTGAGTGCAACGTCTTCCCAGTTTTTAGATGTAACGTTTAATTTCTTCAGTCTGATTTTGATGTTATCCTTGAAGCATTTCCTTTAGCCACCTTGGGCTCACTGACCTTTATTCAACTGGGAGTAAAGGATCTGTTTGAGGAGACGTGAGTTAGGCACCTGGATGACATGACCTATCCATCAGAGTTGATATTGCTTTATTGTGGTGGAGATGCTGTTCTTGTTGGCCTCCACCAGTATGCTGGTATTTGTGTGTCTGTCCTTCCAGCTGATCCTCAAACCCTTTCATAAGGATCTTTGATGGTATTGTTCCAGGGTTTAGAGGTATCCTCACTATTAAGCAACAAGCTTCTAAACCTCTATATCTGATTGCAACTGGATATTTGACTTCCTTGATGGGAGACCACAGTCAGTATGGATTGGTGGTAAAATCCCCTGCTGACAATCAATACAGGTGCACCTCTAGGATGTATGCTTAGCCCACTGAGCATAGCTTAAGTGCCATTTATAAATTTGCAGGTGACACTACTGGGTTGGTAAAAATCTCAGATGAGAAAGAGGAGGCATACAGGAGTGAAGTAGATTAGTTCGATATACGGTGTCATAACAACAACCTCAAATTTAACATCAGCAAGACCAAGGAGTTGATTGCGGAGTTGAGGAAAGGGAAGCTGGGAGAAAACACACCAGTCCTTATTGAGGAGTGAATGATAGAAAGGGTGAGCAGTTTAAGTTTCTGAGCATCAACATTTCAGAAGGTCCTTCGGGGGACCAACATATTGATGCAATCATGAAGAAGGCACACCAGTCACCCTATTTCTGTAGTAGTTTGAGGAGATTTATAGTGTCACCAAAACCTCTTGCAAATTTCTATAGATAAACAATGGAGAATATTCTAACTGTCTGCATCACAGCCTGCCGAGAAGGCTCCAAAGCACAGGAATGCAAGAAGCTACAGAGGTCTGTAGATAGATTCAGCCAGCTCCATCAAGGGCATAACCCTCCCCATCACTGAGGACATCTTCAAGGGGTGGTTCACTGAGAATGCAGCATCTATCACTATGCACCCTCATAATCTGGGCCATGCCCTCTTCTCATTACTAACATCGTGGGTGGGGAGGATAGCCACACTCAACAATTTATTAACAGCCTCTTTCCCTCTGCCATCATATTTCCAAATGGTCCAGGAACCTATGAACACTACCTCATTATCAAGATCAGAATCAGAATCAGGTTTAATATCACTAGCAGATGTCGTGAAATTTGTCGTCTTTATGGCAGCAGTACAATGCAATACATAATAACAGAAGGGGAAAACTGTGTGAATTACAGTAAGTGTCTGTGTATATATATATATATATATATATATATATATATATATATACATATTTTTTAAAAGTAGTGAGGTAGTGTACATGGGTTCAATGTCCATTCAGAAATTGGATGGTAGAGGGGAAAAAACTGTGGCTGAATCACTGTGTCTGTGTGTGTGTGTGTGTGTGTGTGTGTGTGTGTGTCTTCAGGCTCCTGTACCTCCTTCCTCATGGCAGCAATGAGCAAAGACCACGTCCTGGATCCTGGATGATAGGTGTCCTTAGTGATGAATGCCGCCTTTCTGAGGCATCACTCCTAGAAGATGTCCTGGACCTACCAAAGCTAGAGCTGACTAAGTTTACAAGTCTATTTATCTTCTGCATGATTATTTTTTAATTCGTAGTAACTTTATATCTTACACTGTGTTGCTGTTCATGTTATATAATATAGTGAAAATAAACCTGATTCTGATTATGACAAACTGAAGGAAAAAGGCACATTAATATGTACCATCAAAACCAGGCACAAAATGCTGCTTAAGGAGGTTTCTAGAAATATTTTGAAGATTAGATTTTCCTGTCAAAGATAGGAAAGTTGTCATAGGGATGGAATTGCTCAAAGATAATCAGATCAGACTGGTATGTTATAAAGCGGCAGCAAATTTTCATATTGTATGGGAGAACATTGCATTTAGAATCAGACAACAGGAATTCTGCAGATGCTGGAAATTCAAGCAACACACATCAAAGTTGCTGGTGAACAATGCTGCCTGGCCTGCTGCGTTCACCAGCAACTTTGATGTGTGTTATTTAGAATCAGAATCAGGTTTAATATCATCAGCATATGTTGTGAAATTCGTTAACTTTACAGCAGCAGAACAATGAAATACATGATGAATAAATATAGAGAAAAAATTGAATTACAGTAAGTATATATTTGTCTATTAAATAGTTAAAAGTTAAAATAAGTAGAGCAAAAAAAAATAAAAAAGGTAGTGAGATAGTGTACACGCGTTCAATGCCCATTTAGAAATCAGATGACTGAGGGGAAGAAGCTGTTCCTGAATCGTTGAGTGTGTGCCTTCAGGCTTCTGTACCTCCTTCTCCATGGTAACAATGAGAAGAGGGCATGTCCTAGGTGGTGGGGGTCCTTAATGATGGATGTTGTCTTCCTATGGAGGACTAGTGCCCCTGATGGAGCTAACTAATTTTACAAGTTTCTGCAACTTCCGTCAACCTTGTGCAGTAGCCCGTCCCCTATACCAGATGGTGATGCAGCCAGTCAGAATGCTCTCCACAATATACTTGTAGAAGTTTTTGATTATTTTAGTTGACAAATCAAATTTCCTCAAACTCCAAATGAAACATAGCCACAGTCTTGCCTTCTTTATAGCTGCATCAATATGTTGCGTACAGGTTAGATTCTCAGAGATATTGACACCCAGGAACTTGAAATCACTCACTCCCTCCACTTCTAATCCTTCTATGCGGTTTGGTTTGTGTTCCCTTGTTCTACCATTATGGAAGTCCACAGTCAGCTCTTTGACCTTACTGACACTGGAAATATTATTGCTATGACACCCTCAATAAGCTGGTATATCTTGCTGCAGTACACCCTTTCATCACCATGAGTTTTATGAGCACAGGTTGTTCCAAAATGCTTTACAGCCAATGAAGTGCATCCTGTCAGGCAATCACTGGTAATAATGCAGGAAATGTGGCTGTTAATTTGTATACAGCAAATTACCATAAACAATCAATAGTAATAATAATGTTTTAATGATGGATACTAAATGATGAAGATTCTCCAGGACATGAGAATGTTGCTGGATTTTTTTTCATTCTGGGATCTTTTACAAACCCTTAAAATCTCAATGTATCCTGCCATCCAAAAGGTAATGTTTCCAGTAATGCAGGATTCTTTCGATACTATACTAGGATATCGTCAAAGACCAAGCATTCTGGATTCTGGACTGAGGCTTACAAGATTCTAGCTCAAACTAGTGTGCTGCCACCAAAATCTGCCTGGAATTTTGGAAAACAACAGAATTATTTAAAACTCTGGATGATAAAGTAGAAAAGCAACTACCTGTTTATTCATAAGAACTTAATACTAAAAGTGATATTACTTAAACTTGCACAGGAGAGTATTGACAGAGTTTTTTGGAATCAGTGATGAGCTAGCCATGATTTTTCAAAACTCAATTCAACTTATTAGGTCAGAGGACAGGAAGCACCCCACACTGACAGCTCCAGCCAAAATCATGATCATGGAATTGAGCAGGAAAATATTAAACAATGAATCTTATTTTCCTTGCTGAAAATTATGAAATAATTACTTACAAGGACATGGATTGATTATAGATAATCAGTGTGGATATCAACACATGAATTACAAAAAGGATATCATATTTGAACAAACTGAGAATTTTTTGAAGCAGCAAGATGCAGATAGATTTAGTAGCAGATATCACCTCGCTTTAATTTGAAATCCAAAAATAATCAACCCACTGATATTACTTTACGTCTTCGTGGAAGGTGGGTACAGGTAGATCTAGAGGTGTTGGGTCCAACGTTTTAAATAAAAAATTATATTTAAGAAAAAAATGCTTAATATTGTCAGTCTGATTTTATAAAGAGCAAAAGTGCACACAATACTTTGTAGATGGAGCTAATATTATAGGCGGGTACATCACGAGGTAATTAATGTCAAAGCAATATTATATGCATTCGAAGATAATTTAAAAACTTTTCAGAAAGGTTTCATCTCCCCAGATGTCCAAGTTATGTTTAGAAATGTAAACGTTGCTGTTCAAGCTGCCTTGTTTCTCTGGAAGCCGCACTATTTGTTTGCTCACCAAGCCCAAGTATGAACAAATATAATGCTGAAGAGATTATTTGACATTGAAAATTTACTTTTTAAAGTGTAGTATTACTTTTTATAACTAGTATTAGTAGTATTTGTAGTATTAGTATAACTGTAGTAATTTATTTTTTTAAACTGTATAAGATGATGAGAGGCATTGATCGTGTGGATAGTCAGAGGCTTTTTCCCAGGGCTGACACGAGAGGGCACAGTTTTGAAGTGCTTGGAAGGAGGTACAGAGGGGATGTCAGGGGTAAGTTTTTTACGCAGTGGTGAGTGGTGAGTGTGTGGAATGGGCGCCAGTGACAGTGGTGGAGGTGGATACAACAGGGTCTTTTAAGAGATTCCTGGATAGGTATGTAGAGCCTAGAAAAACAGAGGGCTATGGGTAACCCTAGGTAATTTCTAAAGTAAGTACATATTCGGCACAGCATTGTGGGCCGAAGGGCCTCTATTGTGCTGTAGGTTTTCTATGTTTCTAGTAATTCCTCCAATTGTTGCTGGGAATTTTTAAATTCTTAACTCATGTTATACTTAGTTTTCTGAATATAACTTGGCATTGAATTAAAAATCCTGGTATACTTTCTGGTTCCTGGGTTTAACCAGTTAGGTGAGGATGGGTCAGATGTTAAAACTTTAATATGCTTAAAATCTAATCCTAACTCATCTCCCAATGACCTATACCTGTATAAGGATTTAATCAAGACAGGTCAGAGAAAGGTAGTCAATCTGTTCCAGGAGGCATGCAGGCTGTGTATGTTTCAGGGAAACTGATTTAAGCTATTTTGCAAATTAATTCTTTGCAAATCAGCTGTCAAAAACAGCAGACAATTTGGTAGCTGAAGGAAGGAGGGCAGCTCCAAATGGAGGCTAAATGTCTTCACAGCTCTGCACATAGGCCAGGAGGAGTACTTTATTCCAGTTGTTGTCCAATTTTTTTTCCTCACTGGTTTGGACTTCTGGGTTCAGGCAATGAATCACACAATCCAGCTCATGTATCAGAAATCCAATAGTCTACATATTTGAACATTCCTTGCCCCAAATACGTGGGTTATGGGCTGTTCCAGAGCACTCCATTCCCAACCACAAGTTAAGCATACCAATTGGGCTGACTTACATTTGGGGTTCCAACCTTGAGTGAGTAGAAAGCCAAAACAACGCACAGCTCTCTGGGAGGGATCCAAGGCTTGTAAATAGGTAAAAATAATTTATCTTCTTAAGTAATTGGATGAAGTTCCAGAATCAAAACCTCGCAGAGTAGCTATGTGGATGAAAGCCTTTGTCTTCACAACCACTAACATTCCTAGAAGGTATGATACACCTTGAACTCCAAGCCACAATGGAAATGCAGTCTCTGAATGAAATTCAGTGTAATGAAATAGTACAATCATTTAATCAGTGCTATTTCCGAGGTGAGGAACAAAACTTCAGGAGCCTCAGAACTCATACTACCAGGCTCAGAAACACTTACTACCCCTCAACCATCGGGCTCTTGAACCTAAAGGGATACTTCACTTGCCCCATCATTGAAATGTTCCCACAACCTATGGACTCACTTTCAAGGACTCTTCATCTCATGATCTCATATTTAATGCTTATTTATTTATTTTTATTATTTGTTTTTTTTTGTACTTGCACAGTTTGTTTTCTTTTGCACATTGGCTGAACACCCAAATTGGTGTAGTCCTCCATTGATTCTGTTATGGTTATTATTCTATTATGGGCATTAAGTATGCCTGCAAGAAAACAAATCTCAGGGTTCTATAAGGTGACATATAGTATGTACTTTGATAATAAACTTACTTTGAATTATAACTGTTTACCACATTGGTGCCGCTACCGAAGTTCCAGAGAACCAGGTTCAATCCTGATCTCTACAACTCTGCAAGAAATTCGCAAGTTGACTTTATTTGCATCACTGCCTCCTATAGAGACTCCAATACACAGGTTACAAGAGGTTACAGAGGGTTGTAGACTCCATCCAGCTCCATCACAGACACAACCTTCCCCACCATTGAGGGCATCTTCAAAACCCAGTGCCTCAAGAATGCAGCATCCTTCATTACGGATCCTCACCACTGAACTTGCTCTCCTCACATTACTGTACTACCAGTAGGAGCGAAATATAGAAGTTTAAAGAGCCACACTCAACATTTTAGGAACATTTTCACCTCTGCCATCAGATTTCTGAATGGTCCATGAACCCATGAGCACTATCTCATTATTCTTTTTTTCTGTACTATTTATGTCTTCTGCAATTTATGCATTTTTATGTCTTTGAACTGTACTGCTTTTGCAAATTTCACATAATCTAATTCAGTGATAATAAACCTGATTTTGATTCTCAAACACGAGGAAATCTGCAGATGCTGGAAATTCAAGCAACACACACAAAATGCTGGTGGAACACAGCAGGCCAGGCAGCATCTATAGGAAGAAGTACAGTTGACGTTTCAGGCCAAGACCCTTCGTCAGGACTAACTGAAAGAAGAGATAGTAAGAGATTTGGAAGTGGGAGGGGGAGGGGGAGATCCGAAATGATAGAAGACAGGAGGGGGAGGGATGAAGCTAAGAGCTGGACAGTTGATTGGCAAAAGGGATACAGGGCTGGAGAAGGGAGAGGATCATGTGACGGGAGGCCTGGGGAGAAAGAAAGGGGGAGGGGAGCACCAGAGGAAGATGGAGAGAAGGCAAGGAGTTATTGTGAGAGGGACAGAGAGAGAAAAAAGAGAGGGAGAAAAAGGGAAATAGATAGATAGATAGATAGATAAATAAATAAATAAAGGATGGGGTAAGAAGGAGAGGAGGGGTATTAACAGAAGTTAGAGAAATCAATGTTCATGCCATCAAGTTGGAGGCTACCCAGACAGAATATAAGGTGTTGTTCCTCCAACCTGAGTGTGGCTTCATCTTGACAGTAGAGGAGGCCATGGATGGACATAGCAGAATGAGAATGGAACATGGAATTAAAATGTGTGGCCACTAGGAGATCCTGCTTTCTCTGGCGGACAGAGCATAGGTGTTCGGCGAAACAGTCTCCCAGTGTACATCGGGTCTCACCAATATATAGAAGGCCACACCAGGAGCACCGGACGCAGTATATCACACCAACCGACTCACAGGTGAAGTTTCGCCTCACCTGGAAGGACTGTCTGGGGCCCTGAAAGGTGGTGAGGGAGGAAGTGTAAGGGCATGTGTAGCACTTGTTCCGCTTACAAGGATAACTGCCGAGAGGGAGATCAGTGGGAAGGGACAAGGGAGTCGCGTACAGAGCGATTCCTGCGGAAAGCAGAAGGGCGGGGGAGGGAAAGATGTGCTTGGTGGTGGGATCCCATTGGAGGCTGGAGGAGAATTTGATTCTCAAGTTCTCCCTATGACTGAATAGGTTTTTCCTGGAAACACTGGATTCCTCTTGCGTCCCAAAGATGTGTGGGTTGGTAGATTAATTGTACACTTTAAATTGCCTACAGTGCAGAGATGAGTGGTAGAATCTGGATCAAAGCTGATGGGAATGAGGAGAGAATAGGTTAAGGAGAAAACCATTGGGGAAATGGGACTGCACTATGAGCCAGTATTGACTCAATGGGTCAACAACTGGAGTGCCACGTGGGTGGCCATAAATATAGATATGTACAGACTATAATGGAAACGTATGTAAAGGATGGGAAGTTATTGAATGGTTTATTGTATATATTTATTTTTGAATAAAGTATATTTTGGAAAAAAAAAGGCCTCTTTCTGGATTATAAGGAAATAGGGAATTACGGCATTTGTCAGATTTTGCTATATATAAACTTGTTGAAATGTCTGCTTGCATATCAACACTGACAATACTTCTAAAGTAATTCACTGGCAATGAGCAAAGCTCTGGCATCCTGCATACTGCAGAAACATAGATTGTTTCTTTCTGATACGACTTTAGAAATATTAGCATATTTAAAAATTTCAAGGACTCATATGAACACCAGTAAGACTGTACATTTCAAATCTGAAATAAAAGTAGAAACTCAGCAGATCAGCCAACATCTGCAGAACAGAATTTCAGGTCAAAGACTTCTAGTTCTGATGAGACCTGTTATAAAATTAATCCTTTCTACCTGGATCTTCTGAAAAGCATTAAGTCCCCAGGGCTGATGACATATATAATAGAATATTGAAAGCAGCAAGTGAAGAGGTTGCTTTTTAGACTAGAGGGGAACTATTAAAGGTGACATGGGGGCAAGTGACATTTTATTTCATGCAGTGTGGTAGGTACCTGAAATGAGTTACTGGATTAGTAGTGGAAGCAGGCAGTTTGCTATAGTTTAAGACGATTTGAACAAATACATGAATATGAAGAGAATGAATGGATACAGAAGCTACACAGGAGGGGAATACTTAGTATAAATTGACATCAAGATTGTCACAACATCTTGGGCCATATAGCCTATCCAGTGCTATGTTGTTCTATCTTCTATATTAAATTTCAATAGATGTACAGTGGAGAGCATTCCTACTGATTGTATCATAGCCTTGCATGAAGGCTCGAAAGCACAGGTTTGCAAGACGCTGCTGTAGGTTGTAGAACCAGCCAGCTCTATCATGGACACACCCCTCCCCACCGTCAAAGGCACCTTTAAGAGACAGTGCCTCAGCAAGGCAACATCCATCACTAAGGATCCTCACTATCCAGGCCATGCCCCCTTCTCATTACTATCATCTGGGAAGCAGTGTAAGAGCCTGAAGACCTGCACTCAAGGATTTAGGAATAGCTTCTCCTCCTTCATCATCAGATTTCTGAACACTCCATGAATCCATGAACATTACCTCATTATTCCTTTTCTTTGCACTAATTACTTGTTTAGTTTTTTTTGCAATTTCTAAGTGTTTACACTGTACTGCTGCCACAAAACAATAAATTTAGCATCATATAAGTCAGTGATAATATACTTGAACAACAGGAATTCTGCAGATGCTGGAAATTCAAGCAACACACATCAAAGTTGCTGGTGAACGCAGCAGGCCAGGCAGCACCTCTAGGAAGAGGTACAGTTGACGTTTCAGGCCGAGACCCTTCGTCAGGACGAAGGGTCTCGGCCTGAAACGTCGACTGTACCTCTTCCTAGAGATGCTGCCTGGCCTGCTGTGTTCACCAGCAACTTTGATAATATACCTGATTCTGTTTCTGAAACCTGATCATTGGGGGGTACAAGGCTATCAGTATATAACTGATAAGATGGTGCTGTTTAAAGTGGTATAGGAACATCAAGACTTTGATAACTTTGGAAACCATTAAGCTAGCCTTTTCTGATAAATAAATAACAATATGTACAAATTCAGCACTCCCAAATCTTGTTGTAACAGCCAATGAAAATTTCTGTTGAATCATATTTATGCAATCAGGCAGCTGACAGAATTAATTTACACTCATTTTGTGAACTTTGGTCCATATCGTTTCTAAAACTCAGCAATTACTGTTTACTTACTCCAACCAACCACTTCTCCTTTTCCTGTTCAGCATTTTTTAGCATTCAAGCAAACCATGGTGTGCTTTCATATCAGCAGTACAAACATCACTAAATCTCAATGTGTACACATACTATTCTCAGTGTCACAATACATACAGAAGTACAGACATCCCAGTATGGAAACGGTACATACCATATGAAAACCCAGATTGTATTTGAACCTAAGGTGAATGGAAATAATTTCAAACATTTTATGTGTGCAGTTCTGTCATGTTTGAGAGTGCTTAATTGCACATCTTGCAGACACAAATAGATCTTGGTGAAGCCCACAAACGTTCACAGAGAGATCTTCTCTAATTGTATGTTTGGATTTGGATTTTACAATATTTTTAACAAAATGTTTACATACTTTCAAGCATAATGTAATAATTTTCAAATTGGTCAGTTTCAGGAAACTAATTGGTGGTGATCCCATCAACAACTATCTTTGCCTCCTCTTTCCATCTTCCAAAGGAAACACTCTGTGACTCTCCGGTTGATTCCATCTGCCCTTACTCCTGGCGCTTGCCCCTGCCTTGGCAGTAGATTAACACTGTTCTTTTTATCTTCATCCCACCCTCCTCCAGCTCTCCTTTATCCATTTTGGTCCCCTCTCCATTTGTGCCTTCATCCATCCACTTCACACACCACCCACTATTCAGTTCCAACTGTTGTTCACCTTTTTCTTCCTCTAGTGGTGTCCATTCTCACTTTCATTACTTATACAATTCCAGCTCTGGTAGTGCTTTGTGTTCTGACAGGTAGTGTCTTTTTTTAATATAATTTTTATTGAGTTTTCAAAAAGAATACATGAAAAGATAATATCTACCCTCCCCCCTCCCCCCCCCCATATAAAGTCCTACCTAAAAAAGAAAAGAGAGAAAAAAGAAGAGCCGCCTGGGTGTTGGAAGGTTTCCACATGCTCCATGGAATTCAAAATAAATTTGGTATAATTATTCGTTACTTTCCCCAAGGGACCAAGATCTTTATTGGAGCACTTAAATATGCCATTCTATCTTTTGTAAATAAGGGCGCCAAATATTCAAACATGTTACATATTTATCTCTTAAATTATAAGTAATTTTTTCGAGTGGAACAGAACTAGCCATTTCATTATTCCAACGATTCATACTTAAACACGAATCAGATTTCCAAGTAACTGCTATAGTCTTGTTAGCTACTGCCAATGCAATTTTTATAAATTCTTTCTGATATTTATTCAATTTAAGTTTCGGCTTTATCCCTTCAATATCACCTAATAGAAATAATACAGGGTTATGTGGAAGTTGAGTTCCAGTAATTTGTTCCAATAAGACTCTTAAATTTATCCAAAAGGGTTGAATTTTAAAACAAGACCAAGTAGAATGTAAGAAAGTACCAATTTCTTGATTACACCGAAAGCATTTATCAGATAGATTTGAATTTAATCTATTTATTTTTTGTGGTGTAATATATAATTGGTGTAAAAAATTATATTGTACTAATCTAAGTCGAACATTTATTGTATTTGTCATACTGTCAAGACAGAGTCTTGACCAATTTGTTTCATCAATATTAATATTCAGATCTGTTTCCCATTTTTGTTTTGACTTATGGATTCCTTGTTTAATTGTCTGTTTTTGAATCAAATTATACATACAAGAAATAAATTTTTTAATTTTCCCTTTTTGAATTAAAATTTCAATTTCATTAGGTTTTGGCAAAAACATTGTTTGACCCAGCTTACCTTTTAAGTAAGCCCTTAATTGAAGGTAACAAAAGAAAGTGTTATTTGATATTTTATATTTATCCTTTAGTTGTTCAAATGACATCAATATACCTCGTTCATAACAATCTCCTATAAATTTAATCCCTTTTTGGTACCAATTATATAAAAGTTGATTGTCCATTGTAAAAGGAATAAGTCTGTTTTGGAACAAAGGTCTCCTTGCTAATAAAGATTTCTGTATTTCATTATCAACATTTATCTTATTCCATAGATCACTGACAGGTAGTGTTGAGGAAACAGGCAGGTTGCAGAAGGATTTAGACAGATTAGGAGAATAGGCAAGAGAGTGGCAAATAAAATAAAATATTGGAAAATGTATGGCCATGCACTTCAGCAGTAGGAATAAATGTGCAGACTATTCTCTAAATGGGGAGAAAATCCAAAACTCTGAGGTGCAAAGGGATTTGCAGGTAGAGTCAGTGGTGAGGAAGGCAAATGCCATGTTAGTGTTCATTTCAAGAGGTCTAGAATACAAGAGCAAAGATGTGATGCTGATGCTTTATAAGGCACTGGAGAAGCCTCACCTTGAGTATTGTGACCAGTTTTGGGCTCCTCATCTAAGAAAAGATATGCTGGTATTGGAGAGGGTTCAGAAGAGGTTCACAAGGATGATTCCAGAAATGAAATGGTTATCGTATGAGGAATGTTTGGTAGCTCTGGGTCTGTACTCACTGGAATTTCAAAGGATGAGGGAGGATCTCAATAAAATGTTTCGAATGTTGAAAGGCCTAGACAGAGTCGATGTGGAAAGGATGTTTCCCATGGTGAGGGAGTCTCAGACAAGAGGGCACAGCCTCAGGATAGAGGGATGTCCATTTAAAATAGAGATGCAGAGAAATTTCATCTCAGACAGCTGAAGAAGTTTGGCATGAGTCCCCAAATCCTCAAGACTTTCTACAGGGGCACCATTGAGAGCATCCTGACAGGATGTGTCACCGTCTAGTATAGGAACTGTACTTCGCTCAATCACAGGGCACTGCAGGGGGTGGTGCAGACAGTCCAGCGCCTCTGTGAAAATAGACAATAGACAATAGGTGCAGGAGTAGGCCATTCGGCCCTTCGAGCCAGCACCGCGATCATGGCTGATCATCCACAATCAGTACCCCATTCCTACCTTCTCCCCATATCCCTTGACTCCGCTATCATTAAGAGCTCTATCTAACTTTTTCTTGAAAGCATCCAGAGAATTGGCTTCCACCACCTTCTGAGGCAGAGCATTCCACAGATCCACAACTCTCTGGGTGAAAAAGTTTTTCCTCAACTCCGTTCTAAATGGCTTACCCCTTATTCTCAAATTATGACCTCTGGTTCTGGACTCCCCCAACATCGGGAACATGTTTCCTGCCTCTAGCGTGTCCAATCCCTTAATAATCTTATATGTTTCAATCAGATCCCCTCTCTTCCTTCTAAATTCCGGTACATACAACCCCAGTCGCTCCAATCTTTCAACATATGACAGTCCCGTCATCCCGGGAATTAACCTCGTGAACGTCCGCTGCACTCCCTCAATAGCAAGAATGTCCTTCCTCAAATTTGGAGACCAAAACTGTACACAATACTCCAGGTGTGGTCTCACCAGGGCCCTGTACAACTGCAGAAGGACCTCTTTGCTCCTATACTCAACTCTCCTTGTTATGAAGGCCAACATGCCATTAGCTTTCTTCACTGCTTGCTGTACCTGCATGCTTACTTTCAGTGACTGATGAACAAGGACATCAAGCTCTCGTTGTACTGTACTTCCCCTTTTCCTCATTTGACACCATTCAAATAGTAATCTACCTTCCTGTTCTTGTCACTAAAATGGATAACCTCACATTTATCCACATTAAACTGCATCTGCCATGCATCTGCCCACTCACCCAAACTGTCCAATTCATCCTGCATTATCTCAACATCCTCCATACATTTCAGGCTGCCACCCAGCTTTGTGTCATCTGCAAATTTGCTAATGTTACTTTTAATCCCTTCATCTAAATCATTAATGTATATTGTAAATAGCTGCGGTCCCAGCACCGAGCCTTGCAGTACCCCACTAGTCACCACCTGCCATTCTGAAAGGGACCCATTAATCCCTACTCATTGTTTCCTGTCTGCCAACCAATTTTCTATGTCAGTACCCTACCCCTAATACCATGTGCTCTAATTTTGCCCACTAATCTCCTACATGGGACCTTATCAAAGGCTTTCTGAAAGTCCAGGTACACTGGCTCTCCCTTGTCCATTTTCATAGTTACATCCTCAAAAAATTCCAGAAGATTAGTCAAGCATGATTTCCCCTTCGTAAATCCATGCTGACTCGGACCAATCCTGTTACTGCTATCCAAATGTGCCGTTATTTCATCTTTTATAATTGACTCCAGCATCTTCCCCACCACTGATGTCAGACTACGGATGTGAACTTTCCTCTATTCAGGATACTTACAGCAGCAGGTACGAAGAAAAGGGCCTGGAGGATCAGCAGGGACTCCAGCCACCCCAACCACAAACTGTTTCAGCTGCTTCCATCTGCCAAACAATATCGCAGCATTAAGGCCAGGACCAACAGGCTCCAGGACAGCTTCTTTCACCAGGCCATCAGATTTATCAATAAACATTGATCTGATTGCATATCTGACTGTACATGCCTGTATACAAAACAATTATGTATACAATCTTAGTGTTTGGGCAATATCCTCCCACATTTCCCTTCCTTATTGCTTGTACATAGCGAAGGAGACGCAGCATAAAGATTTTTTCCTCCCTCATGTTGAGAGATGGATGTAAGAAATAAAAATTCTAATTCTAATTCCACAGATGCTGCCTGGCCTACTGAGTTCCTCCAGCATTTTGGGTATGTTGCTTGGATTTCCAGCATCTGCAGATTTTCTCTCGTTTGTAATCACGACAAGTAGCATGTGTGGAAAAAGAAAAAGTTAACAGGACAAGAACCTTTCATCGTTACTGGTAAAAATTATAAAAATTGGCTTTAGGATGTATAAAGAGGGGAGAGAAAAAGAAGAAATGAGATCTGCCTTGATTATCCGTCTTCCCCATGATCTCTCAAAATCCACCACTATTTTTAAAGGTCCTTATCTTAACAGTTTCATTTCCTCAAAGATGCCTAAACCATTCTGTTCTCCACAAGGACGGGCGAGGGCCCTCAATGTCTTTTCTGAAGCAGTGAAACGAGTTCCCAAGAGACACAAGAGACTACGGATGCTGGAATCAGGAACAACCAACTGCCAGAAGAATTTGGAGCAAAGGAAATAGAGAAACGTAGCCGGTAATGAAGAAGATAAGTTGAAGAAGATAAGTGGAAGCAGATAAGGGAGGAATGGGGGGCAGATGGAACGAGTTGCGGGAATCAAACTCAGAATCAGATTCATTATCACTAATATGTCGTGAATTTTGTTGTTTTGCAGCAGCAGTAGATTACAAGACATAAAATTACCATACATTATAGAAGTAATTAAGAAGTACAAAAGACACAGTGGCAGGCAGCACAGTAACGTAGCAGTTAGCGTAACACATTTTACAATGCCCGTGACCTGAGTTCATTTCCCTCCATCATCTATCAGGAGTTTCTACGTTCACCCATTGACTGCATGTCATTGGTGAATGCATAGATGCTGTTCAAACTATATACACAAAATGCTGGAGGAACTCAGCAGGCCAGGCAGCATCTACGGGAAAAAGTACAGTTGACGTTTCGGGCCGAAACTCTTCGGCAGGACTGGAGAAAAAAGCCGAGGAGTAGATTGAAAAGGTGGGGGGAGGGGAGAGAGAAAAACAAGGTGATAGGTGAAACCTGGAGGAGGATGGATGAAGTTAAGAGCTAGGAAGTTGATTGGAGAGATGAGGTGAGGGAGGGAAAAGGGGATGGGAACTGGAGAAGGGGGTGGGGGTGTTGGAGGGCATTACCGGAAGTTAGAGAAATTGATGTTCATGCCATCAGGTTGGAGGCTACCCAAACGAAATATAAGGTGCTATCTCTTCAACCTAAGTGTGGCCTCATTACAACAGTAGAGGAGGCCATGGATGGACATATCAGAATGGGAATGGAAAGTGGAATTAAAATGAGTGGCCACTGGGAGATCCTACTTGGTCTAGCAGATAGAGTGTAGGTACTCAGTGAAGCAGTCTCCCAATCTACGTCAGGACTCACCGATGTTCAGGAAGCCACACCGGGAGTATCAAACATAGTAAATGACCCCAACAGACTCACAGGTGAAGTGTCACCTCACCTGGAAGGACTGTTTAGGGCCTGGATGGTAGTGGGAGAGGAGGTGTAGGGGCAGGTGGCGCATTTGTTCCACTTGCAAGGGTAAGTGCCAGGAGGAAGATCACCAAAGGGTTTCAGTCCAAATTGTGAACTGTACTTTTTTTCCATAGATGCTGCCTGGCCTGCTGAGTTCCTCCAGCATTTTATGTGTGTTGCTGGGATTTCCAGCATCTGCAGATTTTCTCGTTTGCCACTCGAGCTATGCCTAGCCACGCAGTTACAAGTATTGAGAGAACAGAGCAGTGAGCAAAGCATACATCCTTGAAATGCACCTGTGTTGATAGTGGTGGGGGGGTGGGGGGAGATGTTATTTCCAACCCACACACACTGTGGTCTCCCAATAAAAAGTAATGGATCCATTTGCAGACCATGAATCATCCTTATATCCCATGAATATTTGTCAAAGCAGTGTGCCTTGGAAGGAGACCGACATGTTTGTGCTGATATCCTAATATGCCTGCTGTTTCTTTGTACGACACGATTATATGGATCATCTATATTCTGGTCCTAATTAGGTGCACTTCTTCAATTTTTTAGCTTCAGCTTGATCACTTTATCAATGACTTTTCATCTTCTTGTGTGAAACATGAAAATTTTATCAACTTTCACCAAACATTTCTTCCCATCAATCTTCTGCACAATGGTGGATCTGCAGCATTTCCCTTCCTCAATTTCTCTGCATTCATCTTTGGAACTAGGAAGTAATACTGTGGTTAGCAAATGTGCATGCCTTGCTTAGGACTGGCGACCTTCGGCCTGAAAAGCCAATGATAGTACTCACCAAAGCAGGGCTGAAATCCTTTGTATTCTGAAAATTTCCGGAAACCACCTAAGATTCTGGATCAAGTTCAAAGAGTTGCCAAAATTTATAAAAAGCACAGGTACCTTGACAAAATTTCAAAGCATCCTGCTTCTAAATTGGAGGTGATAGCATTCATTAATTTTGTCTATCTTATCTGTCCTAATGACGCCTTCTTCCATACCTGCACTTCCAACAAATCCTTCTTTTTCTTTGGCTGAAGATCCCACTGCAGCATTATTGGCAGGGCTCTCAACTGTGTCTTTTTCATTGCCTATATCTCCGCCCTTTCTGTTTTTTAGAAGTCCATTAAGGGTGTCTTTGCCCTCATCTTCCATCCCACCAGCTCTGAATTTTTGTACATCACCCCACACTATTTTTAATGTTACCAACAAGATGTCACCACTAAGCATTTACATCTTCACTTACATTTTTGATATTCTGAATGGATTGTTCCAGATTTTTATTCACTTTATTTATTTTTATTTATTGATACAGTGCAGAGTAGGCCCCTTGGCCCTTCCAGCCACACTGCCCAGCAACCCCTTAGTTTAATCATGGGACAATTTACAATGACCAATTACCCTACCAGCCCATACATTTTGGACCGTAGGAGGAAACCCAGGCGGTCATGAGGAAAACGTACAAACTCCTTACAGGAAGTGGCAGGAATTGCAACCCCCCCCCGCCCCCCATAAGCCAGGAGTTGCAACACCTGAATTTTTACCTCATCCAAACATTCTTAAGCCCACCCTCCGCCACCCCCAGTTTAAATTCCATGCGAGTATTTTGGAGGATCAAGAACCAAAAAGCCTTCCTACCATCCAGGGACCAAAGCACTTTTTCTTGATAAATAAATTGGTGTGTACTTCCTTCAATCAGAATACTGTATTTGTAAATCTCCTTAACATTGTGGAGACTAAATGCAGATTGTGTAATTACTTTGTGGATCTCCATTTCATCTGCAAGGTTAATCGCAAATTTTCAGTCCCTGACCTTGGCTTCCCACACTGATCTACCAAACTTGAACGGGCTTATCTTAATATCTTGCACATTACAGCATTCCAAAGTCAACAATAAGATCAAAAATATCAGGTAATGAATAGACTCTTCTTGGGCTTCAGGTAATGCTTTTACAGTCTTTCTCGACTTGCTTCTTTACTTAACCCGATAACATCTTCTGCTTTGCGCTAGATCTCCTGCCGGTGCTTTAATCTAAACCATATTATACTCCTATAATATGTGGGAGTATATATTCCTTTCCATATTCTCAGCATTTTAAAAATTTGCCTGTTCTCTGTTTATATGAGCCTGAAGTGTTATTTTTTCTCAACCTACTGAATATTTTCCAACAGATAGATTACTATTGTGCAATAACTGAGTCAAAAGCGAAAATACTAGTTGGTCTCGTTCATTATTAACTGCACTTAATTTGGCAAGGCAGGAGCGCTAGCTGGAACTTGACTGATTATTTACTCATATAAAGTATGTATGAACAAAACAACTTGGTTCAACGGCTTTGTAGCTCCGTTCTCTATGCAAATATGAGACTGGTTTTTGGGGTGTGAATTGCTAAAGGTACTACTTAGGGGCAGTGCACCGCCTTCTTGTGAAAGAGGAGCGACAGACACTGCCTCGTGAAGTTACAGTGACTCATCGAGGCACGGCATCGCTAAACATACAAGCTGCTTCACTCTCCACATGGCCCAGGGCTATCTCTGTCCCTAAAAGCGGCGGGGCGGAGAATGTTGTTTTCTAGTTACTGCTTCTATTCGCACCGCCGGCGGCCATGCCGGGATTCCCCGTTGCCATGGTAGTCGGCAGGGTTGCTATGCGGGTGGACTTCCGGTCGCATCTGATGCGGAGCGAGTTGACGTCGAGAGCCTGGGGTCCGATTCTTTCATCAGTCACTGCTGGCTGCCTGCAGCTACACACTTGGCGCCATTTTAGTAGGCTGTTTGTAGTTTATTTAGCGCTTCTGGCGCGATTAGGAAATATTCATCATTAAAATGCTGGGTGGTGCCTTGTTTTTAGAAGAATTCCCATTGTTGTGAAGGTGATGAACCGCCATTCCCCCAAGGTTTCTTCTCTAACACACCCATTGCGGGAGTGGCAGAAACTCGTCCTGTCCCAAAATCCCTTTAAATCCTCCCCCTCCCAAAAAAGTAGCGTTTATGTAGGGTGAGAAAGTACTTTGAAGTGGCGTCGTAATTTTATTTTGGGAGAAATAATAGATTTACAGTAAACCTTACGCAATCAGTTACATTGAATGGAAACGACTTGACATTTTTACTAGCAACACACATCAAAGTTGCTGGTGAACTCAGCAGGCCAGGCAGCATCTCTAGGAAGAGGTACAGTCAACGTTTCGGGCCGAGACCCTTCTAGCCCTGACGAAGGGTCTCGGCCCGAAACGTCGACTGTACCTCTTCCTAGAGATGCTGCCTGGCCTGCTGCGTTCACCAGCAACTTTTGATGTGTGTTGCTTGAACTTCCAGCATCTGCAGAATTCCTCGTGTTGACATTTTTACTACATTGAATCGAAAGCAAATGTAAGTTTGTAATCTCTATAGATGAAAACCATTTTCATGTCTGGGTAATATGTTAAATATGCGGTTCCCAGCGGGTCTTGGAAAGACTTGTCTAATCACAAACAAGAGTAAATCCAAGCAACACACAGAATGCTGGAGAGCCTCAGCAGGCCAGGCAGCATCTATGGAAAAGTGTTAACAGTCAACGTTTCGGGGTGAGATCCTTCATCAGAGACAGTGGGGTGGGGAGTGGAGATGGGAAGCCAGAGTAAGAAGGTGAGGCGGGGGAAGGAAGAAGTACAAAGTGATAGGTGAAACCAGGAGGGGGAGTGGTGAAGTAAAGTGATGTACCAGTATTTCAGTGAAGTAAAGGAAATTACAGTGGTATGACAGAAGCAAACACGAGGAAATATGCTGATGCTGGAAATTCAAGCAACACACACAAAATGCTGGTGGAACGCAGCAGGCCAGACAGCAACCATAGGAAGAAGCACAATCGACGTTTCGGGCTGTGACCCTTCGTCAGGACAGAGGGTCTCTTCGTCCTGACGAAGGGTCTCGGCCTGAAACATCGACTGTGCTTCTTCCTATGGATGCTTTCTGGCCTGCTGCATTCCACCAGCATTTTGTGTGTGGTATGAGAGAGTTGGCCAAAGTAAATTGGAAGGAGCTGCTGGCAGGGATGACAGCAGAGCAGCAACGGCGTGAGTTTCTGGGGAAAAAATGAGGAAGGTGCAGGACAGATGTATTCCAAAAATGAAGAAATACTCAAATGGCAAAATAGTACAACCATGGCCGACAAAGGAAGTCAAAGTTAATGTAAAAACAAAAGGGAGGGCATATACCAAATCAAAAATTAGCAGGAAGATAGAGGATTGGGAAGCTTTTAAAAAACCTACAGAGAGCAACTAAAAGACAGTAAAAGCTTTTTCAGGTATGTAAAAAATACTTGACTGGGAGACCTCAGTCAGTCCGGATCAGGAGCAGCATCTCCAACACCATCACACTGAGCACAGGGCCCCCCAGGGCTGTGTGCTCAGTCCACTGCTGTTCACTCTGCTGACCCACGACTGTGCAGCAATACACAGCTCGAATCACATCATCAAGTTCGCCGATGACACGACCGTGGTGGGTCTCATCAGCAAGAACAACGAGTCAGCATACAGAGAGGAGGTGCAGCGGCTAACAGACTGGTGCAGAGCCAACAACCTGTCTCTGAGTGTGAACAAAACAAAAGAGATGGTTGTTGACTTCAGGAGAGCACGGAGTGATCACTCTCCGCTGAACATTGACGGCTCCTCCGCTGAGATCGTTAAGAGCACCAAATTTCTTGGTGTTCACCTGGCGGAGAATCTCACCTAGTCCCTCAATACCAGCTCCATAGCAAAGAAAGCACAGCAGCATCTCTGCTTTCTGCAAAGGCTGAGAAAAGTCCATCTCCCACCCCCCCACCCCATTCTCACCACATTCTACAGAGGATGTATCAAGAGCATCCTGAGCAGCTGCATCACTGCCTGGTTCAGGAATTGCACCATCTCCAATCACAAGACCCTACAGCTGATAGTGAGGTCAGCTGAGAAGATCATCGGGGTCTCTCTTCCTGCCTTTACAGACATTTACACTACATGCTGCATCCGTAAAGCCAACAGCATTGTGAAGGACCCCACGCACCCCTCATACAAGCTGTTCTCCCTCCCGCCATCTGGCAAAAGGTACCAAAGCATTCGGGCTCTCACGACCAGACTGTGCAACGGTTTCTTCCCCCAAACCATCAGACTCCTTAATACCCAGAGACTAGACTGACATCTACATCATTTATTATTATATTGTAATTTGTCCTCTACTGTGCCTATTGTCTTGTTCATTATTTATTGTACTGCCCCGCACTGTTTTGTGCACTTTATGTAGTCCTATGTGGGTCTGTAGTCTAGTGTAGTTTTTGTGTTGTCTCACTTAGTCTAGTGTAGTTTTGTGTTGGTTCATGTAGCACCATGGTCCTGGAGGAATGTTGTTACGTTTTTACTGTGTACTGTACCAGCAGTTTATGGTCGAAGTGACAATAAAAAGCGACTTGACTTGACGACTTGAAAATAAAAAAAGATGAGAGTGGATATAGGACTGCTATGAAAATGAGGCTGGAGAAATAACAATGTGGAACAAGGAGCTGGCAGATGAACTAAATGAGTATTTTGCAGAGGTCTTCACTGTGGAAAACACTAGCAGTGTGCCAGATGTTATCGTGTGTGAAGGAAGAGAAATGAGTAGTTATTATTCCAAGGGAGAAGGTGCTTAAAAAGCTGAAAGACCCGTGGGTACATAAGTCACCTGAACCAGATGAACTGCACCCTAGGGTTCTGAAAGAGGTAGTGTTGGAGATTGTGGAGGTATTAGCAATGATCTTTCAAAAATCATTGACATGGTGCTAGAGGACTGGAAAATTGCAAATGTCACTCCACTCGAAAAATCGATGTTCATGCAATCAGGTTGGAGGCTACCCAGATGGAATATAAGGTGTTGCTCCTCCAACCTAAGTGTGGCCTCATCGCGACAGTTGAGGATGCCATGGACTGACATATGGGAATGCGAAGTGGAATTAAAATAGGTGGCACTGGGAGATCCCGCTTTTTCTGGCAGAAAGAGCATAGTTGCTCAGCGAAACGGTCTCCCAAACTATGTCGGGTCTCACCAATATACAGCAGGCCACACTGAAAGTACTGGATGCAGCAGGTGACCCCAACAAACTCACATGTGAAGTGTAACCTAGAAGCCCTGAATGGTAGTGAGGAAGGAGGTGTACAGGCAGGGGTAGCACTTGTTCCGCTTGCAAGGATAAGTGCCAGGAGGGCAATCAGTTTGGAGGGACAACTGGAAAAGGGAGTCGTGTAGGTTCTGATCCCTGCGGAAAGCAGAAATTATGGGGAAAGGAAAGATGTGCTTGGTGGTGGGATCTCGTTGGCGATGGCAGAAGTTACGAAGAATTATGTGCTGGACTCGGAGGTCAGTGGGGTGTTAGGTGAGGATAAGGTGAGCCCTCTCCCTGTTGAGATGGAGGAGCAATACCTTATATTGTGTCTGGGTAGCCTCTGGTATCTCTTTCATCAATTGACTTCACAGCTCTTCACCCCTCTTCCCCACCCGATTTCACCTATCACCTACTACCTTGTATTTATCCCTCCCCTCCCCTCACCTTCTTACTCTGACTTGCCTTTTTTCTCCAGCACTGGTAAAGGTCCTTGGTCTGGAACATTGACTGTTTACTCTTTTCCATAGATACTGCCTGGCCTGCTGAGTTCCTCCAGGATTTTGTGTGTGTTGCTTGGAAAGACTCGAGCTGTTTGCCTTGTTAAGAATCTATCAGAGGAATAATTTGGACCTTATACACCTCCATTGTGATATCTTCTTACAGCCAGAGCTCTTTACCCATTATAGGAAGCCTAAAGGGTTTATACACAATTTAACAATTTACCAGTTTAAAGTGAAATTGTGTTATATTTGTAGTACTCATTAGAGGATTATTTTTGGTTCAATGCATTTGAGGTCAACAAGCTCTGAGTTTAGAAGTCAGAATAGAATAAGGTTTCATGTTATTTGTGGGAATGGGAAGATGAATGGAGCAGGACTAATTTTAAAATGAAGGGCTGGAAGAGAACTTGGAGAGAATAAAATGAGTGTTTGTTGGTCAGTGTTGATTAGGTGAGTGTAATGGTCTGTCTCTAAGACAGAAAACAGGAAAAAGTGTGGGAGTGGCAGTGAAACATATAGTGGTAAATAAAGTGCAGGTTACAATACAGAGACTGCTAAAACAACTGCCTAAATCACAAGGTAATTATTGGAAGGGTGTACCACAGGTATCATCAATTATTCTCAACAATCCCCACTCCCAATGTTGTCCCAGGAATTCCAGATTTGAGGTCAATAAAGAAAAGGCACTAGGACTTGGAGGGGAAGTTTCGACAATGTGGAATGAAGATTGCAGACTATAGGGAAAGCAGCAGTCCATTTCGCTGAGCCACGATGCATGCTAATCATATCTCTGCCCTCATAATCCATGTTGGAGCCTTGATCAGATCTGACATGCTGCTGCTTTTGGAGTCTCTCACAAACACTGCACTTAAATAAGAGACTGATGGAATCAAAACAATCCTTTGATATCAGAGCAAAATATTATAGATAATGGAAATTAAATTCAAAAATACAAAGTGTTAAAAGCACTTAACAGGTCAGACTTATGTAATGAGGGAAATAATTTTGTTTTCATTTTTTTCTCTTCACTTCGCCCATCTCTGCAACTTTTCAAGTTGTGACATAGGGTTCTTGTCCTGAAATAACTCTTACTCACTCACTGTAGTCTGCTGACCATTCAAGCTCCTTCTCTAATCCTTAAATATTCTTTTTATAATTAAAATTAAATTCTTCAAGCATAGTTCATGGTAGCAACATACAATATCCATGACACTAATCTGAGATCTGAACATGGTTTATAATAGTATTTGAGTCAGCAATTCTGCAGAGGTTACCGAAGTACTGGGCATGATTATTCTAGGATTTATCTTTTATACACAGTTTCATGTAAAATATGCGCAGGATCAAAGCTCAGAGTTAATATGGTCCATGAGAGTCATGTTGAGAAATTGTCAAACAAAAATATTAAAACAGAGCGTTCTGTTTGGGGGAGATGTCCAATATCTCATGGAGGAACCTCATTATTTAAATGATCTCCAGCCCACTAATCCGACTGCAATATAAAATCTTTGCAGAAAATTATTCACATATGTCAATGCAAACCACAAAGAGAAATGAGCAGAACTTAATGATCTCTTGTTGCCTTTCCATCATTAACAAATGGCACATGCTAGTCTTTCAACCTGAAGAGATCAAAGTGAACAAGACAAAAACATACATAGGATAGTCAGAATATTTTTTACATGATGGAAATGTCAAATACTACAGGGCATGGCTTTAAGGTGAGAGGGGGGAAAGTTTAAAGGGGATTTATACCTACCCTAAAGAAGTTAACCTCCTGATAAGTACATCTGCACAAAGTGCACTGAGCTGCAGCTCCTTCAAGACCGTGTTAAGGAACTGGAACCACAGCTGGATGACCTTTGACTCATAAGGGAAAATGAGGTGACAGATAGGAGGTACAGGGAGGTAATCACCCCTAAGTCGCAGGAGGCAGTGACCTGGGTGACTGTCAGGAGAGGGAAAGGGATTAGGCAGCCAGAGCAGAATACCTCTGTGGCTCAGAAGGGAAGGGGAGAGAGGAGGAGTGCAGTAGTGATAGGAGATTCCATGATTAGGAGAGCAGACAGCAGATTCTGTGAATGTGAAAGAGACACCCAAATGGTATGTTGCCTCCCAGGTGCCAGGGTCAAGGATATCTCAGATCAGGTCCACAGCATTCTAAAGGAGGAGAGTGAACAGCCAGAAGTCATGGTATATATTGGTACCAATGACATAGGTTGGAAAAGGGAGGAGGTCCTGAAGAGAGAATACAGGTAGTTAAGTAGAAAGCTGAAAAGCAGGACCTTAAGGTTAGTAATCTCCAGATTTCTGCCTGTGTCACGTGCCAGTGAGGGTAAGAATAGGATGATTTATCAGATGAATATGCGGGTGAAGAATTGAAGGAGGGGACAGGACTTCAGACTTCTGAATCATTGGGATATCTTTTGGGGAAAGTATGACCTGTACGAAGAGGACAGGTTACTCCTGAACCCGAGGTAACCAATATCTTAGAAAGAGGTGACATAGGAAGATGTAGAATCCTTGTGGGTAGAGTTAAGAAACTACAAGGGTAAAAAAACCCTGATGGGAGTTGTATACAGACCTCCGAGCAGTAACCACGATGTCAGCAACCAATTACAAAGGGAAATAGAAAAGGTGTGGAAAAAGGGCAATGTTGCAATTGTCATGGGGGGGATTTCAACATGCAGGTAGATTGGGAAAATCTGGTTGATGCTGGATCCCAAGAGAGGGGATTTGTAAAATGCCTATGATACAGCTCTTTACAGCAACTTGTGGTACAGCCCACGAGGGGAACAACATTTCTGGATTGGGTATTATGTAATTAGGGAGCTTAAAAGTAAAGGAACCCTTGGGAGTCAATGATTATAATAGAATTCACCCTGCAGTTTGAGAAGGAGAAGCTAAAATGGGATGTATAAGTATTACAGTGGAGTAAAGGGAATTAAAGAGGCAAGAGAGAGGAGCTGGTCAAAGTTCATTGGAAGGGGACACTGGATGGGTTGACAGCAAAGCAGCAATGGCTGGAGTTTCTGAGAACAATTTGGGAGGCACAGGAAAGATACATCCCAAAGATAAAGAAGTATCCTAAAGGAAGGATGAGGCAACCGTGGCTGATAAGGAAAATCAAAGACAGCAAAAAAGCAAGATAGAGGGTATATAACATAGCAAAAATTAGTGGGAAGGGAGAGGATTGGGAAACTTTTAAAAACCAACAGAAGGTAACTTAAAGAGCCATAAGGCCATAAAGAGAGAAAAGATTAGATATGAAGAGAAGCTTGCCAATAATATAAAAGAGGAGAATTTTTTTTTCAGATATATAAAGAGAGACAAACATTGATAACAGACTGCTGGGAAATGACACTGGAGAGGTAGTAATTATGGATGAACTTAAGTATTTTGTGTCAGTCTTCACAGTGAAAGACACTAGCAGAATGCTAGAAATGTGAGTGTGTCAGGGGGCAGAAGCAAGTGTCATTGCTATTACTAAGGAGAAGGTGCTGAGGAAGCTGAAAAGCCTGAAGGTAGATAAGTTACATGGACTACACGCCAAGGTTCTGAAAGAGTTGGCTAAAGAGATTATGAAGGCATTAGCACTGATCTTTCAAGAATCACTAGATTCTGGAATGGTTCTGGAGGAGGGCAGAAGAAAGGAAATTTATAGGTCAATTAGCCTGACTTCAGTGGATGGAAAGATGTTGAAGTCTGTTATTAAGGATGTTTCCGGGTACTTGGAGGCACATGACAAAATAAACCAAAGTCAGCATGGTTTCCTTAAGGGGACATCTTGCATGACAAATCTGTTGAAATTCTTTGAGGAAATAACAGGCAGGATAAACAAAGGAAAGTCAGTGGATGTTGTTTATTTAGATTTTCAGAAGACCTTTGACAAAGTCTTTTTATTCTGACATCTTCCCCTTCCATTCCAATCCTGAAGAAGGTTCTTGGCCTGAAATGTCAACTGTTTACTGATTTCCATGGATGGTGCCTAACCTGCTGAGATCCTCCAGCATTTTGTGTGTGTTGCTCTGGATTTCCAACATCAGCAGAATCTCTTGTGCTTATGAAGCAGAAAGTGTTAGGTGCTTAGAACATGCTGCCACGGTGAGTATTGGAAACATATGATAGCAACATAGAACAAGAATTTATAAAGACAGAGGAGCAGGCAGGCTGTAGAGCAATGTAGACCACATGTAGGCAGATGAGTGGTTTAAATTAGGATCATAGCACAGGCATAGTGGGCCAAAGGATGTTATTTCAACTGTCAACATGCTGCCAAGTTGTACCCTGTACCCAAAGTATCCCTATTTTGGAGGAAGAGGTTAGGAGGGGACCTGAGGAAGAACTTTTTAACCAGAGGATGTTTGGAACCTTGAAACACACTGCCTAGGGGTGGGGGGAGAGGGAGAGGGAGAGACGGGGGGGGGGGGGGAGAGAGAGAGAGAGAGAGAGAGAGAGAGAGAGAGAGGGGGAAAGAGAGAGAGATGACAGAAACCCTTACAAAATTTAAGAAGTATCTGAACAAGTATTTGAATTATCATTATATAGTAGTCAATGAACCAAGGGCTGTTAAACATTGATCCAGGTTTTATAAATACAGGAATGTCTTGAAGATGCTTTGTCAGGAATCCCATGATGAATGATATTGTTAAAAAACTTATACTGATAGAACCAGATTTACCATTGCTGCCTGTAAGACATTTGTACGTTCTCCCCATGACTGTTGAGTTTCCTGCGCATGCTCCGGTTTCCTCCCACATTCCAAACATGTAAGGGTTAGGATTAGTAGATTGTGGGCAAGCTATGTTGGCTCCAGAAGCATGGCGATATTTGCAGGCTGCCCCTATCGGCAGTCTGTGTTGGTTATAGATGTTAATGATGCACTTCATGGTATATTTCAACATAGATGTGACGAATAAAGCTAATCTTATGTGTTTGATGGAGAAAAACTCTTCGATACATTTCAGACTTAGTATACAGTACATAGACACTGAAGCATGCCACCTGGTTCAGAGAAACCTGTAAGGCAGGCAATCGTTCACTCTATATTGACTGTGTCTGTGAAAATCATGACTACCACCACCTTTTGTCACATCAGGGCATGCATGGGGGGGACATCACAGGTATCAGCTGCTTTCCTGCTCAATGTTCCATTAAGGAATTAACTGTTCTGCCATGCAGTCACCTAAATATATCTCTAATTACCAACACCAGTTAAATATTTTCCTAGATTTTTGCATCCTGAGTTAATTGAATTTGTGTAAGCTTTTGTCCATTCACAAGTTGTCTTGCTGCACTGCAGATTGTCTCTGGAATTATCATCAAATTCAGAAAATGGCACTTGGCTAATTGGGATCTAAGGTTCCGTGGCACCCAATAAAGGGTGCCTTAATTCTGCCATAATTATTTCTCTTCTGCCAGAGAAAACAAATCTCCCATTATGTTCAGTCATAAAAGTCCTACTGTATATTCCCAAAAAGAATAATTCCTGGAACACTCAATTCCAAAGTACTCCAAGATAATTCTGCACCAACAAAGGATTTCTGGGCCATGATTTGAAGGGAGACAAACCCGGGTAGGCTGGTGATTGAAGTGGAGGGAGCATCCTGCCTTCCAATTTGCTGTTACATTTTCTTGGTTATAATTTCATCAACAGAGATTTGGATTGTAAGGATCTCAAAAACAATCAATGGATGGGGTCCAATTATGTCAATCAACTTCAAATGGATTTTTGAATGCCATGTGTTTGATACCCAATTCCAGACTCAAGGGCTCATAATACCCAGGCTCTGGTAAGGGCAAGTAAGGAAAGCAGCTTTCAACCTTTTAAGTTTCCACGAGGATCAGGAGGATTCCTCATCCAGACTCTATAAGAAGACTTTACTCTTTCACCTCTTAACTCAATTATAATTCTTTCCTAAAAATCATCTCCTGGATGTTAATTTACTGTTTCTGGTATACTGTTCCCTGCGTTCATAATCGTATCTTCCTGATTGTTAGTTCACTGGAGGCAAAAATGTTAAATGATGCTTATAAAGAAAAATGGCATTAAGATCCCGAACTACCAGTTAAAATTTGCACTTTAATGCACTGTGGATGGAAATGGGCCTGATTTTTGACTCTTTTTTTCAAGGTTTTTAGATTGAAGCACAATTCTAATCAGGCAAGCACATATTGTTTTATACTAAAATCCCATTCTTGATAAAAGTTTTGCGATGTAACTTGGCTGAACTTCACTTTTAAATATAACTTCCCTAGTAACAAAGCTGAAAATACAAATCATCTGATCTCTCATAAGTGCAGTCTGTGCTTTTAAGTCTTGAGGCAAATTTTCCTTTATTAACAAAATAAATATGCATCTCCTTGTTATGTAAAGTCATGTGACTGACGAGGGATTTCAGCATATTGAAGACTGTGGGAAAAACAGCTCTAAAACTCTGCGTGATCCTTCTCCAGGCATGATTCTACTTACAGGCTGAATATTTGGCTTAATTAAGAACTGTGGCAGATTATGCCATGAATCTTCCTTCCTTTTTTTGCATTTATAATTCAGAATTAGTGTGCACGTAAATCTAGTTCTTGTGTTGCTGTAGTGTTTTGGTATATATTTGGCAAAATAATAAAAATAGGACTTTGTTTTTTCCATTTTCCTTTAGGATGGACGTCCTTTTCAGAAAAGATCAGTGGAATAAATGTTGACAAAATAATTATTAAAAGATAATTTTATGCATTCTTGATTTGATTATTTTGTTACCCGCGGTTTCATATGTAAACAACACAAAAGATGATTTGCACCAACAAAATCCAAAATTTCAAGACAACTATGTCAGGACATTACAAAAAGTGTCATCTTTGTGATAGAAGGCATCCCCAGAAGCTAGCTATCTGCAATTCAATACATATTCACTCAGTGGCCACTCTTTGAGGCACATCTGTACACCTGCTCATTAATGCAAATATCTAATCAGTCAATCATATGGTCAAAACTCAATGAATAACAGCATGCAGACATGGTCAAGAGGTTCAGTTGTTTTCAGACCAAACATCAGAATAGGGAAAAAACATGATCTAAGTGACTTTGACGGTAGAATGATTAAGGTGCCAGACAGAATGGTTTTAGCATCTCAGAAACTGCTGATCTGGGATTTTCACGTGCAGCAGTCTTAACAGTTTACAGAGAATGGTTCAAAAAGAGAAAAAAATCCAGTGAGTGGCAGCTCTGTGGGCTTTGTTAATGACAGAAATCAGAGGAGAATGGAGAGACTGGTTCAAACTGACAGCAAGGTGACAGTAAATCAATTAAACATGTGTTACCTGCAGAGCAGGCTTTCTGAACACCCATAAAATCCTGAAGTAGATAGGCTACAGTAGCAGAATTATTAGGTACTAGGAGGTACCTAATGAAGTGGCCACAGTGTATTTTCAAAGTTACTAGACATACAGCAAAGTTGAACAACAATTCAAAATAGTTGAATCATTGCTCAATAGAAGTTTTTTGATATGTCTGTAAATAATGTCAGTTTGACAACTAAATAATGGAATACTGTGATAAAGTTTCCACACTCAAATGCTAATGTACTTTTGTTACTTAAGATAATGATGGATTTATTGTGAATTCCCAACTTCTTTATTTCAAAAGTAAAATATATTCACCAAAAGTTTTTTAGTTCAGATTTGCATAAACAATGTTTAGTGAATAATGAAAGTGATTTTAACCTTAGAATCAGTGGATAGACTTTTAAGTAAACCACCTGTGCAAGACATTGGTGAGAACGTACTTGAGTATTATGTGCAGTTCTAGTTGCCATGCTATAAGAAGGATGTGATTAAACTCAAGGATCCAGAAAAGATTCATAAAATACTTTGTCCAGAGTGAAGGCTTGAGTTATAAAAAGAGCAGAATTTGTCTTCCCTGAACTGGAGGAAGCTGAGGGTTAACTTTATAGAAGTCTATAAAATCATTAGGGGCATAGACAAGATAAATTGTCAGTCTTTCTCCCACAGGAGAGTCTAAAACTAGAGGGCATAGATTTAAGACAAGAGAAAAGGTTTAAAGAAAATGCAAGAGGCAAGTTTTTCCACACAGAGACTGGTGAACATATGGAACCAGCTGGCAGAGGAAGTGGAAGAGGTAAAGGTAGGTATAATTAGAAGGTTTTAAAGATATTTGGTTGCTACACGAATCTGAAACATTTGCAGATATGGGTCAAATTCAGGCAATGGGATTAGATCAAGTGGACACCTTGCTCAACATGGAAAAGTTGGGCTGAAGCAGCTTTTTCCTTGCTCCATAACTTTATAGCCATGTCATAATGTTGACACAACTATTATATTGCACTTTGAGGCTTACTTTATTATGCATCAACTCTATGTTAAGCTTAAATTGCATTCACAAATTTATACTATTTTTTGTCACTTAATTATTGCAAAGATAATTTATAAACGGATAAATTTCTGCAGTTTTGGGAAAAGTTTGATTGCGTTCTGTGTCGTCACCTCCATGACTTTCTCCACTGAAAGTCCTTTAACCTGTGCAATGTACTGACAGGAAATTGATATGTTCTGGGGCTCATTTCTTATCTGGAAAACAATAATTTCAGTCACTTTCATTAGAGCAGAGTACAATTATAGACAGCACTGAAAGAAAGAAACAAACCAAAAACAGTTTACCCAGTGCTTGCTGGATAATAGATTTTTTAAAAGGAGAGTAATGTTATCCGATTAAACCAATGACAATATATAGAACAGCGAAAGATACGCATTCGTAGAGCTACTTTCATGACTCAATGGACAATAAGTGCAGGAGTAGGCCATTTGGCCCCTCGAGCCAGCACCACCATTCACTGTGATCATGGCTGATCATCCACAATCAGTATCCAGTTCCTGCCTTATCCGCATAACCTTTGATTCCGCTATCTTTTAAGAGCTCTATCCATCTCTTTCTTGAAAGCATCCAGAGACTTGGCCTCCACAGCCTTCTGGGGCAGAGCATTCCATATATCCACCACTCTCTGGGTGAAAAAGTTTTTCCTCAACTCCATTCTAAATGGCCTAGTCCTTATTCTTAAACTGTGGCCTCTGGTTCTGAACTCACCCATCAGCGGGAACATGCTTCCTGCCTCCAGTGTGTCCAATCCCTTAATAATCTTATATGTTTCAATAAGATCCCCTCTCAGCCTTCTAAATCCCAGAGTATACAAGCCCAGTCGCTCCAATCTTTCAACATCCCGGGAATTAACCTTGTGAACCTATGCTGCACTCCCTCAATAGCAAGAATGTCCCTCCTGAAATTTGGACACCAAAACTGCACAGAGTACTCCAGGTGTGGTCTCACCAGGGCCCTGTACAACTGCAGAAGAACCTCTTTGCTCTTATACTCAATTCCCCTTGTTATGAAGGCCAGCATGCCATTAGCTTTCTTCACTGCCTGCTGTATTTGCATGCTTGCTTTCAGTGACTGATGTACAAGAACACCTAGATCTCGTTGTGCTTCCCCTTTTCCTAACGACTCCATTTAGATAATAATCTGCCTTCCTGTTCTTACCACCAAAGTGGATAACCTCACATTTATCCACATTAAACTGCATCTGCTATGCATCTGCCCACTCAACCAGCCTGTCCAAGTCACCCTGCATTCTCATAACATCCTCCTCACATTTCACACTGCCACCCAGCTTTGTGGCATCGGCAAATTTGCTAATGTTACTTTTAATTCCCTCATCTAAATCATTAATATATATTGTAAACAGCTGCGGTCCCAGCACTGAACCCTGCAGTAACCCACTGGTCACCGCCTGCCATTCCGAAAGGGAATCGCTACTCTTTGTTTTTTGTCAGCCAGCCAATTTTCAATCCATGTCAGTACTCCGCCCCCAATACCATGTGCCCTAATTTTACCCACTAATCTCCTATGTGGGACTTTATCAAAGGCTTTCTGAAAGTCCAGGTACGCTACATCCACTGGGTCTCCCTTGTCCATTTTCATAGTTACATCCTCAAAAAATTTCAGAAGATTAGTCAAGCACGATTTCTCCTTCGTAAACCCATGCTGACTCGGACCAATCCTGTTACTGCTATCCAGATGTGTCATAATTTCATCTTTTATAATTGACTCCAGCATCTTTCCCTTCACTGACGTCAGGCTAACCAGTCTATAATTCCCTGTTTTCTCTCTTCCTCCCTTCTTGAAGAGAGGAACAACATTAGCCACCCTCCAATCCACAGGAACTGATCCTGAATCTATAGAACATTGGAAAATGATTACCAATGAGTCCACGATTTCTAAAGCCACCTCCTTAAGTACCCTGGGATGCAGACCATCGGGTCCCAGGGACTCATCTGCCTTCAGACCCAACAGTCTATCCAACACCATTTCCTGCCTAATAGAAAATTTCCTTCAGTTCATCCATTACCCTAGGTCCTTTGGCCACTAGTATATCTGGGAGATTGTTTGTGTCTTCCCTAGTGAAGACAGATCCAAAGTACCTGTTCAACTCGTCTGCCATTTCCTTATTCCCCATAATAAATTCACCCACTTCTGTCTTCAAGGGCCCAATTTTGGTCTCAACTATTTTTTTCCTTTTCACATACCTAAAGAAGCTTTTACTATCCTCCTTTATATTCTTGGCTAGTTTACCTTCGTACCTCATTTTTTCTCCACGTATTGCCTTTTTAGTTACCTTTAAAAGTTTCCCAATCCTCCGGCTTCCCACTTGTCTTTGCTATGTTATACTTCTCTTTTATTTTTATACTGTCCATTACTTCCCTGGTCAGCCTCGGCCTCCCCTTACTCCCCTTAGGATCTTTCTTCCTCTTTGGAATGAACTGATCCTGTACCTTCTGCATTATTCCCAGAAACACTTGCCATTGCTGTTCCACTGTCATCCCTGCTAGGGTATTGTTCCATTGAGCTTTGGCCAGCTCCTCCGTCATAGCACCATAGTTCCCTTTGGTCAACTGTAATACTGACACTTCCAAGTTTCCCCTCTCCCCCTCAAATTGTAGATTAAAACTTATCATATTATGGTCACTACCTGCTAATGGCTCCTTTACCTTGAGGTCCCTGATCAAATCCGGTTCATTGCACAACACTAAATCTAGAATTGCGTTCTCTCTGGTAGGCTCCAGTACAAGCTGTTGTAAGAATCCATCTCGGAGGGACTCCACAAACTCCCTTTCTTGGGGTCCAGTACCAACCTGATTCCTCCAGTCTACCTGCATGTTGAAATCCCCCATAACAACTATAGCATTACCTTTGCAACATGCCAATTTTAACTCTTGATTCAACTTACACCCTACATCCAGACTACTGTTTGGGGGCCTGTAGATAACTCCCATTAGGGTCTTTCTACCCTTAGGATTTCTCAGTTCTATCCATACTGACTCTACGTCTCCCAATTCTATGTCCCCCCCTCACAAGGGACTGAATATCATTCCTCACCAACAGAGCCACCCCACCCCCTCTGCCCATCAGTCTGTCCTTTCAATAGGACGTATACCCTTGAATATTCATTTCTCAGTATACTCTCTCAGTATATCCCAAAATATTTCACAGCCAGTAAAAGGGCATACCCTCCACACTATACTTTTGTTGTTTACTAATACTTTCGCAATCTTCTTTCACTATGAGTTGTCAATCTTTAACCTTTTCATTTCTTCTGATCTTCACCCTAGCACAGATGTTCCCTTGTGTTCTCTCCTCCCTCTCTTCCAATTCCCAACTCACTTTTCTCTCTGTAATAAAATTTACTTTTCCTCTAAGTTATTAACTCTTTCTTAGCCTTAGAAAATAGAACACAAAACTGCAGAGTACAATACAGGCTCATCAGCCCATGATATTGTGCCGACCCTTTATCAAACTAAAGCTTCCCTCCCACGTAGCCCTCTGTTGTTTTCATCCATGCACCAAAAAGTAGATTAAATGTTCTGAATGGCACTGCCTCTACCACCAACCCTGGGAGTGCATTCCAAACAACTACTACTTTCTGTGTTAAAAAAAAAACTACCTTTGACATCCTTCCTATACTTTCCTCAAACACCTTAAAGTTGTGCCTCCATATATTAGCCATTTCAGCCCTGGGAAAAAGACACTGGCTATCTACTTTGTACACCTCTCATCCTCCTTTTCTTTAAAGAAATAAGTCCTAGCTTGCTCAGCTTATCCTCATAAGACATGTTCTCCAAACCTGGCAACATCCTGGTAAATCTCCTCCACACCATCTCTGAAGCTTCCACATCCTTCTGATAATAAGGTGACCAGCAATGATCATAATATTCTAAATATGATGTGACTAGAGTTTTATAGAGTTGCAACATTATCTCACAGCCCTTGATATCAGTTCCCAGCTAATGAAGATGAATGCACCATATGCTTTCTTAACCACCCTATCAATTTGCGCTGCACTTTGAGGGATCTATGGACGTGAACTCCAAGATCCCTCTGTTCTACTATACTGTTAAGAATTTTGCCATTAACTCTGTATTCTACCTTCAAGTTCGAACTTCCAAAGTGAATCACTTCACACTTTTCCAGATTGCACTTCATCTGCCACTTATCAACCCAGTTCTGTGCATGGTAAATTGGGTCTAACCAATCTTGTAGAGTTTTTCAAGGAACAAACCAGGAAAATGGAAGAAGACAAGGCACTGGACTTCAGCAAGGTCTTTGCTAAGGTACTGAATGTAAGGTTAGTCAAGAAGATTCAGTACTTGACATCAAGATGTGGTCGTAAATTAGGAATAGACATTGGCTTCACAGGAGAAACCAGAGAGTGGTAGTAGATAGATGCCTCTCTCTGACTGTAGACCTGTGACTAGTGGGTACTGGGTCTGTTGTTATTTGTCATTTACATCAATGATCTGAATGATAATGTGGTTAACTGGATCAGCAAATTTGCAGCTGAACAAGATTAAAGGTGTAGTAGACAAAAAGGAAGACTATCAAAGTTTGCAAAGGGATCTGGACCAGCTGGAAAAAAGGGCTAAAAAATGGCAGATGGAATTTAATTCAGACAAGTGTGAGGTGTTGCACTTTGGGAGGACCAAACAGGGTAGGACTCACACAGTGAACGACAGGGCAATGAGGAGTGTGGTAGAACAGAGGGATCTGGGGGAACAGATTCATAACTCCTTGGAAGTAGCTTCACAAGTAAATAGGGTTGTAAAGAGAATTTTTGGCACAATGGCCTTCATAAATCAATGTATTGAGTACAGGAGTTGGGATGTTACGCTGAAGTTGTATAAGACATTGCTGATGCCCAATTTGGAGTATTGTGTGCAGTTTTGGTCACCTACTTACAGGAAAGATATCAATAAGATTGAAAGAATGCAGATGTTGCCAGGACTTGATGACCTGAGTCATAGGGAAAGGTTGAATAGGTTAGGATTTTATTCCCCAGAGCGTAGGAGAATGAGTGAAGATTTGATAGAAGTATACAAAATTATGACGGGTATAGATAGGGTAAATGCAAGCAGTCTTTTTCCACTGAGATTGGGCAAGACAGAACTAGAGACCATGAGCTAAAGAGTGAAAAATGAAATGTTTAAGGAGAACCCAAGGGGGATTTTCTTCACTCAGGGGGTCGTGAGAGTGTTGAATGAGCTGCCAGTGGAAGTAGTGGGTGTAGTTTGATTTCAACATTTAATAGAAATTTAGGTGGAGGGCTACGCTTTGGGTGCAGGTCAATGGTACTAGGCAGATTAATAGTTTGACACAGACTAAATGGGCCAAAGGGCCCGTTTCTGTGCTCAACTATTCTACGACTCTATAACTCTGCTTCCTATCGATATCCTTTTCTAACCTACAGCAACCTTCTACACTACCCACAACACCACCAACCTTCATGTCATCTGCAAAACTACTAACCCACCCTTCCATTTCCTTATCCAAGGCACTTAAGAAAAATTACAAAGAGTACAGGCCCCAGAATAGATCCCCGTGGAACACCACTGGTCACTGACCTCCAGGCAAAATATGCTCCATCTACTATATTCTCTGCCTTCTGTGGGCAAGGTGATTCTGAATCCACACATCCAAGTTTCCCTGGATCCCATGCTTCTTGACTTAGTGAAGGAGTCTACCATGGGAAACCTCGTCAAATGTCATCCACTGCTCTGCCTTTATCAATATATTTTGTCACTTCCTCAAATAATTCAAAGTTCAAAGTAAATTTATTAGCGAAGTTATTAGCGAAGTATATTTCACCACATACAACCCTGAGAATCATTTTCCTGTGGGTATACTCAGCAAATCTACAGAATAGAAACCGTAACAGGATCAATGAAAGATCAACCGGAGGCAGAAGATAACAAACTGGGTCAATAAGCCTTTGACAAGGTGCTGAACATGAGGCTGCTTAGCAAGACAACAGCCCCTGGAATTACAGGGAAATTACTAGCATGGATGGAGCATTGGCTGATCGGCAGAAAACAGAGAGTGAAAATAAAGGGATCCTATTCTGACTGGCTGCCGGTTACCAGTGGTGTACCACAGGGGTTGGTGTTGGGACTGCTGCTTTTTACGATATATGTCAATGATTTGGACTATTGGATTAATGGATTTGTGACCAAATTTGCCGATGATACAAATACAGGTGGAGAAGTAAGTAGTGTTGAGGAAACGGAGAGCCTGCAGAGAGATTTAGATAGTTTGGGGGAATGGGCAAAGAAGTGGCAAATGAAATACAATGTTGGAAAGTGTATGGTCATGCACTTTGGTGGAAGAAATAAACAGGCAGACCATTATTTAGTTGTGGAGAGAATTCAAAATGCAGAGATGCAAAGGGACTTGGGAGTCCTTGTGCAGGATACCCTAAAGGTTAACCTCCAGGTTGAGCCAGTGGTGAAGAAGGTGAATGTAATGTTGGCATTCATTTCTAGAGGTATAGAATATAAGAGCAGGGATGTAAAGTTGAGGCTCTATGAGGCACTTGTGAGACTACACTTGGAGTACTGTGTGCAGTTTTGGGCTCCTAATTTTAGAAAGGATTTACTGACATTGGAGAGGGTTCAGAGAAGATTCACAAGAATGATTCCAGGAATGAAGAGGTTACCATATGAGGAATGTCTGGCAGCTCTTGAGCTGTATTCCCTGGAGTTCAGGAGAATGAGGGGGGATTCTCATAGGATCATTCCGAATGTTAAAAGGCCTGAACAGATTAGATATGGTAAAGTTATTTCCCATGGTAGGGGATTCTAGGACAAGAGGGCATGACTTCAGGATTGAAGAACGTCCATTTAGAACAGAGATGCAGAGAAATTACTTTCGTCAGAGGGTTGGAAATCTGTGGAATTTGTTGCCACAAGCAGCTATGGAGGCCAAGTCATTGGGTGCATTTAAGGCAGAGATAGATAGGTTCTTGATTAGCCAGGGCATCAAAGGGTATGTGGAAAAGGCAGGGGAGTGGGGATGACTGGAAGAATTGGATCAGCCATGATTGAATGGCAGAGCAGACTTGATGGGCTGACTGGACTATTTCTGCTCTTATATCTTATGGTCTTATGGAGAACATCAGATAACAAGATAAAGAGTCTTTAAAGTGAGATTATTGGTTGTAGAAACATCTCAATGGATAGGCAACTGAATATAGTTATCCCCTTTTGTTCAAGAGCCTGACGGTGGTGGGGTATTAACTGTTTTTGAACCTGGTGGTAAGAGTCCTGAGACTCTTAAACCTTCTACCTGATGGCAGCAGTGAGCACAGAGTCTAGCCTGGATGGTGGGGATCTCTGATGATGGATGCTGCTTTCCTACGATAGTGTTTCATCCAGATGTATTCAATGGTTAAGAGGGCTTTAACTGTGATGTACTTTTACATTCAAAGGCATTGGTGTTTCCATACTAGGCTGTAATACAGCCAGTCAATACACTCTCCACTACACACCTAGAAACTTGTCAAAATTTTAGATATCGTACCGAATCTCTGCAGACTCCTAAGGAAGTAAAGATACTGCTCTACTTTCTTCACAATTGCACATACATGCTGGATCCAGGTCAGATCCTCTGAAATAGTAACACCCAGGAATTTAAAGTTGCTAACTCTCTCCACCTCTGATCCTCCGATGAGGAATGGCTCATGGACCTCTGGTTTCTCTCTCCCGAAGTCTATAATTAGTTCCTTAGTCTTGTTGACATTGAGTGAGAGGCTGTTGCTATAACAACAGAGCCAAATTTTCAATCTCCCTTCTGTATGCTGATTCATCTTTGATTCAGCCCACAACCACAAACTTGAATATGGCATTAAAACTGTACTTAGCCACACAGCCATAAGGGTAAAGCACGTAGAGCAGGGAGCTGAGAACACAGCTCTGTGGCACACCTGTGCTGATGGAGATTGTGGGGGAGATGATATTGCCAATCTGAACTGATTGGAGTCTATGAGTGAGGAAATCCATGATCCAATTGTCCAAGGAGGTATTGAGGCCAATGTCCTCACAAAGCCATACTAACTATCCCTAATCAGATTATGCTTCTCCAAATACTCATAAATCATGTCTGTAAGAATCTTCTCCAACAGTTTGTCTACCACTGACATAAGACTCACTGCTCTATAATTCCCAGGATTATCCCGACTCCCTTTCTTGAACAAAGGAATAACATTTGCCACCCTCAAATCCTCTGTCATTATTCATGTGGTCAGTGAGGATGCAAAGGTCATCACCAAAGGCACAGCAATCATTTCCATTGTCCCCTGTAGCAACGTGGGGACTATTCTACTGTATCCTAATGTTTTTCAAAGTTTCCAGCACGTCCTCTTTCTTGACTTCGACATGTTCAAGCATATCAGCCTGTTCTATGCCGACTTCACATTGGTCAAGGTCCATACTGAGCAAAGTATTCATTAACCCTCCCCTGCCTTCTTTGACTCCAGGTGTGCGTTTCCTCTTTTATCTCTGATCGGTCTGGTCATCCTGTTGTTGTTCCCATACGTATAAAATGCCTTGAGATTTTCCTTAATACTACTTGCCAAGGCCTTCTCATGCCCCCTCTATCTTTCCTAAGTCTACCATTCTTCAGCTGCCTCCTAGCTGCCTTGTAACTCTCTAGAATCCTATTTGATCCTTGCTTCCTAAACCTTAAGTATGCTTGTCCTTAAATTTGCATGGTTCCTTCACTTTGAAAAGGTCCCACACAGGAGATTAGTGTGCAAACTTAAAGCACACGGTATTGGGGGTAAGGTATTGGTGTGGGTGGAGAGTTGGTTAGCAGACAGGAAGCAAAGAGTGGGAATAAACGGGACCTTTTCAGAATGGCAGGCGGTGACTAGTGGGGTACCGCAAGGCTCAGTGCTGGGACCCCAGTTGTTTACAATATATATTAATGACTTGGATGAGGGAATTAAATGCAGCATCTCCAAGTTTGCGGATGACACGAAGCTGGGTGGCAGTGTTAGCTGTGAGGAGGATGCTAAGAGGATGCAGGGTGACTTGGATAGGTTGGGTGAGTGGGCAAATTCATGGCAGATGCAATTTAATGTGGATAAATGTGAAGTTATCCACTTTGGTGGCAAAAATAGGAAAACAGATTATTATCTGAATGGTGGCCGATTAGGAAAAGGGGAGGTGCAACGAGACCTGGGTGTCATTATACACCAGTCATTGAAAGTGGGCATGCAGGTACAGCAGGCGGTGAAAAAGGCGAATGGTATGCTGGCATTTATAGCGAGAGCATTTGAGTACAGGAGCAGGGAGGTACTACTGCAGTTGTACAAGGCCTTGGTGAGACCACACCTGGAGTATTGTGTGCAGTTTTGGTCCCCTAATCTGAGGAAAGACATCCTTGCCATAGAGGGAGTACAGAGAAGGTTCACCAGATTGATTCCTGGGATGGCAGGACTTTCATATGAAGAAAGACTGGATGAACTGGGCTTGTACTCGTTGGAATTTAGAAGATTGAGGGGGGGATCTGATTGAAACGTATAAGATCCTAAAGGGATTGGACAGGCTAGATGCGGGAAGATTATTCCCGATGTTGGGGAAGTCCAGAACGAGGGGTCACAGTTTGAGGATAGAGGGGAAGCCTTTTAGGACCGAGATTAGGAAATACTTCTTCGCACAGAGAGTGGTGAATCTGTGGAATTCTCTGCCACAGGAAACAGTTGAGGCCAGTTCATTGGCTATATTTAAGAGGGAGTTAGATATGGCCCTTGTGGCTACGGGGGTTAGGAGGTATGGAGGGAAGGCTGGGGCGGGGTTCTGAGTTGGATGATCAGCCATGATCATAATAAATGGCAGTGCAGGCTCGAAGGGCCGAATGGCCTACTCCTGCGCCTATTTTCTATGTTTTCTATGTTTCTATGTTTGCCATCCTTCCCCCTGCTTCAATGGGATAGACCTACCAGAATCCCATGCAATACCTTCTGTATTATTTTCTGTTCCTCTTCAGATTTTGAGAATTCGTTGTGGTTCTGCACTAAATTTAACATCTATCTCTGATGTGGCTGGCTGAATATTAAGTTTTCAGCACAAGATCCCAGTCAGGGAATGGTGAGAAGTGATACACGACCTTTAAGCAGCCAAATGTGGCTTCAGTATCATGGAAGCGAACAGACTGAAGAACGATATCTGAAGGATCAGTATTGGAACAAAAAATTGTCTTTGAGATGAGCTGGATGGGGTTAGGGGGAATGGAATTATTAGCAATGGAAGAGACTAAAAAGCCTCATTCAGATATTAGAAAGGTTGGTGGTTGATATCAGAAAGGTTTTGACAACAGATTAGAAAAGTAAAAGTAAGCTTGGAAGTGGTGGGCAAATGGAGAGATTAGAGATACCTAGGAGCAAAATGAAACGTTTAGTGGAAATTCCACGTAAAGTTGAGAAATTGAATCCAGTTAATAAAAGTGCACATACTAGTTCCAGCAGACCTCACTTCCTTCTTCCTGACAATTTTCGTCAGACCCAAAAAACCCAGCCATACACGATTAAATATGAAATGGAAGTTATTTCTGAAGCATGAGATGTTTAAAGGAGGTTTTTTTCTTAAAGGCAGATTGACTGCCTATCAGCCAAAACATAACCTCCTTTAAAACTGGAAGAGGATAGATCTGAAGCTGAATTCAAGTCTTGTTTAAACCTGCTTAAGTACCGGCATAAACCAGATGTTAAAATTTCTTTTTTAATTTATGTTCATGGCAGTTCTTGCCTTTTCAAGCTTTGAAAGTTTCCTAGGGTACTCTGTCAGGCTCTGCCACTGTTTTCCTTCAGCCAAATGAAAAGTTATCTAAGTGATTTTTAAATTTATCAAAACATTAGTTATCAGCTCTAAAGACGTTCAAAGTTAATCTTCCATACAGTATTCTTCTTGGTTTGAAGGAGATGACATATCTATTACAAGAATCAGATATATAACCAATTTTATTGGACAAAGAAATATCTTACCTGTTTTACTGGTCCTAATGCAGGAGAGTCTGTCTCTAAGCAGATACACTCTAATGGCAATTGTTTCACCAGTTTTTGCTTCTTGGACAAAATAACAAAAACATTAGTTTGATCACAGGTTGAACTCCACAAAGCTAATGCAAAAATTCAAATTAAAAATCTTTCAAAACATTTTAACCCACAGAAAAAAATGCAATCACAACTATTCAAAAGTAAAATATTGTACAGTAAGAGTACTCTGTTTCACAGGTTTGTGGTAGCAAGATTTAAGTGTACTGTGGCTGCGCTGATACGCAACGAGGGAAAGCAACAGACTGAGTCGAGCAGGGTCTGGTTGAACTGTTTACTATTTCAATCCGCGCGTGCTTAAGTGCTCGCTCCCAGCATCCCCTGCTCTTTGCGGGGCAGAAGTGACGTCGGCCTCCGGGCCGAGATCTGCCCCGCACTCAAGAGCCCTCTCGGTTGCCGCTGGTTGCCGACTCGCCGGCAACTGCTGGAGCCGGTTCGCTTGCCATGTGGGCAAGCCGCCACATGACCCCCCCCCCCCCCAGAAATGGCGCTAGGAGGTGCAGAGTCCATAGCCTGCACACCGTCAGTTCTTTGAGGTGGCCGGCCTCGTTGTCGTGGGGGTGGCACTGCAACCAGGCGTTCAAGGTCTAGATGCGCCGGTTTGAGGTGGTCAATGGTAAAAGTCTCTTCACGACCGCCGATGTCGAAAACGCAGGTCGTCCCATTATGGCGCACCATCTTGTAGGGTCCTTCGTATGGTCGCTGCAGGGGTGGTCTGTGCGCGCTTCTGCGAATGAAAATATACTTGCTCTGTTGTAGGTCCTCGGGCACGAAAGAGGGTGTTGTTCCGTGATGGGACGTCGGGACTGGGGCAAGTGTTCCAATCCACTCCCGGAGTTTAGTTTAGTAGGTGTGTCCTCCTGGCACAAACTCACTGGGAACTGTGAACAGGGCACCGTGAATAAGTTTGGCCGATGATGCGGCCAGGTCCTCCTTGGGTGCCGTGCGGATGCCAAGTAGCACCCAGGGGAGTTCGTCAACCCAGTCTGGCCCTCGGAGGCGTGCCATCAGGGCTGACTTCAAGTGCCTGTGGAAATGTTCCACCAGGTCGTTGGACTGCAGGTGGTAAGCAGTCGTTCGTTGGAGCTGGGTTCCGAGGAGTTGTGCCAGTGCAGACCACAAAGCCGATGTGAACTGCACACCCGTCTGAAGTGACGTGGGCTGGGAGTCCGAACCATGCCACCCAGCTGGTAATCAGGGCTCTGGCGCATGTCTCCGTGGCCGTGTCAGCGAGTGGGATAGCTTCTGGCCACCTCATGAACCTGTCCACTATGGTGAACAGGTATCTCGCTCCTCTCGAAACCGGCAGTGGGCCGACGATGTCCACGTGGACATGTTCAAACCTCCTATGTGTTGGCTGGAAGGCTTGCAGTGGGGCCTCAAGTGCCTCTGGATTTTGGAGGTTTGACAGTGCATGCATGTCTGGCCCAGTGCCCGACCTGCTTATGTAGGTCATGCCACACAAACCTGTCTACGATCAGCCGGATGGAAGGGTGGGCAAAACCGTGCAAGGCGTCGAAAACGCAGCGCCTCCAAGCGGTCGGGACGATGGGCCAAGGTTGCCCGGTGGACACATAGCAAAGGAGCTCATTACCTTCGGGCCCAATGGGTATGTCTTCAAGGCGGAGTTCTGAGACTGCGGTTCAGTACGCCGGCATCTCGCTGTCCAGTCGTTGCTCCTTAGCTAACGCCGCATAATCCACCCCTGGAGACAGAGAGTGCACTGATTGGATGGAGGTGTGTGACAACGTTGGCTACCACGTTGTTCTTCCCGGAGATGTACTTGATCGCGGTGGTAAACTCCGAGATATACGACAGGTGGCATTGCTGGCGGCCCGACCAGGAGTCTGACACTTTGGCAAACGTGAAAGTGAGGGGCTTGTGGTCTGTGAAGGCCGTGAACTCCCTCCCCTCCAGGAAATACCTGAAGTGCCAGATGGCAAGGTACAGGGCCAGCAGCTCCCTGTCAGAAGCGCTGTACTTAAGTTTCAGGGATTGTAGGTGCTGGCTGAAAAAAGCGAGCAACTTCCACTGGCCTTCGATGAGCTGCTCGAGCATGCCACCAACTGCCGTGTCGGAGCCATCCACAGTGAGGGCAATGGGGACGTCAACCCGGGGGTGGACTAGGAGCGTGGCGTTTGCTAGTATGTTCTTGACTTGTTCAAAAGCCGCCGTCGCCTCCTCTGTCCAGGTGACCTCTTTGATCTTGCCGGTCATCAATCTGAAAAGGGGCCGCATGATCCAAACCGCTGAGGGCAGGAAACGGTGATAAAAGAACTTTAACAGTGCTGGGTCTGGCGAATTGGCGGATGGCTTCAACTTTTGCCGGCAGGGGCACAGCTCCATGGCAGTCGATCCGGTGTCCCAAGAAGTCGATGGCGGATAGGCCGAACTGGCACTTGGCGGGGTTGATAGCCAGGTTGTAGTTGCTTAGGCGGCAGCAGAGCAGGCATAAATGTGCCAGATGTTCCTGGCGGGAGCGGCTGGCGATAAGTATGTCATCCAGGTAGATGAACAGAAAGTCCAAATTTCACGCCACTGCATCCATCAGGCTCTGGGATGTCTGCACTGCATTTTTCAGCCCGAATGGCATCCTGAGGAACTCGAACAGGCCAAAGGGGGTAATGAGGGCCGTCTTGGGTGTCTGGGTGGACTGGGATCTGATGATACCCTCGGACCAGGTCAATCTTCGAAAAGATGCGTGCCCCGTGCAGGTTGGCTGTAAAGTCCTGGATGTGTGGTACCGGATAGCAATTGAACGTGGTGGCATCACTCAGCCTCCTATAGTCGCCGCACGGTCTCCACCCTCCAGCGGACTTGGGCACCATATGGAGTGGGGAGGCCCACGGGCTGTCGGAATGCCACACAATCCCCATCTCCTCCATCTTCTTGAATTCCTCTTCCACGAGGCGGAGCTTGTCAGGCGGTAGCCTGCGGGCCCGGGCATGAAGGGGAGGTCCCTGTGTGGGGATGTGGTGCATCACGCCGTGCTTGGGGTCTGTTGAGGAAGACAGCAGCGTGATGAAGATGGGAACTCCGATAACACTCTGGCGAACTCGTTGTCGGAATAAGTGACGGAATCTAGGTGCAGGGCCGGTAACCTGGCCTCACCGAGGGAAAGTCTGGAACGTCTTCGCATCGACCAATCATCGCCCCTTCAAATCCACCAGCAGGCAGTGCGCGCGGAGGAAGTCTGCACCCAGCAATGGCTGTGACACTGCGGCCAGTGTAAATGTCCATGTAAAGCGGCTGGAACCAAACTGCAAGGGGGTGGTTCTTGTGCCGTAGGTGCGGATGGTGCTGCTATTGGCTGCCGCAATTTCTGGTCCTGTTCTTCTAGTTCGGGTATCGTGGCTCGAGGGGGGTAGGCCACTGATTTCCACCCCTGTATCCACCAGGAATCTATGCCCGGAGTGCTTGTCCCAAACATAGAGGAGGCTATCACGATGACCAGCCGCCATAGCCATCAGTGACGGCTGGTCCTGGCGTTTCCCTGGAACGAGCATGGCGGTTGGCAGCGGTGGGCCCCGGAACCCCACCTTTGATGATAAAAACACCAAGACTCAGAAGTGGTGCCATCCCTTGGTGTGGGTGTTACGTGCTCCACTGCTGGGGTGCGGGAGGGCTGGGCTTTCAGCCATGCCGCAGCACTAATTTTGATGGTGGTTCCGCCATTTTGTTTGGCGCGCCAAAGCACGTCCACACGGGCAGCCACCCTGTGCGGGTCTCTGAAGTCTTCATCTGCTAGCAGGAGGCCGATGTCTTTTGGCATTTGCTCCAAGAAGATCTGTTCAAAAAGCAGGCAAGGCTTATGGCCGTCTGCCAGTGCGAGCATGTCGCTCATCAGGGCTGATGGTGCGCGTTCGCCCAGGCCGTCCATATGCAGTAACTGCGTGGCCTGTTCACAGCGGGAGAGGCCAAATGTGTGGATAAACAGGGCCTTGAGTGCCTCGTACCTGTCTGTTGCCGGGGGCTGATGCAGAAAGTCGATAACGCAGCCCGCTGTCTCCTGGTGGAGGGCTTGCACCACCTAGTAATACCAGGTGGCGTCTGAGACAATTTGCCTGACCTGGAACTGGGCCTCTGCTTGGTCGAACCAGACCAGGGGTTGAGTGGTCCAGAAGGTTGGCAGTTTAACAGAAACTGCATTCTGCAGAGCCGAGTCGTTCATGCTGGGTCCAAATGCCGTTGGACCGTCGGGGTCACCAATGTGGCCATGCTGATATGCAACGAGTGAAAGCAACACACTGAGTTGAGCAGGGTCTGGTTGAACTGTTTACTGTTTCAATCTGCGCGCGCTTAAGTGCCAGCTCCCAGCATCCCCCGCTCTTTGCAGGGCGGAAGTGACGTCGACTTCCAGGCCGAGGTCTGCCCCACACCCACAGCCCTCTCGGTTGCAACTGGCTGCGGACTCACCCGTGACTGCTGGAGGTGGTTCGCTTGCTGCGTGGGCGAGCCGCCACAGTACGCAAATTATTCTCAGTGACTACCAAATGTCAACATACTGTATATATACACCTAACTGAACCAACTGGTTTAGCAGATTTTTCTTCACAATATGCAATTGTCAAAATATGGTACAAATCCGTAGATGGGAGCAATCCTTCAAGACCCAATTCATGTGATTGTACTTCTGAGCCTGTTAAGTCTTAGACTATGCAATTTTCACTTCTCAGCCTGACATTGCGCAAATATGGTGAGATTTTTTTCTCTGGCAAGTGATATTATCTGAACAACTAATCTGACAAAACAAAGGCACTTAGTTGTTAACTAATCCAGTATCTCTAACATGCGTATCTATAAATGATGCTGCCAAGGGGCAGAATGCAGATCTTATAATGAAACAGAAGGCGGCTTTTTCACCCTTTGATTCATGCAGTTCCCAGCCAAGTACTTTAATTAGTCCTATTTCCTCTCTCCTTACTTCCTTAAGTTAATGCAACTTACTTACTATCAAATATGCCCATCAAATCACTTTGACTTCTTTTGCCATTAGCCTGTATTATGGTCATTTGAAACAAGCCAGCTCATACCAGCATATTTTTAGGATAAGACCCAAAACAAAATATCTGAGGGAAACCCACACAGTCACAAGGAGAATGTGCAAATCCTGCACAGAAAGCATCCATATCAAGATTGAAGCTGGGACACAGGATCTGTGAGACAGCAGCATCTTTGCTACAGTGCTGCTGTCTTACAGCGCAAGCAACAAAAGGTAGATTCTTGCGGACTGGTACATCACAGGAATAGGAAGATAAACCCTCTCTTCAATTAAAGAGGTATCAGAATCAGAATCAGGTTTATTATCACCAGCATGTGATGTGAAATTTGTTAACTTAGCAGCAGCAGTTCAATGCAATACATAATATAAAAAAAAGTAAATCAATTACAGTATACATATCCTGAATAGATTAAAAATCATGCAAAAAACAGAAATAATATATATTTAAAAAGTGAGGTAGTGTCCAAGGGTTCAATGTCCATTCAGGAATTGGATGGCGGAGGGGAAGAAGCTGTTCCTGAATCGCTGAGTATGTGCCTTCAGGCTTCTAAACCTCTTACATGATGGTAACAGTGAGAAAAGGGCATGCCCTGCGTGCTGGAGATTCTTAATAATGGACGCTGACTTTCTGAGACACCGCTCCCTAAAGATGTCCTGGATACTTTGTAGGCTAGTACCCAAGATGGAGTTGACGAGATTTACAACCTTCTGCAGCTTCTTTTGGTCCTGTGCAGTAGCCCCTCCATACCAGACAGTGATGCAGCCTGTCAGAATGCTCCCCACAGTACAAGTATAGAAGTTTTTGAGTGTATTTGTTAACATGCCAAATCTCTTCAAGCTCCTAATAAAGTATGGCCGCTGTCTTGCCTTCTTTATAACTACATCGATATGTTGGGACCAGGTTAGATCTTCAGCGATCTTGACACCCAGGAACTTGAAGCTGCTCACTCTTTCCACTTCTGATCCTTCTATGAGGATTGGTACGTGTTCCTTCATCTTACCCTTCCTGAAGTCCATAATCAGCTCTTTCATCTTACTGACGTTGAGTGCCAGATTGTTGCTGCAGCACCATTCCACTAGTTGGCATATCTCACTCCTGTTCGCCCTCTTGTCACCACCTGAGATTCTACCAGCAATGGTTGTATCGTCAGCAAATTTGTAGACGGTATTTGAGCTACGCCTAGCCACACAGTCATGTGTATACAGAGCGTAGAGCACTGGGCTAAGCACACACCCCTGAGGTGCGCCAGTGTTAAAAGAGTACAGGTTTGGTAGCATTTGTGCTATTCATCTAGTGCTGTAATGGACAGTTATAGCAGTGGTGTGAGGAGTGTGGTCTTTGATTAAAGACAGGGATCATACCAGCAAAGAAAAGGAATTTCTTACTCATGATGGTCATGATAGAAAAATGGAACAAGCTAACATTGCTGCCTTGAAATTAACGTTCAGTTGGTGGTATTAAGCCCAGTGAATAGTGGCAGCTGCATGTTCTTTCCCACTTCTGACCTGTACTTTCTACTGTAGCTTTAGAAGCAGAATAATTCATAGTTACCATTAATGTGGAAAACTTAGTACCATCAACTAAAAATGAAATTCTTTTACAGGTACTTTGTTTTTCATAAATATTGTGTCATAGAGTAAGACAGCATGGAAAAGATGAACTAGTGAAAATCAATGAACCTTCAAAACTGTCTTTATTACTCTAGTTAAAAGAATCTCTGTGCATCTAACATACAATCTAAAAATTTTATTTGATCTAACCTGCTCGCTTCGTATAATGGATGGTGGTATTGAAAAGAAAAATCCAGCTTTCACACCTTCCATAGCCACAGAGGGTTTTCCATCAAAAGCATGAAGCAATACCTTCTGAGCTCCTAGAAAAATACATATTATTTTATCATTACTATATCAGAATCAGATTTAATATATCACTGGCATATGGCATGAAATCTGTTAAATTTACCACAGCAGGACAATGAACTACACGATAAATAAATATAGAGGGGAAAAAACTGAGTTACAGTAAGTATATATATATATATATATATATATATATATATATATATATAGTATGGCTGTTAATTAGTTATGTTAAAATAAGTAATGCAAAAAAACAGAAATAAAAATGTAGTGCGGTAGTGTTCATGGGTTCAATGTCCATTTAGAAATCGGATGGCAGAGGGGAAGAAGTTGTTCCTAAATCGCTGAGCATCTACCTTTGGGATTCTGTACTTCCTTTCCAATGGTAACAGTGAAAAGTGGGCATGTCCTGGGTGGTGGGGGTCCTTAATAATGGACACCACCTTTCTGAGGCACTGTTCGCTGAAGATGTCTTGGATACTGTGGAGGCTAGTGCCCCTGATGAAGCTGATTAATTTTACAACTTTCTGTAACTCCTTCCAATCCTGTGCAGCAGACCCTCCATACTGGACGGTGATGCAGCCTGTCAGAACGCTCTCCACAGTACAAGGAAAGGTGCATCGCATCCAGAGTTTCTCCGGTTAGCGGACAATTTCCCTCCACGCCTCTCTGATGTAGTGGGGAATCACGTACGAGGCAAGTTACAGCAGCGGTTTGCCATTGCCTTCTGCTGGGTGAGTTTCCAAAGAGATCACCAGCTCGTAACCCAGCACGGATGGAAAGTGTGCGGGGGAGCCAGCTGGCTGGATGCGAACCGGGGACCTTTCGTCCCGAAGTCCGATGCTGATGCCACTACGCCACCAGCCAGGTCTTCCACAGCACACCTGTAAAAATTTTTTGAATATTTTAGTTGACAAATCCATTCTTCTCAAACTCCTAATACAATATAGCTTCTGTCTTGTTTTACTTATAGCTGCACCAATATGTTTGGTTCAGGTTAGGTCCTCAGAGACAGTGACAACCAGGAACCTGGAATTGCTCGCTCTCTTAACTTCTGATCCCTCTATGTGGATTAGTTTGTATTACCTCATCTTACCCTTCCTGAAGTCTACAATCAGCTCTTTGGTTTTGCTGATGTTAAGTGCAAGTTTGTTGCTGTGACTCACTCCTGTACACTCTTTCATTACCATCTGAAACTCTGCCAAGAATGGTTGTATCATCAGTAAATTTATAGATGGTATTTGAGCTATGCCTAGCCACACAGTCATGGGTGTAGAGACAGGAGAGCAGTGGGCTAAGCACACATCCCTGTGGAGTGCCACTGCTAATTGTCAGCGAGGTGGGAATGTTATTTCCAATCCACACAGATTGTGGTCTTCCAGTTAGGAAGTCGGGGATCCAGTTGCAGAGGGAGGTACAGAAGCCTAGATTCTGTAGCTTTTCAATCAGGACTGTACAAATAATTGTGTTAAATGCTGAGCTACAATCAACAGACAGCATCCTGACATACGTATTTGCATAGTCCAGGTGATCCAAGGCTGTGTGGAGAGCCATTGAGATCGCATCTGCTGTAGACTTAGTGTGGCAATAGGCAAATTGCAGTGGGTCTAGGTCCTTCCACACTCAGCAATTCTCACCATGACCAACCTCTCAAAACATTTCTTCACTGTAGATGTGAATGCTACTGGACGATAATCACTAAGGCAGCTCACGTTGGCTCTTCTTAGGCACTGGTATAATCATTACCCTTTTGAAGCAGATGGGAACTTCCGACTGTAGCAGTAAGAGATGGAAAATGTCTTTGAATACTCCCGCCAGATGGTTGGCATAGGTTTTCAGAGCCTTACTAGGTACCCTGCCTTTTCGGTACCGGCTACATTGCAAGGGATCACCCTCTTGAAAGGCAGCCCGATGTCGGTCTCTGAGACACAGAGTGTTCAGATGCTACAGGGATCCTCATAGCTGGTATTTTTATTCTCCCTTTCAAAGCGAGCATGAAAGTGTCGAGTTTGCCTGGTAGTGAAGCATCACTGTCATACATGATGTTGGATTTTGCTCTATAGGAAGTAATGACCTGCAAACCCTGCCAGAGTTAATGTGCATCCAATGTTGCCTCTAACCTCTCCTGGAATTGTTTCTTGGCTCTTGAAATATTTAGTATTTCCTTCAAGTTACCCACATATTATATGTAAGATAACCTAACAACATGTTTAATGAGACCAAGCACACTCTGAAGACCATAGATTCCTCCTTATTTCAACACTTCAACTTTTTTTTTAAGACTAGAGATTAGCAGTGTAAAAGTTTAGCAAACTCAGTGACTTTGTTCAAGTTCAACTTTATTGTCATTTCTAAAATTGAACATATGAACAATTGAACACCCAGGTCTCAAATAGAGTCCAGTTAATCAGTTATGACAATTACTTGGAGGTTCACCAGCACCCAGGTCTCAATACGTATGAAGTGCCAGTAGTGTTAAACTATTAACTTTTTAAATTGTGTTGTAAATATGTGGAAGTTATGGTAAGGCAAGAGTTAACGTAATGTCCAGGCAAGGATAGATTGCAAATCGAGCGCAACCGGCCCAGGCAAGGAAGATCTTTGAAGACCAAAGCCTCCCTTTACACTTCTTCAATGTTAACTGTGCTGAGAGTTTAGTCTCTGCAGGCACATTTATGGGCCACAAGACCAGCATTGGATCGGCACTGTCTCCCACATCGGTTGCATTTGTGTTTTGACTGGTCTAGCACTGAATGTCTGCGTTCATGACCTGCTTCATATACTTCTGCCTTTTCTCCTTGATAGCTGGGATTGACTTCTTGACAATGCAGTGCCAACTTCTTCTGTCCAAAGCATCTTTCTCCCAGGTGTTGACATTCACGTGAGTGTTCTTCATGTGGCGCTTGAGCACATCTTTGTAGTGCAGCTTCTGACCACCGTGCTTCCTCTTTCCTTCACGTAGCTCACCATAGAAAATAGCTTTGGGTAAACAATCATCGCTCATTCTTGTGACATGACCAGTCCAACGCAGCTGAGAGGTTGTAATGAGCGATTCTACGCAGACTGTCCCAGCACGTTTGAGCACCTCCACATCTGGTACCCTCTCTTGCCAATTGATGTGTAATATTTGGCATAAATGCCTGTATTGTGTCTTGGTCAATTTCTTGATGTGCTTCCGATACAATGTCATCCTTTCAGTTGAATAAAGCAGAGATAGTACAACAGCTGTGTTATACACTTTGACCTTGGTTGCCATTTTAATATCGTGGTGAGACCAATGTCGCTTCTGCAAAGCACCAAAGACTTTTGTAGCTGATTGAATTCTCCTCTCAACTTCCAGATCTGATGAGTTAGTGTTGGTCACAGCGCTTCCTAAGTATGTGAAAGAGTCAGAACATTTCAGCACTACCCCATTGACCGATATGACTGGTGGTTGGGTCTCACTGGGACTACACAGAGGAGGGGGCTGGTACAGAAGTTCGGTTTTGGAGACATTGATTCTTAGGCCAAAAGGAGTGACAGCAAACGAGAAGTGGTCTACAATTTCTTGAATCACATTAACATCAGTAGCAACCAGGGCTGAGTCGTCTGCATACAGAAGCTCTCTGACACATATTTCTCTTGATTTGGTTGAGGCTTTGAGTCTTGACAGGTTGAGCAATTTTCCATCTGAGCAAGTCCTGATGTACACACCTTTGTCCAAATTATGGTCCATTATTTCCAAAACTGCAGCAAGACATAGTGTGAACAAAGTTGGAGCAAGAACGCATCCCTGTTTTACCCCGTGGTTGAAGGTGAAGGCCTCGCTGACGTCTCCTCCGATAGATACTTTGCCAGACATGTTCTCAAGAAACAACTTGATCATCCTAATCAGCCTATCTGGACAGCCATAAGTTTTGATCACTTCAACAAAGACAATGTACAATTGTTGCTGCTGTTCTACCACCTTCTCCTGGAGTTGCCTCAAAGTAAAAATCATGTCAGAGGTTGCTCTTCCAGCCCTAAAGCCACATTGGCTTTCAGGAAGCACATCTTCTGAGATGATCTTGAGCCAGCTGAGCAGTATCTTCGCCACAATCTTGCCAGCTGTGAACAGAAGGGAGATTCCTCAGTGGTTTCCACAAACACTACGGTCGCCTTTCTTCCTGTAGATGGTGACTACAATCGGCTGGTGGCATAGTGGCATCAGCGTCGGACTTCGGAGCAAAGGCTCCTGAGTTCGAATCCAGCCAGCTCCCTTGCACGCTTTCCATCCGTGTTGGGTTGAGTGACGAGCTAGCAACTCAGCCTCATAAAAATAAGAAAGCCTGCTAAAAAAACGCCGTCATGACGGCGTCCCAATGATTCCACTCAGAGTTAAGGGCTTTCTTCTCCCTTTACACAACAGGTTCCCAGAGCCAGTTTCACTTACTGAAGACAAGAATATAATGAAAGGATTGAAACAAAGACACTTACTAAGGGATAATTGATTAACTAACTTCAAAGGATCATCAGTTGTTAGCTTATAGTTTCTATTGACTTTTAACACCATATTAAGAATAATGATTGATCTTGCAGTAAGAAATTCAAACATACACAGTCTATCAAGTTGTCAATATCCGTAACTGATAGGGCAATTCTGTATAAAAATAGCATTTTTTTTGTTCTGACTTCAGAACAGTGTGATGACAAGGCCCTTGTTGTTCTCCTTGTGCTCAAGTAAGATAAAGTATGTTTGAGGAATATGTGTGTCTGTTCAGAGTTGAGTTAATCAGTTATGACAGTTACTTGGAGGTTCACCACCACCCAGGTCTCAATACGTATGATGTGCCAGTAGCGATACACCCTATCTTCGTTATATGCGTCTTCAGACAATGCAGATTCACAGTTATGTGAGGAACCTATTTCTACCAATGTCTCCTTGTATGCGTCCAAAACTCACAGTTATGTGAGCAGCACTGCTTTCCCGCCAATACAAGTCAGGTGCGCGCGCCTCACAATCTCACTCCTGCCAGTCTCGCATTGGTTTTCACAAGGTGTGGATGCGTGATTTTGCACTCTTAAACTTTTGTTGGTTTTACCTACGGTGCAGTGATTTTGTGCTTGAAATATTTAACTATGCCTCCTAAGCATCCGATGTCATGTCCTGCGCTATCAGCCGAGCGGCAGAGAACCGCTTTAACACTTGAAAAAAAGTTGGAAATTATAAACAGTGCAGCATCAACTGAAGGTAACACAGCTCTGGGACACTACTGCCAGGAACAGAATCTTGCCTTTAAAGTTCTTTTGTTGCTTGACAATGTGCCAGCCTATCCTAAGTATTTGAACAGCGTTCATCCTAACATAACAGTGCGTTTCCTGCTGCCTAACACAGCATCACTGGTTCAACCACACGACTAAGGTGTGATCCATATTCAAGGCATTATTTTTTACAGTGAACTATCCCTCAGATGCTGGAAGCAACAGACGATTTTGAAAATCCCGGGAATTTACCAACGGTGAAGGAATGGTGGAAGTCGGAACACTTGGCACAAATGACGATGGACATGGACCCAAGTTTAGAACGGAGTCAGCATTTCAGTCGTTCCCTGCCGTCAACTCTTCTTCCCTACAAGCAAATTTATGATGAAAAACAAAATACTGCCAAGCAAGCAACGCTCACCACTTTCTTCAAATCAGTGTCATCTCCTGCTGCCGGCAGTTGTAAGAGTTCTGTGAGTCTTCCTTCACCCCTTGCTGTGCTTGATATGATCCTGACGACCACAACAACCAGTCATCTCCCAGAGCGAACACACCTGCCACTTTTGGTGAGTACTGTACTGTACACCCTAGTATGTTAACTTTCTATGATTTATTACATCGAATGTTACCTTAAATTGATGAAATATAATATGAATATTGCCTTGTGGTACTGCTTTTGTATCGTATTGGTATGAAAATGTGAATAAGTTACAGATAAAGCATACTTATGAAGCCCTCTGGAACGCATCCCTATTTTCTCCATTTAAATAATTATTCACATTATGCGATTTCACATTATGCGTCGACTGCGAGGAACGTATCCCCCGCATATAACGAGGATAGGGTGTATACTGTTTATTTTCTAACTTGTGTTGTAAATGCAGCTTATTATTTGTTAATTTAACTGTGGTAATATTACTTATGTGTTGCGTGTGAGTTATGTGTACTGTGTTGTGCACCTTGTCCAGAGGAACATTGTTTCATTTGACTGTATACATGTTGTTGCCAATTAACTGCACTCAGAACACACACACACTCACTCAATTTATTTGTGGTCATTTGCATTATTGTAAATGATGGCTAACCTTCGACTTTGTTAAGCGTGAGTAAGAAATTCAGCCTTAGTAGCTGATCAGTCCTAAATCCTAGGCAGTTCACAGTTGAGCTGCTGGAACATTAATTTCCTCTTGTATGGAGTAGTCAAGTTACACCAACACCTTAGGTGCTGACATAGAAAAGCTGCAGTGTAAAAAAAAAAGGGGCTGCTCTAATCCGGGTTGCACCCCGCAGGAGGACGTTAAATAAAGGGGGTGTCCTGATCTGGGTCAGATCCCACAGGAACACCTTAAATAAAGGGGGCGTTCCAATCCAGGTCAGATCCTACAGGAGCACGTTAAGTAAAGGGGTTGCCCTGATCCAGCACAGGAAGAAGTTAGCCTGGTCCAGGTCAGACTCTACGGGAGCATGACAAGTGTGAAGTGTGTACGTGCGCACACCTTGATTGTATGTGTGTGAATCATAACATGAAAGTCTCCTATTTCAAACCTTTAAAGCACTCCAGTAGTGTGTATATTTGTACACTATGGACCAGAAGCATTAAGTATGATTGAGGAGTAAGTGTATGTGTTCCTCTGGACAAGGTGCACAACACAGTACATATAACTAACACACATCACATAATTAATATTACCACAATTAAATTAACAAATAATAAGGTGCATTTAAGACACAATTTAAAAAGTTAACAGTATGATACCACTGACACTTCATATGTAATGAGACCTGAGTGGTGGTAGTATTCTTATGGTCTAGGGGAAAAATCTGCTTCCCATCCTAACAGTTCTTGTCCTAATGCTACAGAGCCAAAGAAATTGCAGGATGGATAGGAGGGATAATTGAAAATACTAAGAGTCCTGTGTATGCAGCGCTCCTGATAAATATCTCTGATGGGTGGAAGAGAGACCCTGATGATCCTCTCAGCAGTCCTCTCAATCCTTTGTAAGGACTTGTGGTCAGATGCCTTGCAATTCCTGTATCAAACAGTGATGCAGCTGGTCAGGACATTCTCGATAGTGCTCCTGTTAAAAGGGGTTAAAATCGGGTTGGGGGAAGCCTCTTTCACCTCAATCTCCTCAGGAGGTGGAGACACTGCTGCGCTTTCTTGACCAAAGGGGTGGTGTTGAGGGACCAGGTGAGTTTGTCCATTATGTGCACTCCCAGAAACTTGTGGTCCCAACTTTCTCCACAGAGGAGCAGCTTATGTGCCCCAAGGACCCTGTACCTTCTTAAAGTCCACAATCTTGTTCACGTTCAGATTCAAGTTCTTGTGCTCACTGGATTCTACCAGCTGTTGTATCTCGTCTCTGTATGCAGTTGTGTCATCGTCACTGATGAGGCCGAGCTTGATGATTTGGTTTGAACTGCATCAGCAGTGCAGTAATGCATCAACAGCATGAACAGCAGCGGGCTCAGCAAACAGCCCTGGGGGGTGCCAGTGCTCAACGTGATGGAGCTAGAGATGTTGCTGTCAACACAGACTGGCTGTGGACTTTCTGTCAAGAAGTCCAAGATCCAGTTACAGAGAGATATGTCGAGACCCAGCGAGGATAGCTTACCCACCAGCTTCTGAGACATGATCATATTAAATGCCAAGCTGATTAATAAACAGTATCCTGGTATATGAGGCACCATTTTTCAGATGGGACAGGACATAGTGGAGTGCAGAGGCTACGGCATTATCCGTGGGCCAATTTAAGCAGTAAGAGAACGAGAAAGCATCCAGTGTAGCAGGATGATGAGATTTAATGCAATCTATGATGAGCCGTTCAAAGCACTTTATTATTGTTGAGGTTAGTGCCACTGGCCGATAGACATTGATGCAGATTACTGTCGCTCTCTTAGCCAACAGGATGACGTGTCCACCTTGAAGCCTGAGAGGACAGTGCACTGATCCAGAGAGATGTAGGAGACGTCTGCTAGAACCTCTATTAACTGGGCTGCACAGTTCCTCACCACCTGACCAGGTATATTACCAGGTTTCACAGCCTTATGTGAATTGATCCTGACACATCAGCTGAGGCCAGGCAGACTGCAAGCTCCTTGGAGAGGAGGGGAGGCCTTCCTCACTGGCACATCATTCCATGCATCAAACTGTGTGTAAGAGAAACTCAGCTTATCAGGAAGAGAGGTATTATTGTCGTTGACGTGCAAGAACTTGTACTCTGTTATGGTCTGAATGCCCTGCCACATGTGCCCCATGTCTCTGGTGTTACTAAAATGGTCGTATATTCTCTGTGAATAATCCCGTTTTGCCTTCCTAGTAGCACAGGAAAGTGCAGCTTGCCACCCTGACAGCCGTCTTATCGCCTGATCTGAAGGCAGCATCCCGATTTCTCAGATGTGAGTGGCCCTCTGCTGTCAGCCATGGCTTCTGATTTGCCCTTCCTCACATAGATGACGTCCTCAATAACGATGATGTCCTCAATGCAGTTCTATGTAGCCAATCACAGATCCCGCATATTCAAAGGCAATGTGATAGGTAGTCACCTCCCTGAACATGTTCCAGTCCGTGTTTTCAGAACAGTCCCATAATGCTCCTTCTGTCCAGGTCTTTACTTCCCTTTGTATAGTAGAGCTGCTATGTAAGATGTCATTCAGTTATCAAACCAGATTAAAGCATGTCAAATTTGCCAAAAAGGCTCGGTAACTGCACTTGGGAGGAAGGGGATGCAGCAAGATGAGAGTAAATAAAATATGATGGACGTTAAGAAAACAAAATGACAGTTTCATTTGGTTTTGCATATGAAGCCAAAAGAAAAATGTAAATGTTAAACCTTGTTCCTTCAGTAGGTTAATGGTTGGTCGTCCAGCAGAGCGAGAATGTACATTTCTGAAAGGATAAGAAAGGAACAATTAGCACAAAAATGCAAGGAATACAATAAATGACTTATTTAAAATATAATTGACTCCACAAAGTTCCAAGTAAATTTATTATCAAAGTACATAAGCGGTCACTATATGCAACTTTGAGATTCACTGTCTTGCGAACATACTCAATATATCCACAGAATAATAACCATAACAGAATCGATGAAAGACCGCGCCAACTTTGACATTCAGCCGATGTGCAAAAAACACACTCTGCAAACACAAAAAGAAAGAAATAATAATAATAAATAAATGAGCAATAAATATCAAGAGCATGAGAGGAGGAGTCCTTAAAAGTGAGTCCATAGCTTGTAGGAACATTTCAATGACAGAGCAAGTGAAGTTATCCTCTTTGGTCCAAGAGCCTGATGGCTGAGGGGTAATAACTGTTCCTGAACCTGGTGGTGTGAGTCCTGATGCTCCTGTACCACATTCCTGATGGCTGAGGGGTAATAACTGTTCCTGAACCTGGTGGTGAGAGTCCTAAGGCTCCTGTACCACATTCCTGATGGCAGAGTGAGAAGAGAGTATGTTCTGGGTAGTGGCAGGGGGGTGGGGGGCATGTGTGCCAGATGATGGATACTGCTTTCCTACGACAGCATTTCGTGTAGATGTGCTCAGTGGTGGGAAGGGCTTTACCCGTAATGAACTGAGCTGTATCTACTACATTTTGTAGGATTTTCCATTCAATGCCATTGTTATTTCCATACCAGGCTATTATGCAGCCAGTCAATGTACTCTCCACTACACATCTATTGAAGTTTGTCAAAGTTTTAGATATAGAAACATGGAAGACCTACAGCACAATACAGGCCCTTTGGCCCACAAAGCTGTGCCGAACATGTCCTTACCCTAGAACTACCTAGGCTTACCCATAGCCCTCTATTTTTCTAAGCTCCATGTATCCATCCAGGAGTCTCTTAAAAGACCCTATCGTTTCCGCCTCCACCGCCACCGCCAGCAGCCCATTCCACTCACTCACCACTCTCTGCGTAAAAAACTTACCCCGACATCTCCTCTGTACCTACTTCCAAGCACCTTAAAAATATGCCCTCTCGTGTTAGCCATTTCAGCCCTGAGAAAAAGCCTCTAACTATCCACACGATCAATGCCTCTCATCATCTTATACACCTCTATCAGGTCACCTCTCATCCTCCGTCGCTCCAAGGAGAAAAGGCCGAGTTCACTCAACCTATTCTCATAAGGCATGCTCCCCAATCCAAGCAACATCCTTGTAAATCTCCTCTGCATCCTTTCTATGGTTTCCACGTCCTTCCTATAGTGAGGCGACCAGATCTGAACACAGTACTCGAAGCGGGGTCTGACCAGGGTCCTACATAGCTGCAACATTACCTCTTGGCTCTTAAACTGAATCCCAAGATTGAAGAAGGCCAATGCACCATATGCCTTCTTAACCACAGAGTCAACCTGCATAGCAGCTTTGAGTGTCCTATGGACTTGGACCCCAAGATCCCTCTGATCCTCCACACTGCCAACAGTCTCTCCATTAATGCTATATTCTGCCATCATATTTGACCTACCAAAATGAACCACCTCACATTTATCTGGGTTGAACCCCATTTGCCACTTCTCAGCCCAGTTTTGCATCTATCAATGTCCCACTGTAACCTCTGACAGCCCTCCACACTATCCACACACCCCCAACCTCTGTGTCATCAGCAAATTTACTAACCCATCTTTCCACTTCCTCATCCAGGTCATTTATAAAAATCACAAAGAGTAGGGGTCCCAGAACAGATCCCTGAGGCACACCACTGGTCACTGGCCTAAATGCAGAATATGACCCATCTACAACCACTCTTTGTCTTCAGTGGGCAAGCCAGTTCTGGATCCACAAAGCATTGTCCCCTTGGATTCCATGCCTCCTTATTTTCTCAATAAGTCTTGCATGGGGTACCTTATCAAATGCCTTGCTAAAATCCGTATACACTACATCTATGGCTCTACCTTCATCAATGTGTTTAGTCACATCCTCAAAAAATTCAATCAGGCTCATAAGGCACAACCTGCCTTTGACAAAGCCATGCTGACTATTCCTAATCATATTATGCCTCTCCAAATGTTCATAAATCCTGACCCTCAGGATCTTCTCCATTAACTTACCAACCACTGAAGTAAGACTCACTGGTCTATAATTTCCTGGGGTATCCCTACTGCCTTTCCTGAATAAGGGAACAACATCTGCAACCCTCCAATCCTCTGGAACCTCTCCCTTCTTCATTGATGATGCAAAGATCATTGCCAGAGGCTCAGCAATATCCTTCCTCGCTTCCCACAGTAGCCTGGAGTACATCCCATCCGGTCCTGGTGATTTATCCAACTTGATGCTTTCCAGCACATCCTCTTCCTCAATATCTACATGCTCAAGCTTTTCAGTCGGTTGGAAGTCATCCCTACAATCGCCAAGATCCTTTTCCGTAGTGAATACTGAAGCAAAGTATTCATTAAGTACCTCTGCTATTTTCTCTGGTTCCATACATACTTTTCCACTGTCACACTTGATTGGTCCTATTCTCTCGTGTCTTATCCTCTTGCTCTTCACATACTTGTGGAATGCCTTGGGGTTTTCCTTAATCCTGTCTGCCAAGGCCTTCACATGGCCCCTTCTGGCTCTCCTAATTTCATTCTTAAGCTCCTTCCTGCTAGCCTTATAATCTTCTAGATTCATATCATTACCTAGTTTTTTGAACCTTTCATAAGCTCTTCTTCTCTTCTTGACTAGATTTACAACAGCCTTTGTACATCATGGTCCCTGTACCCTACCATCCTTTCCCTGTCTCATTGGAATATACCTATGCAGAACCTTACACAAAGATCCCGTGAGGATTTGCCACATTTCTTCTGTATGTTTCCCTGAGAACACCTGTTTCCAATTTATCCTTCCAAGTTCCTGCCTGATAGCCTCATATTTCCCCTTACTCCAATTAAACGTTACCCTAACTTGTCTGTTCCTATCCCTCTCCTTTACTATGGTAAAGGAGATAGAATTGTGATCACTATCTCCAAAATGCTCTCCCACTGAGAGACCTGACACCTGACCACCTTCATTTCCCAATACCAGGTCAAGTCCAGCCTCTCCTCTTGTAGACACATATTGTGTCAAGAAACCTTCCTGAATACACTTAACAAATTCCACCCCATCTAAACCCCTTGCTCTAAGGAGATGCCAATCGATATTTGGAAAATTAAAATCTCCCACCACAACAACCCTGTTATTATTAAACCTTTCCAGAATTTGTCTTCCTATCTGTTCCTCGATGTCCCTGTTACTATTGGGTGGTCTATAAAAAACACCCAGTAGAGTAATTGACCTCTTCCTATTCCTAACTTCCACCCACAGAGACTCAGTAGACAACCCCTCCATGACTTCCTCCTTTTCTGCAGCTGTGACACTATCTCTGATCAACAGTGCCACACCCCCACCTCTTTTGCCTCCCTCCTTATCCTTTTTGAAACATTTGAAGCCTGGCACTTGAAGTAGCCATTCCTGCCCCTGCACCATCCAAGTCTCTGTAATGGCCACAACATCATAGCTCTGAGTGCTGATCCACGCTCTAAGCTCATCCGCTTTATTCATAATACTCCACACATTAAAATAGACACATCTCAAACCATCGGTCTGAGTGTGGCCCTTCTCTATCACCTGCCTATTCTCCCTTTTGCACTATATCCAAGCTTTCTCTATTTGTGAACCAACCTCCCTTTCCTCCTTCTCTTCAGTTCGGTTCCCACCCCCCAGCAATTCTAGTTTAAACTCTCCCCAATAGCATCTGCAAACCTCCCTGCCAGGATATTGGTCCCTCTCAGATTCAAGTGCAACCCATCCTTTTTATACAAGTCACACCTGCCCCAAAAGAGGTCCCAATGATCCAGAAATCTGAATCCCTGCCCCCTGCTCCAATCCCTCAGCCATGCATTTATCCTCCATCTCATTCTATTCCTATATTCACTGTCACGTGGTTCAGGCAGTAATCCCGAGATTACTACCTTTGAGGTCCTGCTTCTCAACATCCTTCCCAACTCCCCGTAATCTGCTTTCAAGACCTCCTCCCTCTTCCTAACTATGTCGTTGGTACCAATATGTACCACGACCTCTGGCTGTTCTCCTTTCCACTTCAAGATATCGTGGACACAATCAGAAACATCCCAGACCCTGGCACCTGGGAGGCAAAATACCATCCACATTTCTTTCCTGCTTCCACAGAATCGCCTGTCTGACCCCCTAACTATAGAGTCCCCTATCACTGCTGCCATCCTCTTCGTTTCCCTACCCTTCTGAGCCAGAGGTGCGACCACTGTTGCTACCCCCAGGTAGGCAGTCTCCCCCAACAGTACTCAAGCAGGAGTAATTATTGTTAAGGGGGACAGCCACTGGGGTACTCTCTAGCACCTGCTTCTTGCCCTTCCCTCTCCTGACTGTCACTCTCTTCTCTGTCTCCCCAGGCCCTGGAGTGACTACCTGCCTATAGCTCCTCTCTAAAACCTCCTCACTCTCCCTGATCAGACGATATCATGCTGAATCTTCACAAACTCATAAGAAAGTGAAGGCACTATCTTACTTTCTTCATCATTGCACTTATGTACTGGGCCGAGGACAGGTCGTCCTAAAAGGAAAATTATATAAAAACAAACACAGATGCCTGAAATCTCTAAAAAAAAAAGAAAATGCTGGAAACAATCAACACCATCTGTGTAAGGAGGAATAGAATTGAGGAAATGGGTTCTAGTAGCACTGAAACTAAAGATTGTTGCACGTAACTCACTTAACATTGACCTGTGATGTTAACTCTTTTTCTCTCCCCATTTATGTTGTATGGCTTTTTGAGAGCTTCCAACATTTTCTGTTGCTAACATAGCTAATAAAATGACTTAACTTGCTGTTTTTTTAAAAAAAACTAATTCTTAAATGGAAACATTATGACTGTACGTTTAGTGCTTAAAAGGTCATTATTTTTTATGCAGGAACACAATTGCTTTTTGATTTATTTCCATCCTCACTTGTGGATCTGCTGAAAGATCTGAGAATCTAAATGCACATGCATGAAAACACACAGATGAAAGTAATTTTATGAACCGCAGTAATGAATGTCTTAAAATTCTCCATAAAACATTGAGAAATCCACATCTGATTAATAAGAACTCTAAATTGAGACATTTCATTGTTATTGCATCTCTATATAGAAACATGATGTCGAAAAAATTCCTTCTCTTCATGGTGATATAATTTTACGTCTATAATTATACATTCTGTACCTATCATTTTATTATATATCAAAGGACAATGCATGTTCTGCCTTCAGGGAAGTCTAACCATGGTCTACCAATTAAGGACAATTTGGCAACATTCCACACATGCATTACTACATCCAAATAGTCAGTCACTAAAAATGGAAAATAGAACTACTGTACTTTCATTATGAGGTATGATTCAGCACAATGTAAGTGAATCAACTTTCAAAGGAAAATACATACAAGATATATTAAAATACACTGCAAGAGCTTGAGCAATTTTCAAGCAAATTGAATTAGTGGGCAACTCAATCTCACTCTGAAATTCTCTCAAAACATGAATGGTAGTGGCACTTTTATACTGCACCTCATGTTATCGATAAAATTTCATTTACACTGTATGTTGAAAACATTAGCATCACTGTTAATGGGGGCAATGCAGAAAGGAACTTTGGAACTACAGGAGTTTGCTTTCACCATTCAGTCCTACAATGGCTGCTCCATACCCACTTTATTCCTTCATATACTGTACTTAATAAACAGCCTATGCTCTTAATCTTGAAAGCTTCAATTGACCTGTAACCACAGCCTTTTTTCAGGCTCCAGATTTCAGTGTGAAGAACTAATTCTTCACTTTGTTCCTAAATGACATGGCTGTAGTCTTAATATTATTTGCCTTGTTCCAAATCTGGTTGCTCACCACCAGAGGAAATTTTTCTTTATCTACCCTATAAAATTCAGTAATTATTTAGAATGGATCCCCACACAATTTTTGACATTCAACCTCCACGTTATCAAACCTTTTTAGTCCTAGTGTTATTTTTGCAGAATCTGTCTCAGTGCACCTGAGGCCAATATATCCTTCTTGAATGAGAGATTAGAAATGCATGAACACAAATGGCGTTATAGTGGGGAGAGCTGTGTGTGTGGGGTGGGGGGGGGTGTTGGTTGTTGGGAAGGATGAGGGGAGTTGTGATGTTCCAGTGCCAGTGGTACACTTGCACTTCATGCAAGTGCTTGTGTGTATTTTAATTTGAAGTTGATATTGAATGCCCCATTAGTGTATATTAAGATGAGAAATTTCACATCCATTGAAATTAATCAGCATTAAACTACATTATACTCCCATTAAATCCAACTGATTTAATGGGAGTATGTGAAGAGAAAGCATTTCAGGATGTATATTGTATACATTTCTCTGACATTAAATGTTGAATGTCTTTGAAACCATGGCTAGAAGTCAACGTACAACCGCTCAATCATTGCTGAAAGGAATGACCGCACATAATTAGACAGGAACAGATCAAACCGCAATATTCAACTACAGCCACAGTAGTGTAGCTATTAGCGCAAAGCTATTACAGCTCAGGGTGTTCTGATATTCGGAGTTAAATTCCGCTGCTGCTCTGTAAGGAGTCTCCGTATGTCTCCTCCACATGGAATGTGTGGGTTTGTTCTGAACCAAAGATGTACCGGGTAGGTTAAATGGTTGTTTCGAGACAGATATTTCAGACAAAAACAACGGTGCATGCGCACCAGCTTTAACCGTCTGCTCACGAGTACATTTACAAGTATATCATAACATTGTGAATTGTCCTGTGATTAGATTAGGGTTAATCATATTTAATGGGGGATGATGGGGCAGTGTGGCTCACAGGGCAGAAGGGCCTAATCCACACTGTATCGCTAAATAAGTAAATAACTTAGTGGTAACAAGATGGCTGCAGTGATGTTTCAAACTGAGTCGTAGGGTTGGAGATAGGCAGCCATCATCAGCCTAACTGAGGAACAGCCTTGCAGTCTACACTTGTAGGCACAGATGTATCGTAATGGTAATCTGTCACATGAAGCTCCAAGTCTGTATGGTGGTCAGGTCTTGCAATATTTGATCACAGTCTTACCACTATGTTTGTGGTGGAAGCAAAAGGGTGTGGTCATTTCTGAAGTTCATCAGAAGCTCTGAGTTCACATGTGTAGCCACAAATGTAACATCAATTTATTATCCCTCAAGTCTTAAAGAAGGTAGCAAACTTGGCAAATCCTTTTGTCCTAATGACACATGCTCTCTATTCCAGCAGCAGGAAGTGAAATCTCCCCTCAATGCACTGAGAAATCCTAATGGCAATTCTGGGCCATAAATTGGAACTTGTGGTACATTCACTCTGTGGCCACTTTATTAGGTATACCTGTACAATACCTTTTATTAATGCAAATATCTAATCAGCCAATTACGTGGCGGCAACTCAATGTATAAAAGCATGCAGACATGGTCAAGATGTTAAGTTGTTGTTCAGACCAAACAACAGAATGGAGAAGAAATGTGACCCCAAATGATTTTGACGGTGATATGACTGTTGGTGTCAAATAGAGTGGTTTGAGTATCTCAGAATCTGGTCTCCTGGGACTTTCACATGCAACCGTCTCTAGAGTTAACAGAGAATAGTGCAAAAAACAATAAACATCTAGGGAGCAGCAGTTCTGTGAGTGAAAATGCTTTGTTAATGAGAGAGGTCAAAGGAGAAAGGTCTGATTGGTTCAAGCTGACAGCAAGGTGACAGTAATTCATATAACCACACGTTACAACAGTGGTGTGCAGAAGAGCATCCCTGAATGTACAACACATTGAACCTTGAAGTGGGTGGGTGAAAGTAACAGAAGGCCTTGAACATACACGTTTATGTTTGTGGTCAGTCACTCTGTTTTGAATCAAAAGTTCTAGTAATAGCTAATAGATCGACAAGCGTGCTTAGAGATATTAAAAAATACCCCATCTATTATATCCAGTGCTCCCAATGCAGACTCCTCTACATTGGTGAGACCCGACATAAATCAGGGGAACATTTTGTCAAACACCTCCACTCCCTCTGCCAAAAACAGAATTTCCCGTTTAAATTCCTATCCCCATTCCCGTTGCGACATGTTGGTCCATGACCTCCTCTTTTGCCGTGATGAGGCCACTCTCAGAGTGAAGGAGCAACACCTCATATTCCATCTAGGTAGCCTCCAACCCAATAGCATAAATATTGATTTCCCCTTCTGGTAATTTTATCCCCTCCCCCTTCCCTCTTTCTCTATTCCCCACTCTGGCCTCTTACCTCTTCTCCTCACCTGCCTATCAATTCCCCCTGGTGTTTCTCCTTCTTCCCTTTCCCCCAAGGCCCACTCTCCTCCTCTATCAGATTCCTTCTTCTCCAACTTTTCACCTTTCCCACGCACCTGGCTTCACCAATTGCCTAGCTTGTCCTCCTTCTCCTCCCCCACCGTTTTATTCTGCTCTTCCCCCTTTCTTCCCATTCCTGAAAAAGGGTCTTGGCCTGAAACATAAACAGTTTAATCATTTCCATAGATACTGTCTGACCTGCTGAATTCCTCCAGAATTTTGCGTGCGTTGCTCTGCATTTTTCTTAACCACTTCTTGAAACATCTTGAGGTTGCTTTATACAGGAAGCGATTTAATGGATGGCAAGATAAACCACTAAAGAAAATTTGAGGATTTACAGTGGTGAAATGAGCTTCCACCTGGTCTGTGGAACCTCTACTTTGGCAACATCACTTTGAAATAAATATCTGGGAGTCACTTTGACTTTCAGTAATAATTTTGTCTTTGGGGATACTGAAACTGGACCAGTCCACAATACACCTCCACTAATATGCTAAAATAAAAATTAATCTTCTAGACTGAAACAATTGCATTGACTGACAATCATGACAATGACTGGCCCTCTGGCACCAACCGTCCAGTGAATAGATTACACCAGCAATAGTTCTTCAGTGTAAGTTCTTCAGACACCAAAATGTAAAATTGTCACCTATTCATCAATACTTGGTATTAATAATAAACAATGAGTCAAGTAGGTATCAAGGAAGATTAGCCAGGGAAAGTCAAAAACCCATTTTAAATTGCATACTGTTAATTTCCATGGCAATGCAAATAGCTACTGCACTTAAAATGGACAGGGTTTGAGAAATATTAACTTTAAAACATAGCATGGAAGAAACTAATCTTACATAGCCTAAGACAGCAGATCTCCCACCTGGTGAACTGCCTCTCTCACTTTCCACCTCTGATGTTTGCGCCACCCTGAGCAGGGTGAATGTATGGAAGGCAGCTGGTCCAGATGGAATAACTGGTCGTGTGCTCAGAGTCTGTGCAGGGCAGTTGGTCGGGGTCTTCACGGACATTTTTAATCTGTCCCTGGCCCAGGTAGTTGTCCCCACAAGCTTCAAGATCGCCACCATCGTGCCAGTGCCAAAGCATTCCATGGCCACGGGCCTGAATGACTTCCGTCCAGTTGCACTCACCTCCATCATTGCAAAGTGCTTTGAGAGACCAGTTCTATCACATCTGAAATCCTGTCTGCCCACTACCCTGGACCCCCATCAATTTGCCTATCGCACCAACAGGTCAACAGAGGATGCCATCTCCATGGCACTTCACTCTGCCCTGACCCACCTTGGACAGCCCCAACTCTTACATCAGAATGCTGTTCATTGACTTTAGCTCGGCATTCAATACTGTGATCCCCTCCAAGCTGATCGCCAAACTTCGCCAGCTTGGTATCAGCATATCCCTCTGCAATTGGACCTTGGACTTTCTGACTAACAGACCCCAATCAGTTAAGTTAGACAACCTCTCTTCCTCCATCCTCACCCTGAACACTGGCGTGCCTCAAGGCTGTGCGCTGAGCCCTCTTCTGTACTCCCTTTTCACCTATGACTGCGTTCCTGTACATGGTTCTAACTCCATAATCAAGTTCGCAGACAACACCACGGTGGTTGGTCTGATCAGAGGGGGTGATGAGACGGCCTACAGGGATGAGGTCCAGCACCTGGCTGCGTGGTGTGCCGACAACAATCTGGCCCTTAACACCCAGAAGACCAAGGAGATCATTGTGGACTTCAGGCATGCCAGGAGTCACACTCACGTCCCCATCTACATCAGTGGAACTGTAGTGGAGCGTGTACCAAGCTTCAAAATCCTTGGTGTCCACATTTCCGAGGATCTCACCTTGTCCCTGAACTCCTCCATCCCGATCAAAAAGGCGCAACAGCACCTTTATTTCCTGCAGAGCATGAAGAAAGCTCACCTCTGTCCCAGGATACTGATGGACTTTTACCGCTGAACCATTGAGAGCATACTCACCAACTGCATCTCAGTGTGGTATGGAAATCGTCCCGTATCGGACCGCAAAGCACTCCAGCGTGTGGTGAAAACTGCCCAGCGGATTATTGGTACTCAATTGCCCACCATTGAGAACATCTACCATAAATGCTGCCTGGGCAGGGTGAAAAACATTATCAGGGATGCATCGCACCCTAACCATGGACTTTTTCTCCTCCCATCTGGTAGGCTCTGCTCCCGCACCAGCAGGCACAGGAAGAGCTTTTTCCCTGAGGCTGTGACACTGCTGAACCTCTCATCACAGCACTAAGCAGTATTGCACCCATATTGGACTGTCTCAGTACTTTTATATTTGTGTCCTGTAGCATTTTTTTTATTTGCAGCTATTTTGTAAATAACACTATTCTTTGCATTTCTGGTCAGATGCTAAATGCACTTCATTGGCTTTGTATCTGTACTCGGCACAATGGCAATAAAGTTGACTCTAATCTAATCTAATCTAAATCTCAAAACTGCATTTCTGAACAACAAGGTTACAGCATAGTAAAGCAACCTGCATAACATTATGAATGCAACATTAGGCAAGACCTGACAAAAGCCAAAGAAGATACTAGAAGGGAGAAAAACATAACATTTTAGATTAATGATTTATTTGATAAAAGATCATCAGCTTGAAACATGAACTCTTTCTTTTTCCATTGTTGTTACATGACTTCATTCAATTTTTCCTTAAAATCCTTGCTGTTTCATAAGGAAGAGCTTTTACTGTACTTACAAAGGTAAATCCAACTTCTTTGCAATTTCAATTTGTTCAATGAAGACCTTTCTTTGTTCATTCTTCTGTACCTCAGTGCTGGCAAATCGTGGGGTGAAATCCAATCCAACCTGGAATAAAATCAGAAGCACAGATGAGAGGATTTTTTTGTATATAAACACTTCATCAAACATGACATAGAATTTCAAATAAAAATTATCAAAAATACTATTTCCAGTCCATTACTAACTACAGAATCTCTCTTTAAGTGTCAATTGTTGATCAGTTTGTAGTATTCTTTTCTCTGTGTCAGAAGCTCTGGGTTGAAGTTCTGTTCCAATAAATTGAGCACATATATACTGGTTCCTTCAGTTTCTCCGAAGGAGAACTGCATCTTTAAGTACAAAATTAAATAGTTATGGCTAAGTTCTTCCATCATTTTTTGGTGTTGTTTCAGATTCCAACATTTGTTATTTTACTAGTTTTACATTGATCAGTTTGCTTTCTCAGATGGACATAAAAGATTCAAAGAAGAGCAGTGGTTAATTTCAGTCTAGGCCAATAACACGGACCCTCATATCAACGTCTCGCAAAAACAAAAAATGTGCTTTCACATTATGTGTTTGAGGGAGCTGGTATATACAGATGGGTTGCTGCTTTTGTAATCTCAACTACCGTTTAATAATATTTTGCTGTCAAGTACTCTATACTGCCATGAAAATTCCAATACTAACCTCTCTTGTATTTTCCAGTGGAATTTACAGATTTACACATTATAATAGGTAATGTATAATGTATAAATCTGTAAATTCCACTGGAAATGATACACCCTGTGACTATGTATTACACACAACTGTTTTGCATTTTGCAAGGAAGTGGTTCAACCCATTTGTATCTTTAAACAGACCGTGCATCGAGCTTTATTAAATTCTTGCATTAAATTCATGACAGAAATACTGTGTATCTTGACATTGTAGATGAAACCTGTTTATAATGTTACTTTACAGTCCAATATTTCTTCTGAAATGAGAGCTGAAAATATCTAATAATTGATCTTGCTCTTATCCCTGCCTTTGAAACCATGGAGTGAAAAAAAACATTGTTGCACATATGATTCATTTAACCTTTATATCCTGTTTTAAAAGTGGAAATGTATAAACAAATTTCCTTGTGCTCAGACTTTATTTAATTGTCTGATTGATATTGAAATTAGAACAATCAGAGACCTTATTTGCTGTGAAGCGTGGACGACTAAACTGGCATTGGTTTGAATTTGAGTACTACTGATCATAAAAGCCAAACTGTCAGCTGTTGTGTTTAGATGTTGGCACAGTTCACTAATGTTCCATTCAACTACATTTCTTTTGTCAGTTGTAAACTTAAATTTTTTCATTACATGAGTAAACATTACTATCTGTGAGTGTATGACCATAATTATATTTAAACAGCAATAGATAATAAGCATGAAAAAAAGATAAAAGAGTCCTTAAATGAGTGTAGTTATCCCCCTTTGTTCAAGAGTCTGATGGCTGAGGTGTAATAACTGTTCTTGAACATGGACGTGTGAGTCCTGAGGCACTTGAACCTTCTAGCTGATGGCAGCAACAAGTAAAGGGCATGGCCTGTGTGATGAGGATCTTCGATGATGGATGCTCCTTTGCTACGGCAACATTTCACGTAGATGTGCTCAATGGCATTTGCAGAATTTTCATTAAAAATACCTTGCTTTGGTTGACAGAGTGATATGAACCATCTAGTGTTCAGTAGGCTGACACAATTTCAATGCTCTATTGTATTGCACGATTGAAAATTTATGCTTTAACAAGCAATATTATTGGATATTATTTTGTGCCACTGAGTAAAACATGGGCATCTGAGAAATCTTAGCCTATTTTCAGTAATTATATCAACCATTAGGAAAGGATGGTGAGAATATTTAGCTGGATTCTACCATGTATGACAGGCATCAGTTAAGTGGGAAGAAGTTTTGTTTTCTTCTTAGAGAAGATTAATGGGAGGCTTCAGTTTGAGTTCATGGTAGTTTTTTTTCACAAAAGAGATATAGCACAGCACAGGCCCTTCCAGCCCAACCAGTCCGTGCCACCGAGTTACACCCCAGTTTGATAGACTACGCAAGGAAATTCTGTCCCCACTGACTGGAGGATCAATAACCAAGGGACATAGTTTAAAGATAATTGTTTAAGCTGCTTGGGTTGGCTGGAATGAGCAAAGTGGTGCTGGGTGGGTGAATGGAACGGGAGAGGCAGAACATTTGTTTACACAGTATGGTTGGTAAAATATGAGCAGACACATACGAGTGCTCTCAATATTAGCTTGCACCTATGAACAAGAAAAAGCTGCAAAATTATGGGAAAATATTGGAAGGATGGGATTAATTGAGCAGCTGTTTCAAAAGCTGGCACAGATAAGAAAAGCTAAATAACCTCTCCCTATTCTGTACAATTTCTTCAAATTTATTTTGCAAAAATAATCCAGTTTTTCTAGTTTTAAGAATATTGCAGGACTGTCATACCTTCTCTTTTGCATTATTTGGATTATTCTTTTATTTAATTATTTTCTGTAAAAAGGATGGGACAAATGAAGGGTCTATATAGTTTAGTGCCAGGAAATGCGTTTCTGGGTTGTCTTGATATCAACAGTTTCTTTTTAACAGAAACATTACTTCAGTTATAGCTGGTTTGCCTTTAAATGCATTTAGAGCAGATTTTTATGCTCCCCAGTTGATATTGTAGTATTTTAGGCTACTGATCTGATGTTGGTATAGCAATGTAATGTTGCATTTGGGACCTCATTAACAAATTGTCCAACAACTTCCTCCTCAACCAATAAAGGAAAATAGCAATGGTAGAAACAGAAGAAAATGTGGAAACTGAAGCAAATTAAATCAATAATGAAAAATAATGATAATAGGTAGAATGAAAGGAAATAAATTGTCTTTTTTCTCTCTACATCCAATGATGAAAAAAATTTGAAAAGGGACAAGCAGAAAAAGACATTACTATCAGATTGTGTTTAGGAGTCACTATTGATACTGTATATGAGACTTCAACACGTGAATAACTTGTGGTAGGTGAGTGAAATGCACAAGGATTTTTCACCAATGAAGTATCGTATTAAACTGCATCCTTCATTACCGGAAAAAGTGAAACAGCCAGTTGGTATACCATTCATTATTTTTCACTGAAACAGAACAATAACTGGAGAAATCAAGGCCATGGTTCTTCTCATTAACTTTCTACTATTCTGAGAATCACATCATATAATGATAATGCAATTATTAACTAATCACAGCAATCAATTGTATTAATTAGTTGATAACAAATCTAGAATAACACCAGGAAATCACCACTGTTGGAGAAATCTGAGAACCATGAAGTGTCCAAGCATGTTACACCTTCAATATGTCATGCTTCATATTACTGTACTAATATACTGCTTCCAAATGTTATTTTACAAAGGAAATCAAACACTAGCTTGACAGGGATGTAAAAACTGTACAAGATTACATATAATGATTTACTATTTTAAAGACATAAATGCAAGTTGTTATATATAAAAAAACAAATTTCAGTGATTTAGATGTACAGTGGATTGCAGTTAATTGGGACACACAGGGTCCAGTGCATTTTGACCCAATTAAGTGGCTGTCTCAATTAGCCAAAGTTTCATGGAAATAGTTTAAAGAAGACAAACTACTGTTTAAATGAGTAACAAATTATTTAAATGAAATACAGAACAATTTCGAACACTACCAATATTACTACAGTACTACAAAACTGTGTATTAGTTCCTAACAGTTATCGGAGGAATACATACAGTGCATGCTACCGTGTTCTTTTGATTGCCTGTAAATGAACAAAACCAGTGCAGACACCTGGTGCAGGTGATAGACTACATGAGTAGTGTCAAAATTCACTGCTATTTAATTCTGCATCAGTCAACCCAAATGAATAACATAAATAACACAAATCCTTGCAAATGACACTATTTAAAAACTGTTCGCTCTAAGTACGGTGTAGTGTCTAACAGCCACACAAATGCGTGTGACTGATACTAGTTAAAAACTGTTCGGCAAAATTCTCATGTCCCAATTAAGCAGCATATGGCTTAAATAAATAAAGGACAGACCGGCTATTTTCTGGATTAGTTTTTGTTCTTTAAGAATTGTCCCAAATAAGTGGCTGCTGCCCCTATTAACCAATGGCCCAATTAACCAGAATCCATTGTATTTTCATTTTCAGTGGGTAACAGTGCACCACACTGACCACAGCATCAAAATAAGGTACAAGAATCACATTATTGTTTTACTAAACATATTCCAGAAGCAGTATGATAATGAGATTTCCACACAACCAACATTTGTACCCTAGAAATAAACCACAATATTTTAAATGCTGAACTGGATATTACCTCTCCAATTGCCAGTAAACATTCCTTATATTTTTCTATTAATGGAAGTGCATCCTCCAAATCCTGGAAGAAAGTAAATAATGATCTTTAATTAGATAAAAGCACAATAAAGTGATGAGTTCAAAGAAATGACCAAAGATCAGATTATAGACTAATTATGATGATGCTAGGCTTCTATTTTGTCCTGAAAGTTAGGATTACATAATTGCGTGTCCAAATTTTAAACTTACTTTCCAAAGGCCCTTGCTGGTACTATGAACTGATAATAACATTGTTAAGATAGGAGGGCATCCACATCTGATTAATAATGCAACAAAAATACTTCTCTTTAACCAATGAGACATTCAAAAATAAACAGAACTAATGAGAGTGTATTATAATGGGTGAATTTAATTTTACACGATATGCAGAAGAAGAAAAGAAAAAAATCTGGAGAACAAAGGTAGGAACAAGACACAAAAGAAGAAAATTAAATCTGACTACATTCACTTAGAGCAAACCATAAATTAAAGGAATAAAACCTCATGCCTGTTTATTTTCAGGCCACAAGAGGTTAACTCTGTCATTTACAATTTTCAAATCTGCTGACAGATGCGAAAAGCAATCCTTTAAAATCATTACATTTAGTCTTAAATAACTGGCCATTGCCTCTCTCTGTACATGAAATTATTGTAAAAATAAGGAAAGTGAAGTGGTTTATTGTTAACTACATACACATATATAACATATATAACCATATAATGTATATAGAAGCAAGACGACGTTTCTTCCAATAACACACATAACACAAATTAACTCATGAAGGGTATGGATACAATCTACAGATGAATCACACATAAATAACAAACTAAAGTGCATTAATATTAAATATTGTAAGGTATAGAACAGATTAATCAATGCCACTTTGATGAAGCCAGGAGTTCAGAAGCCGAATGCTCTGGGGGAAGAAACTGTTTCCCATTCTGACCTTTTGTGTTTTTATGTATCGTAGTCTCCTGCCTGATGGTAGAAAGTCAAAAAGGATGCTGGATGGATGGGTGGGACCCTTAATAATACTAAGAGCCCTGCATGTGCAATGCTCCTGATAAATATCCCCGATAATTGGTAAGGAGACCCCTATAATCCTCTCAGTTCTTCTCACAGTTCTTTGTAGGGGATTTCCGGTCCAATGCTCGACTGCTCCCATACCAGGTGGAGATGCAACTTGTCAGGACGCTCTCAATGGTGCTCTTGTAAAACACAGTTAAGATGAGCGGGGAGGGAGCCTCGCTTTCTTCAATCTTCTTATGAAGTAGAGCTGCTGCTGTGCCATCTTGTTCGGGGAGATGATATTAAAGGACCAGGTGAGGTCATCTGTGATGTGAACTCCCAGGAACTTGGTGCACTTAACTCTATGGAGGAGTCATGTATTCACAGAGGGGGATGGTTTATCTGCACCTTCCTGATGTCCACAATGATTTCCTTTGTCTTCTCCACATTCAAGCTTAGGTTGTTCCTCTCAAACCAATCCACCAGCTGCTCCACTTCCTCTCTATACTCCGCCTCATCATCGTTCTCATTATTATCCGCAAACTTGATGTCACAGTTTGAGCTGTCATGCGTCAGCAGTGTGCTGAGCACACAGTCTTGGGGAGCCCCAGTGCTCAACTTAATGGGACGAGAGACATTGCTACCCACACGACTGACTGTGGCCTTACTGTTAAGAAGTCCAGTATCCAACTGCAGAGGGAGGTGTTGAGACCCAGCGAGGACAGTTTCCCCACCAGTTTCTGGGGTACAATGGTATTGAATGCCAAAATGAAGTCTATAAACAGCAGTCTGGCACATGAGACCCCATTTTCCAGCTGGGACAGGACAGAGTGGAGGGCAGAGGCATTACATCATGCATCATCAGTAGACCGATTCGAGCAATAACCGAACTAGAAAGGGACCAGTGTAGCCGGGAGTAAGGCTTTAATGTGTCCCCCTGACCAGTCACTCAAAGCATTTCATAATGGCTGATGTCAGTGCCACTGGACGACAGTCATTTAGGCAGGTTACTGTCACCTTCTTTGGCGCTGGAATGATGGTTGCCATCTTGAAGACTGAGGGGACATTGGATAGTTCCAGAGAGATGAATATATCCGTTGGCACCTACATCAGCTGAGCTGCACAGTCTTTCAGAACCCAACCTGGTATATTATTGGGCCCCCAGCTTTGTGTGGGTTGACTCTAGCCAGGGTCTTCCTCACCTCAGCTTCAGCTAGACAGAGAGTCTGTTCCCCTCGGGGAGGGGGGGAGGGGTGCCTTCCTTGCCAGCACTTTGTACTGTGCATCAAACCAGGCGTAGAAGACATTCAGCCTCTCAGGGAGTGAAGAATCTTGGTCACTGAGGTGCAGGGTAGACTTGTAGTCTGTAATCCTCTAAATTCCCTACCACATGTGCCTCGTGTCTCTGGTGCCACAGAAGTGGCTGTAAATTCTCCGAGAATGCTCCCATTTTAAAAAATTTATTCATTTACGACATGTGGTGTCGCCAGTTAAACCAGCATTTATTGCCCATCCTAGCTGCCCTCGAGAAGATGGTGATGAGCTGCTTCCTTGAACCGCTGCAGTCCCTGAGGTATAGGTACACCACAATGCTGTTAGGGAGGGAATTCCATAATTTTGATTCAACGACAATGATGGAATGGCAATATATTTCCAAGTCAGGATGGTGAGTGACTTGGAGGGGGATTTGGGATTTCACCTTCCTGATGGAGTGGGAAAGCACAGTTCTTGCTTCGCTGAGTGCAGTCGCATCTCCTGATCTAAAAGCAGCATCACGATCCCTCAGTCCAGCACAGACTTCTGCAGTAAGTCTTGGCTTCTGGTTTCCTTCATTTGTATGTGTTTCATGATGGTAACATTCTCAGTACTGTACACTTCTCTGTGTAGCTGGTCACAGAATCCATATATTCCTCTGTAGTTTGTATTATCAAAGTAGTTCTGCAGAGCAGAGGTTGTACTCTCAGACCAGGTGTTCAGCACCTTTAGAATTGGTTTAACCAGTTTGATCACGGATTTGTATGCTGGAATTAACATTACAAATAAGTGATGTAAGATTCCAGTGTGTGGGTGACAGACTGCTTTATAGGCACCTGGTATGCTACTGCAAACTAGCTCTAGCGTATTTTCACCTCTGGAAGCAAAATCAACATGCTGGTAGAATTTAAGCAGGACATCTTTAGGTTCACATGGTTAAAATCACCTACAATAATGAAAATACTTTTGGGGTGTTTGGTTTGAAAACCACCAATGGCGCTGTTGAGCTCTCGCAGTTTCTCACTGGCACCAGATGGGGGGGGGGGGGGGAGGCGGAATATATATACACCTATCATCACAATTCTCGTGAACTTCCTCCATATATAAAATGGTCTGCACTTCACAAAAATAAACTCAATCATCGGTTAACAATGGGACACCACTGCTAACGTGTTTGTACACCAGTTCCTATTTATGTAAATACAAAGACAGGTACAAAAGATCTTATCTAATTTGTATCACAGCATCACAATCAGTGGATATTTCTAAACCAACAATCTGGTTTCGTTATCAGAACATTCAATTTTTTGCGCAATATCTAGTATATGATGGCATGATTCAATGTGGTGTACCAACAAAGCTCCTCATTGTTTGTACAGAATACAGCAATCTCATGTCCATAGCCTTGCACTTTGCTTATCTTCCAGAGGTAGACTGACGAACATTTTAATAACATGAGGTGTGTTACAAATCAGGACTTCAATTTACAGTTGTGTAATATTGTGTAATGAAATTTCAATCTATTATATTACTCATACAGGACTGAAGAGAACAGCCTATTGTACCTTCTTTATGGAGTAAAATGCACACATTTGTTTGTTCCCTAGAATATGTAAAACTAAATGGAAACTGAAAAGTACCTTTCTGATAGCCATTTTGCCTGTTGGCTAATTAATCCACATAATTAATTTAAACATACTTTGCGATGAGTTAGCACAATGGTATAGTAAACAGCTATTGTAAGTTATCCCATGTTGTAGACTAATGGTAAAAAGAATCAAAGAGGATTTGATGAGTATGTATGACAGAGAAGAGAGAAATAAAGAGAGGAGCAATGGAACTAATGATATTGTTCACCTTGGAGATGGCATCAATCCAATGGGCCAAATGGTCTCCATCTGGGTTATTATATGTATACGAAAAGTAGGAGAATTAATTTTAGCTTAAAAATGCATCTTAACATTCCTTTTATTTCATCATGAAAATTGTCACTGAACTTTGCCTTGCGTTACCTCAACAGTGGCACTACGTTGTTCTTGTGATGGATTTACTTGCACTGGATGAACACCAAAACATGGTAGCACAAACCCAGGATATCTGAAAGTAATTATTGTACATTATTTTATTAAATAAAGATAAGGTACAAAAAGATCAAAATATTTCTTGGAAAGACTCTTATATTCCTGTTGATAGTGTGTCAGTCATTAACTCTACAAAAATAAGAAGCAGAATTAGGCCATTCAGCCCATCAGGTCTGCTCCACCATTCTATCATGGCTAATTTATTATCTGCCTCAACCACATTCTCCTGCCTTCTTCCTGTAACCTTTGGCACTTACTAATCAAGGACCTATCAACCTCTGTTTTAAATATACCCAATAACTTGGCCTCCACAGCCATCCGTGGCAATGAATTTCACAAATTCACCACTCTGGCTAAAGAAATTCCTTTTCATCTCTGTATTAAATTAACATCCTTATATTCTGAGGCTGTGCACTCTGGTCCTAGACTTTCCCACAACAGGAAACATCCTTTCTATGTCCATCCTTTCTCGGCCTTTACCCCCTCTTTCTTCCAGCAAGTATATTCTCATTAACTTTCTCTGTCCTAGCACAGGCCTTCTCAAATGTTAACTCTTTCATTCCCAGGATCATTCTCAAGAGTTTGAATGCTCTAGGCCTGTACTCTAGACCTTCTCCTATGCCAGTACATCCTTTCTTAGACTGGGTACCAAAAACTGCTCACCATATTCCAAGTGCAGTCTGACAAATGTCCTATAAAGCCTTAAAATTATACAACTTTAATTCATTTTAGTGTTGCCTTAGAAACTGCTATTCAGACATCTTACCTTCAACATTCAAACATTGGCAACACAATCTGTCAATGAGAAGATGTTCTCCTTTGTAAATTGCCTCAGCACTTCCATGTCTTAGTGAGCTGCCACAGTAGTGTAGCAGTTAGCGCAATGCTAAAACCACTTGGGCGTTCTGGAGTTCAGAGTTCAATTCCGGTACCATTCTGTAATCAGTCTTTGTACATCCTCCCCATGGATTGCATGGGTTTTCTCCAGATCCTCTGGTTTCCTCCCATAATCCAAAGGCATGCTGGGTAGGCTAGTTGGTCATTCTAAGTTGTCCCAGGATTAGGTTAAGGTTAATCAGTTTTGTCAAGGGTTGCTGGGGCACCGTCATTCGAAGGGCCAGAAGGGCCTACTCTGTGCTGTAGTGCGAAATAAAATAAAACATCATATTGGACTAACAAGACAGGAAAGGTAATTTGACTCAGCAGGTTTAGATCAGATTATGTTTGACATTTCCCTCCTACCTACTTCATCCAACCTGAACCACTTTATTAATTCTTTCCTCATGTCAGCTTCCCCTTTATGCCAGTTTCCTCAACAATTCTATGTGACAGCAAATTCGCTACTCTTTCCATGTGAATGAATCCAAGTCTGTACTATAATATTGGTTCAAGGTTATTTGTTTGAGGTCTGTTACTCCACATATACAGTGCAAAAATATTTAAAATCCATCAAATATGATGTTGGTAAATCACATCCTATCCACTATAAAGTAGGACTGATTAATAATATAACGGATACTTCATAGAGCTCTACTTGAAATGCAAGCTGAGTAGAATTAACGATGAATGTATTCTAGTATTCTCATTTTAAAATGTTGTTTTAATGCACGTCCTGGATTGTATTCAAACAATAAGGATTACATCATCGGATATATCATCAATGTTGATCACATCATGTATGTACCAGTATAGATAATTCCTATTACATCATTCACTATTGTGCAAGCTCACAAATATATGGGCTGCCTGTAAGAAAGTATATTCTTTGGGTAAGAGTACATGAATTTATAAGAAAGTTTGTGAACTATGCTCAAGGTAGCTAGTATCAGGGTGGAATAAGTCAAGGAAGAATTGTGAGAACAGATTGCTCCAAACAATAATCATCGTTGCTATACACAACTGCACAATAATCAATACTACAGATGTACAAACAGTACCATATGTTTTTTCAAATTAAAACATACCTCAAGAGATCTATCATTCATTTTATCAAAAGAACATTCTACCCTACAAAATTATAACTAGGTGTTTTGAGTGAATAATTTTTTTTAAATGCCAGAAAAATACGTTTTTCCTTCCCTAAAATGCACTGATATTTGTTGTGCAATATTCCAGCAACATTTCAAATTATTTCTATGTAATTCTCTTTTGAAATGTAGATATTCTTAGCAAGTTCCGCAATTCCCACTTTTAAAGAAAGCATTCCTTAAACGCCTTCTTAAAAAGTACTAGCAAATGGCTTTCTTCAGCCATGGCAATATTTCTGGTGAAGGTATTCCTATAATGCTGTTAGGTAAAGAGAATTTGCAAATGGTGTTCTTAGGTGTCTGTTACCCTTTCAGTAGGCTTCTGTGGTACTGTAAAGCTTTGATGAGCGTTGTAATGGATTTTGTTGATATTATATGCATCTGACTAGATCCAGCGATGAACAAAGTAAATGCTCAGCATTATAGATTGGTGTCAATCAAACCAGTTACTTTTCGAGTGTTGTGGGAGCTGCACCCATCCAGTTAATTCTTCACAAAACAAACTTGTGACTTGCAGATAGTGGAAAGACTTAGGAAAGTTGAGAGACAGGTCACTCACCATAGAATACGCAGCCTATGTTCATGCAGCCACAGTATTTATGTGACTGTTCCTATCAGTTAAGATTCTGATCAACCCAGAATGTTAATGCTGGGGATTCAAAGATGGCATTGCCATGAAATGTCAAAAATAGAACACAGAACATAGAAAATCTACGTCACATTACAGGTCGTTCGGCCAACCATGTTGTGCCGACCATGTAATCTACTCTAGAAGTTGCTTAGAATTTCTAAAGAAATTCATTTGTGAATACTTGTAATGTTTGATCCTTCCTTTATTCCAACATTTAAGTTTAGATATTATTTTAGCAGGAGGCATTGCTCAATAAAGCACTCTGTTGCTTTCTACCTTGAGAAGTTTGCTTAAACTCTGCCATAACCAAGTAGAATGTTTGCACTTGTTCAAAATGAGTGTCAAGGAAACAAAGGAACTTGAAATTCCAACTAAAGTATTCAAATTGAGATAATATTTTAGGAATGGACAATGAAATTAAACAAAAATAAAGCAAGTTAAAGTTAAAATGGAGGACCTATGAGCAATTAACGATTAAAAGAGATTAAAAGCTTTTATGACGTTAGGTGAAGCAATCAGAAAGACTGTAAATATACTATTTGGAGAAGAATATTGAGGATAACCAAAACCATTGCCGTAGATATTTATTTTATGTTTATTAATATTGGGAGACTAACAATTACTTCCCTCGATCACAGGACTCTGCAGAGAGTGGTGCGGACAGCCCAGCGCATCTGCAGGTGTGAACTCCCCACTACTCGGGACATTTACAAAGACAGGTGTGTAAAAAATGGCCTAGAGGATCATTAGGGACCCAAGTCACCCCAACCACAAACTATTCCAGCTGCTACCATCCAGGAAACAGTAGCTCAGCATAAAAGTCAGGACCAACAGGCTCCAGAACAGCTTCTTCCACCAGGCCATCAGACTGATTAATTCATGCTGATACAACTGTATTTCTGTGCTATATTGACGGTCCTGTTGTACATACTATTTATTATAAATTACTATAAATTGCACATTGCACATTTAGACGGAAACCTAACAAAGATTTTTACTCCTCATGTATATGAAAAATGTAAGAATAAAAGTCAATTCAATTATCAGTAGTAGATGGTATTGGAAAACCATATACGGCAGATGCCATCTCTCTGGCCCTACATTCCTCCTTAGAACACCTGGAGAATAAAGATGCATACGTAAGGCTCCTTTTCATTGACTACAGCTCTGCCTTCAATACCATCATTCCAAATAAACTGATTCCTAAGCTCCGGAACCTGGGCCTTAGCATTCAGATCTGCAGCTGGATCTTCAACTTCCTCACAGACAGGACTCAGGCTGTAAAAATAGGGGACAAGCTCTCCTCTACAATCACTCTGAGCACCGGTGCCTCATAAGGCTCAGCCCCCTGCTGTACTCACTGTACACCCATGATTGTGTAGCCAAGTTTCCATCGAACTCAATATATAAGTTTGCTGATGACACAACAATTGTAGGCCGTATCTCAGGTAATGATGAGTTTGAGTACAGAAAGGAAATTAAGAACCTGGTGGCATGGTGCGAAGACAATAACCTATCCCTCAACGTCAGCAAGACGAAGGAATTGCTTGTTGACTTCAGAAGGAGTAGCGGACCACATGACCCAATTTACATTGGTGGTGTGCAAGTGGAACAGGTCAAAAGCTTTAAGTTCCTCGGGGTTAATATCACAAATGATCTGACTTGGTCCAACCAAGTAGAGTCCACTGCCAAAAAGGCCCACCAGCACCTTTACTCCCTGAGAAAACTAAAGAAATTTGGCCTGTCCCCTAAAACCCTCACTAATTTTTATAGATGCACCGTAGAAAGCATTCTTCTAGGGTGCATCTCAACTTGGTATGGAAGTTCTCCTGTCCAAGACTGGAATAAGCTGCAGAAGATCGTGAACATGGTGCAGCACATCACACAAACCAATCTTCTGTCCTTGCACTCACTTCACACCGCACGCTGTCGGAGCAGTGCTGCCAGGATAATCTAGGACACGACCCACCCAGTCAACACACTTTTCGTCCCTCTTCCCTCCAGGAGAAGGCTCAGGAGCTTGAAGACTCGTACGGCCAGATTTGGGAACAGCTTCTTTCCAACTGTGATAAGACTGCTGAACGGATCCCGACCCGGATCTGGGCCGTACCCTCCAAATATCCGGACCTACCTCTCGGTTTTTTTTTTTGCACTACCTTACTTCCCATTTTTCTATTTTCTATTTATGATTTATAATTTAAATTTTTAATATTTACTATCAATTTGTAATCCAGGGAGCACGAAGCGCAGAATCAAATATCGCTGTGATGATTGTACATTCTCGTATCACTCGTTTGGCGACAATAAAGTACAAAGTACAAAGTAAAGTATATAGATAGAACCACATCAATGAATACTTCTCGTCAGTATCTACCATGAAGAAGGACATAGAAGCTGCTGAGTTCAGGAAGAGAACAGTGATATCCTAAGGAATATCAGCATCTTAAAGAAGGAGGTGCCTATGGTCTTGAAGCACATGAAGATGGATAAATCCCAAAGTTTCGCTTGATAGGCTAGTACATAACATTAGAATACATGGATAAGACATGGACTTGGTGGTAGTGGTAATGGAGAGCTGTTTTTTGGATTGGATATATGTAACCAATGGAATGCCACAGGGATCTGTGCTGGTCTTTTATTGTTCATCATATAAAATAATGATGTGGAAGAAAATATAGGTGGCATGATTAGTGAGTTTACAAATGACACCAAAATGGGTTGTACAATGCACATTGAAGCAGCTTCTCCAAGGTCACAATAAAACCTAGAATGGGCAAGGGAATAGCTGATACATTTTGTGAAGTTAAACTAGGCCAGCATATACACAATTTATGTCAGGGACCTGGGGAGGGAACAGCAAGACATTTGGGCATTAAGAACATAGTTCCCTGAAAGTGGCAACAAGGGTAGGCAATGTGGTCAAGAAACTGTTATGACATGCTTGCCTTCCATGATAAACACATTGAGCATAGGAGTTAGCATACTATGTTATAGTTGTTCCAATTGTTGGTTAGGCCATATGTAGTGAATTATGTACAGATCTGGTTGTCAGGCTACAGTAATGATGTGATTAAGCTAGAGATGTTGCAGAAAAGTTTTGAAGAAATGATGTTGGGACTAGAGGTCCTGAGTTATAAGGAGAAATTGAATAGGCTGAGGCTGCATTCCCTGCAGAAAAGGAGGCTGAGGGCAACTTTATAGGTTTATAAAATTATAAGGGTCATATTATATAGGTTATAAGCAGTTCTGAATTTCATAAAATTATAAGGGACATAGATTGGATAGATAGTCACAGTCTTTTACCTAGGTAAGGCACAGGTTTAAAGTGAGAGGTGTTATTACAGGCAGGTATTTTTTACAATGTTTAAAAGACATTTGGACAGGTTCATCGATAGGAAAGGTATATATGGATCTGGGATTTTATACAGATAGGCATCTTGGTCAGAATAAGTGAACCAGGCAAAGGACCTGTTTTTATGCCAGATACCTTTAAGAGTCCAATTAATTTGACAGCAAATATTCCACAAAAAATCCTGAGGAGCATGGTGAAATAAATGATTTTTCAGGTAAATGGACAATATGAAGAAATACTGAGTAAAACTGACCAAAAGAATACTGACTAGTGTCCATGCCTGGTGTTGTTAGACAATGTCAGCAACAGAGGACAGTTTACAACACAATGAGTAAGACTGCCATTGTGGTAAACATGATAGATGCGGACAGGCTGTCACCTCAAATCTGGGCATCCATGAAATACTGTAGGTCACTGCGTTACTTAGCCCAGTATATTTTTCACTCTACCATTGGTGTTAGGCAATGTTAGGTGGGGATTACAGAACAGAAAACCAGACATCCTTCAAGATGAGATGCCAGTATCAAAATATTGCAATAATCAACTAAAATGCAAAGCAGCATGGAATAGAAAGAGTTGTGTGATCACATTATCTAGAAATTAGATCAATGCTCAGCAATTCTAAATGAAGGTGGACAATTAAATGGCTAATTGTTGTGCCTGCATTGCCACAAATAGACAAATTTCACAGCTTATGTCAGTGATGATAATCCTGATTCTAATTATCTTCATCCTCAATGACAGTGGCGATCTGATCATGAGTGCTAAGGGAAAGGCTAAAGTACTTATAAACATCTTTATTCAGAAAAGCTAAGTATATGATGAATTTGCCTTTGTTTCCCTCCCATCAAAGAAGCAGACAGCCAATTCAGATTGTGACGTCAAGAAAAGGTAGACAGCACTGGATACGAGATCAGACAACAACCTACTGTAACGCTCTGAAATTTGCGGCATCTCTAGCCAAGCTCCAATAATCAACAACATTTACCTAGCAAAGCAGAAAATTCCCTATTTACTCTTTTTCCACAAATAGAACAAAATCCATTCTGGTCTTTTATCAACCAATTGTTTATTGATTTAGCCGCCTCTCATTAATGCTCACATATATGGTGTAGTCACTGAATCTAAACGATGGAGCTGGAATACTCCTAGCAAAAGCATGCTGAAGTACAATGAGACCATTGTCAAAACATACTAACAATTTGGCAAAAAAATATTGATTTTGACAATCACTGATAGATTAAGTACCTTTTGATAAATATTGATGAGAATACCAAAGATGTTGACACACAGGAAATTGAAACTACTCAGCAGTGGAAAGGGTAAGCAGTTTCAAGTTCCTGGATATCAACATCTCTGAAAATCTGTCCTGGGCCCAACATATTGATGCAATTTCAAAGAAGGCATGAACGCAGCTGTATTTCCTAGAAGCTTCAGGAAACTTGGTATGTCACCAAAGCCACTCACAAATTTCTACAGATGTACTGTGGAGAGCATTCTAACTGGTTGTGTCACCATCTGGTACGGAGGCGTCACTGCATAAGATCAGAAAAAGCTCCAGGAAGTTTCTATCTCATGGGCATTAGCCTCCCTATAATTGAGGACATCTTCAAAAGGCAATGTGTTAAAAAGTCAGCATCCTTCATTAAGGAACCCCATCACCCAGGGCATGCCCTCTTCTCATTGCGACCATCAAGGAGGAGCTACAGGAGCCTGAAAATACACACTTAATATTTTAGGAACAGCTTCTTCCCTTTCACCATCAGATTTCTGATAGACAATACATCCACGCATGCTATTTTTGCACTACTTATTTTGTTTAATTTTTCATGTATACAGTTAATGTGTCAACTGGGGCATGTCAGGGCCAGTATATTTTGGCCCAATTAAGTGGCTGCCCCAATTAGGCGAAGTTCCGTAGAAATAGTTTAAAGGTACAAAAAAGACAAACTACCATTTAACTGAGTAACAATTTATGTATTTAAATGAATACATAACACAAATAATACCTCCACAATACTATAAAATTGTGTATTAGTTCCTAAATTATTTGCAGCGCAATTCATCTGCTATGTTCTTTTGATTGACAGTGAATGAACAAAACCAGTGCAGATACGTATTGCAGATAATGTACTGCCTTCATACAATACTTTAGATGATTGCATCCTCCAAATCTTCATTGTCTTTGTAACATTCAAGATGATTGTAAATACCTTCATAATTCCTAACTTGTTAAAGTTGTGTAACCATCTCATTTTCACTCCCAGCCCTTTCTGGCAATTCCAAGCCTATATGCTTGAAACCATGGTAAGAAAAACCGTACCAAATTGTCTTACTACTATTTCCCACCACTGTGTACATACATCTATTGATGCTTCTGGACACATCTTCAGTGTTGATCCTGGAATCATCGGGTGTTTCAGGTCTTTCAACATCATACAACCTCCTCCAGGTGACCCATCCAGGGCTGATCAGACCCCAGCTTGTGTCCAGATGGCTAGCTACTATGACTCCATGGCTCCCCTCTTTTGAGCCACAGCCATCTTGAGGCCCTCTCTGCCGCATCGGCAGTACTGCGGATGGCTCTCCTCTTCCTCTCTCCCTCGATGCCCAAAATGCTGAAGGCTCTAACGAAAGAACAGGCTACGAATCCCCTACAACCAACCTCCACTGGGAGAAACCTCGCTCTCCATCCAGCCTGCTGACAGTTGCTGACCAGTTCTGTGTACTTGGAGAGCTTCCTTTCAAAGGCCTCTTCCAAGCTATCTTCCCATGGGACTGTCAGCTCCAGCAGCACCACTTGCTTAGTAGACTCAGACACTAGGACAACGTCTGGTCGCAGGGTGGTGGCTGTGATATGGTTGGGGAACTTCAGCTGCCCCTCGAGGTCCACCAACAGCTACCAGTCCCTTGCAGAGGTCAGAATGCCTGCAGATGTTCTTTTGGCAGGTATTGGCTGCTCCCCAGCTCTGACAAAGGCAATTGTCTGCTTGGAGGGTCGGGACCGCTTCGCCCACTCAACTCCTGCGCTGACGGCTTCAGCGATGGTCTTCAGGACCTGATCATGCCTCCACCTGTACCGTCCCTCATCAAGTGCCCTAGCGCAGCCGCTGAGGATGTGCTCCAGGGTTCCTCGCTTGGAGCACAGTGGGCACGTAGATAACTCTGCCTTGCCCCATGTGTGCAGGTTTGATGGGCTTGGAAGCACATTGTACACTGCCTGGATGAGAAATTGGATGCGGTGTGGTTCGGCTTTCCAAAGATCAGCCCAGGTCACTTTCCTCTCAACCGCATTCTCCCATCTTGTCCAAGCTCCCTGTTGCTTCATTCCCACTGCCTTGCAGGCTCTCATCTCCTCCACTACTGCTCTCACCTCCTCCTGAATTAGACGATGCCTTTCCTTCCCTCTGGTGTCCATTTGGGGAATTGGAAAGGATCCTAGCCCAGCTCGGCCTCATGTGACCACTCCCACCAGCCTCCTGTGACACAGCCTCGCCTCTCCCTCCTGATCAGCCTCCTCTGCCCTCCACTTCCTGCCAGTACTTACTTGGATCCCTGCTCTAGCCACCTTCGGGTCACTTGAGTCCCTATACTGTAGCACTTCTCTAGCTCTTGTTACCTTGAATTCTTCCTCCAAGGATTTGAAGGACAGTTGCAGTTTGTTGTGGTGTCCAGGCTCTTTGGCAGCCCCAGCCATCTCCTGAGGTGGTTGCTAACCCTCCTCTCTAAGGTTTCGAATGTCGAGATCGGAACTGCATAGATAAGAAGGGGCCACAGGACTCTGGGAAGAATGCCATGCTGATACACCCAGGCTTTAAACTTCCCAGGTAGGCCAGACTTGTCCACAGATTTCAGCCAGCCATCCAACTCAGTGCAGGTTGCCTGAATGGATGTTGTGTCAGTGACAAAAAAAAACTGCTTTTTGAACACAAATATGCACAACTGATACGGTTTAAAAACTGATCTTTGGAACAGCATAGACCACATTGTAGTATCTAATGATTATGCAAGTGCATGCAATTGATGCTAGTTAGAAAACGTTCAGTATCAGTCTTCTGCCTCAACTAAGCGGGATACTGTCCCAAATAAACAAAGGGAATCCTGGCTATTTTCTCAATTTAGTTTTTGTTCTTTAAAAGTTGTCCCAAATAAATGGCAGCCCTGATTAACCAATGGCCCAATTAACCAGAATCCACTGTATTTCTTGTTGAAATTTATAGTTTTGCAAAAATATATGTATTGCAATATACTGCTGCCACAAAACAATTTGCACAATATATGCCAGTGATATTACACCTGATTCTGATGATGAGATTATGCTAGCATACTCCTATTCTAAAATATCTGCCACTTCCAGAGCAAAGTCATCAAGTGGATCTCAGGATGGTATCATAGAAACAAAAAGCAATACTGCACAGATACAGACCCTTCAGCCCAAGATGTCCATGAAAATCACAGTACCAACCCAGCGAGTCCCAATTTCCAGTGTTCAGTCCATATTCCTTAATAGTGTGACTGATGAATGGGTGTATGCTTTCAGAGTCCAGTTAATCGGCAATGGCACATGTACCTATTCACGTGCATATTAAATGCTATTATTGTTCCTGTAGGCAGCTTGTTCCATAAACTCACCATCCTCTGCAATCCCTTTTAAATCTTTCATAGTTCGCCCCAAATCTCTGCTCTCTACTAACCTGAGATAGTTATGTCCACCTAATTAATGTCTCCTATAATTTTATTCTTCTCTGTTCCAAGGAATAAAGATCCAGCATAGCGAAACTAACTCTATAATTCAGGCCTTCTAGAATCAGAATCAGGTTTATTATCACCGGCATCTGACATGAAACTTGTTAACTTAGCAGCAGCAGTTCAATGCAATACATAATCTAGCAGATTAAAAAAAAATAATAATAATAAGTAAATCAATTACGGTATATGTATATCGAATATATTTAAAACATTCAAAAACAGAAATACTGTATATTTTTAAAAAGTGAGGTAGTGTCCAAAGATTCAATGTCCATTTAGGAATCGGATGGCAGAGGGGAAGAAGCCGTTCCTGAATCGCTGAGTGTGTGCCTTCAGGCTTCTGTACCTCCTACCAGACGATAACAGTGAGAAAAGGGCATGCTGGGTGCTGGAGGTCCTTAAAATTGGAGGCTGCCTTTCTGAGACACCACTCCCTGAAGATGTCCTGGGTACTTTGAAGGCTAGTACCCAAGATGGAGCTGACTAGATTTACAACATTTTGCAGCTTCTTTCGGTCCTGTGCAGTAGCCCCACAATACCAGACAGTGATGCAGCCTGTCAGAATACTCTCCATTGTACATCTATAAAGTTTTTCAGTGTATTTGTTGACATACCAAATCTCTTCAAACTCCTAATAAAGTATAGCCACTGTCTTGCCTTCTTTATAACTACATCAACATGTTGGGACCAGCTTAGATCCTTAGAGATCTCAACACCCAGGAACCTGAAACTGCTCACTCTCTCCACTTCTGATCCCTCTATGAGGATTGGCATGTGTTCCTTCGTCTAACCCTTCCTGAAGTCCACAGTCAGCTCTTTCATCTTACTGACGTTGAGTGCCAGGTTGTTGCTGCGGCACCACTCCACTAGTTGGCATATCTCACTCCTTTATGCCTTCTCGTCACCACCTGAGATTCCACCAATAATGGTTGTATCGTCAGGTTTTCTAGCTATCTATGTTTCTATCAAATTTATTGGTGGTATTTGAGCTATGCCATCTAGTCCTGGCAATTTCTTCATACTGTTTTTCTGCACTCTTTCCAGTTAACCACTTCTTTCCTGCAACAGGGTGATCAAAGTACTCTAAGTACAGCCTCACCATCGACTTACACAACTGTAACATAATGTCCCAGCTTCTATACTCATTGCTGAAGAAGACCAGCATTTTAAATTCTTGTTTTATAACCTTGTATACAAATGATGCCGCTTTCAATGAACTATGCACTCACAGGTCAAAGGTTTCCCACTTTATTCCTCAAAACCTCTAACTCTGTGGCACCAGGGGTCACTTTAGCAGCAGAGGATACAACTGAAGACACTTCTCAGCTTTTGGAAATGTTCTACTTCTCAATCATGTTTTCCTCCTCTCTAACTTCCCCGAGTAACTCGGTAAAAGATGGAGGAGGGTGCATTGGGTGAGTCATTCGAATACGTAGAGCAATCATGTCATGAGACAGCGGGTCCTTCACAACTTGCTCCACCCTCGAACAATTTCCCTCAGACAGTGGAATGCCCCCTTTGTGGCACAAGCTGTGCAGCAGTTTCTCCAGCCTGAAAAGGAAGGCAGACAGCTTTTCTCCTTCCCCCTGGAGTGTGTGCCTAAACTTCATCCTAAGATCAGCTGCCGTTTCAGCAGTGCCAAAAGCATCTTCCAGAGCTTGCAGGAAATTAGCCGACAAAGCTTATGGGTTTTCTGCCTTTAGGAACCTCACTATATCAGCCGGCGGACCCTTTAGACTATCTACCAGTCTCTGTTTTCTCATATTACCTGAGCACTGCCACTCAGCCATTAACTGAGATTTCTGCTCCATATGTTCTTCTTCCCGACTAGGTGTGGGCTTGACTCCAGAGAACACTTCCAGCCTACAACAACTTTGGCATTTATCAGCCAATAACAGTATAGCCAAAACCAGCTCAGAATTTCCATCAACTGAAGGACCCGTTAGATCTTTCACATCAGACAACTCTTTCCCGACTTCGCAGAAACAAGAACAACTTGCCTTTAAAGCCTTCACCCTCAGCTAAATGTTCCTTTCTCTAAAAATATGGACTGCCCATGACCCCGCCTTTCCAGAGTCTCCCAACGTATCAGCAGCACAACTTCAGTTACGTCACTGCTAGTCTGGACTAACACAACATCCTTGCCAGCTGATTGGTCAAAATATTGTTCAATCACTGTAACTTTTCCCAACATTTTTACAGAACTCAGCAGTCTCAGTAGCAGTTTATCAGGAATTCGAACATCCACACCACTCAGAACACCAGCATTATTTGTGGATAACCACTTTGAATTGTACCCACCCTTTATCCCTGAGGCATCCATAATAAAGTACCTTAATCACTTTCCCCGACACTAGTTTAAACACAGGCTTAAACACACAAACCGCTTAATCAATCCTAAAACAACATCCAAAATCCCAGACGAGCCTCCACAAACTGTAACCCTTTGAATGGGCTCGTATGCAAACTTGGCTAATAGCCACATGACTCAGCGGTGAGAAGCCCACCTTTCATAAACAATATACGTCCAGGGTAGGTATGATTTGGGGTTTAACCAAACAGGAATGTCATGACATTCCGATTAAAGAAACCTAGATTTGAGTGAAGACTGTTTAAATACTGCCCATACACAATTATCAGTCAGCAAGAAATAATGGATCGTATATCTAATAAAGTTATAAAGAATATTTACCAGTTTCAGCTTTATCTAACAGTTAATAGGAAAAATAAAAGTAAAGAACAGGACCCATTACAGTTAAACTACTCCAATGTGCACGTAACTATTGGAGCTCATACTGGAGTATACAGGGGGGTGTATGTCTTACTCACATGCTGGACCCACTACCTGTGTGACAGCACCCGCAACATCTCCGTCTTCTCCGTCTTTTTTTTCCTCTCCTCTCCCCCCCCTTCCCCCCTCTCTCCCCCCCCCCCCCCCAATTAGTCTGCACAAAGCAATTCCTGCAACAGAAACCCTCCCTCCAACATCATTTTTCGGCATCTTCCCTTCTGATCCACTCCGCAGCTCCCGCTCAAAGACACCAAACCAGACTACTGTCCTTCAGAAAACTCTTACCCACAGCTCTCTTAACACTGTCGTATTACTATTGGATAACTAAATGAAATACTGCAATTTCTTTTCTATCAAGCTGGTTATCTTTACCCTTACGGTACTAGTGTATTACCACTGAATTAACAAATCAGTTTGAAAAACATTTTCCCCATTTTTTTAGAATCTTTACAATATTATTCAATAATTCAATTCATAATAAAATTCAATAATAAAATAATAAAATTCAAACATTTCAGTAGAAGAAAATGAACACTACCACTGCGTTTGGAAAATCATTGTGCTTCATGTTACATTGGAAACTCAACCTTGTGCATTCACATAGTAGGCACCTTCTGACCTTGAAGCAGCTTGCTAGTCAAGACAAGTGAGGCAACATATTTCCTTTGCATTTCTCCTCTAGGAGGAGAGCTTTGTACACGTTGGACTGGCTGTGGGCTTCTTTGGACACTGTCAGACAACATGCTGACTTTTACAATACTGAATAAGGAGGCCTCCAGATAAGTACCCCTACATCAGAGTATAGATCAGAATCAGGTTTATTATCCCCGGCATGTGTCGTGAAATTTGTTAACTTAGCAGCAGCAGTTCAATGTAATACATCCACCTGGAAAGAGACTTCCTTCCAGCTGGATGGCCGACTCTGGAATGGCGTCTTAAAGCCACATTTCTGTCAGGACTAGCATACAACATCCCTCGTTTCCCGCTGGATTAGACGCAGCAGCAGGTAATCCAGTTTATTTTGCAGCGCTCGTTCGTTAGCGAGTCAAATAGATGGAAACGCAGGCCTGCAGAGATCCACTTTCAGTTTCGCTTTAATCGTGTGGATAGTCAGAGGCTTTTTCCCAGGGCTGAAATGGCTAGTACGAGAGGGTACAGTTTTAAGGTGGTTGGAAGTAGGTACAGAGGAGGTGTCAGGGGAAGGTTTTTTTACGCAGAGAGTGGTGAGTGCGTGGAATGGGCTGCCAGCGGCGGTGGTGGTGGTGGATACGATAGGATCTTTTAAGAGACTCCTGGATGGCTACATGGAGCTCAGAAAAATAGAGGGCTATGGGTAAAGCCTAGGTAGTTCTAAGGTAGGGACACATTCGGCACAGCTTTGTGGGCCGAAGGGCCTGTATTGTGCTGTAGGTTTTCTATGTTTCTATGATATAGAATAAGAAAAAATAATAACAATAAATAAATCAATCAATTACAGAATACATATGAAGAATAGATCGTGCAAAAACAGAAATAATATATAGTGAGGTAGTGTTCACGAGATCAATGTCCATTTAGGAATTGGATGGCAGAAGAGAAGAAGCTGTTCCTGAATTGCTGAATATGTACCTTCAGGCTTCTGTACCTCCTACCTGATGACAACAGTGAGAAAAAGGCATGCTGGGTGCTGGAGGTCCTTAATAATGAACACTGCCTTTCTGAGACACCACTCCCCGAAGATGTCCTCGGTACTTTGTAGGCTACTACCCAAGATGGAGCCGACTGAATTTACAACCCTCTGCAGCTTCTTTAGGTCCTGTGCAGCAGCACCCCCCCCCCCCCATACCAGACAGTGATGCAGCCTGTCAGAATGCTCTCCATGGTACATCTATAGAGGTTTTTGAATGTTTTTGTTGACATACCAAATCTCTTCAAAATCCTAATGAAGTATAGACACTGTCCTGCCTTCTTTATAGCTGCATTGATATGTGGGAATAGGTTAGGTCCTCAGAGATCTCAACACCCAGGAACTTGAAACTGCTCACTCTCTCCACTTCTGATCCCCCAATGAGGATTGGTATGTGTTCCTTCGTCTTACCCTTCCTGAAGTCCACAATCAGCTCTTTCATCTTACTGATGTTGTGTGCAAGGTTGTTGCTGCAGCACCACTCCACTAGTTGGCATATCTCGCTCCCATATACCCTGTCCATCTGAGATTCTCCCAACAATGGTTGTATCATCAGCAAATTTATAGATGGTATTTGAGCTATGCCTTGCCACAGAGTCATGGGTATAGGGTGAGTATAGCAGTGGGCTAAGCACACACCCCTGAGGTACACCAATATTGATCATAAGCGAGGAGGAGATATTAACACAAATCCGCACAGATCGTGGCCTTCCAGTTAGGAAATTAAGGATCCAATTGCAGAGGGAGGTACAGAGGCCCAGGTTCTGTAACTTCTCAATCAGAATTGTGGGAATGATATTGTTAAATGCCGAGCTATAGTCAATGAACAGCATCCTGACATAAGTATTTGTATTGTCCAGGTGGTCTAAGACTGTGAAGAGCCATTGAGATTACGTCTGCTGTTGACCTATTGTGGTGATAGGCAAACTGCAGTGGGTCCAGGCCTTAACCTACTATTCCCCCCCACCCCCTTTCCAACAGGCTGTCTGACCTGATCCTCCTCCTTTTGAAAGGCAAAGGATGATTTGGGTACAAACTGAAAGAAGAGAAAATCTCCAGATGCTGGATATCTAAGCAACGCACAGAAGATGCAGGAGGAGCTCAGCAGACCAGGCAGCATCTATGGAAGAGAGTAGAGTTGATGTTTCAGGACAAAACCCTTCAGCAGGACTGGAGAAAAGAAGATGAGGGGTCAAGTTAAAAGGTGGGGGGGAGGGTTGGAGAAACACAGGTGATAGGTGAAACGGGGATGGGGGGAGGGTGAAGTAAAGAGCTTGGAAATTGATTGGTGAAAGAGACAGAAAGCCATGGAAGAAAGAAGGGGGGGGGAGAGCACCGTAGGGAGGCGATGGGCAGGCAAGGAGATAAGGTGAGAGAGAGAAAAGGGGATGGGGAATGGTGAAAGAGGGTCGGGGGGGGAGCCATGACCGTAAATTCAAGAAATCAATGTTCATGCCATCAGGTTGGAGGCTACCCAGACGGAATATCTTTCTGGCATTTTAAAAAATATATATATTCATTCAAAACACTGCCAGCTATAATTTTGTAGGCTATCATGTTTCTTTGATAAAATAAGTGATCGATCTGTTGAGGTATGAACAACAATTTCTTGAACAGACTCAAAGGTGGCGGGATACCGCTGGAGATGGCGGAAGTTGCGAAGAATTATGATCCCATCTCCAAGCAATTTTTCCCTCCCCCCACTTTCTGCTTTCTGCAGGGATCACTCCCTAAGCAACTCCCTTGTCCATTCCTCCCTCCTCATTTATCTCCCTCCCGACAGTTATCCTTGCAAGTGGAACAAGTACTACACCTGCCCCTGCACCTCCTCCCCCACCACCATTCAGGGCGTCAAACAGTCTTTCCAGGTTAGGCAACACCACCTGTGAGTCTGTTGGGGTCATATACTGTGTCCGGTGCTCCTGGTGTGGCCTCCAGTATATCGGTGAGACCTGGCATAGATTGGGAGACTGCTTTGCCAAGCACCTAAGCTCTGTCCGCCAGAAAAAGTGGCATCTTACAGTGGCAACCCATTTAATTCCACTTCCCATTCCCATTTGGATTATGTCTATCCATGGCTTCCTCCACTGTCGTGATGAGGCCACACTAAGGTTGGAGGAACTACACCTTATATTCCGTCTGGGTAGCCTCCAACCTGATAGAATGAACATTGATTTCTCCAACTTCTGGTAATGCCCCTCCTTCACCATTCCCCATCCCTTTTCCCTATCTCCTTGTCTACCCCCTGGTGCTCCTCCCCCCTGTTCTTTCTTCCATGAGCTTCTGTCCTCTTTTATCAGACTCCCCCTTCTCCAGCCCTGTACTCTTTCACCAATCAACTTTCCAGCTCGGTATTTCATCCCTCCCCCTTCAGATTTCACCTATCCACCTTGTGTTTCTCACTCTCCCCTCCACCCACCATTTAAATCTACCCCTCAGCTTTTATTATCCAGTCCTGCTGAAGGGTCTCGGACCGAAATCTCAACTGCACTCATTTCCATAGATGCTGCTTGACCTGCTGAGTTCCTCTAGCAGTGTGTGTTGCTTGGATTTCTACATCTGCAGACTTTATCTTGTTTGAGACAAAGTTCCGAAACAGCATTGAATACAATTTCATTGATGAAATGGGTATGAAGGAAGTTTACATTTAAGATTTGAGAGAAGCAGGAGCAGAATGACACTGTGTAACAAGGATGCATCAAAATATCACGTCGGTGAAATCACTCAAGTGGCAAAAAAAATTATAAATGTAAGAGAGCAGTTGGGCTTGTTAGGAATGGTCCAGAAACATCAAGAAAAATAACAAAAAGATGGGGTAAACAAATTTGCCTTCAATTTTTTTGCAGACAACTGGTTCATCTACAACTTGTTGTTATGACTTTTTATCAGAATCAGGTTTAATATCACCTGCATATGTTGTGAAATTTGCTGTTCTGCAGCAGCTGCTGATGAGTCTCAGCCCAAAACATCGACTATACTCTTTTCCATTGAGCACAAACTGTTGTTTCCCCCAAATTCTCTCCTGAACAAATGATAATGATTTCCCAGAATCCCTTTTCCTGCTCTTTTCTTTTAGATTAGAGTCCATTAATCAGTCACATTCATTAGGGTCCATTATTAAGGATGAGGTTTTCGAGTAGTTGGAGGTTCAGCATGGTTTCCTGGATGGGAAATCTTGCCTGACAAATCTGGTGGAATTCTTTGAGGAAACTATGGGCAAGAGAGACAAGAGAGAGTCAGTGGATGTTGTATACCTGGATTTTCAAAAGACCTAGACAAAGTGCTGCACATGAGGCTGCTAAGCAAGGATATACCGTATTACAGGAAAGATACTAGCATGGACAGATGATTGGCTGACTGGCAAGAAGCAAAGAGTGTGAATAAAGGGGATCTTTTCTGATTGGCTGTCGGTAATTAGTGATGCTTCACAGATGTCGGATTTGGGACCACTTCTTTTCATGTTTTGTCAATGATATGGATAATGGAGTTGATAGCTTTGTGACCAAGCTTGCAGACGATACAACAGTAAGTGGAGGGGAATCTAATCAGTGTTGAGGAAGCAGGGCATCTGCAGAAGAACTTAGACAGATTAGGATAAAGGATAAAGAAGTGACAGATGGAATATAGTGTAGGGAAGTACATAAATGCTCATGCAATTTGGTAGACTATTTTCTAAATGAAGAGAAAATTCTGAAATCACTGGTACAAATGGACATGGGAGACCTCCTGCAAGATTCTCTAAAGGTTAACTTGCAGGTTGAGTCAGTACTTAGGAAGGTAAATGCAGTATTAGCATTTATTTTGAGAGCAAGAAATTAGCATTTTAATAACTTAAAAGCAAGAATGTAATGGTGAGGCTTTATAAGGCATTGGTCAGATTGCATTTGGAATGTTGTGAGCAGTTCTGGGTTCCTTGTCTATGAAAAAGTGTGCTGGCATTTGAGAGGGTCTAGAGGAGGTTCATGAGAATGAAAGGGTTAATGTATGAGGAACATTTGAAGGCTCTGGGCCTGTACTCACTGGAGTTTAGAAGAATGACAAGGATCTCATTAAAACCTATCAAATATTGAAAGGCCTAGATAGAATAGACATTGAGAGGATGTTTCCAGTAGTGGGGAAGTCTAGGACCAGAGGGCTCAGCGTCATAATACAAGAACATCCCTTCAGAACAGTGATAAGGAGGAATTTCTTTATCCATTGGTTGGTCAGTCTGTGGAGTTCATTGCCACAGATGGCTGTGGAGCTCAAATCATTGGGTGTATTTAAAGCAGAGGTTGATAGATTCCCGATTAGTAAGGGTGTCAAGAGTTACAGGGAGAAGGCAGGAGAATGGGGTTGAAGGGGATAGTAAATCAGCAATGATCAAATGGCCTAATTCTGCTCCTATGTCTTATGATCTTACAAATCCAGCTTGTGCTGATCTCACAAGGCTTCCATTGGGAGAGGAGAACAAGGTAACACATTTTTGTCGCAAATAAACTTTGAATTGGTAAGCTACCCAGCAAAACATGTATTGTCCCACCAAATTTGCTCCTTTCAATGAATACTCAGGGAGGCATTTTCTTAAGTACATGTTAATATTACATACTTAAATAGAAAGGTTTCCCAAGGTGATTTACAGAGCCTTAATTTGAAAAGGATACTGAGCCGGGGAAATATTACAAAGAGGAATGATTAAGTAGGTGAAAAAGGATTTTATAGAGTAAAGTAAGTTAGTATAAGAAACAAGTTCAGAGCATTATGCCCAAGCAATGGAAAGCATGACCACAAACTCTGGCACAAAGGATGGAGCTTCAGTCAAGAGGCCAAATTCTAAAAGGATTGCATATCCAATCACATTGCAATTTTAACTCTGAAGATATAAATATCAGTACTGTTGTTATGAAAAGTAATTATCACTTTGATTGTGTTTCTTTACCCCTGAAGTCCCACCCCCCCTATACTTTTAACAATGTCATCAGTGAACGATTCAAAACTTAAAAACCATGCATTTGGTAACATCAAACTACAATCTAAATTATATAGGAAGAATAATGAAACAGAAGGGCATTCCATGCCAGTTTAAAGAATAAAAATATGCATGAAGAACAAAGAGAAAGTTCAGAGATTCATTTCTGCATTTTCTAGATTGTGCATTATTTTTATTCTTACAGGGAGCAAGATTCTGTCAAGGATGCAAAGACAATAGATCAAGCCCAGAGTATTCAAAATATATATTTAATAAAACTGTTGGAAATCTGAATTAAAAACAGAAAAGGCTGGAAAAAGTCTGCAAGTCAGACAGAATTGGAGAAAGGTCAAACAGAATTAACATTGCAATTTGAGGGTCCTTCATAAGACCTGGGAAGAATAGAAAAGAAATTAGTTTAAGGAATGCAGAGAGGACAGTGGGGAATGGATAGGGCAAAGGAAATACCTTTCATATTTTCTTATGACATAGTTTGAGCCATTCATAGCCTGTGTCTATGCTAGCTCTCAGAGAAATCCATTGACTCCATTTCCCATCTTAGTTCCCTGTAATTTAAAATTGGTTTGTTTCCTCTATTTGCTAGCTTTTATGAAGGGTCTTCAACATGTAAAATTAACTCCGTTTCTCTTTCCGCAGAAACTGTGACCTGCTGTCTGCTGGCTGACTTGTTTTTCCTAGCCAAGTGATTTGATGCCAAAAATAGTGAGAGATCCAGGCATACTTTATCCATTCTATTGATGACGTAAATTAGTTTGCCAGGGAGAAGCATGTAGACAGTCTTCAAAGGAATTGAGACCGGCTGAGTAAATGGACAAATATGGCAGATACACTGCCCTATAGAATAGAATATTAAAAAATGTCAGATCATCGATGTTGGTAGAAAACAAAAAAAAAAGATTTATTTTTGAATTGGTAATAAACTGAAAGGCATTGGTTTTCAGAGGGAGGTGGGTGTCCTTGTACATGAATTACTGAAAGTTAACATTTAGTTACAGCACACAATTCGGATGGCAGATAAGATGCTGGCCTTTTTTGCTAAAGGATTTGACTATTAGAGTAATGGTGGCCTACTGCAATTACACAGAGCCTTAGTGAACCACACATGGAATTTGGCGTATACTTGGTACTTCTATGCAAAAATAAACTTGTGATAGAGGATCTCCAGTGAAGGTTCATCAGACTGGGATACTTTAAGCAGAAATTAAGCTAGTTGTCCCTGTATGCTTTAGAGTAGTGATCGCCAACTGGTCGATTGTGATCGACCGGTTGATCTTTGAGACTTTCCCAGTAGATCCCAAAAAAAATGAAAAATAAATACACAAATACTGTTGTAATGTGAGCATTATAAAAATAAGTAATACTAATTAGGATAATGGTAACACAGCAATACTCCAGCTACTGATAGCTGTTTGTAAAGAGAGATTGTTTCCGGGTCGCGGGGTTTTAGTTCCATTCTTTCTGCCCAGTGCGCATAGTTCTCTCACCATGCACCACGGTAGAAACCGGAAGTAAAACCCCGCAACCCGGAAGCAACCTCTCTTTACAAACAGCTTTCACTATCAAGGACTCTTCATCTTATGTTTTCAATATTTATTGTTCACTTATTTATTATTTCTTTTTTTTCTTTTATATTTGCAGTTGTCCTTTGCACACTGGTTGTCTGTCCTCACGCGTGCGGTCTTTCATTGATTTACTGAGTATCTCAGCTGGAAAATGAATCTTAGGGTTGCATATGGTGACATATATGTACTTCAATAATAAATTTATTGTGAACTTTGAGGTTATGTGCATATGTATTCCCTGGGTTAGAGTATCAAAATACCAGACAAGCTATTCAGGACAGCGATGAGCAAAAAGTTCTTCACCCAGGGGTCAGGAATTTTCAACCCATGAAGGCAGCAGAGGTTCTGCTGCTAAGTAAATTCAAGATGCAGATTAACAGAAGGTTTTGTGTTGGAAACTAAGTGAGTCAAGCAATAATACATTTCATGCAGGATACTGGCATAGAGGTGAAGATTAGCCAAAATCTTATTGAATGGCGGAATTAGCTCAGGGGCTAACTAGTCTAATTCTGCTTCTGTTTTTTATATTGCACCTCTACTAAATTGGAACTGGTGTCAGCTATCTCAGCATTGGACCAATCAAAACATGCATGATCCCTACTGTTCACTTCCAAATCACAGGATCTGAATGAAAGCAATTTAAAGATTTGAGATTTTTCAAATCCATGAAAATATGACACACATACTTGTTTGAAAGCTCTATTAGTCTCTCAAATTCTCCAGCATGCTCTGCTACTGCCACAAGAGCGAGGAGTCCAACCTGTAAAACGAAAAGATGCCGCATTGACAAGTTGCACCAGCAACAGCCATTGTTATGCAGTCTAATATAGGCCAATTCCAATTAAAGATCACATATTCAGCAGAAATGCTCACATGATAACCAATTCCTAATACACTTCCTCCAGATCAGCTGGAGTGACAATCTACTGTGCTGCTTATTGTACCAGAGGCTGTGAAATGGGCAAATGTTGCACTTGGGTAGAGACAGTGGTTGAAGTCCCATCAAGCTATTCATACACTAAGTATTATTGACAAAGCAGTAACACATTTCTTTAGAATATTTTTATGTCAGACAAAAATCATTATTTTCTCACGACACAGAACAAGGCTACTTAACCCACAAGATGACTCCAGCTGCCAGAGCAATTCTTCAGTCCATTTATTTCCCTACAACCTATTCTCTCTCCTTCCACCCCCTAATTTCCCAACCTCTAGTTTACCCCAGGGATAATTGAGAGTAGCCAATTAATCCATCATGAATTTGGATTATTTTCAAAGTTACATGCTTATTTCCCAAATACGATCCCAGAAAGAAAGTGGGGAAAAATCTGACAAGTATCAGAGAACTCTGATAAGTGCAATGCAATTCAGGGTTACTTGGTCCTCAAAGCTTGTGTGTAAATGATATCTTTGCCACTAACACACATAGTTATATTGTATTTTATTTAATCAAAGGATTGATTAATTGAAATACATTAGCACTTACCTTTTTAGATTGCTCTATCACTGCATCAATATCCTAAAATAAAAGGAACAAGATCAGTAATGGTGTCATTGCCAATAATAAAATAACTGGGCCCAGAACAAACACACTTTTAGGACTCAAGCATTCTTTTTACTTGTGCACAAGAAGAACAGCATGGGCCCCTGTGGTCCACACTGTTCTGAAGCCAGGACAGAAAACTGCTATTTTTATACAGAATTAGCTTATCAGTTATAGATATTGACCATTTGGTAAATTTGTCTGAGTGCCTTGTTTGGAAAGTCAAATCGCCATTCACAATAGGGGTGTTAAAAGTCAATCGAAACTTCAAGCTGATATTTTAAAGTTAGTAAAGCAAATGTCTCTTAGCTCTTGGGTGTGTTTGACATCGTCCCGTTATTTCCATCTTGTCTGTCTCCAGCACCTCCTATTGTGTAAAGAGATGCTATGTTTTAGGAAAGCCTTTCTAGAAAAGTCTCACAAGACTGCTCACTCATCTGGCTTAAGTACACGGTGCCATGGTCACCCTAGTCTATTTCGGCTGTAGTAGTAACTCTGGCAGTCTCCATTTAAAGGTCTCACTTGACTACAACTGCTCCAGACTATTTTTACATGTACATTGTCTTTAACCCTTGCCTTACCACAACTTCCACAATGGCACCCACAACACAAATATAAAATGTCACTTATTAATGATAGCAGTGTTCGTTTGTTAACTAGCAACTATATTTTATTTCTGTTGAATACCATTATTGATGTGCAATTTCTTTCTAGACAAATTAACACTGCTTTAGAATTAACAACTCATGTCTCGATTTGCCTTAAGTCTCCCATTTAATGTTTCAAAAGCTTTAGATTTGTAAAGCATGAGTCTCAGTTCTGCAAGATCCCTAGGCTGCTTTCAATCATGCAAGAAGTCCAAGGCACATGCACAAAATGATTGGTTATATCTGGTTAAACACACACAAAGCTATTTCTGCCATGTTCTACATTTGCACAGGATGAGGATGTAGATTATGAAGAAATTTTATTGAGTCTGATCTGTAATAGAGGGGTAGAGATATAATTATGGAAGCGTTGGATCCGACTGTTTAATTTTAATTGTCATTTTCTTTGTTGTTTAACAATCAATCATCTGCCTGTATTTTAAGTATCCTTTATATACATAAAAGTTTAGTGTTACACAAAGTATAGTTCTGGAAGCTTCTTACCTTCTTTGTTCTGAATGAATATTTTCTCATTAGCTGATAAAGTATTAAATAAATATTTTCTAACTGGATTATTTTTATCTGTGAAATTTTTCTTATCTCTATAGTATTAAAGCAGTGGTCCCCAATCACCCAGCCGCAGACCAGTACCGGGCCACAAAGTATGTGCTAGCAGGCCATGAGGAAACGATATGAGTCATCTGCAGCTTTCCTCATTCCCTGTCATGCACTGTTGAACTTGAACATAGGGGTGCCAACTGATGCGTATTAGCCGGGACATCCCGTATATTGGGCTAAATTGGTTTGTCCCATTTGGGACCGCCCTTGTCCCGTATTTCCCCCGCTAAGGTAGAGCGTTCCTATGAAATCATTCGTAAGCCAAAATGGCGTAAAGCAAAGAAGCAATTACCATTAATTTATACAGGAAAATTTTTTGAGCGTTCCCAGACCCAAAAAATAACCTACCAAATCATACCAAATAACACATAAAATCTAAAATAACACTAACATATAGTAAAAGCAGGAATGATATGATAAATACACAGCCTATAAAAGCAGAAATAATGTATGTACAGTGTAGTTTAACTTAACAGAATCAGGAAGATTATGCCAAAACCGATTTGTAGAAAAAAAATCGGCACGTACTCGCATGCGCACACAGGTGCCTGCGCAAGGCTTCATGGTCATGGTAGTCTCTCTCGGGATAAACACAAGTGTCCCGTATTTGACCGGTACTTTTGTCCCTTACTTGGGAGTGAGAAAGATTGCTACCCTGCTGGAACACCAACACCCCCCCCCACCGCCCAGTCGGCCGGTCTGCGGTGCAAAAAAGGTTGGGGACCCTTGTATGAAAGTATTTGCATTGTGCCATGGGCTATCTTACTTTAGTTTCTCTCTTCAAGTAGGCCTGTCCCTTTGTTCAATTGTGAAGTAACAAGTTTTATGCCTCGTTCCTGACTTCTAAAAGAACCTCAGAATTAAACACCAGAATCCACCAGCTGAAAGCAGGAAGTTAAGAAAGGACATAAGTATTGGGAAGCAATTGTGGTGGTGGTTTATTTGAAATGTTTGGGGAGTGGGTTGATGTAGTCAGGAAAGTGGTGGTAATGTTGGAAAGATGATTTAGAGGAGCGATATGGATGTCCTGGGGATGGGGATGGTGGGGGAGGAGGGTGTAAGTTACAGAAGAGTTCAGGGTGATGGAAATTCAGAGTGATGAATGAGATAACTGGTTGTAAGGGATCACTTGGCAAGTATCAAGATGGGAAAGAAATTGTTCAGGTAGATGAAAGAAGGCGTAAGAGGAAGGGTTGTTTAACTTGGGGAGATGATGATTGTTTGGATGACAATCCAGAAAGCAAAGATAGTAGTTGGGTAGGGGCGTGAAGGAGACAGGAGCAATAATGTCCATGTCACTCTAGTGATGGAGAATACATTAGACACATCAAACTCCCCGGCAGCAGAGCGTTGAATCTTTAATGTCAAAACAAACTGAACCCGTTTTTGTTTCACACAATTTGATTCCACTATATTTGTTAAACAACGTCCATAAAGATGGACATCAAAAATACAGAACATTTGTAACAAAAATTCAACATTACACTGCTGGCACACAAAAGTATCTGACTTCACCGTTGATGTTATAATTGTGCATATAACTCGAGGCTTGGTGCAGGCAAATTAATTCTTCCTCAGTGTCAACAAGATAAAGGAAATGGTCATCAACTTCAGAAGAATTTACACCACTCAACTCTCTTTACATCGGCAGCACAACAGTGGAAACCGCGAGCAGTTTCAAACTCCTGAGACTGCATATCTCGCACAACCTCTCATGTTCCCAGAACACATTCCATACAATCAAGGAAGCTTACCAATGCCTCTACTTTCTGAGGAGGCTGAAGAGAGCTGGACTATGCACATATATACTCACATCATTCTATAGAGGCACAGTAGAAGGCATCCTTACATGCTGCATCACTGGTTGGTATGTAAACTGCACGGCAGTAGACAGGAAAGCTCTACAACTGGTAGTCAAAAATTGCCCAATGCATCACCGCCACCAATAAGAACATATGTACAGAAGGTTCCGGAAAAGAACCAGTAACATCATGAAGGATCCCACCCAGCCTTGCTTATGGGCTGTTTGTCGCATTTCCATCTGAAAAGAGGCTATGTAGCATCCACACCAGGACAACATGACTCAAAAACAGTTATAACAGTAAGGCTGATCAACACCTCCACCCACTAATCCACCCCACTACACCCCAACCATCACTCCTTTATCATTTCCTGTCAGTCCTTTTAGAAGTACAGGCACTTCTGTGCCTAGAGTCACTTTATGGACATACAATTAATCTATGTATATAAGCTATCTTATCTATTTATATTATCATATTGTGATTTTTTGTGCTGGCTGTATTGGATCTGAAGTAACAATTATTTTGTTACCCTTTACACTTGGGAACTAGAAATGACATTAAAAAAACTTGAATCTTGAAAGTAGAATACTATGATACTAAAAAGAGTTCTATTCTTCTGTGAAACTATTTAAAGCACTATCTTAAAAAAAACACTACTCACAAATTACTGCACTTATTCTCAGTCTGGATCATGTACTCAGCTACATCATAATGATCTCATAACTCCTTGATTCAGAAGTGAGTATACCAGCAAATAAATGAAAATGACTACAATGATTGCATTTTACGGCTAAAATTCAGGCTGTAGCTTTAGAAAAGAAATACTATAAAATCATTCAACCAAGTTTACAAATTATTGAAAATAGAAGATGTACTGCTGTAATATTTATTTATCGATGGCAAATAATTTTTGCTTGTCTAGTTTTATAAACCTTTGAGGAGTTAACATCCCGATTGATGGCAGGAAGATAGCAACTTCTTCAGAACTAAGGTCAATGCATATTGAGACCAATGCAAAAGTCAAGGATGAATAGCTGTTTACATTGGGAGTGGTCATGTGAGCTTTATGCCCTTGATGTTTTGAACACTAAAAATTCAGATCAAAGAAAATTTTATTTAATATATATTGCCAGTGCAAAGATCCAGAACACATACGTCAGTAAAATAGACTCACCAAAATAACATGAATGATATAAAACGCCTGATTAATAAAATAAACCAGAAATAATACCTTCAGTATGCAAGGCTACAAAGTAAGGAGCAGCAGGAAGTTCGTTGTGTTAACATCACACGAACATTTCTTGATATGGTATGTGTTGCCAGGTGGATTGATCAAACCTGTTTGCTTTTGCGATTAAGTTCTGTAATCAGCAAAAGAAATGAATGATTTGAAACTTTATCATTCATAGTATCATATTTCACAGGGCCTTCAGTCCAACTCATCTATGCCAATGAAGTCAATCAGTCCCACTTGCCCACATTTGGCCCATATGTCTTAAAATTTCCTTATCCGTGTAACTGTCTAATTTTTTTTTAATTAATTGTACCTGCCTCTACAGCTTCTTCTGATAACTCATTGAAGAAGGCACACATAGCAATGCTTTTTTTAAACCATATAGTTCACCTGCGTTGACACTTTCAGGGAATTATGTATCTGAATCCCTAGATCTCTCTGTTCTACTATACTCTTCATCGTTCTGATATTTACTGTGCAAGTCCTGCTCCAGATTTGTTTATCAAAACGTTACACCTGCACTCATCCAAGTTAAATTCCATCTGCCATTTCATGGCCCACTTCCCCAGTCAATCTCTATCCCACTGTAATCTTCACTGCCCATTATAACATCATTAGGTCTTCATCTATATTAACAAGTTGGATGAGAATGCCAACTACATTCTCATCTGAATCATTAATACAAAAGATTAACAGTGGACCCAGCACTTATCCACACAACTCATCACTGGTTACAATCATCCAATTTAGAAAACAATACTCCAGTACCACCTTGACTCCCTCCACTAAGCCAATTTAGTCTCTAGTTAACCAGTTCACCTGGATTCCATGTGATCTAATCTTCTAATCTACCATTCAGAACCTTGCTAACTCATGTAGACAATTATCTCTGCCCTGCCCATGGCAATATTCTTCATCATCTCTTCAAAAACACTCCCTGAAATTTGCGAGATATGATTTCCCATGCAAAAAGACAAGATAACTATCCTAATCATTCTTCATCTTTCTGAATTCATATTCATTTATTTATCACATGTACATTGATACATCCAGTGAAATGTGTCATTTGTTGAGTTACAACCAACACGACCTATGGCAGCCCGCAAATAACACCGCGAATTCCAGCACCAACATAGCATGCCCATAATGTTCAGTATAACAACACAAACCACAACAGTAACAAAACAACAACAAAACAAGCCCCTTTCCTCCCTCCTACCCACTCACACACAAACAAAAGCCTTTGACCCCAGGACAGACCGCCTCTAGGCCTCCAACCCACATTTCCTGGGCCAGGATCACAGACTTGCAGATTTTGGCCTTGGATTTTCAGACATGCCAACTCAGAGACTTTGCCCATCATGCCTTGATTTCTGGACTAACCAACTTTGGTCTTCGACCTTCAGATGTTATCCTTCATTATCGATCCCAGAACTCACTGATCATGGACTTTATCTCCAGCCCTCAAACTCCAGACTTGCATGGACCTCCAACCCCAAGACGCGCTCCCCCGGAGGAGGGGAGGGGGCGTCAACAGTCCTTGTGCCAAAATGCTGGTAGGTCCTGTCAATCAGAATCCCCTCCAGTAACTTTCCCACCAATGATGTTAGACTCTCCGGCTTATTCTTGCTACTCTTTTTAAAAAGGCACATTGTAACCCTCCAATCTTCCAGTACTTGACCCTTGGCTGAACCTTGCTTATAATTCTGCACAGGAATATGTGGCAATACTGCCCTCTGGTGCCCTTGGCATTGGTTAATGGAGTGAAAGCATGCTGACCATTTCCAGCAACACACATAAAAATTGCTGGTGAATGCAGCAGGCCAGGCAGCATCTATAGGAACAGGTACAGTCGACGTTTTGGGCCAAGGCCCTTCGTCAAGACTAACTGAAAGAAGAGATAGTAAGAGATTTGAAAGTGGGAGGGGGAGGGGGAGACCCGAAATGATAGGAGAGGACAGGAGGGGGAGGGATGGAGCCAAGAGCTGGAAAGTTGATTGGCAAAAGGGATATGATAGGATCATGGGACGGGAGGCCTAGGGAGAAAGAAAGGGGGAGGGAGGGAGCCCAGAGGATGTCAGGGAGTATAGTGAGAAGGACAGAGAGAGAAAAAGGAGAGAGAAATTTTTTTAAAATTATATTTATATATAATAAATAAATGAATAATGGATGGGGTACGAAGGGGAGGTGGGGCATTAACGGAAGTTAGAGAAGTCAATGTTCATTAACGCAAGTTAGCTTGTTTCACAGCAGAAAGTCAATGAGACATTGCCCTTATGTCCTTGTTATCCTTATGCCTTTGATGCAATTTTAAAATCAGTTATTCACAAGACAATATAATTGCTTTCGTATGATTGCTTGGAAACTTAAACTATATAGTCCCATAAACTCCAAGAATAAAATGATATTTTTAGCGCAGGATCAGACTAGAACTGCAACCAAGTGGGCCAATCACTTATCTTTCATTTCTACGGGTCACAAACTACACTGAACCAGCTGCTCTCATCAACTCCTTTATCCACATGATAGCATCTTAAAAGCAGAAATTTATCATTGTTTAAAAATATATATTAAAATGACAGGTGTCTGCTATGTTCAAATCAAATAGGTTGAAAATGAGAAAAAATTCTATTGCCTTAGAACAACCTATCAGTCAATTTCAGTCCTAATGCAAGTTCTTAATCCAAAACATTGACAATTTCTTCCGCCATTCACCCACACCCCACAGATGTTGTTCGACCTTCTGAGTTCTTTCAGTGGTTTGTTTTGTGGTCCATTCACTCCTCATATTGTGCATGCATAACCATTAGGCCATACTGTACTATTTATCATGCAGGTACTCACACTGAAGCCTGATTCTACAAACACCTCCATATACTTTTCACCAAAGACTTCTGGATTGTAGTCAGTAACCAGTACAGTATTAGTGGCTATTTTTTTGTTATATCTTTACAATTAAGTGTAAAGAGCCAGAAAACGATTTGTTACAAATACTGCATAATCTTGGTCTTTCAAATCTATTGGCTCAATGGTAAAAAACTTAATGAATGTATCTACAAAGCTATTAAAGATCAAATGAAATGTTACAGCAATGGCTTTAAAAATGTTTAATTTATTTTTTCCCCTGGGAGTTAATATTCTAGAATTTCTTGGGAAGTTTCAAGTATCAAGGAGGGACAGTGTCAGGGCAGACTGATCTGAGGATGCTATCAGTGGGAAAGGACTGGGACTGCGTGGAGAAAGATTGGTGGTAGCGTATTTTGGAGGAGGCTGTTGAAGACTTAATGGGCAAAAGACTGATTATGGACTTCAAGAAGGGTAAGACGAAGGAACACATACCAATCCTCATAGAGGGATCAGAAGTAGAGAGAGTGAGCAGCTTCAAGTTCCTGGGTGTCAAGATCTCTGTGGATCTGACCAGGTCCCAACACACTGACATAGTCATAAAGAAGGCAAGACAGCAGCTATCCTTTATTAGGAGTCTGAAGCGATTTGGCATGTCTATAAACACACTCAAAAACTTCTATAGTTGCATTCTGACAGGCTGCATCACTCTCTGGTATGGAAGGGCTACTGCACAGGACCGAAAGAAGCTGCAGAAGGTCGTAAGTCTAGTCAGGTCCATCTTGGGCACTAGCCTACAAAGTACCCAGGACATCTTTAGGGAGCGGTGTCTCAGAAAGGCAGCATCCATTATTAAAGACCTCCAGGACCTAGGGCATGCCCTTTTCTCACTGTTACCATCAGGCAGGAGATACAGAAGCCTGAAGGCACACACTCAGCAATTCAGGAACAGCTTCTTCCCCTCTGTCATCCAATTCCTGAATGGAGTTTGAAGCTTTGAACACGACCTCACTTTTATTAATACACAGTATTTCTGTTTTTGCAGATTTTTAATAATCTATTCAATATATGTAACTGATTTACTTATTTATTTATTATTGTTTTGTTTTATTTTATTTATTATTTTTTTCCTCTTTCTCTGCTGGATTACGTACTGCATTGAACTGCTGCTAAGTTAACAAATTTCATGTCCATGCCGATGATAATAAACCTGATTCTGGTTCTGAAGCATACAGAGTTGATAGAGTGCATCTGGCTGTGAATAAAGTTTGCATAGGCAACCAAAAAGTTTTCCATTGCAAGAATAGTGCTGCCATCTTCTGCACAGACTCACTGTCAGTCCGCAGATTGATCAGCATCTGGCACCAGTTTTGAATTGGGTGACATTTTACAGCCTGGCTTACAGGGATGTATATCGTGCAAGAAAAAATAAAAGAGGGAAGGGAAGCAGGGTAGCAAAAATAGTACTGTTCCCAGAGCCTACATTAGACCTCACTGTAACAGTGCAGGGGACCAAAAACAGGGCTTAATATGCTAGAGGGGCAATAAATTAAAATGACAGGCAACCAGAAGTTCAAGGTCACTCCTGTGAATTGAATGCTGCTACTCCACTGCAGGTGATCCAAACTGTTTGATTTCTCCGATGTAGAGGAGGCCACATCATGAGCACTGAATGCAGTACAAATGAATCACTGCTTCACTTGGACTGTTATTTGAATTCTTGGTTGGTGGGAAGGAAAAAGGTGAATGCACAGGCATTGCATTTCCTTCAGTTACATGGGAAAGTGCTATCAAAATCTGGTTCAGAGGAGCCAGGGCATGCAGCAGGAATTTGTTGGGAGTGAAAAGCCATGATATAACAGAGCTGGGAATGCAGGAGTTGCACTTTCTCAGACAGGAAAGAATCTGGTCATCAAGCACACAATGTTATTGGTGTTGCTATGTGTGGTACTGGAGTGGCCCAAATGCCACTCCAGCAATGTAGCTGTTCATCTGCCACTTAATTTATTAATCCAAAGTGGATCATATCCACAGGGATGTGATGTATAGTTCTCCTGAGAAAGAGGGGAAGAATGTAACTTAACCATCACCTGATGGCTACCTTTGATTGTGGCTAAACTAAGCACTGTATAAATTCTGGGTACTCAATTATCAGATGTCACTACTTGTCGAGGCTGTACTTGTCCCTGATGTGGAGAAGAATGGGTCAGTGCCATGGAACATTCCATTTAGGTGGGCCATGCCATACTACCGGTCCTTCATTGTAAAATTTATTTGGAAAAGCACCTTTCACCACAAAGCTGTCCTGGAGGAAAATGCAAAAGATTCTGTCTGACAGAGTGCCTCATCAACAGAAATTTCAAACAAGCACCAAGTCACTTGATTCATTTTGAGAACACCCAACTCCTATTAGACCATTAATGTATACCAGGAATCTAAATACGCTGCATGCTGAGAAGGTCATTCACCTTCCTGTATAGTTTGAAGACTGTCTAGAAATTAATCCAGTTGTCTTCGTCGAGATTTATGTTGACCAGCTGCATGATGCTAGACTGAACTCTATACACTATTGCTTTGCCACATATGAAGAAAAGCTTTGACTACTGCTGGAAGGTCTGGACTGCCTGAAGCTTGTTAATCTTCTGGTGCCAAGAACTGTCTACAACCAGTCCTGTCCAGGGACCTCTGCCATTAATGGAGTTAAGCACAGCCCGTTTAGCATCAATGATATTGACATACGAAACATTATCCCTCCAGCCCGAAGGTCTTCTTAAGAAGAACGTAAATGTGTTTTATTAAAAGGTTTAATACTGCAATACTGAATGGCAATATAAACGTTATTAATTTGATTTCATTGGGGAAAAAACACAAGGATCACCTCGTTTCAAACAAGAAAAAATATGGGATGCTGAAATATGCTAGAGGAACTCAGCAGGTCTGGCAGCTTCTATGGAAAAGAGTAAACAGTCGACGTTTCGGGCCGAGACCCTCCATCAGGATCACCCTGTTTGTTTTCTCCCGTCTGAAAGAATGGTGCCAAGCTCGAAACAGCAAGGCCGCCAGGAATGAATCCTCCGCCCAGGAATGCAGACCTGAAATATTACACAATAATAATTCACATTTTAAGCGGGCAGTAGCTTTTGCTGAGAATGAAAGGGCCTGGAGCCCAAGGTCTTACTGTTAGGAAATCCTGCGCCGCTAAGTGACAGTGACAATCGATAAATCCGCTCATACTGCCCGGAACGCCACAGGATGCACCTCACCGTCCTTTGACATTAGTGAAGTGCAGCGTTTTACTTTCGGATTTGCTTATTTTAGGAATTCTCGGGGGGGGGGAGAATATTCTTCACGAGCAATACCAGGTTGGGCTCTAAACCATTTGTTTTAAAATTGGGACGCACATTCCTTCCGTGATGTGGCTGACCAGGGCTCTGGCGGAACCGGTATTAGAAGTAATGTTTTTCACCGGAATTCTCTAGGGTTGCACTCGGCGGAAGTTCGTCTGTTTGGAAAAGTGGCGGCAAAGTCTCCTAGTGTTGGAGTGGTTCCAGAGCTGCACCGACGGGTGGATGGATGGCGCTGCCGGGCGGCCGAGTGCTCTGCTGCTCGAAGCGGCCGGTGACGGCGGCGCTTGAGCGCTTGTCGGAGGCTCTGTGCGATCGGTTGCAGGGAGAGCGGCAGCTGGAGGCTCGGCGGGTGAGTGGGGTGAACAAAGGCCCCGAGGTGGAGGTGGAGGTGGAGGTGGAGGTGGAGGTGGTGGTGGGGGGGGGGGGGAACAGAGAGAGTGGGTATAGGTGGAGAGACGGAGGAGGATGGAGGGGTGAGGCACTGGGGAGGGTAGTTTGGTTTTCCAAGTTATAGTGGAAGGACGTGTATGGCCATGTTTTGTTAAATGCATAAAATCGTGGACTGTTTTCTAAGCTGGGATCGAATTCAGAAATCAGTGGTGCAAACAGATTTGGGAATCCTAGTGTCGGTTGAGTCAGTACTAAGAAGGCAAATGCAATTTAGCATTCATTTCCAGAGGACTAGAATATAGAAGGCAAGAATGTAATGCTGAAGCTTTATAAGGTACTGGTCAGACCACATTTGGAGTTTTATGAGTAGTTTTAGGCCCCATTTCTAAGAAATGATGCGGAGGGTCCTGAGGAGATTTACAAGAAAGGTTCTGGGAATGAAAGGGTTAACACGCAAGGAGCTTATGATGGCTCCAGGCTTGTACTCGCTGGTGTTTCAAAGAATGCGAGGAGTGCTCATTGAAACCTACAGAATATTGAAAAGCCTAGAGCTGCTGTGAAGTGGATTTTTCTAGTAGTGGGAGAGTTTAGAGCCAGAGGGCACAAGCTCAGAATAGAAGGACATCTCTATGGAACAGAAATGAGAAGTTTTCTTTTGGCTAGATGGTGCTGAATCTGGAATGCATTGGCACATACTGCTGTGGAGGCCAAATCATTGGGTACAGGTTTCCCCCGCCATCCGAAGGTAGAGCATTCCTATGAAACGGTTCGTAAGCCGGAATGTCATAAAGTGAAGAAGCAGTTACCATTTATTTATATGGGAAAAATTTGTGAGCGTTTGCAGACCCAAAAAATAACCTACCAAATCATGCCAAATAACACATAAAACCTAAAATAACAGTAATATACAGTAAAAGCAGGAATGATATGATAAATACACAGCCTAAGAATACTTTTCTACAATCATTGCCACACTGTCCACTGTAGCAAAAATCTCAAGCAAGCACCCTCGGCAGAAACACTCTCTCCAGTAACCTTTAAGCTATGAAGAGGCCAAATCATATCAAATAACACAAAAATACACAGCCTATATAAAGTAGAAATAATGTATGTACAGTGTAGTATCACTTACCGGAATTGGGAAGACAGCGCCAAGCACACTGATGATGGTGTGTTAGGCTGAGTCGTCGGAGGTTGGGGTGGTGCAGTGGTCCCCAACCTCCAGGCCGCAGACCGATAACGATACGCGAAGAATGCAGTGGTGCAGCGGTAGCCGGGACACACCCAGCACATCTTTAAGAAAAAAAGCCAAAATAAACAAGCTAATTAATTAGATGCTGCCCGGCACCAAATTAATTAGCTTGTTTATTTCGGCTTTTTTTTCTTAAAGATGTGCTGGGTGCGTCCCGGCTACCGCTGCACCACTGCACAGTTCGCGGCAATGTATCGGTCTGCGGCCCGAATGTTGGGACCACTGGGGTGGTGAGACACTGAGATGTCATCTCATTGTCGTCTGTTTCCATCAGGGTAGGCAGGTCATCTTCTTCTATGTCTGCCTGCCTCATTGTTGAAGGTCGAGGTTCGTCATCTGCTGTGGCTGGTGTGGAAGGCTTGAAAAATGACAGTATGCTTGATTGCTTAGCCTCGCGCATTTTTCTATCATACAGTTCTTTGTAAGCACTCAAACCATCCTGCAAATATGCCCTTTCAAAATTAAAGTGGTACTTTTCTGCAATCACTGCAGCGAAAATCTCATGCAGTTGCTTCACGTTCAATTCTTGGACAACTTCACTTTCGGTCTGTTCACTACTGCGTTCGGTTTTGATTGTTATCCTTTCCTCTTCCAATTGCATCAGCTCTTCATCTATCAGTTCTTGGTCATGGGATGCCAAAACCTCTTCAACATCATCTTCGTTAACTTCCACAAGCCAAACTCACTTTGTCCTTACTTCGTTCACCATGATCGAAACGTTTAATTATGTCTAGTTTTACACTAAGTGTAACACCCTTACGAGCTCTTTTAGGCTTTTCCGACACCTTAGAACTCATCTTGCAAATGGATGCTCAAAATAAATCGACATAAAGCACAGATGCTCACAGGCACGTGTTTAAGCGATGCCAGCTAGAATGCAGTTCCGGGGGAGGAGCTTGACTGCTCGGGGCATGCGCTGCCTTTTTTCGTAACAGTGAAAACACCTTCTGTTAGCGAAAACAGGTAACGAATGTAGGTCTTTTGTAACAGCAAAGTATCACAAAGCGAACGTTCGAAAAACGGGGGGCACCTGTATATTTAAAGTGGGGACTGATAGGTTCCTGATTAGTAAGGGTGTTAAAGGTTACAGAGAGGAAGCTGGAGAATAGGGATGAGAGGGATAAAAATCGGCCCATGATTGAATGGCGGAGCAGACTCAATGAGCCAAATGGCCTAATTCCACTCCTATATCTTATGGTTAAATTGTATATCTATTTTTTAATATGTGCATTAATTTTTGTAGATATTTGAAACAGCTGTTCAGGAGAACATCCTTATCAATGGAATGTTATGGCAAGAAGTTGCGGAGGATGATGAATTGAGATATGGTATGGAGCACTAAATTCCAGCTCATTATCAGAGTATGTGGTGGATGTAGAGGTGAAAAGATAAATATTGAACTTAACAAAAAGTCTTACCTTTGAATTCTGATTGTAGTTGTCCAGCTCAATTGCTTAATTGGTTAGCTATTTTAATTCCACTTTCCACTCCCATACCAACATGGCTGTCCACATTCTCCTCTACTGCTAAATTGAGGCTTTGATGCACATTAGAGGAACAGTGTCTCATATTCCACCATGGTGGTCTTCAACCTGATGGCATGAACATCAATTTCTCCAACTTAGAATAATCCACTACCTCTGTCACTACTGTCTTTTCCCTTATCTCACTCACTCCAATACCCTTTCCTGTTCTCTCGATCTGCATATCACCTACTTCTCTGGTTCCCCTTCTCACCTCAAGGTCCACTACTATGAGATTTCATCATCTTCGCTTCTACCTATTACTTTCCAAGTTCTTACATCATTCCCATTTTCCCCACCCTGATCTGCCTGTCTACCCCTTCACCTTTCACTCATCACTTGACAGCTCTGTCCAGCAAACACTCTTTCCCCCCCCCCCCCCAATCATTTTATACCGTTATCTTCCGTCTTTCCTTCCAGTCCTGAAGGAGGATTTCAACCAGGAACATCAACTGTCCATTTTGCTCGATAGATGCTGCCTGTCGCACTGAGAATTGCTCTAGCGTTTTGGGAGTTGCCCAGATTTCCAACATATTACACTCTGTTGTGTCTCCATTTTAAACTATTCTTGGGTGTCCATGTTCTTATGAAGTATTAGCTAGACCAAGTTTTTTTTTTTTGGGAACACTGTCACTGTCCAGATTGAGAGTTGTTCAATAAGGTTCAAAGGTTCATTTATTATCAAAGTACGTATCCGTATACAACTCTGAGTTTAGTCTTCTCTAGATAGCCACGAAATAAAGAAAGTACTTAAAAGTCACCCAGAGAGAAACATCAAACCCACCTCTGCACAAAAAAGAATGGCATCGTCATCATCAACCCCCATCCCCCTCCCCACACAAAACACAAGAACATTGACCCCCAAACCCCTCCCCATGCACAAAATGCAAGAATATTGCCCCCAAAACCCTCTCCCCTGCACAAAATGCAACAAGAACCTCGACCTCCAAATCCTCCTCCCCACACAAAGTGCAGCAAGAACATCGATACTAAACCCCCTCCCCCATAGAAAATGCAACATCAACCCCCAAACCCCTTCCTCCGCACAAAACGCAATAAGAACAACTCCCAAATCCCCTTCCCCTGCACAACAAAGTAGAAAGGAATTGGCAAAAACACAGAATATAAAAACCATAGTCATAAAAAGTCCACAATCCATAAACACAGAACCACGAAGCATCCTCTGACATTCATCGAAAGAGAGGCAGAGGCCTATCTGCTTACCATGGCTAGCCACACTATGGTTATCCACTCACAGCCAAAACAGGCTGTCAGCACTGATCTCTCGCTCACCTTTTGCATTTGCTTTATGTCTCAATCTTACTCAATGCTTCAATCAGCAAAATGGAGTCGAAATTTGCCTCTAAATTTCTTTGCATCGAGCCCCACCAAGTACAAGCTCACTTCCCAGAATCTTCTCAGAAACAGCAAAGCAATGGATCACTCAGTGGATCTCCAAATTGTAAATTACAGGCTGTAACAGTCCCAGAAATACATTTAAGATGAGAAACAGATGTGAAGGAATTAAAATAGACATTTTCATGCACTATCTGGAAGGTGTTGACTGACGGAGCATTGTACACTAGCACCATCTTTCCTTATATCTGTGAGCTTAGTCCTCAAATTAATACACAAATATATTTAGCAAGCACTTAGAGGAATAATATTAAGGAGCATATTATAGTAATTGAAAGTGATTCTGTTACAGAAGATGGAGATACTTTGAGTTAAACTCAGTGTAAATTTGATCCTTGAACACTGATCAATAAGAGTTGAAAGCATTTTTAACTGGAATGGAATAACCTGGACATCCTATTCAAAATCCTCTGGTGCAACAGCAAAAAACAAATGAAAGAAAATATATAATATTAGCTGTTAGTGACATGGAATGGAATTGACTTGATTCCTCTGTCAGTGCTTTTAAATGGTTTGCTGTGGGAATCCATCCATTGCTCATTACAGAACTTTGAGTCTTGGTGTCATCCTGCTCTCTGCAGTCTGCATTTCCTTCATCTATGGGAACTAAGACTAGGTATGCATATTAAATAAAACTATAATTAGGGTACTATTAATTTCCATCAATTGTCCTTTTTTTTTGTACAGGTATCTCAAATTGCAATGGACATTTAACAATTGACCTTGTTTCAATTCTATTTAAATGGTTTGATTTATTCAAATCAAAATTTTGAATTATGATGAAACCTCATAACTTTATTTTTTGCATGCTGGCAGCAGACATTGCACTTCAATTAAATTCTGGTTATGTAAGCAGAAGAAGTTACTTTGTAATTTAAATCTTTCTGAATTTAAATGTTGAAGTGTTATGGTAGTCAACAGGATTTTAATGTTTTTTCTGTTTTATTTCTGTAGAGAAAGTAAGTTCGATAGGCTGTGCTATTAATTCCTAAAGTAATTGGTGGTGTTAATATCTGGCCAAAAAAAAGCCAATTTTTACTAAATATCTTGCTTTAACAATTTTATTTTCAGGAAATGACATAAAGAACTTGGATGACGATTTGGATGAATGTATTAAGGAGACAGCCTCAAAACGTAAACAGTTTCCCAGAAGGGTCGTTGGACATCTTGCTAAAATCATGAAAGCAGAAAGGGAATTGTTGGTATGTGTTTTCGATTTTGTATCTTTTGTGCTGTTGAGTTTTTTTTCTCAGGGTGAAAATGTCAGATACTAGAGAGCATGAGTTTAAGGTGAGAGGGAGGGAAGTTTAAAGTAGATTTTATGAAGCGAAGTTTTTTTTAAACAGACTGGTAGGTACCTGGATTGTGCTGCCAGTGAAGGTGATAGAAACAGATATGATAAAGAACCTCTAGATTGGCACAATAGGTGGAAGGATGTATGCCATATGAGATTAGTTAAAATAAGCATAGTCAGTACTCGTACTTAAGAGTCACTTCCTGTGCTGTACTGTTTAATGGTCTATTCATTTCATAGTCTTGTAAATGTATTGTACGAGGGGTGATTGATAAGTTCGTGGCCTACGGTAGAAGGAGATTAGATTATGAGAACACTCAATCCTATTTTATTGTCATTTAGAAATGCATACATGCATTAAGAAATGATACAATGTTTCTCCGGAGTGATATCACAGAAAACAGGACAAACCTAAGACTAACACTGACAGAACCACATAATTATAACCTATAGTTGCAGCAGTGCAAAGCAATACCATAATTTGATGAAGAACAAACCATGGGCACGGTAAAAAAAGTCTCAAAGTCCCGGAGTCGATTGACTCCCGAGTCCCCGATAGCAGGCGGCATAAGGGAGAAATTCCCTGCCATAAACCTCCAGGCACCGTCAACTTGCCGATGCCTTGGAAGCAGCGGACACCAAGTCCATCTGTCCGAAAACGTCGAGCCTCCAACCAGCCCCTTCGGTGCAGCCTCCCGAGCGCCATCCTCTGCCAAGCACTTTCGACCTAGCCCCGGCTGCTGAAGCAAGCAAAGCCGAGGATTCGAGGCCTTCTGCTCCAGAGATTCTGGTTACCATACAGTAGCAGCGGCAGTGAAGCGGGCATTTCAGAAGTTTTCCAGATGTTCCTCCGTACTCTCACGTCTGTCTCCATCAAATCAGAATTGTGCACGGTCCCCTACTTGACAGATTACAGATATCGTTCACCGGAGAGGCCGCGCGCGCTGCTGTCGCGCCGTCATCTTCTCCTCCTCTTGTTATTAACTTCAAACTTTCTGCATAGTCACTCAAAGAGTTGAACTGCATATGCATGTAATGAGAGCTGTATAACTCATCTCCTTCTACCTTGGGCCACGAACTTATCAATCACCCCTGGCTGTGGACCACTTTCTGGAGGTCCAAGATGCCGACTTCTACAAAGAAGGGATCCGTATGCTCCATGACCCCAGGATTAAGTGTGTAAATGTAGGAGGGGACTATGTTGAAGAATAAATGTGCTAGACTTTCTAAAATTGACTCCTTCTACCTTAGGCCATGAACTTATCAATCACCCCTTGTATAACGTGATTTGTATTACTCCAGATTTCATGGATTTATGAAAAGGGGATTAGAATTAGTTCTTGGTTTGGCAGGTTTGTGTTTAATTAAAGATTAAGTGGACTAAGCCTGCATTCTCAAGATTTTAGAAGTCTGTGAAGGGAATTACAGAGATGTGAGAGTAGAGGTGGCCGAAGTTGATTGGAAGGGAACTCTAGCAGGAATGATGGTAGAGCAGCAATGGCTGGAGTTTCTGGGAACAATTCGGAAGGCGCAGGATAATTGCATTCCAAAGCATTATTCTAAAGATAGGTGATGCAACTGTGGCTGACAAGGTAAGTGAAAGCCAAAATGAAAACCAAAGAGAGGGCATATAATAGAGCAAAAATTAGTAGGAAATTAGAGGATTTTGGAAGCTTTTAATAACCAACAGAAGGTAACAGAAAAAGTCATCGAGGGAAAAGATGGAATCTGAATGTAAGCTAGCCAATAATATTAAAGAGGATACCAAAAGTTTCTTCAGATATATAAAGAGTAAAAGAGAGACAAGAATAGATATTGGACTGCTGGAAATGTTGCTGGAGAAGTAGTAATGGGGACAAGGAAATAGCAGAAAAACTGAATAAGTATTTTGCATCAGTCTTCATTGTGGAAGACACTGTCAGTATGCCAGAGGTTCAAGTGTCATTGGGCAAAAGTTAGTGAAGTTGTCATTACCAGGGAGAAGTCGATGTTTCGGGCGGAGTGTTGAAGGGTCTCAGTCCAAAACGTCAACTGTATTCTTTTCCACAGATGCTACCTGATCTGAGTTTCTCCAGCATTTTGTGTGTGTTGCTTGGATTTCCAACATCTGCAGATTTTCTCTTGTTAGAGATATGTACAGTAGGTTTTCAGATATTAATAGTATCGGAGTATGGGTTAAGTGTAGGAAAGTGGTAGAGGTAAAAGGTCACAGGTCTACTCCAGTTTATCTTGTTACAGGTTATTAACATCCAAGTATTCTTTTTAAAAGAATAGTAATTAAAGAAATCCTCCTGCAAACTGGGACTTCGGAAAAGCAATCTAGCTTACATTATTTGAAATGTATCTTTTCAAATGGAGGCTTTTTGATTCATTGATGCTAGGTCTCAGATTCACTCCACCATTTACATCCCTAAACCTATCTTCTCATGTGTTCATTAATACCCATCTGATTCTCCATGAGCCACCCCTGCTGGGAACAATTCACAGTTGTCAATGAATCTAACAACCAGAATGTTTTTAGGGTGTGGAAAGAAAGCAGAACCCCTAGGAGTTACCCTACTGTCAATAGGGAGCACGTGCTGCATCCCAATTGTCCTTAACTCACTGGAGATTTTAGAAAGTGATATCACTGTGCCACCTTCTGTACTTGGAGTATTTACTGTATTTCAAACACAGACATTCAGCAACTGTTCTTTTCAAAAAGTGCATTAGTTAATGCTCCGTTTGATTCTAAACTAAATCACCAGGCACCCTACCGCTATGATTTTTATTTTGCAATTCTACGATATTGGATCACACTTAAGTTTTTAGCTACAGTAATCATTGTCAATTTCTTTGCTGCTCCTCCCTTTCCTGACTATTTCTGTTCTGAAAACTCAGTTCAGAAAGAGATGATGTGGAGAAGGGACACACAGAAGGATCAATGTGTGCAGTGCAAGGACAGGAATCTGGCAGTATCAGTGTGTAAAGTACACAGCAGAATGCACTTCAGTATCTCAGGAATAATGCATGTATAAACATAAAGATCTTAATGCTTCCAAAATAAAACTGAAGTGTATTATGGATTAAACAACTTTCAACTCTAAAACGGCAAAGTTCAGAGTGGAAGCAAATAACCGTAGTCTTTTTCTTTTTCAAGTCAGGGTTTCAAAGAAAGGAATACTGTCACTACTTGAACATTCATTGTCAAATAATTCAGTTTGCTTTCACATGACCCTAATCTCCAGTTGTCATGAGATTTCCTATTGGTCATATATATATATTCCTTGTGTTTATCTTTCTCAACACAAAATCTTGCATCATGAGTTTCGTTCTCAGTTTCAACTTTTTCTTTTTTATATCACATTTTGATTCAAATTTTGGGCAAAATAAGACTGATACCAGTGTTGTAATGCATAGTTATTCATTTTTAATCCCAGGTTTCAAAGTGTAAGCTAATTACCTTTTCACTTTCTCTGCCTCCCAACTTTCTCCTACTTACTTCTGCACAAAGTTCACAATATTGTGTTCTATATCGTTGCCCTGAAAATACTTGATAAATTTTAATTTCATTAACAACTGTCTTCACCTTTTTTCACTAGGAATTTATTGTTGTGAGAGCTCACTATTGTGGAAGCATTTCATTGTCAATAAATCAGAAAAATCATTTGCATTCTCTTGTGATCTCATCCCTAACTAATGTAATTATACATGGAGATCAGTCCAGAGTATTGCATTAATAACTGAGAGTTGAACCATTTCCCACAAAGCCCACACCAATCTTCAAGCCCCGGTAATACTAATCCTACTCTAATCTATATACTACTAAAACTCTCACGCTCTGTTTTTTCTGTTTTTGTGACCTCCAATTAGCGCAAACGGTGCATTACAGCAGCACTTTTTTGGGCTAAATTGAATTAAAATGCGCTAACTTACAGAATGCAGGCAAAGTTCAGGGTTATATATTGGTATAAGATTTCTCATTCGCCAAAAATCAACAGGCTGGCTTTCACCCGAGATGCGATCGGCCATCATGGAAATTGGGACGTGACAGCCCGACGCATGCACACGGCTAGCCTCAGCAGCGACATCTACCGGAGCAAAAGGGCAGGGCAGCTCTATTTTGAGGGGTCACATTCTGCTAATCATCACCATCAGCATGTGCAGGATTGGGACAGATCTAACTGCCACCCATCAATAAGAGATAATTAAATCTTATTGTAATGACGTACTCCAGGACACCCATAAAACCCTTTGCTGCAGTCAAAGGACAGCGGTGACTATATCACATCCATTTAGGAGAGCGCCAACCACATCATCAAGAATAATCAGCATCCTTTGGTGTTAGTGCTTTGTATCTTCTATCCAGCATTAGGGTAAAAAAAAAATGGTCAGCCTAATTATGCCGCGTGGAAAGGGAAGGGGGACATTATGGTCAAGAGATGATGCCAGACGTCGTCAGGAAGTGGCAAGGAGAGGGAGAGAACAAGAATCAGATGAGGCCAGGGCCGCACGACTCCAGGATCAAAGAGTCAGGACAAAAAAAATGAGAGAAGAAGAGACAGAGGAGGGGAGGCATGCATGTCTCCAGGATCAGAGGCAAACAACAAACAGCAGAAGGGATGAAGAGACGGGGGGGGTGGGGGTGAATGTCAACGAAAGGCACAAGGGTGGCAGAGCAACACTCACAACGTGCCCGAGGAACTCAGCAGGTCGGGCAGCATCCATGGAAATGATCAGTCAATGTTTCGGGCCGGAACCCTTCGTCAGGACTGAAGAGGGAAGAGGCAGTGGCCCTATAAAGGAGGTGAGAAGGAGAAGGCTGGTAGGTGCCAGGTGAAAAACCAGTAAGGGGAAAGATCAAGGGCTGGGGGAGGGGAAGCAGGGAGGTGATAGGCAGGAAAGGTGAAGAAGGAATAGGGGAAAACACAATGGGTAGTAGAAGAAGGCGGAACCATGTGGGAGGTGATAGGCAGCTGGGGGAGGGGGCAGAGTGAAACGAAGGGGAAGGGAATGACCAGAAGTTGGAGAATTCTATGTTCATGCCCAGGGGCTGGAGGCTACCCAGACAGTATATGAGGTGTTGCTCTTCCAACCTGAGTTTAGCCTCATCCTGGCAGTAGAGGAGGCCATGTATGGACATATCTGCATGGGAATGGGAAGCAGAATTGAAGTGGGTGGCAACCGGGAGATCCTGTCTGTTGTGGCGGACGGAGTGGAGGTGCTCAACGAAGCGGTCCCCCAATCTGTGTTGGGTTTCACCGATGTAGAGGAGGCCGCACTGGGAGCATCGGAGGCAATAGATCAGGGGTCCCCAACCTTTTTTGCACCATGGACCAGTTTAATATTGACAATATTCTTGTGGACTGGGCTGGGGGCGGGGGGGGGGTTTCAAATAGGGTTAAACTCACCTCGGCATGTCTTTTACAGTTAGGGTTGCCAACTTTCGCACTCCCAAATAAGGGATAAAAGTAGCAGTCAAATCCCGGGACACTTTACACCAGGAAGGACTACCATGACCATGAAGCCTTGCGCGGGCACCTGTGTGCGCATGTGATGTGCGCATGCACGTACATGCCGAATTTTTTCCCCACAAATCAGCTTTGCCTTCATCTTCCCGACTATACTGCACATACATTATTTCTACTTTATATAGGCTGTGTATTTATCATATCGTTCCTGCTTTTACTATATGTTAGTGTTATTTATTTTCAGTTTTATGTGTTATTTGGTATTAAATTATTAGGTTATTCTTTGGGTCTGGGAACGTTCAAAAATTTTTCCCATATAAATTAATGGTAATTGCTCCTTCGCTTCACACCATTTTGGCACAAAAGGTTTTATAGGAACATTCTACCTTAGTGGGAGAAATCCGAGAGAAGGGTGGTCCCGTATGGGACAAACCAACTTATCCCAATATACAGGATGTCCCAGCAAATACGGGACTGTTGGCAACCTATGTTCAAGTTCAACAGTACATGACAGGGAATGAGGAAAGGTGCAGCTGACTCATATCATTTCGTCGCGGCCTGGTAGCACATGCTTTGCAGCCTGGTACCAGTCCGCGGCCCGGTGGTTGGGGACTGCTGTAATAGATGACCCCAACAGACTCACAAGTGAAGTGTTGCCTCACTTGGAAGGACTGTTTGGGGCCCTGAATGGTGGCAAGAGAGGAGGTGTAGGGACAGCTGTAGCACTTGTGCTTACAGAGCTAAGTGCCAGGTGGGAGATCTGTGGGGAGGGACGTGTGGACCAGGGAGTCGTGGAGGGAACGAACCCTGCAGAAAACGGAGAGGGGTGGAGAGGGAAAGATGTGCTTAGTGGTGGGGTCCTGTTGAAGGTGGCAGAAGTTGCGGAGGATAATGTGCTGGATCCGGAGGCTGGTGGGGTGCTAGGTGAGGACAAGGGGAACTCTGTCCCTGTTGTGGTGGCGGGAGGATGGGGTGAGGGCCAAAGTGCAGGAAATGGAGGAGATGCGGGTGAGGGCATCATTGATGACGGCAGAAGGGAAACCATGATCTTTAAGAAAAGAGGACATTTGAGATGTCCTGGATGGCAGATAAGCCAGAAATGATGCCATCAAAAGTGTCCTTCGTTAAATGAGCAGCTATATTTGCTTTGCTGTGCATCATTCTTCTTCAATAAACTGAGGTTTTCTACTTCAGTTTCCAAAGCAAAGTGATACCAATGGCATTCAGGAAAATTTAATGTTCATTCTGGTCACATCAAAGGGTGCCCCAACGGGTGACCCCGTTGTCTAATCTTTTTTAAATTTCTCTCCGCTATTTTAGGGACGCAGCTCAGAACAGGCCCTTCCGGCGCAATAAGCCACACCACCCAGCAGCCTACCTATTTAATCCTAGCCTAATCACGGGACAATTTACAATGATCAATTAAATTACTTACTGGTACGTCTTTGGAATGTGGGAGGAAACTGGGGCTTCCAGAGGAAGCCCACATGCTCACGGGAAGGACATGCAAACTTATGGACAGAGCTGGAATTGAACTTCAACACTCCACCTGTAATAGCATTACACTAATCACTATGCTACAGTGGCAACACAACTATCAACTTGCTTCTCACCTACAGTCTAATATGGCCAATTAACCTACCTGCCTTCACTTTTTGAGATGTGTGAGGATACCCATGGAGTCACAAGGAGAACATGAATGCTCCCCATGGCGCCAGAAATCAGGAAAGAACAAAGATTTACTAGCTGTGCCAGCCAGAAAGAGGCGTTCACTAATTTTCTGCTTACCAGCCTTTATGCCCATGTGGTTTGAGTGGTTTTTGATGCCCAGCAACACAAAACATCCCATGTCCTTCTTCGTAGATCTCCACTGAAAATTTTAACGCCCGATCTTTCACTTGTTTAGGTGTTCTTTACTATTTCCCATCACCTGGTCTAGCCGTGCTTTGCAGTACAGACTGGTTTTAAGTGATGTTCAGAAGTTATGAAATTGTGCTGCCTGCTGATATGCAGAGGTATTGACATGCAGCAAAATATACTATGCTCTTTACATCTCAATTAGTATCACATCTTGGTCTGTGTACTAATTGTAAAGGGTGATGAAATTGGTTGCCCCCTTGATTCCTTTTACCATGCATGATTAAGTCTGCATTCTAGACCACTATTACTCAGTCTGTACAAGCTTCAAAAGTAGTATTACTTTAATAGTAAAATATTTTAACTGATTTTGTTTATTACTGTCATAAACTTAATACATTTCATTGTTGCAGAAGCTTTATCAGCCAATGGTAGATCTGCAAATGAAAATGGAAACCCATCCAGAACAAGGTAATCACCTAGCATAAATTTTTGCTATAGACCTGAGTTAATTAACACAATAAAACAACAGAAGGTAGTTATCAAGTAATCTTTTACATCAGGGATAACATCTTTTAAATGTTGTAATGGTACTCACCTCTACTACTTCCTTGACAGCGTGTTCTACATGCTCACTACTTTCTGTGTGGTTGGAGGAAAAGGAGTTGTCCCTCAAGTTCCCATTAAATCTTTCTCCTCTCACCTTAAATTTACAGTATGTAATCTAGTTTTAGACTCCCTTATTCTGGGAAAAAGACTTTCTCCACCCCTCAGTTTCTGTGCTCAAGGCAAAAAAGGTCCCAGTCTCTCCAGCCACTTGTACTGTACTCATGTCCCTGTAAGATCCTGGTGAATCTTTCCTGTACCTTTTTCAGCTTACAAACATCATTCCTATGATTGACCAGAACTGCACAAGTCCTGACGAACGGTCTCGGCCTGAAACGTCGACTGTACCTCTTCCTAGAGATGCTGCCTGGCCTGCTGCGTTCACCAGCAACTTTTATGTGTGTTGCTTGAAATTCCAGCATCTGCAGAATTCCTCGTGTTTGCACGATACTCAGTGTGGTCTCACCAACAACACCTTGCAACATGACACCCCAACCACTAGGTGCTAACTCTTTTTGGTATTTGTGCATTGGCCAATTTTAATATGTATGCTTTTCATTAGTGTTCAAGGAAGCAGAAATATTGGAAAGTACATCAAAAAATTGTCAAGATATGAGTGAAGCCATGAAGGTAAGAATTCCACATATTTTGAGTTTTATCTAGAGGAAACTCGATCAGCAGTTAACAAATTTCAGAAACATTTCAACTAGAGTTTTTAGAAAGTATTCAGGTCTTTCAGTCCTACCCTTGTTTGTTGTGTGAGGCCTTCTGTTCTCCTAGAGGGGCTTTCAAGTTCCATCTTCCAAATAATAAAGTACAAAAATCAGTGTGAAAATTTCTCTAAAGTAAGATGGGTATTGGAATTTGAATTAAGTGCCTACATAAAACTTTTTGATAATTATGGCGATTCGTATATTTGTCCATCCAAAAAAAGTACCAGACAAAAAAATCTTAATTGGTTGTCTGAATCAGGGTCCATAATTTCATGTGATTCAGAATCAATCCTTTAATGTACGTCATTGTTAACCAGCAGTTAAATTTGCCCAGAGGAGACATGCAGTTTCTGGAATCTGAAAGAACAAACTATTGTAGCAGGATATCCATGCAGACATCTTATGCCATGCCTTTGAGCTTCATTAGTTTAGGGATGGGAGGGGATGAGAAATTGTGACATTTTAAGTCTTAACCTGCATCAGGACTGTAGGATATGTTTTTTTTATTTTAGCCACTAGATGGCAATATTAAGAGACCAAGAATAACACTACAAACTATATAGAGTTCCATTCAGTGACTGCAATTGAATAGTAAAACATTGGAGCGAATGATGTAAGTTAGGGAAACTGTTAATTGCTATTCTAATCCTGTGGGACTGACAGTTAGTTTATTTGTTACCTAGTTTGAACTTGGGACCATACCATGTCTAAATATGAATTTCTGGGCACTAAGTCAGCTGTGGTTACATCAACTGTGATGCTAGTGTAGCATATTGGGGCACACATCTGTCATATATTACATGAGTAACATGCTAGTGATTACTGGTCTGTTACTACCTCATTGGTACTATTGAAATGTGCACAGATCTCCTGGCACTAATTGCAGCTACAAAGGGTTCCGTTGAAAGAGCTGCTGCAAGACATTTTCTTGAATTCCCATCTTTGTTATGCCTTAATTTCTAAGATTTTTTCATTTGATAGAGGTAACTTTTAGATGAAGTACTTTGATTACTGAGGCTGTGCAATGTCTTGACTTGGCAAACTGGGCAGGAATTACCTGGGGGAAAAAGATGTGAAAAATCATTTAGCTTTTGTGTATTTTCCATGGTTTGAACTAAATAAATGTGTAATAGCACTAATAACCATATTTTTGTTTTCCTTTAGGAGTTACCAGCCTTTATGGAGAAAGCACAAGGACTTTTGCAAACTCTACATCTTGTTTCTGTCATGAAGCACTCACAGACAAATAAGACAGTCTTCTCAAACCATACAGGGATGGAACTCCAAAATGAAAAAGGACAGGCTTTTCCCCTTGGAAAAACGGATATCACTCCCATAGAGACAGATAAAAAGAAATTGCTGAAGAATCGTAGTTCAAGGAAGAGAAAAACAAATACTTCTGTTAATTATAAATATCCAAAGCGAAGACTGCATCTTGGTCAATAAACCCTGCCAGATGTTTAGACCCAACATTTTTGTATATTCCTGTATAAAATATAGTTGTTTTCAGTGAATGTTAAGCAATTAATACCCAAATGTGCAACAAAGTATGGCAATATCAACATGTAATTGACTGAGTCTGTTCATACTAGCTACATGATTGAACAGAACATTGGATGTCCATAAAATAGGGAGAAAATGAAATAGAATATTAAGCATGATAGAATGTGTAATATAACATATTTGTCATCTTTCTTCATTTCTACAGAAGATGCTAGACTGGTATGGATCTTGATTTAAATATTTAGTTGCTCTTTGTTTTTGTGCATTTCACAATTCTTATTACAAGTATTGATTTATCTGAAAAGACTGCAACATCCTTTTGAAAATGTGAAAAATGGTTTAGTTTTTGTTTGACTTATTTTTCCTCCAGCTTTACTAAGAGCCTCTCTAGCATTCTGTTCAGTTGTGATATTGTGACTGAGCAAATCTTTATTCAGAAAATGAACATTGTGTGTCTAAATATGATACAGAAAAATTAAACTTTTGTCAGTTATGCATTTAATAAAGGATGTAGCACACCTTAATACATTTTGTTTAATATTGTAAAGATCAATAATTATACCTGTCCTTTTGTATGTGTACATCAGTTTTGGTTTTAAAAAAATTTAAACTGTAAATACAGTAGATTCACTTAAGATCTCTTAAATTGGGAGCAATGCTTTATTATAGGAACTTTTAATAATCCCACGTGTTGATCCATGCTGTACATTACTCTTTGCATTGAAGTCGACACAGCTAGGGGAACATTAATCTCACCATACTCAACCTTTTGGTTCCTGTCTTTGTATGTACTCCTCCCACACCACTCCCATTAGCTGCCCTGGTACTCTGGTTCCCATCCAGAGACAGAATTGTTTTTTTAATGGTTCAATTTAATATCAGAGAATGTATACAACCTGAAATCCTTACTCTTCGCAGACATCCATGAAACAAAGAGAAGAAAACCCAAAGAATGAATGACAGCAAACATTAGAGCACCAAAGCCTTCCCCCTCCTCCCATGCTCAAGATGCAGTGTGCCCCTTAGAAAATAGGTACATTTAAAATTTTATCCTTGATTTTGACCGTGCCTGTGCCATTCAAGATCAATGTCTCAATTACTTCAGGAATCTAAATAATTATAAATTGTTGAAATTGTTCAAATTAATTGACCTTAAAGTACAATTTTGCATTTTTGTCATCTGATTATCAGTGCATGATGGTGATCTTTGAATTTATACTGAACAAGTAAATCTTAATTTTTTACTTGTTCTTTTAAATCTTTCACTGTAGAGAACATTCTATAGGAATAAAATATGCAAATAGTTATCACCTTAACTCTACTATTGTTTATTGCATTTGCTGTACTGTATACAAATACATTGCAAGTACTTACCAAAGTTGCTGCAAAAGTATTTTTCAATCTCAATTTCCAAGTGTGGAATAAGGCACCAATTGCATGGGAAAAAGAACAAGCTACGTTCTTGACTCCTTATCACATGGCATCCTCACTTAGGATGTACAGTACAATGGGATAACTCCATAGACTTAGTAGTCCAACCTTGCATCACTTTCTGCCCAAGATCTACAAGCTGCAAAATTTATTTCTTATTACCTCTGACAGATGTACAGTACTCATTCCTCTCATCTATACTAATCTTGTGCTTGCAATTGGCCCCTATCCCTCTACTACTTTCCTCTCCAGGTATTTGCTTCCTCTTAACAACTTGTTTCATGTAGCTACCACATACTGTGAAAATCTTGCCTCTTGTATCAGCTTTAAATTTCTCCCCTCAAACTAAACATGTTATCTAGTTTTATAATCTTTAGCAGCACCTCCCTCCCTAAGGGGCACACCAAGAAAAATGATTCTATCTGGGTGGAAACCAGAGGAGCTAGTGAGTAGTGTGGGGAAAGTAGATGTTCAGCCTACATGCAAAGATGGGAGCCAAAAAGTTCAGCATATGGGGATTAATGTTCTGGGTTGTGTCTATTTTAATGCAAATATAGGTAAGGCACATTACCTAAGATGAGAGCACGAACCAGCACATTTGTAGCCATTAGTGAGACTTAGTTGCAAGACTAGCAGCTCAATGTTTCAGGCATGATGGTGGAGGAGGTATTGCTTGTCAGGGAAATGTCGTAATGCTCAGGCAGGACAGACTAGAGGGTTCATCTCCTGGAAGGAAGGCAGAAAATGGAATTATAAGCCGGTTAGCCTGACTTCAGTGGTTGACAGGAGACAGAGTGGGAATAAAGGGGTCCTTGTCTGGATAACTGCTGGTGACCAGTGGAATTCCACAGAGGTGAGTGTTGGGACTGCAGCTTTTCATGTTATATGTCAATGATTTGGATGATGGAATTGATTACTTTGTGGCAAATTTGTACACAATACAAAGGTAGGTGGAGAGGCAGGTAGTGTTGAGAAAGGAAGTCTGCGGAAGGGCTTAGACAAATGAGAAGTGGCAGATGGATACTGTGTAGGGAAATGTAAGGAAGAATAAAAGTGTAGGCATTCTAAATGGGGAACAAATTCAGAAATCAGAGGTGCAAAGGGACTAAGAATTCCTCGTGCAGGATTCCATAAAGGTTAATTTGCAGGTTAACTCAGTAGTAAGGAAGGCAAATGCAATGTTAGCATTCATTTTGAGGGGACTAGAATATAAAAATAAGGATGTATTGTTGAGGCTGAGGAGCATTTGATGGTCTGTACTCACTGAAGTTTAGAAGAATGAAGGGGGATCTCATTGAAACCTACCAAATAATTGAAAGACCTGCTTAAGAGTGGACATGGAGAGGATGTTTTCAACAGTGAGTGAATCTAGAACAAGAGGACACAGCATCAGAATAGAAGGGCATCCCTTTAGAACAGAGATGAACAATTTTTTAGCCAGTGGGTGGTGAATCCGGAATTTATTGCCACAGATGGCAGTGGAAGCCAAGTCATTGTGAATATTTAAAGCAGAGGTTGCTAGGTTCTTGATTTGTAGGGCGTTAAGGGTTAGGGAGCGAGGACATGAGAAAAAGGTTGGGAGAAAAATTAATCAGCCATGAATGGTGGAGCAGAGTCAATGAGCCAAATGGCCTAATTCTTGTCCTATATCTTGTGATCTGTGGTTTGTTCAGTAAGTACATTCCATGGTTTAATACTTTTGACATGTACAATTGTTAAAATGCTAAATAATCTCATCAGAAAAGTTAAGAATGGATTCTGCATATGTTTTACATTTCATTATGATGATAGCGTTCTAGTGAATTCCACTCTCAAACTATTTAGGCTCTGTCTTGTGTGTTATTTGTAATTGAAGCTGGTTACTACTTATACAGTGTTCTATTCCACTTTAGTGAACAAATTCGTCATCGTAGTTTCTCCTATCCCTTTACTAGAGTAATTCTGGAAATGAAGGCAATGGTATGGAAGAGACAAAATGCTTTTCTTTGAGGAGAGTTGACAGTATCCTGGTCATCTGTACATGGTTTAAGAAGAACCTTTGCCTAAGGAGGGTGGAGTTTCCAAAATATTAGTACATGAGCCTTTTGAGTGTATCCAGACTGTACCTTACAGTTTTAAAGTCTTGTGCATCACCACACATAAACTACACACCCTCCCTGGGACCAATGTAATCTCTTATGAGGTTAAATGGAATATATAAACCAAGATGATTAGAGGAAACATAGCACTGGATAATTTATCTCTGACCCCACTGGGGAATTGAAACCAGCCCAGAAGACCAGTCTGGCCCGAACGATAGCTCTGGCTCGTATAAGGTGATCTCTTCTGTGGCCAGTAGTAGCTTTGGTACTGTACCCATTTGAAAATAATTACTGTACCGTTTATTGAAAGGCTTGGGCCAGATTCAAGGTCTACTCTTCTCTATGGAGAAAAGAAAATCTCAGTGTTTAATCTACTTCTATTTTACAGATTTTCAGTTTATGATTCTCTAGTTCACCCGTCCTTAATAAAATGCGTCTACTAAAACACATTCTGTTCTCGCTTTTATAGATCTCAAGAAAGCCTTCTTTAATTGTACACTCCAAGAGATAGAATCGATGCAGCCCATAAATATAGACAGGTGCTAATATCTTTACCCCAACACCAACAGCGATATAGAAGTGCTCCCGCAGGATCACAAAATGAATCAGGGCAGTGTAGGAACCTAATGTACAACTCAATCAAGCTCATTTTGATCGAGCAAGCTTTCCACTGTTTGACGCTGTAGTGTTATTCTTTTACTTTTCCATCTTAATTTCGAGCGACTCAGTCATTTCTTCTGGGAAACAGGCGGTTCGCTTTGATAGGTTTGTTCTTCTGGATACGCCCAGGACATGGCTTTGATGAACTGTCGCTATAGTACAGCATGTTCTTTGTGGGTGGGAAGGGATGAATATACTTGCACGCAGTTGAACTGTCTTTTCAGATACACTACGCAAGTAGAGAAATTTGTAAAGCGTAAGGAGAACTTTTGACTACTTTGGAGTTCGTGACAGGTAAAATAACGCGATGTTTACGGTGAGTTGGGTACGGGGAATATTCCGGTGGAAGCCGTTAAATCTAATTTTATTCTATTGCTTATACGGTTTATGGATGAATCTGAAACGAAGCCCAAATCCGGTTATTGTGTATTGTTTTCAGTTGAGCCGGTGAATTACTATTTTAATCGGGATATGCCAATTAACATTTTTGAGCAAGTCAGCTTCTAGACTGAGCAATGTCAGTAACTATCGTCTGGTGTTACTTTTAGGAAGAATCGGGTAAAAAAATTCGTGCCTCGAACTGTGTGTCTGATTGAGGCTAGGCAGCCCAGCGAATATTCTACCTGATAGTGTGGAAGTTCGGAGATTTCGACTTTCCTAAATTTAAAACCAAAACACGTGACTTGAAATTTGGCATACGCATTCCAAGAAGAAATTTGTTTTTTTTTACTTGGACAATGTGAAACTCTCAGAACTGCTTTTCCTTTTACAATTACATCAAAGCGTGAAGTTTTTTTTGCCAGATCGATGATCGATGGCAAACGGCGTGCTAGACATCTCCCTCAGTACTTGACTCCAGCTCCGTACACTGGTTCAATGGGAAATCCGGCCTCTTGAGAGCATGCTACGCTGAACTCCTTTCGTTTGCAATCAGTTAGAGCTGTGCATGTGTTTACACATAAATCTGATTATTTGGATGCCATGTCTGGGTTAGATTCTGCAGAGCTCCTTGCACATGATCCAGCCAACAGCAGCGGCTCGGCCCGGGCGTCTCAGGTCAGTAGAAAGTCTCTCTCACACTATACGTATTGCACTGTGCAGGTCATTTGTCACTGCATATTGTAAAGCAAGATCTGGTATTTGGACTCTAGGACTGTGGTGGCGATAACAAGAAACTTCGAAGAAGGGAAAAAAACAGAATCGCTGCGCAAAGAAGCCGGAAGAAACAGACCCTGAAGGCAGATAAACTACACAAGGTATAGCTCTGAGCCGCAGATCCAGCGGTGGCCCGCTCATTTGCGGATAATGAAATGAATTAACCCCAAACTGCAGTTCTAAATGCTATTAGACATAACGAAACAATATCAGTAAGTTTCAGTAATGTCGCCCTTTTAAGATATCTAGCAGTAATTGATTTAAAGCTGTATTTGAAGGTCCAGTAAATGTATGTCTAATGCGGGTATTCGTGCGGACTGGCCCACTGGCAAAGCTATGACTTCCTTTAAAATTTCTTACATTGTGTGGGGAATTGTCTTTCATCGAATTTATCTGGACTGTGACTGTACATTTCCAAACCATGGAAGAGCCTATAAGAAAGAATTCTGCCATTAAATGTGTCATATGCCAGGTTCCTGAATATTGAGGCGTGAGACCGTCACGGCTTTAATTGGCCTTGGCCTTTACTAACCGCAAACCTAGTTGTTTGGGAAATTTCCCAGGCGCTAACATTCATGCACTTCGTAAACTCAATGTGATTAGGAGCCTGATAATATAAAGTAGCTATGCTACAAAAGGTTTGTTTATTTTATCATTTACAGTAACATTGGGGGGGGGAGCGCAGAAAATCTTAATCATTAAATTATTTATTACACAGAGGGAGGCCACTCCGTCAATTCTGTCTGTGTTAGTCGGATAAAAAGCAACCCAACCTAATCTAGCTATCCAGCTCTGCGGGTCACAAATCTAATTGTGCACGGGCAAGTACTGTTTAAATGTAGTAGTAATTGGTTCTGCCTGTACTACATTTCAAAGTAGTCAGTTTTGGATTCCTGCCACCCTCGGGGTAAATAAAAATCTCATCTCAAAATCAGAATGGGAATCAGGTTTATTGTCACCGGCATGTGACGTGAAATTTGTTAACTTAGCGGCAGCAGTTCAATGCAATAAATACTCCAGAAGAGAGAAAAACCCTAATAATAATAATAATAATAAGTAAACAAGTAAGTCACTTACATTATACGTATATTGAATAGATTTAAAAACGTGCAAAAAAACCCCCCAGAAATACTGTTTAATTTTAAAAAAGTGAGATAGTGTCCAAGGGTTCAATGTCCATTTAGGAATCGGATGGCAGAGGGGAAGATGCCACTTTTAATTATTGCCTTTGTTTTTTGACTCGTTTGCCAAAGTAAATAGGTCTTATTTATACAACTTAGTTAAGTCTCTCCTCAGACTCCTGTATTTCAGAGAACACAGTCCCAGCTTGTCTGTTCTTTCCTTGCAGGTATAATCTTGTGTAATGTCACAGCACCCTCTCCTGTGCAATCACCTCTTTCCTGTAATAAGTTTCCTACAGAAGCTGGAAATCTTGAGCAACACACTAAATGCTGAAGGAACTCAGTAAGTCAGGCAGCACGTATGGAGAGGAGTAAGCAGCTGAGGTTTTGGTTCGAGACTCTTCATTGGGACTGGGAAGGAAGGGGGAAGTAGCCAGAATAAGAAGATGGGGGGAAGCAAAGGAGTACAAGCTGGCAGGTCATAGAAGGGTCTCAGCATCTGACGGACCTCTTGTCTTTATGATTTGCTGCTCCATGGCAAAGTCTTTTCAAGGTGTACACCTCTGAAGAAGTTGAAATCTTCTCTTTGATGGAAGCTCAGTGAGATATCCTCTGTGATCTCTGCTGCTCTCTAGCTCTTTGTTTACCCCCCTCCCTACCCACCCACCTTCCCTGTCAAGTGATTTCACCTATCAGCTGCCCAGCTGGTACACCTTTCCTGCTGTCTAAAGCTCTCCTGGTCACTGCCAATACAGGGCCACTTCTGAACAAGCCTTTTAACCATGCCCTCTGCACTTTGGCTAAATTATTAACATATATTACAAAAAAGGGGTTGATGTATTGAGCCCTGTGGAAGCCCTGGCTGTCCAGTCATAAGGACACCAGCCGTGCTTTATCACTTGGTTCTCGCCGCTGAGCCATTCCTGTAGGCGGACTTTAGGGATCTAAGAAAAAGATAAGAAGCAAAGCCTCAATAGACGATTGAGGGACTGTGGTTGCTCCTCTTTGTTTTTCAGGTCATAGTGGGATTGAAGGATTTGTGATACAAAAGGTATTATGTAAACAAGTATTACAGGTTCACAGCATTTGACTTTTTTTTAATGGCCTCTTTATACATGCCTTGCATGCAAGTGTTGTCTTTCCTGATTCATTTCTCACGCTTGAAGTATTTATCAAAAGCCAAGGCTCTTCAAAAGCTAATCACTCTAGATGACAGAGATATGATATATCAACAGGTAGATAGGGTTGTGAGGAAAGCTTTTGGCACAATGGCCTTCATAAATCAAAGTATTGAGTACAAGAGATGGGATGTTACACTGAAGGTGTTTAAGACATTGGTGAGGGTTAGTTTGGAGTATTGTGTGCAGGTTTGGTCACCTACCTATAGGAAAGATGTAAATAAGGTTGAAAGAGTACAGAGAAAATTTACAAGGATGTTGCCAGGTCTGGAGGACCTGAGTTACAAGGAAAGATTGAATAGGTTAGGATTTTATTTCTTGGAACATAGAAGATTGAGAGGAGATTTGATAGAGGTATACAAAATGATAAGGGGTATAGATAAGGTAAATGCAGGAAGGCTTTTTCCACTGAAGTTGGGTGGGTGGGACTACAACCAGAGGTCATGGGTTAAGGGTGAAAGATGAAACGTTTAAGGAGAAGATGAGGGGGCACTTCTTCATTCAGAGAGTGTGGAACGAGCTGCCAGCACAAGTGGAGCATGCGAGCTCGATTTCAATGTTTAGGAAGCTTGGATAGGTGCATGGATAGTAGGGGTATGGAGAACGAAGGTCCCAGTGCAGGTCAATGGGAGTAGACAGCTTAAATGGTTCAGCACAGACTAGATGGGCCTAAGGGCCTGTTTATGAGCTGTGTGTCTCTATGACTCTAATTGTTGTAGTACTGTACAATCATATCTATCTTGTTGGCTTTTCCTTATGACTGTAATTAGGATTAATTAATATACCATTTCTTAGAATTGTAAGCTCTGAAAGTTACACTGATGATGGAATCTTTCCCCCCTTGTTTGCTTCAGATGGTCACTGACAAATATGGTAAAGTATTGGTTAAATGCGAAGTAAAACTCTGTTTAATCTATCTTTTAATCAGACTTGAATTCTCGAACTGCTGAACAAAGATAACTAATTCATTACTGTATTCTTGATCTTGGAGTGCAGACATTTACAGGTACATGCTCAGTCTACAAACTTGTGCTGAGAGCATGGCTTGACTTTCTGCCCTCTACACAATAAGGAGTTACCCTTATTAGAGTGGAGAAGCTGCTTCTGAAGTCCAGGAAGAGGGAGGCTGGGGAGGCAATGCAGTTGCTCAGGAATGAGGCCTGGACTCCGGCTGACACAGTGAGCATGGCCATTGTTGGGCTCCTTGTGTTGACAGAATGCCTGGATCAGATTCTCTTGTATCACCCCCGACTGGAATGTGATGAAAGCTGCTGTCTACCATACCCCCCCACTCCCACTTTGTTCAGCTGTAAACTCCCTCAATCACGTGAATTGACTGAAATACTTATAACATTTTAAATCTGTGGGAATATAAAACGTGGGAGTCAGAGTAGGCCAATATTTACTTTGCTCTGCTGTTGAACATCAAAGCTCACTTTAAGCAACACACACAAAATGCTGGAAGAACCCAGCAGGTCAGGCAGCATCTATGGGGAGAAATGAACAATCGATGTTTGAGCTGAGATCCTTCATCAGGCCTGGAAAGAAAGAGTCCAGAAGCCAGAAAGCAGACCTTAATCCCACTTTCCCATCTTGAGCTAGATCTGTGAATTCCCTTAGTGTTGGGGAAAAAAAATCATTCACCACATCTTGTATATTCTCAGCAACCAGTGTTCTGTAGCGTAGAGAATATCTGAGATATACAACCTTGGCACAAAACAATATCTACTCATCTTAGTCTGAAATATCCACCATCTTATCCCAAGTACACGACTTATAGTTCTAGATGATCTAACTGGAGCAAACTTTAAAAGTGTTGAAGTGTACAAAAGGATGGATGTTATGTATTTACAGTAGATTTCCTATATTTCCCTGTTCATAAAAACATTGTGGATAATGTTTAGAAGTGATAAACAATGGCATATTTTTTATGAACTTAGTACATATAAGAGGATGTAAGAGAAATGTCAACCTATCTATTTACAAAGCAAAGTACACAGATATTACTATTGAGATAAAACTGACACCGTGGGTACACTTTAAAGCTCTTATCCAGATGTTCATACATTAAATGAAACTATAATGAATATTGAATTCATAACCTGGGTAAGTATTTGCCTGATATTTAGCATCCCTTGCCATCAAATGAAACATCAAAAGACTTCATTATTTTAAAGGACTCTATCTGATTATCCCTCAGCCTTCTCTTTACTAGAAGAAGGAACCCAATGTTATTCAGTTTTTACTGCTTAGTTGCAGTATGCCCCTCCACTGAAGGAAGAGCAGAGACACATTTTAAGGTAAATTAGGTCTTCAAGCATGCTACTCCGCTACTAATTTCCCATCAATTAGTGACAATCCACTTCCTGTGATGTTTGTAACTTCATTCTCATACGTTCTTCATTGTTACATGTCGAAACTGAAGGAAAAAGAGCATTTTCATGCATGGATATTTTAATCTTTGATTATTTAGCAAACAAGGCTACAATGATCAAGAATTTTTTTTATTCCATGACTTACAATGGTTTGCATTTTGGCACATTAACAAGTGCAAGTCTTCCCCAGCTTATGAACATCCAATTTATGTAAAGCCAGTACATACAAACAAGCATTCTGGGAGCGTGGTGGTATGGGCTTGCCTGCCACTGTGATGCTGCAAGCATTTTCTACCACCAGGGAACCGGCTCACAGCTGCGCTTCCAACTTGCAAACTGCTCAAAGGAATGGAGTCCTGTCGTAATATGACAGTTGTGATAGTTTAATTATGCTTGTAGATCTCTTAGTACTTTATCTCTGGAAAATCAGGGAAAATATAAGTTATGTTCTAATTATATCATAGATATAGAGGAGTGCTTCTTTTTACAGTTCTGAAGCTCAGCTGAGTGGTTGAATTGTGGAGCTGCAGGTGTGACTGAGTCATGCATTGATGGTGCCCAGTTTGATATGAGTGCAGGCAGCAACTTCAATTCATTATTGATAGGTTCATGACAGAGAAATAAACTGATGCCATCACAACCTCAGTGCAGATCATGACTGGCCAACTTAAAATCAGGCGTTAGTTTTTACAGAGCTAACTGAAGTCCAAAATTACGATATCTCATCCTTGGATTTTAAGTAAGGAGTTATAAATGTTTGGGATTTATTTATTTACTGCTTTTCCATTTAGCTAGATCACTTTGGTCAAAGTGTCTTTCAATTAATGTGCAAAAGATGCTATGAAAATTCAGTGAATTCCGGCTAATTGGGACACATTGGGACCAGTATATTTTGGCCCAATAAAGCAATTAGCCGAAGTTTCATGGAAATATTAAAAAGTCATTTTTAAAAGGCATGCAGTAGTTATAGGGGATTCCATAGTGAGGGGAACAGACAAGAGATTCTGCGAGCCGGACAAGGATACCTGGATGGTGTGTTGCCCCCCTGGTGCCAGGGTACAGGATATCTCAGATTGGGTCCAGAGTATTCTGAGGAGAGAGGGCGAGCAGCCAGAAGTCTTGGTACATGTTGGTACCAATGACATAGACAGAAAAAGAGAGGAGGTCCTGAAGGAAGATTACTGGGAGCTAGGAGGAAAATTGAAAAGCCGGACCTCCAGAGTAATAATCTCAGGGTTACTGCCTGAGCCACGCACTAATGATGGTAAGAATAGCAGAATTAAGCAGATGAATGTGTGGCTAAGTAACTGGTGCAGGGGGCAGGGCTTCAAATTCTTGGATCATTAGGATCTATTTTGGGGAAGGTATGACTTATACAAAAACGATGGGTTACACCTGAACTCAAAGGGTACTAATATCCTGGTGGGATTGTTTAATATAGCTGTTAAGAAGGGTTTAAACTAATTTGGTAGGGGGAAGGAAACCAGGGTGTTAGGGTCAAGGAAGAGGAAAATAGAAATAAGTCAAAGATACTGTGCAGCAAAGATGGCAAGAAGGACAGGCAGGTGAATAGACAAGATAATTTGCTGTGCGATAGAAATATAGCAAAATCAGTAACAGATACCGATCTAAATGTACTGTACTTAAATACACTCAGCATTAGAAATAAAGTGGATGACCTTGTTGTACAGCTACAGGTTAAAAGATATGACATTGTGGCCATCACCGAGTCATAGCTAAATGATGGATGTGATTGGGAGCTGAATGTCCAAGGATACACAGTGTATAGGAAAGATGGGAAGGTAGGTAAAGGGGGTGGCGTGGCCCTGATGGTAAGTAACGATATCAAATCAATAGAAAGAAGGGACATAGGATCAGAAGAGATAGAATCCTTATGGGTCGAGTTAAGAAATGGCAAGGGTAAAAAGACACTAATAGCAGTTATATACAGGCCTCCAAACAGCAGCTGGGATGTGGACTACAAGTTACAGCTGGAAATAGAAAAAGCGTGTCAGAAGGAAAATATCAAGATAATTATGGGGGATTTTAATACGAAAGTGGATTGGGAAAGTCAGGAAGGTACTGGATCTCAGGAGAGGGAGTTTGTAGAATGCCTACAGGATGGCTTTTTGGAGCAGCTTGTCCATAAGCCCACCAGGGGATCAGCTGTTTTGGATTGGGTGCTGTGTAACGGTCCTGAGGCGATTAGGGAGCTGGAGGTAATGGAACCCCTTGGAAGTAGTGATCATAATATGATTGAGTTCAGTTTCAAATTTGAAAAGGAGAAGCTGGTATCAGGTGTATCGATATTTCAGTGGAACAAAGGAAACTACAGTGGTATGAGAGAGGAACTGGCCCAAGTAGATTGGAAAAGTAAGCTAGGTGGAGGGACGGTAGAGCAGAATTGGATGAAATTCCTACAAGAAATGAGGAAAGTGCAGGAAAAGTATATTCCAAGAAAAAAGAAAATCATGAATGAAAAAATGGCACAAATGTGGCAATGAGAGAGGTTAAGGCTTAAATAAAAGCAAAAGAGACGGTGCACAAGGAAGCAAAGATTAGTGGGAGAACTGAGGACTGGACAACTTTTTAAAACTTACAGAAGGAAACTAAGAAAGTCATCAAGAAAGAAAAGATGAATTATGAAAGGAAGTTGGCAATTAACATAAAAAAGGATACTAAGAGTTTTTTTAATATATGAAGAGTAAAGGAGTTACACAGGTAGATATAGGACCGATTGAAAATGATGCTGGAGAAATTATAATGGGTAACAAAGAGATGGCAGAGGAACTAAATGAGTATTTTGCATCAGTCTTCACAGTGGAAGACATTAGCAACATACCTGATAGCCAGAGGTCTCAGGGAATAGAATTAGGTACAGTCAAGATTACTAGAGAGAAAGTGCTTGGGAAACTGAATGGACTAAGAATAGATAAGTCTCCCGGACCGGATGAGGTGCACCCATGGGTTCTGAAGGAGGTGGCTTTAGAGATTGTGGAGGCATTGGAAATGATCTTCCAGGAATTAATAGACTCTGGCATGGTTCCGGAGGACTGGAAGGTCGCAAATGTAGTTCTACTATTTAAGAAAGGAGGGAGGCAGCAAAAAGAAAATTACAGACCTATTAGTCTGACATCGGTAGTTGGAAAAGTTATTGGAGTCGATCCTCAAGGACGAGGTTATGAAATACCTCGAGGTGCATGACAAGATAGGCCCAAGCCAGCATGGTTTCATGAAGGGAAGATCCTGCCTCACCAACCTATTGGAATTTTTTGAGGTAATCTCAAATAAGATTGACAAGAGAGAGGCTGTGGATGTTATATATTTAGATTTTCAAAAGGCCTTTGATAAGGTGCCACCTAAGAGGCTGCTTAATAAGATGAGAGCCCATGGAAACACAGGAAAGATATTGGTATGAGTGGAGCATTGGCTGATAGGCAGAAAGTAAAGGGTGGGAATAAAGGGATCCTCCTCTGATTGGTTGCCAGTTACTAGTGGTGTTCCACAGGGGTCGGTGTTGGGGCCACTTCTTTTTACAATGTATATTGATGATCGATGATTTAGATTATGGATTAAATGGCTTTGTGGCTAAGTTTACGGATGACACCAAGATAGGTGGAGGAGCAGGAAGTGTTAAAGAAACGGAAAGGTTGCAGAGAGACTTGGTCAGTTTAGGAGAGTGGGCAAAGAAATGGCAAATGAGATACAATGTTGAGAAATGTACGGTTGTACATTTTGGTAGAAGAAATAATCGGGCAGATTATTATTTAGATGGGGAGAAAATTAAAAAATCAGAAGTGCAAAGGGACTTGGGGGTCCTCGTGCAGGATACCCTAAAGGTTAACCACCAAGTTGGATCGGCGGTAAGGAAAGCGAATGCTATGTTGGCATTCATTTCAAGAGGAATGGTGTATAAGAGTAAGGAGGTGTTGGTGAGGCTCTGTGGGGCACTGGTGAGACTGCATTTGGAATACTGTGCAGATTTGGGTCCCGTATCTTAGAAGGGATGTACTGATGTTGGAGAGAGTTCAAAGAAGATTTACGAGGATGATTCCTGGAACGCAGGGGCTAACATATGAGGAGCATTTGTCGGCTCTTGGACTGTATTCATTAGGGTATAGAAGAATGAGAGGGGATCTCATAGAAACATTTTGAATGTTGAAAGGGTTGGACAGAGTAGATGTGGAAAGGCTGTTTCCCTTGGTGGGTGAATCCAGGACAAGAGGCCACAGTCTTAGAATTAGAGGGTACCCATTTAAAACAGAGATGAGGAAAAAATTTTTTAGCCAGAGGGTCGTGGATCTATGGAATTTGTTGCCACATACAGCTGTGGAGGCTCAATCATTGAGGATGTATAAGGAGGAGATTGATATGTATCTAATTAGTCAGGGTATCAAGGGATATGGGGAAAAAGCCAGAAATTGGAACTAGATGGGAGAATAGTTTAGCTCATGTTGAAGTGGTGGAGCAGACTTGATGGGCCGAATGGCCTACTTCTACTCCTTTGTCTTGTGATCTTGTGGTCATAAAAGAGATAAACTACCTTTTAACTGAGTAATGAAATAGGTATTTAAATGAAATACAGAAAAGAAATTGACTAGCTATAACACTAGCAATACCACTGTACTGACAAATTGTGTATTAGTTCCTGAAATTGATCGATGGAAGAGTTCATCCAGTGTACACTGCTGTGTTCCTTTGATTGACTGTAAATGAACAAAATCAGCACAGACGCCAAGTGCAAAAATCAATCTATTATGCTATTCATTGCTTTCTTTGAACCTAATTGTGTTGCATTTTTGTAGCCAAGGGAACAGTTCAGCATGGTATGATGAAAAAAGACCTGTTTCATCAGCATTGAAGATATCATCTGCACAAAATTTTTGAAGCAAGTAGGGGAGTTTTGTAGATTTCCACATTTCTGCAATTACAACTTTAGCACCATCTTTCCCACTGTTTGCTTTCTTGAATTTAATGTGGTGCCAACATTTCCATCTTCTTAGCTAGCTCCTCTGACTTATTTTTCAAATATTAGTCTACTGACATGCATACCTCATCCAGTTACAATGGAAAATCATTGATTGAGATCCTCCTAAACAACTGGATACCTACCTTCTTGCTTTTCCTTCTCAGATGTTCCCCGTTGTCCCTTGAATAATGCATATTCTTCTTGCAGTTTATCTCGCAGATTTTTTAAAATTTCAAAATATACTGTATTCAAAATTAAATATATACAATAAACCATTCAATAACTTTTCATTCTTTACATACGTTTCCATTATAGTCAGTACATATCCGTATTTATAGCCACCCATGTGCAACTCCAGCAGTCCAGCTTACCATATCATTGTTGAGGGGTATACTCCCCGCCCCCGACCCCTCCCACTCCCACGGGTGGAGAAACCTATACTGTGGTCCTTCCCCACTGGGCCCTTGCGGTGTATCAAGCATGTAATTGTAGATTTCGGCACTGCAGTTATCTCTGTTAGCTGACGATGAGTGGTGTTTGGAGGATAGCTTTTAATTTAGTAGAGGAGGGTAATTTTTTCAGCTGATGTCATTTTCTTGTGCCATCTTGGCAAGGATCTGAATTATTAAAAAAATTAATAAAACAAAGCTATCAGAAATCAAGCAACACACATCAAAGTTGCTGGTGAACGCAGCAGGCCAGGCAGCATCTCTAGGAAGAGGTACAGTCAACGTTTCGGGCCGAGACCCTTCGTCAGGACTAACTGAAGGAAGAGCTAGTAAGAGATTTGTCTTGACAAACCTTCGTTAGTCCTGACGAAGGGTCTCGGCCCAAAACGTCGACTGTACCTCTTCCTAGAGATACTGCCTGGCCTGCTGCGTTCACCAGCAACTTTGATGTGTGTTGCTTGAATTTCCAGCATCTGCAGAATTCCTCGTGTTTACTATCAGAAATCAATGCTCTTTGAATTTGCGTCCATCGGCCCAAATGGATAACATAACACAAGCACACACAACTGGTGTTATTTAAAAACTATTCACTCTAAGGACAATGTAGTGTCTAATGGCCACACAAATGCACGTGACTGACACTAGTTAGAAACTGATTGGCAAGTTTCCTGTCCCAGTTCAGCGGCGTGGTGTCCCAAATAAACAAAGGGAATACCAGCTATCTTATTGATTAGTTTTTATTCTTTAAGAGTTGTCCCAAATAAGCGGCTGCCCTGATTAACTGATGGCCCAATTAACCGGAATCCATTGTATATTAAGAAAGCAGACAACCCAATAGTATTGTCTGGATTAGAAGCTGACGCCGACTAAATGCCCACTGTAATGGTGAGCTTCATGAAAATATCAATTGCAAGATGTCTGATCTTGCTTCATCTGAAATGATTACACGTTGTCCACTGTTAGCTTGTTGGGTGCTCCGGTTAAACCAGCTGATGGATTTCTTTCATGGGTTTATTGTTTCCTTCTCAGTTGTTCATAAAGTATGGTGAAAAGTGTTAGTTCACTCGACCACAGTCTTCTGGTTTTTGTCCCTAGTTTCCACTGACTGAAGTGATTGGGAATGAGCCATACATTTGGCCTCAGAAGCCAACACTTACCCTTTCCCTCACTGTAAAACTTTATTTTTATCTTTTATAATTTGATAATTAAAGATGCTTAACCAGACTGTGGGTTCCTTTTGGTATTCCACAAAATATGTAACATGGGTTAAAACACAGGTGCATGAAGTGTGAATTAAGTATTAAAAAGCCTGGCACTCACAGGTGGGTATTTTTCAGTAAAACATTGCTCTATTGCGTATTTTACAGATACCAAAGAGTTTTACAATTTTGATTAGTTTTAGCAGTTGGTTCACTTTGTAAGAGCATGATACTGTGAAAAATTACTGCCTGCTTATTTTTTAGAGCAGTGCACTGTGATTTTGAAAAAGATTGAGCTGGCTACTTGAAAGTATATAATTGGCCTTGCTGTCTGAGAGTTTATAGGACAGGGAGGGCAGAGGGGCTGACATCATTGCTTGATGATCAGTGCTCCGTTTTGTATCTGGGACAGGCTGTCATTCAAAGTGCTGGAAGAACTCAGCAGTTCAGGCAGCATTTATGAAGGGGAATAACAGTCAAAGTTTTGGGTGAAAACCCTTCATCAGGACTGGAAAGGAAGGGGGCAGAAGCCAGAATAAGAAGGTGGAGGAGTCCAAGCTGGCAGGTGACAGGTGAGGGTGAAGGTTTGTGGGTAAGAGAAGGGGGAGGTTGTGAGCAGCTGAGAAGTGATAGATGGAAGAGGTAAAGGAGTGAAGAAGAAAGAATCTGACAGGAAAGAATAGCGGACTGTGGAATAAAGGGGGTGGAGTTGGGGAACCAGAGGGAGGTGAAGAGGGGTGAGTGGCCCACCAGAAGGAAGGAAAACCAAAAAAGGAGTGGGGGAGAGAAGCAGAAGGGTCTCGGCTTGAAACGTCAACTGTTTATTTACCTCCAAAGATGCTGCCTGAACTGCTGAGTTCCTCCAGCATTTCCTGTGCGCTGCTTAAGATTTCCAGCATCTGCAGAATACTGTAATATCCCTACAAGAATCTGAGGGTAAAATCCTAGAGTAATTAACAATCTATATTTTCTCAGCTCCTGAATTCATATTCTTTCAAGTGATAGGAGCTAAGCAAATTGTATATTTTTATTATATTAATAGAGGCATGTTGAGTTTGAATTTAGGCTAAAATATGACACAGACAGAAGGAGAAACCTTTTAGGCCATTAACATAGCTCTACAAGAAATAGGTGAATAGATTTTTACCAATGTTTTTACCAAATGCAAAGCATCACCACATGATTTTGTTATTAAAATAGAAAATTATGACAATTTAGATCACAGGTTAGGTGATGAAGATGATGATTCAAAATGCTCCTCCCTGCTAGGATTTAGGGCTTTTGTTGGTTTGGTACTCATAAGCTTTGACACATTAGGGAAATTTTGAGAATACTGTTAATTACACCCATGCAATTACATGGACTTAAGATTGCTCATAGACAGGGGAAGTGAGCTGAAGCGTGAATTCACTTTTACTGACATTGTTGTCCTTCTATTGGAAAACGAGCCTTTCAGAGAAATTATGCAAATAATGAAGATCTCAAAAAAGAAACACAAACTGTAAGTTACAGTGCTGGTTACTTAACTAGTATTCCCCATTAGACTGTGAGATAAGGGTGCTGTATAGATTCACACAGAGACCAGGAGCTGCAAAAAGGCACAACAATTTATGACAGTTGCTTCTCAAGCTGTGTCAGTCTTGCAACGTATACAACAAATTAATCTCATGATGCAGCACTTAAAGGAACACTTTACTGAAAGGAAAGCAGAATGTTATCTATATTTACAAATACTTATCTAACCAGGCACATGTCTTTTCATTATATCAGACCTCCATAATGATGTATAAGTGCACCTAAGCCTCACTTCTGTACCCCTTGGTTATCTCCAAAAATGAGACCTTGCACGTGGATTCTGACCCTTTGTATCTGTATGCAACAGGAATGAAGGTGATTCCAAAGTAATAGTAGAAGAGATAGTTGAGACATTTAAGTTAAACATTCACAAGACAGAGCTATAATAAATGTTGGCTGAACTTGAGGTGGGTAAGTCTCCAGGACTGGATGGGATTTTTCCTTGGATCCTCAAGGGTTCTTTGGATATGGAGCGGTGTCAATATATGGAGATTATTGCTTCCTGGTTCAAAACGCTGAGTATCGATAGGCCCAGTCTAGAAGTCAAACAGTATAGTCTTGCGGCAGGGAAAACCTTTAGAAATAATGACCCAGGAGATAATTAATAGTCAAGAAGAGGAAAATGGATTAATTAAGACCATAAGATATAGGAGCAGAATTGGGCTATTTGGCACATCAAACCTGCTCGGCCATTTCATCAAGGCAGATCCAATTTTCCTCTCAGCCCCAATCTCCTGCCTTCTCCCCATATCCCTTCATGCCCTGGCCAACCAAGAACCTATCAAACTCTACGATAAGTATATATAAAGATTTGGCCTCAACAGCTGTCTGTGGCATAGAATTCCACAGATTCACTAATCTCTGGCTAAAGAAATTCCACGTCATCTCAGTTCTAAAAGGACACCCCTCTATTCTGAGATTGTGTCTTCTGGTCTTAGACTCTCCCACCATAGGAAATATCCTCTCCACATCCACTCTTTCAAGGCCTTTCACCATTTAATTGATTTCAATGAGGTTACCCCTCATTCTTCTGAATTCTAGTGAATACAGGTCCAGAGTCATCAAACACTCTTCATATGACAAGCCATTCAATCCTGGAATCATTTTCATGAACCTGCTTTGAACCGTCTCCAGCTTCAGCACATCCCTTCTAAGATAGGGGTCCAAAACTGCTCACAGTACTGCAAGTGAGGCCTCACCAGTGCTTTATAAAGTCTCAACATTACATCCTTGATTTTATATTCTAATCCTTTTGAAATGAATATTAACATTACATTTGCCTTTCTTACCACAGACTCAACCTGCAAATTAGCCTTTAGGGAATCCTGCAGAAGGACTCCCTATTTTCTCTACACTTAGAAAATAGTCAACCCTTTCATTTCTTCTGCTGCGGTGCATGACCATATACTTCCCAGCACTTCAATCCATCGCTATTTCTTTGCTCATTCTCCTAAACTGTCTAAGTCCTTCTGTAGCCTCCCTACTTCCTCAAAACTACCTGCTCCTCCACCGATCTGCATATTGTCTGCAAATATTGCAACAAAGCCATCAATTCCATTGACATATAACATAAATCATAAAACATAAATAAATCATTGACATATAACATAAAAAGAATCGGTCCCAAAACAGACCCCTGTGGAACACCACTAGTCACAGGCAGCCAACCAGAAAAGGCTCCCTTTATTCCCTTTCTTTGCCTCCTGCCAAACCAGCACTGCTTTATCCTTACTAGTATCTTTTCTGCTATACTATGGGCTCGCAGCTTGTTAAGCAGCTTCATGTCTGGCACCTTATCAAAGCTTTCTGAAAATTCAAGTACACAGCATCCACCGATTCTCCTTTGCCTATCCTGCTTGTTATTTCTTCAAAGAATTTCAACAGATTTGTTGGGCAAGATTTTCCCTTGAGGAATCCATGCTGACTATAGCCTATTTTCTCACGTGCCCTGACCCCGCATCCTTAATAATCGACTCCAACATCTCCCCAACCACTGAGGTCAGACTAACTGGCCTATAGTTTTGTTTCTTCTGCCTCTGTCCCTTCTTGAAGAATGGAGTGTCATTTGCAAGTTTCAAGAATCTAGTGATTCTTGAAAGATCATTATTAATACCTCCACAATGTTTTCAGCCACCTCTTTCAGAATGCTAGGATGTACACCATCTGCTCCAGGTGACTTATCAACCTTCAGACCTTTCAGTTTCCCAAGAACCTTCTCTCTAGTTATGGTAACTTCACACACTTCATGGCCCTTGACACCTGGAACTTCCACCATACTGCTGCAAGACAAGGCAACACTGACTTGTTATGGGCAAATGTGTACTTGATGCCCAGTGCATATTTGGTGAGCCAAAGGCCTGTTTTAGTGCCACATCTCTCCAGGACTCTAATCATATTTAACCAGATTGATAAAATAACAGGTAGACTTCCAGAAAGCTTTTAACAACTATAACTTAGCAGTCATATCATCAAAGTTGAAGTACTTGGCAGAAAGGAGGTATTGAGTGTTTAACATAGAAACACAGAAAACCTACAGCACAATACAGGCCCTTCGGCCCACAAAGCTGTGCCGAACATGTCCCTACTTTAGAACTACCTAGGCTTTACCCATAGCCCTCTATTTTTCTGAGCTCCATGTAGCCATCCAGGAGTCTCTTAAAAGTCCCTATTGTTTCCGCCTCCACCGCCGCTGCCGGCAGCCCGTTCCACTCACTCACCACTCTCTGCGTAAAAAAACTTACCCCTGACATCTCCTCTGTACCTACTTCCAAGCACCTTAAAACCATGCCCTCTCGTGCTAGCCATTTCAGCCCTGGGGAAAAGCCTCTGACTATCCACGCAATCAATGCCTCTCATTATCTTGTACACCTCTATCAGGTCACCTCTCATCCTCCGTCGCTCCAAGGAAAAAAGGCCGAGTTCACTCAACCTATTCTCATATGGCATGCTCCCTAATCCAGGCAACATCCTTGTAAATCTCCTCTGCACCCTTTCTATGGTTTCCATGTCCTTCCTGTAGTGAGGCGACCAGAACTGAGCACAGTACTCCAAGTGGGGTCTGACCAGGGTCCTATATAGCTGCAACATTACCTCTTGGCTCTTAAACTTAATCCCACAATTGATGAAGGCCAATGCCTTCTTAACTATAGAGTCAACCTGCGTAGCAGCTTTGAGTGTCCTATGGACTCGGACCCCAAGATCCCTCTGATCCTCCACACTGCCAAGAGTCTTACCATTAATGCTATATTCTGCCATCATATTTGACCTGCCAAAATGAGCCACCTCACACTTATCTGGGTTGAATTCCATCTGCCGCTTCTCAGCCCAGTTTTGCATCCTATCAATGTCCCGCTGTAGCGTCTGACAGCCCGCCACACTATCCACAACACCCCCAACCTTTGTGTCATCGGCAAATTTACTAACCCATCCCTCCACTTCCTCATCCAGGTCATTTATAAAAATCACAAAGAGAACAGATCCCTGAGGCACACCACTGGTCACCGGCCTCCATGCAGAATATGACCCGTCCACAACCACTCTTTGCCTTCTGTGGGCAAGCCAGTTCTGGATCCACAAAGCAATGTCCCCTTGGATCTCCTTACTTTCTCCAATAAGCCTTGCATGACATACCTTATCAAATGCCTTGCTAAAAATTAAAAATTAAGAATAAAGTCAGCCAAGTAATGAACAATGAAGTTTCATAATGAATAGAGATATTGAACTCTGGTTAAGAAAAAGAAGGAGACAAACTTAATCAATTGGGAACTAGTGAATCTCTTGATGACTACAAGAAGAGTACAAGTGCACTTAAGAGAGAAGTAAAGACAGTAGAAAGAGGATATGAGAACGATCTGGCAGGCAAGGTGAGGAACCAGAGAAAATACATAAGATTTTTAATGAATATTTCTCTCCCTTTATAATGTGGAGAAAACAATGGAAGCTAAAGAAATAGAGAAAATGAGTGGTGTTGTCGTGGTCCACATACAATTTAGCAGGGAGGAGGTTTCAGAGGCCTTAGAGTGCATCTTCAGGGCCTGACCTAGTGCATTCTCAGACCTTTTGGGAAGTTAGAGGAAAAATGTTCCGGAGGCCCTTGCAGAGATCTTTACTGATCACGGTTGAGGTTCCAGAGGACAGGAGAGTGGCTAATGTGGCACCACTGTTTAAAAAGGATAGCAAAGAGAAGTCAGGAAACTGCAGGCCAGTGAGTCTGACATTAGTGGTGGGGATGTCAACGGACAGTATCTACCAATATTTGTAGAAAAAATGATGGTGGATTCTGGACAGTCAGCATGGTTTACTGCATGGGAAGTCATGTCTGATAAATCTCTTGGAGTCCTTCGAGGAGGTAGTCAAGAAGGCAGATGGATGTGGTCTATGCAGACTTAGAAAGATCTTTGACAAGGCCCCTTCATGACAGCTAGTCTGGAAGGTTAGTTCACATGTGATCCAGAGATGGATAACGGATTGGCTTCATTATTGGTTCAGTGATAGGAAGCAGAGGGCAATGGTCGAAGGTATTCTTCACAGACTACTGGTGTCTAAAGGTGTGACACAGGGGTCAATGTTGGGACCCTTGTTTGTAATTTATATAAAGGATAGGATGTGAATATATAAGGCACGGTTCGTAAGTTTGTGGATGCTAATAAAATAGGTGGTGTTCTAGGTAATGTGGAAGGTTATAAAAAATACAGGGGGATCTTGATCAACAAGTTATGTGGCTGAAAGTGGATAAATGTGAGGTATTACATTTTGGGAGATCAGTGTGGCCCAGAAAACAACTCTCAGCAAAAGCTACAAAATTGCTACTAAATTAATTTCTTGAAGACACAGAGGATCCTATTTTAAGGGTTTACTTCCTGAAAGCACAGAATGTGCCCTCCTCCTTTCCCCTTTCCATACAGATGAACACAGCTCGTAGCTAGCAAACATCATCAGATGCTGTATATGTGTATACATGCTTTAGTTCAAAATGAGGCTTAGCATTAAAGCTAAACTCTTCCCTACCTGTGGTCTCCTGAAGAGAAGTTGACAAGACTGGTTTGTTTGAGCTTTTATTCTCCAAGGTCTTAAGCATGGCCGTGAAGAATCAGAGATGCATTGTAGTAAGAGGGGCGCAAATCAAGGATCACTTCTCAGGTCACTGTCTGAAGTAGATCTGTGGAGTCATTTCAGCTGTTATTATCCCTAAAATAATATTCAATTAATAGATTGACAAAAATTGCTTAAGTCGTAACCCTGAATGTAATTCATTGGATGTAAAATGCTTTGGGATTTCCTAAGATTGTGAACGGCGGTTTGAGAACACAAGTTCTTGTTTTTCACATTTTCTATTGAATAGTATTAGTGTTACTTCTTGGCCTGCCGTGTTGCATTTAAGTGTGTAATATTATATGAATTTTCTATGGAATATCTTAAATAGGATTCCTTTTTTTTGCACATCTTCCCAGCTGGTCAGAATAGCGGGGGCCAGAGAATGAGTTACTCTGTTGCCTGCAGGAAGAATGGAGGCCAAGAAAGTTTTGGAAGGAGACTAAATTGTAATGTTTTGTCATCAAATGAAACTTGAAGAGTAAAATAAAATCTGCTGATGCTGGTAATCTAAAAGAAAAAAACAGAGAACATCCAAAGATACTTCCCTTCCTACTTTGATGCAATGCTTTTTCATTACCCGATCTACTGTAGATTAATAAAAAACATGAATGACTGAAAATCCATGGGGACTGGCCCTTGCTTTTACAGTAAGGTAGTGGCCACTTATTATTTCCTGTGCTGATCTTGCTTGAATTTGGGAAGAGCCGAGAGACCACCTTATTAACATTGCACCACGTGGACTTGCCAACTCCCACCCACTAGAACCTGCTCCTTTATAAATGCTGTGAGCACACACCCTGATGTTCAGCCCCGACCTAGCGTCCCCACTCCTCACCATGGAGGAGGAGCAGTACAACACTAAGCAGTACAGCACTAACTCTGGCTCTGGCAGCCAGAGAAAGCATGATCTCCCAGTGGCCACACATTTTAATTCCACATCCCATTCCCATTCTGACATGTCTATCCACGGCCTCCTCTACTGTAAAGATGAAGCCACACTCAGTTTGGAGGAACAACATCTTATATTCCGTCTGGGTAGCCTCCAACCTGATGGCATGAACATTGACTTCTCTAACTTCTACTAATGCCCCACCACCCCCTCGTACCCCATCTGTTATTTATTTTTATACACACATTCTTTCTCTCACTCTCCTTTGACCCTCTGACTATACTCCTTGCCCATCCTCTGGGTCCCCCCCCCCCTTTGTCTTTCTCCCCGGGCCTCCTGTCCCATGATCCTCTCATATCCCCTTTGCCAATCACCTGTCCAGCTCTTGGCTCCATCCCTCTCCCTCCTGTCTTCTCCTATCATTTTGGATCTCCCCCTCCCCCTCCCACTTTCAAATCTCTTACTAACTCTTCCTTCAGTTAGTCCTGACGAAGGGTCTCAGCCTGAAACGTCGACTGTACCTCTTCCCAGAGATGCTGCCTGGCCTGCTGCATTCACCAGCAACTTTGATGTGTGTTGCAACACTAAGCTTGAGCTTTTTCTAACAATCCACGTCTTACTTCTCAGCTGGCTTATTTTGCTCAGAATGGCCCATCTCCTACCATCCTCCCTGAATTCCAGTCTACTGGATGAGTGTTAGTTTCATTTGGCCCGATAAAGTTTTGTTACAGCACAGAAAGGGGTCAACCATCCCAGCAGGCCTGTGTCAGGTAGCTCAGCCTCTTCCAATATCCAGACCCTAGAACCTTCTGAGCCATTGATATAGACTCACATCGTTGGTATAGATCAGGTCATGCTGGAATCAAAGCCAAAGAAATCTAACAATGAATAAACCAATCTATTTCTAATTGTAGATTAAAAAAAGACTAATCCAGAAATCGATCCAGCTTTCTGTCCTGAAAAAATGCCTATTCTATTTTTTTTAATAATCTTTTCCTCTTTCATCTTTTACTGTCCGTTCTCTTCTGCCCTCTCCCCACCCACCTGACGGCTGTCATCTCTAACCATGTTTCTTATAATTGCTTAGGTAAATCTTTATGTTTATGTAAAGGTTAACAAACCAATTATAATTTCTGTCTGCTCTTTTGATTCCCAATGTTACACATGTATGAGCAATTCACTTGTAATGATCATGCACTGAAAATATGTGTGAATGAAGGCTTTCACCCCAATTTCCTCTTGTTTTGAACTCTGGTACTGTAAGATTAAATTCCCAGGCAACTTGACTGAAGCTAATTTTAATGATTAATATTCTTTTAGCTTACTCATTTTTTTAAAATGGGTTTGAGTTCCTCTTCTTTAAGACTTGCTTTTTTTTTTACAGGAATATGAAGGGCTGGAACAGGAAAACACTGCGCTAAAAAGGGAAATAAGGAAACTTAGTGAAGAAGTGAAACATTTATCAGATGCTTTGAAAGATCATGAACGAGTATGTCCAATGATACACTGTACCATGAACTTTATCACAACACCCAGACCTCACCCTAGCATAATCGCCAGCTGTTTATCTCATGAAGGCCAAAGTGGAGTCTCATAGATGGCTCAAGCAATGAAGATTTAAATTTGGTATTTTTTTAGTGAGAACTTAACATATATATTCATATTTTGAAGTATATTTGATTCTTGTATGCAGTCTATTGTCCTAAGTATTGCCTTTATGATAGTCCTAATTGTGACCTAAATGATGCTGCTGTGGTCCTGTACACTGTTTGGCCAAGCCTAAGGATACAAGTTTTGCAAGCTTATTATTCAGTGTGTACTTTTTGCTTAGCTTAAACTCACCCTATTGAACAGGAAGAAAGTATTTTGAAAACGTGCAGCTTTTTTTTTAATATCTTGGACGTTTTTGGTGGAAAAACTCCCCACAAGTCAAATGCAGCATTTGCAATTTTTTTTCAACAATTATGTACTTGAAGCATGGTTGGTACATTGGGGCACAAACTCTCAGGGATTCTAATTTGAAACACATAAGGTGGGGGGTTATATGGGAGGCAGGGTTTAAGGGTTGGCACAACATCGTGGGCCGAAGGGCCTGTACTGTGCTGTACTATTCTATGTTCTATACATAATCAAAATTTTGTTATGTTGAAACCAACACGAAAAGAAAAAAGCAGTGTTCAGTCCACTGAGAAACTGATAACTGAACAAGTTACATTTTGTGACCATGTGCCCTAGAGAAACACTGAAACACCGCATGGGTGTTTCAATTCCTCTAAGCTTGAAGGAACCAAACTCTCAGGATTCTGCACCGAATTATTTACACAGAGCTATTTCTAAATAGCCTAGAATTGTTCAGCTTTTATCTCATCATGGATATTAATAAGGAATACTATTCAATAGCCTCTGAATGTGGTGCCACCTTTATGTAAAATGAATTGTCTTCTTAGATTCTGAGTGGTTTACTTTCTGATGTAGATGAACTGTTTTGATGATGTTTTACAGCTAAAACACAAATGTCTGGAAGTATGAGGCCCAAAAATTCACCCTGCACTGCCCACAGCTCCACTGAGCGAACTTACATAATGATCTATCAGCTTTCTATTCACTTATTTTGGTTGCCAATGTTCAGCTGTCCAGTGATGAACTTTTCCACGACACCCAGACCACATTTTAATGCTTTGAACAATTAATATTTAAAATCTCATCCCACTATTTAATGGGCTAACAATTCCACTTTCAAAGAAACAAGAGGAAATTCTAATGCATTTGTGAAGAGTTCACATAATGATTATCTTGAGCCTTAAGCCTGATTTATACTTCTGCTTCAACTCGATGCCGTAGGTACTGCGTCGCTGCAAACCCTACACAAAGCCTACGCGGATCCCTACGCCAGAGCCTGACGCGCACCTCTCCCAAAACGTAACTGCACGTCGCAGCAACACAGACCGCAACAACTGTGATTGGTCCACTTGGTAGCATCGCATCTCCTCCTACACTGCAATAGCTTCCCATTGGCCGACTGAAGGGCAGGGAAGGAACTCTGGCTGCAATGCTTTCCATAAAGCTTTACAGACCTCTGAAATTATGGACACATTTCGCTTTTACGAAAAAAAACGCTCGCTTTAAACTTGTTTACCCCGAGAAAGACTTCCATGACCATGAAGCCTTGCGGGGGCAGGTGTGTGCGCATGCACGACGTGCACGAATTGCAGAGCAACGCAGACACACCAACACACAAGTATAAATGCTCACAACGCATGTCGGTCACTTGCGTAGGTTCCCACGTGGAGTTGATGCAGAAGTATAAATCAGGCTTTAGTAGAGCCATATGGCACAAACTGTTACATTTCGATTATCTGTTGTATTTTTTAATATGTGTGAATGATTATGTGGCTTTCATTGGATTACATCGATTGCTGTGTTTTTATGCCTGCTATCAGCAAAATGACCTCATGTGACCTCGATTAAATTGAAAAAGCAGGTAATGTATTAGATATTGCTCAGTGGTCTGCAATCATGATGCAGCTGCTTAAATGATGAGGAGTGCATCTGATTGTAGTCAACTGGTAGAATGAATTCTTTCTCTGCCTCCCCAAGGATTGATCAGCCCATCACTGCATCAAAAATCTTTGCAAGGTGCAGAGTGGAAACTTGCCTCACCTAGGTAAGAGAGTGCAAAACAAGGTTGATTGCCAAAGTAGTTGGTCTCATCCCAAAAAATTTCTTTTGTTCTCTGAAATTTGTAGAATAAGTAGAAAATGTGAGGAAGAAGTCAGCTCATTCTGACTTTGTAGATGCATAAACACACAAAGTTTACTTCAAACCTCACAGAGAAGCATCCAAGTAAAACTGTCCAATTGCAATCTGAGTGATGATGCCTACAAAACAATATGCTTTGGTGGCTATTTCTGCCTTCATCAATTTTTGTACATAAATATACTTTGGCTTCAATCAGTGTCTTAAACATGCTTTCTGCAATTTGACGGTTATCTGGAGTATCAACTATTTTCATCTTTGAAGCCTATTTGATTCTGATAAGTCTTGAACAGGAAGGGTACACAGGGTGTGAATAGAATCTTTTTTTGTGTGCGAGCATCTAGAGCCAGGGGTCAATGTTTGACAATAAGGAGTCACTTAGTGAAGGCAGATATGAGGGTTTTTATTTCCTCGAATGGTTGTGAGTTTTCTGAATAAACTTCCTTGTAAAGCAGTGGGAGAAGTGTCTTTTACTATTTTTGCCCTAAAAGGCGGCGGTAAGCAGGCATTGAGAAGTTTTTGGAGATGGGCACTAATGCAGAGTTCAGGTTCCAGTTAGATCATCCATGACATATGGCAGAGCAAGCATGACAAGCAGAGTTAACTTGCTGCTAGTCCTTGATCCTATATCGCAAGCCCTCTGCATTCCAATTTGATCTACTTTTAATGAAAATGGTCTAGAAATTTTTGGGGAAAGTATCTCACACCTAAAGGTTTGCTAATTGTGTCTGAATTATAAGGCATTAACAATACCCCAAATTACTGTGATACTGCATTTACGATATTTACAATATTTGGCCGGTTCCTGCTTCAAGGTAAGGGTAAGTATGTCAAATGCTTGGAATTTCAGAAACCCACCTAGATACTCATGACAGAAGTCATGGAATGTACCCTGACGCTATCCAATGGCACGACATATGTTCCTGGGGTTATGCCAAGGACTGATCAGTTGGGCTCCAGTCTGTCCTGCCAGCAGTCTCTGATAGCAATCCTGACAGGACGTAAAAGACTCTGAAGTGTGTCTGTCATGTCATGCGAGGCCCACTAGCCCATTTTTCATCATCCTCCCTATCGAAGTCCAGTGATCATTTGACGCTTGAAGTCTGAGCTGAACCAGTTTCTAGGTGTAGCATCTTGTAAGAGGAAATCAGAGAATAGTTAAAACAGCTGAAGATGAAGACTGTAGAGGGTGGTGCTGTCAAACAGGATTGCTCGATTCTGTAGACTGAGTAGCCTGATCCTCCACTATAAGCTTCTGTAATTCTATGAAGATAGCATCAGTATTTGGAGCAGCAGCTAAGCAAAACTACCACTGGATGTGCCAACTTGTTAGCAGTTGATGAACTCACTGCGGATTTGCAACTCTGCATCTTTCTGCCTGCTGCCCCAAAGCCTAGTTAAACAATTCTCACTGTCATCTCCAAGTAGATTCTGATCATTTGTTCAATTCAATACCATCTACCCTCTTCAGTATTTGGAGATTATTTATGTAATTCAGAATAATTTGATTGAATTACTACAATTCTACATAATTAAGTATTCAGTGACATTTTATTGATAATCTTTTAAATGCACAAATAAGACCTAATTTTAAAATGTTCTTCACAATAAACTGTTGAATCATTTCAATTATTTGTGGTGAGTTATGGTGATGAGTTATATGTAAACTGTGTTTCTCCCTTCTATTCTTACTCTTCAAATATTCTTATTATTAAGCTATTGAATTAGATAAAGGCAACTCGATTGATTTCTTAAACGCTCATCAATAGATTAAAAAAGATAAATTCTTCAAAAGCTTAAATCTTATTGAAGCTTTCAATGAGTTTCTGTTAGATTTTTCTCGTGAATGTTCATTTTGAAACTGATGTAAAAAAATTATTTCATTTCGATATATCCTTTCAGTTGTGTGTAAAACTGCATTCAATGGATTTAATATAAATATGGAGGATAATAATGAATGATTATGTTAAGTTTTGGCTGTTGCCGCTCAACTAGGCATCAGGAGCAACAGAGTAACGTCACAGAATTGTTCCTTTAAATTTCACAGGAATGTGAATTCTTCTTTTCAGGAAACGGAGTAGTATGCTGTTATGATTGCATTTAACATGTAAGCTCAATAGTATTTATTTATATATTTATTGAGATAGAGCACAGACAGCTCCTTGCTGTCCATCAGGCTATGCTGCCCAGCAACCTCTGATTTAACCCTTATCTAATCACGGGACAATTTACAATAACCGATTGCCCTACCAACCCTCACATCTTTGGACTGGAGCACCTGGAGAAAACCCATGTAGCCACAGGGAGAAAGCACAAACTCCGCCAGACAGCAGCAGGAATTGAACCCGGGTCACGGCTACTGTAAAACATACTGTGCCAGGCCTTAAGGCTCATCAAAAGCCTCAGGTATTCTTACTTGAGGTTCTGATGAATTACCTACACATGAGATTCATCATACAGTAAATTCACAGATGCGGATAGAATAGTCGTTATGGAATGCAAACAGTTATGTTCCAATACATCTAGCAACACAGTTTAAGGGTTTGACGTTCATTCTCATGATTCCAAACATTTTCTCGCAGAAGCATAGTTCAAAGGCGAAATTGAGTTTATTGTCATAAACACAAGTACGTGTCTGCACAGTTGCAATGAAAAACTTAGCTTGCAGCAGTATCACGGGCACATGGCATCACAAAAGTAGCATTCACAGGAAAAATAAAACAAATTATATATAAATTTTATGAGAAAGAATAGAATTACAGCAAAAGAAGTCCATTGTAAATTGATTAAAGTGGTCAAGAGTGTTGCTAAGCTTAGTGATTACCATTGTGCCAATTAGTTCAAGGACCAAAATGGTGGAAGGAAAGTAGCTGCTCTTGAACATGTTGGTATGGGTCTCCAGGCTTCTGTACCCCTTGCCCAACGGTGGCTGTGAAAAGATGGCATTGATCTTTGATGCATCCTGTAGGTACTACCAATGATGGAGAGGGATGTGCGTCGGGCAGTGTATGCATTTAAATCTGAATCGGAGTGCACTAGTCTCTTCAGCTCATGTTCCCACACATTTAAATTGTCAGACCAGGCCATGATGCAACCAGGCAGGGCACTTCCAACAGTACATCTGGAACTTTAAGTGTTTGATTACAAACTAAACTCCCTTATTCTCACAGGAACTACTGCAAATTTTTATTGTATAGAATTTGCATGCAATAACAATAGTGATTGTTTGGTTAGGCAGGAATATTCTGAGAACAGCTTCTAGTGTTATGAAATTTTCTTCAAACTGTCATTTTTGTTAGTCAGCATGATACTGTTGAATTAATATTAATTTTCCTCATTCCAGGCAGTAATATAACATTTAAATTTGATAATGAAGCTTTCTCTGTGAATGTATGTTGTTTGTGGGTGTTAACGTTCATTTAAGGCACTGCATCCACAGGTATCATCAGCAGGTGAAATTTGCCTTGACTGATCAGCAGAAGATTAGCATTGCTCAGGTGAATTTCTGATTGACATGTCACTGTGTATACCAGACTGTTTATGATTAAATTATGCTGGGATCTACAAATGTGGGAGCAGTTAACATTTCAGGTTGAAGACCACATTGTCAGAACATCAAACTGGAGAGAGAGAGTTGCGGGGGAGGGGAGGGAATGGATGGGGAAAAGGAAATGTTTATAAAAAGGTGAGTTTAGTCTTGCTGTGGGAATAAACTAGACACGAACGTTCAGTTGATAAATGTTTAAGAAAGAGATCACATATAAATGAACAGAACACATCAGTTACAGAGAGAGAAAACTGTAAAATCTGCAAACTGCTTGACAGGCCAGATGGTGCTAAATGCCAAAAGAAAATGGAGCCAATGTCACAGATAAATGAGAAGCAGGCAACAGTGGAAGAGACAGAGAAACTGAGTCAGGGCTAGTATAGAATGTGATATTGAGTGCACATGGCTGCAATGTGTCCAAGTGAAAAATGAGATCCTGATCTTCAAGGCTATGTTAGGATTCAATGTAATAGAGCCAAAGACAGGTCAGAGTGGTGGTTGGATGGAGAAATAAAGTGACAATAATCTCCATTTAGTATAGCAGATTGTGAGTTGCAGATATAATATTCTAACTTGTCTGTACGGATGCCAACAAGTGCTTCACCTGGAAGGAGTGTTTGCAGGTAAGGACTGTTACTTCTGGAAAAGGAGTTGAACATTTTGCAATCACCAGCAATAGTCTGGTCAATGGTGCAAATAAAAGCCCCTGGAAAATCTGGATGTTGCAAAAGGAGAATGTGAAAAGATGGAAATCCTATTGTCTGGAGAATGTACAGTGAGCATGTTATGGGATATAGAAGAGCAGTCAGAGAAATTTTCAAATGGAAGAAGGACACTACCATGGCTGACAGGTGAAGTCAGAGCCAAAGTAAAAGCAAAAGAGAGGGCATACAAGGAAGCCAAAGCTAGTGGGAAGATAGAGGATTGGGAAGCTTTTAAAAACTTGAAGGAAACCAAGAAGGTTATTAGGAAGGAAAAGATGAATTATGAAAAGAAGCTGGTGACTAATATCAAAGAAGATACTAAAAGCTTTTTTTAAGTATATAAAGGGGAAAAGAGAGTTGAGGGTAGATATAGGACCAATAGAAAATGATGCTGGAGATATTGTAATGAGAGATGCAGAGATGGCAGAGGAACTGAATATGTATTTTGCATCAGTCTTCACAGTGGAAGACCTGCAGTTTACAGGACATTCAAGAGTGTCAGGGAAGTGAAGTATGTGCTGTGAAAATTACGACTGAGAAAGTGTTCAGGAAGCTTAATGGTCTGAGGGTGGATAAATCTCCTGGACCTGATGGAATGCACCCTCAGGTTCTGAAGGAAGTAGCTGGAGAGATTGCAAAGGCATTAACAATGATCTTTCAAGAATCGATAGATTCTGGCATTGTATTGGATGATTGGAAAATTGCAAATGTTACTCTGCTATTTAGGAAGGGTGGGAGGCAGCAGAAAGGAAACTATAGACCCGTTAGCCTGACATCAGTGGTTGGGAAGTTGTTGGAATCAATTGTTAGGAATGAGATTACGGAACACCTGGAGGCATATGACAAGATAGGCCAAAGCCAGCATGGTTTCCTGAAAGGAAAATCCTGCCAGACTAACCTACTGCACATTTTGGAGGAATGTAGACAAACAGGGTAGACAAAAGAGATGCAGTAGTTGTGGTGTACTTGGATTTTCAGAAGTGCTTTGACAAGGTTCCACACATGAGGCTGCTTAGCAAGATAAGAGCCCATGGAATTACAGGGAAGCTGCTAGCATGGGTGATCAGCGGAAGACAGAGAGTGGGAATAAAGGGATCCTATTCTGGCTGGCTGCCGGTTACCAGTGGAATTCCACAAGGGCCGGTGTTGGGACTGCTGCTTTTTATGGTGTATGTCAATGATTTGGACTATGGGATTAATGGATTTCTGGCTAACTTTGCTGGTGATACAAAGATAGGTGGAGGAGTGGGTAGTGTTGAGGAAACAGAGAACCTACAGAGAGACTTAGATAGTTTAGGGGAATGGGCAAAGAAGTGGCAAATGAAGTACAATACTGGAAAGTGTACAGTCATGCACATTGGTGGAAGGAATAAATGAGCAGACTATTACTTAGATGGGGAGAGAATTCAAAATGCAGAGATGCAAAGGGACTTTGGAGTCCTTGTGCAGGATACCCTAAAAGTTAACCTCCAAGTTGAGTTGGTGCTGAAGAAGGCAAATGCAATGTAGGCATTCATTTCTAGAGGTATAGAATATAAGAGCAGGGATGTGATATTGAGGCTCTATAAGGCACTTGTGAGACCACACTTGGAGTATTGTGTGCAATTTTGGGCTCCTTATTTTAGAAAGGATATATTGACATTGGAGAGGGTTCAGAGAAGATTGACTAGAATGATTCCAGGAATGAATGGGTTACCGTATGAGGAATGTCTGGCAGCTCTTGGGCTGTATTCCCTGGAGTTCAGGAGAATGAGGGGGGGGGGATCTCATAGAAACATTCCAAATGTTAAAAGGCCTGAACAGATTAGATATGGCAAAGTTATTTCCCATGGTAGGGGAGTCTAGGACAAGAGGGCATGACTTCAGGATTGAAGGACGTCCATTTAGAACAGAGATGCAGAGAAATTAGTCAGAGGGTGGTAAACCTGTGGAATTTGTTGCCACGAGCAGTTGTGGAGGCCAAGCCGTTGGGTGCATTTAGGGCAGAGCTAGATAGGTTCTTGATTAGCCAGAGTATCAAAGGGTATAAGGAGAAGGCAGGGAAGTGGGGATGACTGGAAGAATTGGATCGGCCCATGATTGAATGGCAGAGGAGATGCGATATGCCGAATGGCCTAATTCTGTGCCTATATTTTATGGTCTGATGATCTTATGACAAGTTCTAATTTCTCCAGAATCACTCAGCTCCAGAGCACATCACAAGGTTGGTCCAAATATTGACCAAAGATCTGAATTCCAGAAATGAGATGAGGGTGCCAGCCTTTGACATCAAGGCAGCATTTCACAAAGTGTTGCATCAAGAGCACTTGGAGAAATAGCTATTGAGTGGAAAACGTTCAGAATCAAACAACAGGAATTCTGCAGATGCTGGAAATTCAAGCAACACACATCAAAGTTGCTGGTGAATGCAGCAGGCCAGGCAGCATCTCTAGGTCCTGACGAAGGGTCTCGGTCTGGAACGTCAACTGCACCTCTTCCTAGAGATGCTGCCTGGCCTGCTGCATTCACCAGCAACTTTGATGTGTGTTGTTGAACGTTCAGAATCAGATTTATTGTCAGACATACGTCATGAAATATGTTCTTCTCCAGCAACTGTACAGTGCAAATACATAAAAATTGCTATAGATCACAAAAGAATATATATAAAAAAAAAGTACAAAAAGAGAGTAAGATGTGAGGTTGTGTTCATGGGTTCAGGGACCATTCAGAAATCTGATGGCAGACAAGAAGAAGCTGTTCTTAAATCATTGTGTGTGTTTCATCAGGCTCCTGCACTTCCTCTTTCGTGGTAGTAATGAGAAGAGGGTGTGTCCTGGATGGTGAGAGCCCTTCATGATTGATGCCACCTTCTTGAGGTATCTCCTTTTGAAGATATTGTCAACAATGGAGAAGCTAGTTTCCAAGATGGACCTGGCTGAGTTTACGAACTCTTTTGATCCTGTGCAATGGTGCTTGCATACCAGAGGGTGGTGTAAACAGTCAGAATGCTCTCCAGAGTATATCTGTAGAAACTTGCTGGAATCCCAGGTGACAGACCAAATCTCCCCCCAATTCCAATGAAGTATATCTGCTGGCATGCTTTCTTTGTAATTGCATCATTATGATAGATCTTCTGAGATGCTGACACCCAGAAACTTGAAACTGCTTCCTCTTTCCTATTCTGATTCTGAGGATTGTTGTGTGGTCTCCTGACTTCCACCTTCCTGAGGCTCACAATCAATTCCTTTGTCTTACTGACATGGGGTACATGGTTCTTATAGTAGAACCACTCAACCAGCCAATCTATCTCATTCCATGCCTTCTCATCACCATAGGAAATGCTGTCAACACAGTTGTTTCATCAGCAAATTTCTGGATGGCATCTGAGCTGTGCCTAGCCACACAGCCACGAGAGTGGAGCAGTGGGCTAAGCATGAATCCCTGAGATCTGCCTGTGTTAATGGTCAGTGAGGAGGAAATGTCATTTCTGATCCACACCAACTATGGTCTCCCGATGAAGAAGTCAAGGATCCAGTAGCACAGAGAAGTACAGAGGCCCAAGTTGATTAATAACGAGGGGATTATGGTGTTGAACACTGAACTGTAATCAATAAATAGCAGCCTGACGTTGGTTTTGCTGTTGTCCAGAGGGTCCAAGGCCGAGTAGAGAGCCGATGTGATTGCGTCTGCTGTATACCAGTTGTTACCATAGGCAAATTTGAATGGGTCCAAGTCCTTTCTCAGGCAGGAGTTAATTCTAGTCATGACCAACCTCTCAAGGTGCTTCATTACAGTGGATGAGAGTGCTATCAGGTGATAGTTGTTGAGGCAGTTCACCCTGTTCTTCTTGGACAACAGTTTGATTGATGACCTTTTGAAGCAGGTGGGAACCTCTGACTTCTGCAGGGAGAGGTTGAAGATGTCTTTGAACACTCCAACTAGTTGGTTAATCCAGGTTTTAACTCTCTTGAAAGATGTTCTGATGTTGGTCTCAGTCAGATATCACAGAGTCGCCAGATGCTGCAGGGATCCACACAGGTATCATTTTATTCTCTTTTTCAAACTATGACTGGTTGGATGACCAATTGTTATCAGTGATTATCAGAGCCAATGGTTAGATGCTATCTCATAGAGAACATGCTTACTGTGGTCATCAAAGGCATTAAAGTTCTTAGCCACAGGCCATTACTGCAAACATTCCTCAATCTAATATCCTAAGACAGCCATCTTTCACCAGAAGGTGAGAAGTGGAGATATTTGCTGATGATTGTGTGGTATTCCATTCCATTTGCAAGTGAAGCAGTCTACATTCTGCAAACAGCAAGAAAATATTCATTATAGGGCTAATATGAGTAATGAAACGTGTAGTCAAAGTTGCCAGGGAGTCACTGATAATTATAAAAATATTCAATTAATAATAACATAGAATGAATATACACATTCTTTTTTTTAATTTATTGTTTCATCTTTTCAGGGTTTGTTAAAGAACCTGGCATTCAACTCTGTTTTTGTCCATTACTACTTGGTTTCCTTCTCCTCCGTGGAAAAGGCTGCCAATATGATGATATCATTTATAACCTTACAAATGCTTTTGGAATTGTAGTTGTTTTTTCCTGCCTAGGTACAATCTCACATAGGTGTTTCTTTGCATATCTATATATACCCTGGATTTATGGGAAAAATGCTAATAAGCAGATCTTTTAATACCTGCTAGCAGCCAATTGGGTCAAAATCCTGCCCATACTGGAAAATGGAAGTTTTTGTATCAGTAAATTACAATTTAACTATCTTTTTAACCGCCTGTCAAGACATCATCTTTTCCATTTCCTCCACCACCACCAGTTTTTTCTTGGTTTTTTATTTCATATTTTCAGTGCTCAAAATTATTTTGTTTTATCTTCAATATCTATCTCCAGTTTATAATTCATTAATTTAAAAATTTTTTTTTTGCTCAGCATAACAAAACTTTCAATTTACAGATACATTTACATTTCTTCCCCTCCCAGATGTCAGCTATCAGAATAATTCCATCAAAATATAGACATCACCCCAACATTCTATACAAAAGTCCTTATTGGTATAGCAGACAGGTTTACATCTACATACTACAGAAAAGGATGCCATGTTTTATGAAAACTATTTGTTTTTGAGTGTACCATACATGTCAAAAAGTCCAAAGGAATGTATTCCATGATTAATTTAAGCCAACCAGAAAGTCCAGGGGCCTTATCGGATATCCATCAAAGTAAAATATTCTTCCTCACACAAAAAGTCAGGATGTTAAGAAGTTTTTTCCAATATGCTGGGTAATAATACGACTGCTGGGTAAGCCTAAGAGAAAAGACACTGGGTCCAGTTCAAGCTCCATCTTCAGAATCTTTTCCATTTCACTCAAAATATCACTCCAGTATGCCTGAAGTTTGGGAAAAATCCAAAAACAGTGGGTGAAAGTTCCATTAATTTAACAGGAATTTACACATCTTACCACAGACATGGTTGATGTGAATTAATGTCCAGTCAGGCAAGTGGGTAGGTTGTGGTAGCTGCTTTCAAAAAAATCTTCGTGTATATCAACCAGTATTCAAACAAAATAATTGCAAGAATGTAAAATATAAATTGAAAAACTACAAGAACATCAGTTCTTTTCCTAAGAACTGATAAATTCGTCAGATTTCTAGTACCAGTTTGCACGCATCATCACAAAGTTATAGTTGAACTGGTGAAAGCCTAAGAACTGCAATACACCAGAAAAAATGGGCTAAGTCCTGCCTGTCCTACATAGAGTAGACAGAATCTAGGTCAAGTAAACACTAGTAGAGACCTTAAGTAACTGACCTCAAACAAAATCTTTTCTGCGTTGGAGAAAATTATTAGGGCTATGGTTTGTGGAGATGAGGGATGAGTGAAAGGGCAGAGAGAGGAATGATTAGGAACATTGGAAGAAGGGAAATTGTGAGAAGCATTGGCTTCAGATGATGGAATGTGCTTGTCAGGTAATGCAAGGGTTGGATGAGTGTGGGTCATCCTCAGACGTGACTGGGGTCAGAGGTGATAGGTCAGTTCAGGCCAGCAGCCAGGAATCAACGTCAACAGCCAGAAGTGGAACAAAATGTTAAATCATATACTTGAAAGGAGAGCTACCCACATGATAATGAATGCCTTGAATTCCATGGTCAGGCATGCATTGTTCTCTCCAGCTAATATTAATGAGGCTTCACCTCTCCATTCAAGATCTGCTTCAGTGTATGGCTCACACCATTCATCAGCCTCTGATATGTGTAAACGCCAGCTTGAGTCGCTATTTCTCTGGCACACTAAACTCTAGCTATGTATGAGTTTAAGAAATGATTGCACTTACAGAAGATTTGGGGGCACCGTGGTGGTGCAGCAGTTAACATGGCACTATTGCAGCTCAGTGCTCCGGAATTCAGAGTTCATATCCATATCTGTAAGGAGTTTGCACATCCTCCCCATGAATGCATGGCTTTCCTCCAGATGCTTTGCTTTCCTCCCACAGTCCAAAGACTGGTTAGTAGGCTAATTGATCATTGTCAATTGTCCTGTGATTAGTCTAGAGTTAAATAGGTGGACTGTTGGGCAGGAAGGGCCTGTTCAGCATTTAAATCTCTAAATAAAATAAACATGGGCTTGACTGTGTTCAACAACACTAAAGCTATCATTCCCCTAATTAATCTAAATGAAATATTTAAGTAAAATGAAGATCAGTGCAGGAAATATTTCTGCATACAGCAAAACCATGATTTTGTGAAATGAATATTATTTAGCTCAGTGCCCTGGAAGAATTGTTAGTGAGTCATTTCCTCCAAGAAAACATTTCTCATTCATTTGTCGCACCTTTGGAATTTTTGTATGTTCACTTTAAAAAAATGTAGAGATGAGTAACATCATCAGTGGGATACAATGTGACAAACAAATTCTGATGAAAGAACAGCTCAGATGTTTGCAACTCAGTTGGAAGTTGAAGTTTCCTTATGTGATGTATGCCATAACTGACTTCTGAAAATTCTGGTGTAACAAGCTCAAAGGAATTACAAGCAGGTTTCTGCTAGTGTACGTATTACTGTGAAATTCCTATAAAGCATTGATAAGCAAATGAACCTTTGGGAAACCTGTTTGTCCTTTGAAAAGCATTATGAGGACCAACAAAGTAAAGCAGAGTAATAACTCTGATTTTTCACAATTACTTCACCCAGTTTGCAGCAGGAATTTGATTATACACGAAGCAAGTTACAATTACTCACCAGTGTCATCAGAAAACAGAAATAAGAAAAAAATACTGCAAACAGTGAAAACTAAACCACACAATTTGCCAAGTCTTATCTAAAGTGATGGAAAGCAAGGAGCAAATACTACTCATTCTAAACAACCATCGTGCATGCCTTTTGGTGATAAATCCCTTGCAACTGCCAGCATGAACATTTTGCCCTGACATTCTGTTTTCTGATTTTTTTCTTTCCTGGAGCCAGCATTTTGGCTTGTGTCCAACCCACAATTCTTCTTTGACATTTATTTGCTTTATTACTGCAGAGGTTTTACTTCTGTTTGGGATGCTGAGTCTATCACAGAACTTGCATGTTAATGCTTCCTGTTATTGTTGATACCTTATTTCTCAAGGATTAACACAGACCATGAAACAGGAACAAGAATAACTTCAGGAGGAGGAAGCTGGAGGTGCATGACCAAGTCTTCATTGGGGGATCAGAGGTGGAGAGGGCCAACAACTTTAAAATTCTCAGTCCTATCTTTACAGAAGATTTGGCCTGGGCCCAGCACATAAATACCATTATGAAGAAAGCACAGCAGCGCCTCAACTTCCTTAAAAGTTTGCAAAGATTCGGCATGTCATCTAAAATCTTGACGAGCTTGTATAGATGTGTGCTGGAGAATATATTGACTGGTTGCATCATGGCCTGGTATGGAAACTCCAATGACCTTCAACAGAAAATTCTACAAAAAGTAGTGGATATGGCCCAGTCTGTCATGGGTAAAGCCCTCCCCATGACTGAGCACATCGACGTGGAGCCCTGTTACAGGAAAGCAGCATCCATTATCAAGGGCCCTACCACAAAGTTCATGCTTTCTTCACGCTGCTGCCATCAGGAAGAAGATAAAGCAGCCTCTACACCACTAGGCTCAGGAACAGTTATTACCCCTCAACCATTGGGTTCTTGAAGCAAAGAGGATAATTTCACTTGTCCCATCACTGAACTGTTCCCATATCCTACAGACTTGTTTTCAGGGACTCTTCATCGTGCATTCTTGATATTTATTTAGGTGTCTATCTGTCTGTTTGCTTGTTTATTTATTTATCGTATTTGCACAGGTTGTTGTCTTGCACATTGGTTGTTTGTCCATCCTGTTGGGTGCGGTCTTTCAACAATTCTATTGCGTTTCTTGGATTTACTGTGTATGTCCACAAGAAAACAAATCTCAGGGTTGTATATGGTGACATATATGTACTTTGATGCTAAATTTACTTTCAACTTTGAAAGAGCATTTATCAAGTATGTGATGAAGAATTCATAGAGAAAATAAACAGGAAGCTTGATGGCTTCTTGCCAACCTTATAATGCAGATACTAAGTTCAATTTTTTGTTCTTACCAGCACTTTAAATTAAGAGTGATTTTTTAAAAAAAAGGCAGCTACTTCTGACTGACTGCTGTGAGATGTTAATTTGGCCTTGTTAATGGAATGATCTCTCTATGACTGTGATGCTGGTAACCGCAACGAGCAGAAGATAGAACAATCTACAGTGGTACTCATGGATACTCAGCTTAAAGGCTGTACTGATTATAAGATATTGGAGCAGAATTAGACAATTTTGACCAAGTCTGCTCCACTATTTCATTATGGTTGATCCATTTCCCTGTCAGCCCGAATCTCCTGCATTCTCCCCGTATCCCTTCGTGCCCTGAATAATCAAGAATCTATCAATCTCTGCCTTAAGTATACCCAATGACTTGGCCTCCACAGCTATCTGTGGTGATGAATTCCATTGGTTCACTACTCTCTGGCAAAAGACATTCCTCCTAATTTCCATTTTAAACGGACATCCCTCTGATCTGCGGTTGTGTCTTCTGGTCTTAGATTCCCCTACCAGAGGAAAAATTCCCCACCCCCCATCTAGGCCTTTCAACATACAGTCGAGGCCTTTCAACATACAGTCGGGGCCTTTCAACATTCAATAGGTTTCAATGAGATTCCCACCTGCCCCTCCCCCACCATTCTCAGTAAGTAGAGGCTCAGAACCATCAAATGCTCCTCGTATGATAAGCCTTTCAATCCTGGAATCATTTTTGTGAACCTCCTTTGAATCTTCTCCAATGTCAGTCGATCCTTTCTTAGATAGGGGGCTCAAAACTGCTCTCAATACTCCATGTGAAGCCTCATCAGTGCCTTATGAAGCCTCAACATTACATCCTTGGTTTTATATTCTAGACCTCTTGAAATGAATGCTAACATTGCATTTGCCTTCCTCACCACTGACTCAACCTGATTCCCTTTATCCTTTAGGGAATCCTGCACAAGGATTTCCAAGTCTCTTTGCACCTCTGATTTTTAATTTTATCTCCATTTCTCTATTTTATCTATCGAAGTATATGACCGTATACTTCCTGATACTGTATTCTATCTGCCACTTCTTTGCCCATTTTCCTAATCAAAGTCTTTCTGTAGCCTCTTTGCTTCCTCAACACTACCTGCCCTGACCTATCTTTGTATCAGCTGCAAACTTCGCCATTAATTCCATCATCCAAACCATTGACATAACAGGAAAACAATCAGTTCCAAAACAGATCCCTGCAGCCCACCACCAGCACCAGCAGCCCACACTTTGCCTCCTTCCCATCAGCCACCGCTTTATCCATGCTAGTATCTTTCCTGCAATACCACGTGTTCTTAGATTGTTAAGCAGCCTCATGTGTGGCACCTTGTCAAAGCCTTCTGAAAATCCAACTACACAGCATCAACTGACTCTCCTTTGTCTATCCTGCTTGTTATTTCTTCAAAGAATCCCAACTGATTTATGGGGAAGATTTTCCCTTGAGGAAACCATGCTTCAGCGCATTTTATCATGTGCTTCCAAGTACCCCAAAACCTCCTTAACAATCGACTCTAACATATTCTCAACCACTGAGGTCAAACTAACTGGCTTATAATTTACCTTCTTCTGCCTCTCTCTTTTCTTGAAGAGTGGAGTGACATTTGCAATTTTCCAGTCCTCCAGAATCTATTGATTTTTGAAAGATCATTGCTAATGCCTCCACAATCTCTTCAGCCACCTCTTTCAGAACCATGTAGACCATCTGGTCCAGGTGACTTACAGTATGTACCTTCAGATCTTCTCCCTAGTAATGGCAACTTCGCTCATTTCTGCCTCCTGACACTCCCGAACTTCCAAGATACTGCTAGTGTCTTCCGCAGTGTAGACTAATGCAAAATACTTATTCAGTTTACCTGCCATTTCCTTGTCCCCCATTACTACCGCTTCAGCATCATCTTCCAGCAGTCTGATATCTACTCTTTTACACTTTACACTTTCTATATCTGAAGAAACATTTGGTATTCTCTTTAATATTATTAGCTAGCCTATCTTCATATTCCATCTTTTCCTTCTTTATGACTTTTTTAGTTGCCTTCTGTTAGTTTTTAAAAGCTTCCCAATCCTCTAATTTCCCATTAATTTTTGCTCTATTATATACCCTCTTTGACTTTTATGTACTGTATTGTAGGGACTCTGAAAATCCTCTGCTCTCGCCACAGAGGACAACAAATGGTAGAAGGTATTTTAACTGAAAATCCTATCAGTTAATCCGCTGGCCAGACATTTGCCACCTTCCCTTCCCTACTTTACCAGCAATGCTGTAAGTGCACCTTACATTTCCTTCAGTGGCATCTACATTGTCAATATGAGGCTTGGTAACAACACCCGACATAAATGGGATAGCAATTGGATCTCACAAAATGCATGTAAAATGGGTGCATTGAAGTCCACCTTCATGGACCACTACATGCCTGAAAAATGGCTGACCTACTCTTGAGTACTGCCTAAAATATTCAGGCCTCAACAACAGACATGATGATCAGTAATCTTTGAAGTAACTTTCTCCCTTTTTTAATGTATTTTTTCTGTACACTCCACTGCTTTGCTAATGCATTAAAAGAAAAAGAGATCATTTACTATGCATCAATTCAGGGGAACAACACGTCCAATGACACTCCCTTACACTCATAACGTAAGCTGTGTTATGAAAAAATAAGGTTTGCTTTTACAAGTTCTTTAGCTGGTGTCACACATTCCTGTGGGAAATGTGCAGAAGCAAACTCATTTTAATGTTTGTCACCCAGAGATGTCTAAGCACTTTGAGATATAAAGGCGCACAAGCATTATTAATCTACTCAAGCTTTTACACTTAATTGAAAGCTCCAGGAAAAGCTTTTATTCTTCCAACATACTGACTTCTGGGATGTTACATCTGTCCTGACTCTGAAATTGCAGTGACTCATTCTTCTGTGAAATACCTCAGCAGTCATATAATTAATATTATGTCAACAGCAAAGTACAGAAGAACAAATTAACTAACTTTATTTGTCACAGCTTGAGAAATATATAGGTTTATGTTATTTGTTTGCAATGAACAACTTTAGCCTATCATAAATATTCTAGAATTCTCCGTCTGCTGCTTTTTAAAGTGGCGAATCTCATTCCAAACTTGGCAAAGCTATTGTTGAATGAAAGCCAATATTCAAGTGTTATGAATAGCAGTGATCATGGGACTATAGAAATCTACAATTGAATTATCTTGTTATCAATAATGCAAAACAGTGTGCGATAATACAAGGTCCTAATTCTACTATAATGTACAGTATATAATAATTTACATTAGAAGAATGTACTTTGACCTGGTTTATAAAATCCCATAGAGCTTTGTTCATTTTTTAGTTAAAATTATGTTTTCTCTTGTACAATTTTTGCATAATTTATGTTTTTCTTCCTGAATATTGTGCATCTGAAGCTACGTGCCCGCAGTTTCCATTACATTTGCACATACATGCACTTGTGCATATGACAATGAACTCAACTTGACTTGAAATCAATGGAGAAGTTTTGCCAGGTGATGGCAAGCACTTCCATTATTAAAACAGGACAGCTAACTGTAATGTAGGGGACTACTTCTTTTAGCACACTGACTCCCCTTAGCACTAATTATTGACTGATAACTTGCCCATACGGAGAAATCTGCTGTTCTCTCTCTGCAAAGTGAATATACCAGTTAACCTCACCCCCACGTGCATGCTTTTATTTAGTTGTACAGACACAGCACTAACAATAAGATAACCACCTAAGGATTTTTGTACAGTTTCTAGATTTGGTTATTGGAGTTTGAGATTTTGGAACCACATTCGCTGCCCTTGACTGCTCATTTGAGGAGATGGAATTTCTTTTAGTACTGTATCCTATTTTGACCCCCAGCGATAGCCAGAATAATCATCTTCTCAGTGCCTTTGTAGTATATGCCTGGGTCCTCAACAGGTACCGAACACAGTGTCTTTATTTCTTGCATCAAGATAGCCAATTAACTCTGGAGTCCCTCATGTCACGCCATCTTTGAATGTGTAAGTGTGCAGCGTGCACCTCCCACAACCTACTGCAGTACTATCACCTCCACTTCAAGAACTGCTGTATGTCCCTGGATTGTGTCAACTATTCATAAATGTGGACCCATACTGAGGCCAACGAACAAAGCAATAACACTGACTGCACATAGCCAGTGTGTAAATGAACAGGCTGCACAAAGTTGGGGCCCAGTCTGTAAGGAAGCAACAGATGTGGGCTAATTGCACACTATGATTGATGCACAGTCTTTTCAATAGACCCACTGCAGGTCAATTTCAGTTACTTGTAAAGAGGATCACAGTCCACCTGAAAATGAAAATGATGTGGTAATGAATCTTAAATTTTCACAATAATTTTCATAAAGTATTCATTGACAATCCTTTATAAAGTTGTTCATAAGTTTAATTTTATCGAAAAGCACCTTTTGTCAAACTTATAGACTGTATAATTAAGGGAGATCTCTAAAACTTGGAACTGATGCTGTCATTATCTCAGGAAATGGTTTTGAAGAGTTAAACATGATTACTATGACTATTTGCAATGCAATAACATTATTTCGTTTTGTGTCCTAAAATATTCCCTGAAATACCGTTGGGTCATTTCTGACTTATGCACTCCAGGTTCTTATACCTAAGATCATTCTCATCTAAAATAATGTTATCCCTAAAGAAGATGCTTTACATTTGTCTTAGAACATAGAACATAGAATAGTACAGCACAGTACAGGCCCTTTGGCCCACAATGTTGTGCCGACCCTCAAACCCTGCTCCCATATAAGCCCCCACCTTAAATTCCTCCATATACCTGTCCAGTAGTCTCTTAAACTTCACTAGTGTATCTGCCTCCACCACTGACTCAGGCAGTGCATTCCACGCACCAACCACTCTCTGAGTAAAAAACCTTCCTCTAATATCCCCCTTGAACTTCCCACCCCTTACCTTAAAGCCATGTCCTCTTGTATTGAGCAGTGGTGCCCTGGGGAAGAGGCGCTGACTATCCACTCTATCTATTCCTCTTATTATCTTGTACACCTCTATCATGTCTCCTCTCATCTTCCTTCTCTCCAAAGAGTAAAGCCCTAGCTCCCTTAATCTCTGATCATAATGCATACTCTCTAAACCAGGCAGCATCCTGGTAAATCTCCTCTGTACCCTTTCCAATGCTTCCACATCCTTCCTATAGTGAGGTGACCAGAATTGGACACAATACTCCAAGTGTGGCCTAACCAGAGTTTTATAGAGCTGCATCATTACATTGCAACTCTTAAACCCTATCCCTCGACTTATGAAAGCTCACACCCCATAAGCTTTCTTAACTACCCTATCCACCTGTGAGGCAACTTTCAGGGATCTGTGGACATGTACCCTGAGATCCCTCTGCTCCTCCACACTACCAAGTATCCTGCCATTTACTTTGTACTCTGCCTTGGAGTTTGTCCTTCCAAAGTGTACCACCTCACACTTCTCCGGGTTGAACTCCATCTGCCACTTCTCAGCCCACTCCTGCATCCTATCAATGTCTCTCTGCAATCTTTGACAATCCTCTACACTATCTACAAACCACCAACCTTTGTGTCGTCTGCAAACTTGCCAACCCACCCTTCTACCACCACATCCACATCTCGTTTTTATTCTTTGTTTCATCACTGCTAATATAGTCCAATTAATCTTGAAAATTTTAACATATTCCTCCCCTGACATTGTTCTAAACTAAAAACCTCTTTTTTCTTATTGCAGTAGAACTATCCTCTCTGTGGCCTGAGAACCACTTGCTGAATTTACTTTCACTGGACCATCCCTTTTCTTTCAATTTAAAAGCAAGCTCTCAGTCTTATACAGATTCATCCAATACAGCGCTGTTTGGGTTTCAATATTTCTCTCCAGCCTGTAAAACTCAGAAGATAGAAAATTTTGTTAGGCCAAGAATTTGGCTTAACATACTCTGACCTTGAAATTCCTTCAGATCAAGTTTACAGAGAAACATAGAAAATAGGTGCAGGAGTAGGCCATTCGGCCCTTTGAGCCTGCATCACCATTCAGTATGATCATGGCTGATCATCCAACTCAGAACCCTGTACCAGCCTTCTCTCCATACCCCCGATCCCTTTAGCCACAAGGGCCATATCTAACTCCCTCTTAAATATAGCCAATGAACTGGCCTCAACTGTTTCCTCTGGCAGAGAATTCCACAGATTCACCACTCTCTGTGTGAAGAAGTTTTTCCTCATCTCGGTCCTAAAAGGCTTCCCCTTTATCCTCAAACTGTGACCCCTCGTTCTGAACTTCCCCAACATCGGGAACAATCTTCCTGCATCTAGCCTGTCCAATCCCTTTAGGATTTTATACGTTTCAATAAGATCCCCCTCAATCTTCTAAATTCCAATGAGTATAAGCCTAGTCGATCCAGTCTTTCATCATATGAAAGTCCTGCCATCCCAGGAATCAAACTGGTGAACCTTCTTTGTACTCCCTCTATGGTAAGGATGTCTTTCCTCAGATTAGGGGACCAAAGCTGCACACAATACTCCAAGTGTGGTCTCACCAAGGCCTTGTACAACTGCAGTAGTACCTGCCTGCTCCTGTACCCGAACCCTCTTGCTATAAATGCCAGCATACCATTCGCCTTTTTCACCGCCTACTGTACCTGCATGCCCACTTTCAATGACTGGTGTATAATGACACCCAGGTCTCGTTGCACCTCCCCTTTTCCTAATCGGCCACCATTCAGATAATAATCTGTTTTCCTGTTTTTGCCACCAAAGTGGATAACTTCACATTTATCCACATTAATTTGCATCTGCCATGAATTTGCCCACTCACCCAACCTATCCAAGGCACCCTGCATCCTCTTAGCATCCTCCTCACAGCTAACACTGCTGCCCAGCTTCGTGTCATCCGCAAACTTGGAGATGCTGCATTTAATTCCCTCATCCAAGTCATGAATATATATTGTAAACAACTGGGGTCCCAGCACTGAGCCTTGCGGTACCCCACTAGTCACTCTGCCATTCTGAAAAGGTCCCATTTATTCCCACTCTTTGCTTCCTGTCTACCAACCAATTCTCTATCCACATCAAAACCTTACCCCCAATACCGTGTGCTTTAAGTTTGCACACTAATCTCCTGTATCAGACCTTGTCAAAAGCCTTTTGAAAATCCAAATATACCACATCCACTGGTTCTCTCCTATCCACTCTACTAGTTATATCCTCAAAAAATTCTATGAGATTCGTCAGACATGATTTTCCTTTCACAAATCCATGCTGACTTTGTCCGATGATTTCACCGCTTTCCAAATGTGCTGTTATCACATCTTTGATAACTGACTCTAGCAGTTTCCCCACCACCAATGTTAGGCTAACTGGTCTATAATTCCCCGGTTTCTCTCTCCCTCCTTTTACAAAAAATGGGGTTACATTAGCCACCCTCCAATCCTCAGGAACTAATCCAGAATCTAAAGAGTTTTGAAAAATTATCACTAATGCATCCACTATTTCTTGGGCTTCCTTAAGCACTCTGGGATGCAGACCATCTGGCCCTGGGGATTTATCTGCCTTTAATCCCTTCAATTTACCTAACACCACTTCCCTACTAACATGTATTTCCCTCAGTTCCTCCATCTCACTTACCCTTGCTCTAATTTGTCCTGAAGGCCTAACCCAGACAGATAATGCTAAACCAAGTGAAATTGCAAAATGTGATTTTTGCCCAAAACCTTTCATGAATATTTTCTGAGATATTTTGTACTGGTTGTTGCTGTCACCAATGATAAAATAAAATAAGATAAAGTAACTGGACCCAGAACACACATACCCTTACAACACTACCACACTTTATTTTGCTTGTACACAAGGAGAACAGCATGTCTTCCCCATCACCACACTGTTCTGAAGCCAGGACAGAATGCTACTATTTATATAGAGAATTGGCTTATCAATTACAGATGACCATTTGGTAAATTGTATATGTTTGAATTCCTTAATTGAATAATCAATTATCATTCACAATAGAGGTGTTAAAAGTCCATAGAAACTACATGCTGACAACCAATGACACTTTGAAGTTGGTAAAGCAATTGTTGTTATGTGTGCTTTGGCTCCCTTATCTCATCTTCAGATCCCTAGTGTGCAAAGGGAAGCTGAGCTCTTCAAAGATCTTCCTTGCCTGGGCTCCCTGCACTCTGTCCTTGCCTGGGTATTATGTTAACCCTTGCCTCATTGCAGCTTCTACACTGTACATTTCCTTCACTAATCAGTTCAGGTCTCATTTATAAAAGCAGCCACGGCCCAGACAAATTCTGCAGGAATCTAAACAGGAATTCTGCAGATGCTGGAAATTCAAGCAACACACATCAAAGTTGCTGGTGAATGCAGCAGGCCAGGCAGCATCTCTAGGAAGAGGTACAGTCGACGTTTCAGGCCAAGACCCTTCGTCAGGACTGGCGAAGTGTCTCGGCCTGAAACGTTGACTCTTCCTAGAGATGCTGCCTGGCCTGCTGCATTCACCAGCAACTTTGATGTGTGTTGTCTGCAGGAATCTATTTGTTTTACTGGTTAAGGAAACATTTCAAACTGCACAGTTACTGCACATATTGTTAAACCAATTATATCAAAATTAAGCAACACACACAAAATGCTGGAAGAACTCATCAGGCCAGACAGCATCTATGGAAAACGGTAAACAGTTGACGTCTCGGGCTGAGAAAGGTCTCCAGCATCTGCAGATTTTCTCTTGTTTGTGATATCGAAAGTAACCAAGGTACATCAACAAGGTCAATAAAGGTTTTTGAAACTCTCTTAACAATTATTTAAAATCAATTTCTTCATGAAATGGAGGGTTATACATAAGAGTTCTGATGAAGAGCCTTGGCCCGAAACATCGACTGTTTACTCTTTTCCATGGATGCTGTCTGACCTGCTGAATTCCTCCAGCATTTTGTGTGTGTGTTGGCTGGGATGATATACTGCATCCAGTGCTCCTGATGCGGCCTTCTATATATTGGTGAGACCCAACGCAGTCTGGGAGATCGTTTCGCTGAACACCTACACTTTGTCTGCCAGAGAAAGTAGGATCTGCCAGTGGCCACACATTTTAATTCCACATCCCATTCCCATTCTGACATGTCTATCCATGGCCTCCTCTACTGTAAAGATGAAGCCACACTCAGGTTGGAGGAACAACACCTTGTTTTCCGTCTGGGTAGCCTCCAACCTGATGGCATGAACATTGGCTTCTCAAACTTCTGCTAATGCCCCACCTCCCTCTCGTACCCCATCCGTTATTTATTTATTTATATACACACATTCTTTTTCTCTCTCTCGTTTTTTTCCCTCTGTCCCTCTCACTATACCCCTTGCCCATCCTCTGGGCTTCACCCCTCCCCCTTTTCTTTCTCCCTAGGCCTCCCGTCCCATGATCCTCTCATATCCCTTTTGCCAATCAACTGTCCAGTTCTTGGCTCCATCCCTCCCTCTCCTGTCTTCTCCTATCATTTTAGATCTCCCCCTCCCCCTCCCACTTTCAAATCTCTTACTAGCTCTTCTTTCAGTTAGTCCTGACGAAGGGTCTTGGCCGGAAACGTCGACTGCACCTCTTCCTAGAGATGCTGCCTGGCCTGCTGCGTTCACCAGCAACTTTGATGTGTGTTGCTTGAAATTCCAGCATCTGCAGATTTCCTCGTATCTGCAGAATTTCTCTTGTTTGCGGTTATACATAGAGCATGTGTTCTCAGTAATAATTGCTCTTTCAAGTTTATTAATTTATGTTAAGTATTATGTTAATCAACTCTTGTCAAGTCAAATTTATTGTCTTATGCACAAGTACAATGAGGTTCAGGTACCAAGCAAGCTTACTTGCATATCACAAGCATATAAGTGCAAACAACACCCAGAAAATTAATTACTAAAAATATACATAAAATTATATCATACTGTTAAAAATAGACACAATCATAGACAAGTCCATGGTAGTGCTGGAGGTGTTTCCATTTCTAAGGTAGGACTGGGTTTGTGCAAGCACTTTCAAGAACCTGATGGTTGCAGAAATATAGCTGTTCCTGAACCTGCTGGTGAGGACTTGATACATCAAAAAAAAATTAAGTGCATTTGGTAAAAAGCTGGCTGACCCAGCTGATTACTGGTAGATTTTAGACACACAATGAAAAGCAGTTTAAATAGAAATGAACAGAACAAAATTGCATTTGGATTAGTCTTGATGAAGGGTCTCGACATGAAACATCGACTGTTTACCCTTTTCCATAGATGCTGCCTGGTCTGCTGAATTCCTCCAGCATTTTGTGTGACATGAACCTGAGCATTTTGTGTGTGCCGCTTGCATTTGGATTGCTGATTGAGCATATAGTGGAATCTTACTTCTCATCACTTTTATAATCTTGCCCTGAACTACATCACAGTGCTTTTGCCCAATTTAGAATATACCTACATGCTAATGTGAAATGCTTGTTAAACGTCTGATTTTTCTCTATCAATTTGTGTATCATTCTCCTGCTGGAATGGACTTTGTTACTTTTCACAACTGAAATATTCTCAGCATTGAATAATGTTTTTCATTGATGTCATCCCTACCTTGAAACATGTTGTAGAAAAATAGGTGTAAGTAACAGACTTTGGCTGGAATAATAGTTCTGTCCAGAACTATTTTTCTGAGATGTGTGAGGATGTCAACTTACCAATTACGTTAAAGTTTAAAGAATAAAATCATACAGTCTTGTTTCCTACAAGCTGTAGGTAACAATCTGGTCTTCCTTAGGTATGAGGCACTGATACCAATTTGTTCTCCTATTTTTAATCTGAAGGCTTTCACCAGGAATTAATGACTGCAATCTAGCCAATCAGAATCATTATCTTTTTTTAATAAAGCATTTACAAAATTGGAACAAAGTGATAACTAAAGTTACTGAAATCAAAGAAGAATTTCACAACCCTTGAACAACCTCATCAAGAGAGCAGAACAAAAACTTTCTATTCTGAAATAAATTCATAAGTCTAGGACTTTTATAATTTTAGTCAGTCTTTGCTTTTAATAGCAATATTACTGGTCATTTCTGTCTTACTACCCCAAACAGAAAAGGAACTTGTTTTCAAGCAAACATTCATATGGTTCAATAGCTTGATAAAGTAACCTCATCAATCAACACCTTAAGAACAATTAAAATGACACTATGAAAGAGACAATATCTACCAGAGCAACACACAAAATGCTGGAAGAACTCAGGAGGTCAGGCAGCATCTATGGAAAAGAGTAAACAGTCAACGTTTCAGGCCGAGACCTTTCTTCAGGATGGAGAGGGAAGGGGTAAGATGTCTGAATGAAAAGGTGAGGGGAGGGTGAAAGAGGCTAGCTGGAGGGTAATAGGTGAAGCCAGGTGGGTGGGAAAGGTCAAGGACTGGAGAAGAAAGAATTTGATAGGAGAAGAGAGTGGACCATAGGAGAAAGGGAAAGAGGAGAGGGCCCAGGGGGAAGTGATGGGCAGACGAGAAGAAGTAAAAGGTCAAACTGGGGAATAGAGGAAGGGATTGGGGAAATTCTGTTCATCAGAAGGAGAAATCGATATTCATATCACTAGGTTGGAGGATACCCAGACAATATATATGATAGATTGATACTTTATTGAACCCAAAGGAAATACTACAGTGGCACAGTAGAGTACCACAAGTGCACAGATATAGATATTAGAAGAGAAGTAGAAAGAATAAAAAAAAATGTTACAACAAACAGTCTAGCAGGAGGGGGGTCATCACTTCCCTGGCTACAGGTCGACTCATTACAGAGCCCAATGGCCGAGGGTAAGGATGACCTCATATCGCGCTCTTTGGAGCAGCGACGTTATCTCTTCACTCCGAGGGCGGCCCCATTTTGGTACAGCCATGGACTGACACGTCGGAACGAGAATGGAAATCAGAATTAAAATATTTGACCACTGGAAGTCCTGCTTTTGGTGGATGGAGCAGAGGTGCTCAAGGAGCGGTCCCCCAATTTACGATGCATCTCACCAATGTAGAAGAGGCCATGTTGGGAGGACCGGATATTCTTTTCAATAGCTTGATAAAGTAACCTCATCAATCAACAATTTAAGAATTATTACAATAAATAACACCATGAAAGAAGCAATATGTACAAGTGAATAAACTCTCTGGATTGTCAATACAGGAGCCAATGAGACAGAAAATACTGTATTGTTTATTTCCACCTGTTCCATGAAATGATGCCTTTAACAAAGAAATCATACTGTTCAGAAGAAATATTTCCTTAAAGCATAAATTCTTTCAGCTATTTTAAATACACGGATGGGCATTGACTTGTTTCTGTCTTCAGCGCCATTAAATTCAATGGAATTGATTATGCAGAAATGAGAACATCTGTGATTAATTATCATCCATTTGGCACCATCAACCAAAGTCGAATTTCATCCTGGATAATATTAAGAAAAATATAAGAATATTCAAGTCTGAACATGGACAGATGGCTGTTTGAAGCATCTGGGGATTTTTGATGTGCCTCGTGTACTCCTAATCCCTTGCAGTAACATGCACTGGTTAAACCCAAGTGGCAGCGTTCCTGTTCAAGGTTCACTCCTTGGGTTGGGCCATTAAAGTTCAGGCAGACACTTCAGTAGGAAACTGCAGCGTTGGGGGTGCTGGCTTTCAGATCAGAGGTGAAACTGTCTTGTTTCTTTCAGAAGAGCATATGAAAAATAACATTAAAAAATCATGCATGGTATTAATTTAAAGAAGAGCTGTGGAATTAAACATCCTTTAATTCATTCCTTAGTCAGCATGACTAAAGCAGTTAATTTGATGATCATCACATTGCGGTTTAAGGAGGCTAGCTGTACATCAATTTGCATTTCTTAAATTACAACAGTGACTATATTTCACAATAGACATCACTGACAGTAATATATTTTGGGATGCCCAAGGTTGTGAAAGACATAAAACAGCAACTTTATATTTCAGTCTGCTGCCCAAACCATGCACTAATCATTCATATCTTAAAAACTTCTTTTGCCTAAAGCTGAGTTACTTTCAGTATTATCCAGTGTAAACTTGAGTTGTACTAAAACTGAATGTAGAACTACTTATTAGCAGGGAGAAGTCCAAAGAACACAATTCTCAGCAATAGCAGTTCCCAGAACCTGAAGAAAATGATGATTTGGTTGCACAGGAATCTGTTTCTTCTAACTGCAGTACAACAGCCTCACTAGAAGGTGAGCGTCTAATCTCCCAACCTACTTCACTGTGACCTTTGCACAATCTGCAGTGAGATTCCCTGTAACTGTAGCACTACATTCTGCAGTCTGTTTTCCTTTTCAGTCCTTCAAAGAACTTATGTGTGGAACGATTTATCTTGATGGCACACAAACAAAAGCTCTTCACTGTGTCTGAAGTGCATATGACAATAAAAACCAACCGCCAACCAACATATAGCTTGTTAGCAAATCTTTCAATGACACAAAGAGCAGGTGTTGTTTTGTTTAGAGAAGTAGTACAGAAGTTACAGGATAATTTTAATCCGAATTTGTGAGACAATTGTTGAGAGCCACAACCATAGGTTACAGTTAAGTGCTGGCAAATGCGTATCATATATAGACAGCTTTTAGATGATCCAAAGATCCAAGGATACACATTGTACAGAAAGGATAGGCAAGTAAGCGGGGGGGGGGGTGGTGAGGTGGCTCTACTGGTAAAAAAAATGAAATCAAATCTTTAGAAGAGGTGACATAGGATTGGAAGACGTAGAATTCTTGTGGGTAGAGTTAAGAAACTACAAGAATAAAAGACCCTGAAAGGAGCTATATAACAGCAGCCAGGATGCAGGCTACAAATTACAACGGGAGATAGAAAAGTCATATAAAAAGGGCAATGTTATGGTAATCATGGAGGACTGGGGATTTCAATATACAGGTAGATTGGGAAAATCCGGTTGGTGCTGGATCCCAAGTGAAGGGATTTGTAAAATGCCTATGAGATGGTTTGTTAGAGCAGCTTGTAGTTGAGCCCACGAGGGGAATGGCAGTTCTGGGTTGGGTGATGTGTAATGACCAAGATAGGATAAAGAAGCTTAATATAAATTACTTACTGAGTAAGCCCATATGAAAATGAATCTCAAGGTTGTATATGTTGACATATATGCAATTTGGTAATAAAATTTACTTCGAACTTTGAGCCTTAGGAGGCAGTGATCATAATGTGATACAATTCACCCTGCAGTTTGAGAGGAAGAAGCTAAAATCAAATGTATCAGTATCACAGTGGAGTAAAGGGAGTTACAGAGGCATGAGAGACAAGCTCAACAAAGATGATTGGAAGGAGACACTGGCAGGGATGATGGCAGAACAGCAATGGCTGATGTTTCTGGGGGCAATTCGGAAGGTGCAGGAGAGATACATCCTAGCAATGAGGAAGTATTCTAAAGGGAAGAATAGACAACAATGGTTGATGAGGGAAGTCAAAGCCAATGTAGAAGAAAAGGAGAGGGCAGATAATGTAGCAAATGTTAGTGGGAAGGTAGAAGATTAGAAAGTTTTTAAAAGCCAACAGAAGGCAACGAAAAAGCCATAAAGAGAGAAAAAAATTAAATGTGAAGGTAAGCTAGCCAATAATAGAAAAGAGGATAGAAAAAGATTTACTTCAGATATATAAGAAGTAAAAGAGAAGCGAGAATGGATATTGAACTGATGAAAAATAATGCTGGAGAGGTAGTAATTGGGAACAAAGACATGGCAGACAAACTTAATAAGCATTTTGCATCGGTCTTCATTGTGGAAGACACTAGGAGAATGCTAGATATGCGAAAGTGTCAGGAGGCAGAAGTGAGTGCAGTTGCTATTACTAAGGAGAAGGTGCTCGGGAAACTGAGAAGTCTGAAGGTAGATAAGTCACCTGGACCAGATGGACTACACCCAAGAGTTCTGAAAGAGGGAGCTGAAGAGATTTTGGAGTTACTAGTAATGATCTTTCAAGAAGCACTCGATTCTGGAGTGGTTCCTGAGCACTGGAAAATTACAAATGTCACTCCACTCTTTAAGAAAAGAGGGAGGCAGAAGAAAGGATATTATAGGCCAGTTCACCCAACTTCAGTGGTTGGAAAGATGCAGAAGTTTATTATTAAAGTTGAAGTTTCAGGGTACTGGTACTGGAGACACATGATAAAATAGGTGAAAGTCAGCATGGTTTTCTAAAGGGGAAATCTTGCCTGAGAAATCTGTTGTAATTCCTCGAGGAAATAACAGGCAAGATAGAAAAATGAGAGTTAGTACATGTTATTTACAGTATTTGGATTTTTAGAAGGGCTTTGATAAGGTGCTACACACAAGGCTGATTAACAAAATAAGAGCCCATAGTGTTACAGAAAAGGAGACTAGTCTCTCCCCCCGTCTCTCTCTCCCCACCTATCTTTGCAAAGAGGGTCTTTTCTGGTTGGCTGCTGATGACTAGTGGTGTGCCACAGGGGTCGTTGTTGGGACCACTTCTTTTCACGTTTATGTCAATGATTTGGATGAAGGAATTGATGGCTTTGTGGCCAAGTCTGTGGACTGTATGAAGATAGGTGGAAGGGTAGGTAGAGTTGAGGGAGCAGGGTGGCAGCAGAAGGACATAAACAGTGTAGGAGAATGGCAAAGAAGTGTCAAATGGAATATAATACAGGCAAGTGGATGGTCATGCATTTTGGCAGAAGGAATAAAGGCATGGACTATTTTGTAAGTAGGGAGAAATTCAAAAATCAGAGGTGCAAAGGTACTTGGGGGTCCTCGTGCAGGATTCCCTAAAGGTTAACCCGCAGATTGAATAGGTGGTAAGGAAGGCAAATGCGATGTTAGCATTCATTTCGAGAGAACTCGGATGCAAAACAAGAATGTAATACTGAGGCTTTATAAGGCATTGGTCTGACTGCTCTTGGACTGCTATTGTGAGCAGTTTTGGGCCCCTTATCTAAGAAAGGATGCGCTGGCAATGGAGAGAGTCCAGAGGAGGTTCACGGGAATGATTCCAGGAACAAAAGGGTTAACATATAAAGTGTGTTTAATGGGGCTCTGGGCCCGTACTCACTGGAATTTAGAAGAATGGGTGGGGGGGATCTCACTGAAACCTACGAACATTGGAAGGTCTGTACAGTGTGATGTGGAGAGGATGTTTCCTGTTGTGAGGGGGTCTAAGACTAGAGGGCACAGTCTCAGAATTGAGGAATGTCTACTTAGAGCAGAAATGAGGAAGAATTTCTTCAGCCAGAATGTGGTAAATCTGTGGAATTCTTTGGAACAAATGGCTGTGCAGGCCAAGTCACTGGGTATATTTAAAATGGAGGTTGGTAGATTCTTGATTGATCAGGGCATCAAAGATTACAGGGAGAAGCCAGAAGAATGGAGTAGAGAGGGATATTAAATCTGCCGTGATGGAATGGTGGAGCAGAGTCAAGGGGCCAAAAAGCCTAATTCTGCTCCTATGTCTTATGGTCTTATGGTCTTATGATCCAAGAAGTCTGTCTCTGACTCTCTGAACCTAGACTGGTATGAATTAATTTATAGTTGTTGCAGAAACCATCTACTACATGCATATGAATTAAAACGGTAAAATGATTCAACATAAAAAGCACACATCTTCAGTATGAAGATCCAACATCAAGACAGTTAACCAAAATAATTTGAATTGTGCAGAGAAGGGGAATGCTTCACAACATGAAGCCACAGAAAAGAAGTCTTCACTGTGCCAAAGCTCTTGAGAAGAATGGACAATTAAGCTTAATTAGCATTTACACTACCACAAACAATCTTCAAGTCAAGTCGAGTTTGTTGTCATTTAACTACAGACGTGTATACCGTCGAATTAAACTACGTTTCTTCAAACCAGGGAGTAAAGCACCAGAGTAAACAAAACACACAATTACTTATGAAAGTAAGGACAACATCTACAGATGGATTACACATAAATAAACAAACTAAAGTGCATAAATTAAATTTTGTAAGGTACAGAACAGATTAACCAGTGACAATTCAAATGTGATGAGGCAGGGAGTCCAGAAGCCTAATGGGCGGAGGGAAGAAAGTTTCCCATCCTGGCCATTCTTGTCTTTATACATCAGAGTCTCCTGCCTGATGGCAGAAAGTCAAAGAGGATGCTGGATGGTTGAGTTGAGGGAAGAAGGACTTCAAGGCAAGAGTATATTCTAGTTGTCAGTGCATTAATATGTTAGGAGATCACTCATTTATGGATAAGAATACGTATCTAAATCACTTCAGACATTTACTATTGATAATAGTGAATATGTGTTGCTGGAAATTAAATAATATAAACTGCAATTCTGGATCCTGTTTGTAAAGGTTGCTTCACAATCATAAAGGTCAAGACTTCATCTATTTCAATTACACAATCAAATATAGAAAATAGAAACAAAATAAGATGTTTTGTCGAGAGCAACACACAAAATGCTGGAGGAACTCAGCAGGCCAGGCAGCATCTATGGAAACGAATACACAAAGTTTCAGGTCAAGACTCTTCATCAGAACTGGAAAGGAAGGGGGAAGAAGCCAGAATAAGAAGGTGGGGGAGGTAGTAGGTGGAAAAGGTAAAATCTGGAGGCTTCCCTTCCAGTGAAGGTAGGACCTGAACAGAAGAGATGGTTTGCACATAAAGTGGAGGGTGACTAATATCCTTGCAGGAAGGTTTGCTAGTACTGCGTGGGAGAGGTTTGAACTAGAGTTACAGGGGGATGGGAGCCAGAACAGGTAGTGGAGTGGTTGTGGAGACAGATGCTGTTAAGATCTCAGACAAAGCCAGGAGTCAAAAGGTTGAGCATGGTGGGACTAATGTTCTGAGTTGCATATATTTCAATGCAAGAAGTATTGCAGGAAAGGCAGATGAATTCAGGGTATGGATCAACACATGGACTTATGATACTGTAGTTACTAGTGAGACTTGTTTACAGGAGGGGCAGGACTGGCAGCTCAAAGTCCTGCGGTTCCGTAGAGTGGGACGGATTAAAGAGGGAGGGGTGGTGCTGCAAGTCATGAAAAATATCACAGCATTCTCAGTCAGGACATGCTGTAGGACTCATCTGGTGAGGCTTTATGGATGGAACTGAAGATTCAGAAAGGTATGACCACATTAACGCTGCTATATTATAGACCACCCAACAGTCAACTGGATTTAGAGGAACAAATTTATAGTGTGACAGGAATACACATAGATTAAGATGTTAGCTGCCCTGTGGAATCAGCAGTTGGTCTGCCACCTGTCTTCCGGAGAGAGAGAGATAAGGAAAACAATAGGGCAGCATTTGGAGATGTGTAATGAAGGGACGGGAGAGAGAGCTGTCTAGAGCGGCTCCCCCTTTGAACCCTGAACTGTTTGAAGTGATGGACAGACGATACCCCAGCAGGGGGATAAAAAGGGACAGGTTCACTAAGGCAGGACACACACGACACCCGAGGTAACGAGACCCTGGGAGCGGTGCGCCTCTCACAAGTCGGTGGAAAGCTTTTGGACGGCTGATCACAGGATCAAGCCTTAGACGCTCAGGGTGGAAAGGCACGATCGGCGGGAACCTGGTGTGTGTCCACCCTTGCCTGGGTGCCAGGTTCAGCGCAGAGAGAAACGGTCGTATCTGGAAACGGAGGGGTCACGGTCGGTGACCTCAGATGACATCACAAAGGACTCGCCCGAAAGCTGACTGCGAAGGTCTGTGTGTGGAAGCCTTGAATATTCATTCGTTTTTGCTCTCTCTCCTTCCCCCACACTATCCATCTCCCACGGCAACGATTACTGCGAACTGAACTAAATTGAACTGAACTTTGTGTCACTTTGAAACTGGTCATTTGCCCCTAGACAACGATAGAGCTTGATTGATCCTGTTATCTTAATTCTGTGCACATGTGTGTTTATCATTGCTGAACTGTTGCATTTATTATCCTTTTGATTAGAGTACTGTGTTGCTTGTTTCTTTAATAAAACTTTCTTAGTTCTAGTAATCCAGACTCCAACTGAGTGATCCATTTCTGCTGGTTTGGCAACCCAGTTACGGGGTACGTAACAATAGAGATCACATAAAGTGGTGATGGTAGGTGATTTTAACTTTCCACATATTGATGAGACTCACATACTGTAAAAGGGCTGGATGGGATAGAGTTCAGGTGTTCAAATGTGTTCAGGAAAATTTCCTTAATCCGTACATAGAAATCCCAGTGAGAGAGTGACCAATACTTGCTCTCCTATTAGGGAATGAGACAGGGCAGGTGACAAAAGTTTGTGTAGGGAAACACTTTGCAACTAGTGATCATGATACCATTAGTTATATCTGGTCCTTGGGTGGAGATTCTAAATTGGAGAAAGCTTAATTTTAATGGTATCAGAAAGAATCTGGCAAGTGTGGACTGGGACAGGCTTTTATTCTGGCGAAGACGTACTTAGTAAGTCAGAGACTTTCAAAAGTGAAATTTTGAGAGTACAGAGTTTGTACGTTCCTGTCCGAATAAAATACAAGGATAACAGGTTTAGGGACCTTTGTCTTGAGGCCCTGGTTTAGGGAAAAAAAAGAGGTGTATAGCAGTTATAGGCAGGCAGGAATGTATGAGGTACTTGAAGAGTATAAAAAATGCAAGACAACACTTAAGAAAGAAATCAGGAGTGCTAAAAGGAAGCATGAGATTGCTCTAGCGGGCAATGTAAAGGAGAATTCTAAGGGCTTCTACAGATATGTTAAGAGCGAAAGGATTGGTCCTCTGGAAGATCAGAATGGTAATCTGTGCTTGAAGCCAAAAGACACGGGGGAGATCTTAAATGGATATCTTGCATTTGTATTTACTTGGGAGATGGACACAGGGTCATAGAAGTGAGACAAAACAGCAGCGACATCATGGACCTTATACAGGTTGAAGAGGAGAAGGTGATTGCCGTCTTGAGGCAAATTAGGGTGGATAAATCCTCAGGGCCTGTCAAAGTGTTCTCTCGGACCCTGTGGGAGGCATGTGCAGAAATTGCAGGGGCCCTAGCTGAGATAATTAGATCATGCTTTGCAACAGGTGAGGTATTAGAGGGTTGGAGAATAGCTGATATTGTTCCACTGTTTAAGGAAAGCTCTAAGAATAAGCCAGGAAATTATAAGCCAGTGAGCCTGACAACAGTAGTAGGAAAATTACTGGAAAGTATTCTAAAGGATCAGATGTATGAGTACTTGGATAGACAGGGACTGATAGAGGATGGTCATCATGGTTTTGTGCATGGTAGGTCATATCTAACCAATCTAATAGAGTTTATTGAGGAAGTTACCAGGAAAGTTGAAGGCAAGAGTGAATGTTGTTTACACTGGCTTCAGCAAGGCATTTGGCAAGGTCTCGCATGGGAGGTTGGTTAAGAAGGTTCATTTGCTTGGCATTCAAGATGAGGTTGTAAATTGAATTAGACATTGGCTTAGAGAGTGGTGGTAGGTTGTTGCCTCTCTGACTGGAGGCCTGTGACTAGTGGAGTGCCGCAAGGATTGGTGCTGGGTCCATTGTTGTTTGTCATCTATATTAACGAGCTGGATGATAATGTGGTGAAATTGATCAGTGACACCAAGATGGGGGGTTGTAGTGGACAGTGAGGAAGATGATCAAAATTTGTAACAGGATCTAGATCAGGATAGATCTTACACTGTGTGCAGCAGGGCACTGAGGAGTGTGGTAGAACAAAGGGATTTGGGTATACAGTCCATAATTCATTGAAAGTGGTGTCACTGGTAGATAGGGTCGTAAGGAAAGTTTTTGGCATATTGGTCTTCATAGATCAAAGTATTGAGTGCAGGAGTTGGGATGTTGTGTTGATGTTGTATAAGGCATTGATGATGCCTAATTTGGAGTATTGTGTGCAGTTTTGGTCACCTACCTACAGGAAAGATGTAAATAAGATTGACAAGTACAGAGACTGGACTGGAGGACCTGAATTATAAGGAAAGATCGAATAGGTTAGATCTTTGTACCTTAGGACATAGAAGATTGAAGGAAAATTTGACAGAGGTATACAAAATCATGAGGGGTTTAGAGAGGGTAACTGCAAGCAGACATTTTCCAGAGGTTGGGTGAGACTACAACTAGAGGTCATGGGTTAAGCGTGAATGGTAAAATGTTTAAAGGGAACATAAGGGGAAACTTCTTCACTCAGGGGGTCATAAGAGCGTGGAATGAGCTGCCAGCACAAGTGGTGGATGAGATTTTGATTTCAACTTAAAGAAAAATTTGAATAGGTAATGGATGGGAGGGATTTAGAGGGTATGGTCCAGGTGAAGGTGAATGGGGTCTTAGCAGTTTACATGGTTTCGGCACGTACTATATGGGTTGAGGGTCTGTTTCTCTGTTGTAGTTTTTTATGATTCAATGACTCTATATGGAAGCTGATATGAGAGGACAGTGGATCGTGGGAGAAAGGGAAGGAGGAGGGGTACCAGAGGGAGGTGATAGGCAGGTGAGAAGAAAAGAAGATAAGGGGGAGCAGAGTGGGGAATTGAAGAAGAGGGAAGAGGAAACGTGAAGTATTACTGGAATTTGGTAAAACCGATATTCATGCTATCAGTCTGGAGACTACCCAGACAGAATATGAGGTGTTGCTCCTCCAACCTGAATGCCCATAGAAGAAGCCATAGACTGACATGTCAGAATGGTATAACGGTTGGATTTAAAATGGTTGGCCACTGGGAAATCCTGCTTTTGACAGATAGAGTTAAGATGCTCAGCAAAGTGAGCATCTTCATCTAGACTGAGTCTCACCAATGTAGAGGAGGCCACATCTAGAGTACTAGATACAGTAGATGACTTCAACAGATTCATAGGTGAAGTGCTGCCTCACCTGGAAGGACTACTTAGGACCTTGACAGAGGTGAGGGAGGAGGTGATTGGGCAAGTATATCACTTCTGCTATCGGGGATAGGTGCCATGAGGGAGATTAGTGGGGAGACACAAATGAACAAGGAGAAGCTATGAGTACACAGACAGACTGCTTATGCTAGAAATTTGGAGCAACACGAAAATGACTGGATCTCCTGGAATCACCTATTGCCCACCAGCTCTTGCTCTACCCTTCCCCTGCCATTTCGTTCCAGCTATTTCTTCCTCCTTTTTCTTTTCAGTCCCGATGAAGAGTCTCAACCCAACATGTCAGCTGATCATTTCCCTCAATATATGCAACTGATGTGTGTTGCAAATTAAAGTACAAGTTGTTATCAGAACAATGTTATATTAAATGGGGTTTTAGGTGTAACCCACCAATATTTTAGGAGAGTTTAATGGTGGGATTGTGAGTATGATGAGTGCATTACCAGAAGCATTATTTATTGACCAGGTTTATTGAAATACATTGCAGAGTTCATGACAGGTCTCCCATCTGTCAAGATTGCAGACCCAAGCCACTGAAGAAATATTAACAGTGGAAGTGATTATCAATGACACTTTCCCACTTAAGTTATTTTGACAAGGGGACAAACAGTCTCAAATAGTTCCTCAAAAAGGATTGAGGTGAAAACAGCAATAATGTACCATTGAAGAACTGAGATCCATTTTAACACATCATGGCTAACCAGCAGATCATTGTCTGTCTTGGGGAATAATCTGCTTCATTCCTTTTTATTTAAGGGCACTATGAAATAAAGATGGTATGAAGCAGAGTTATTTTACCATTGCATCCAGTGCCAGTGGCTTGGATGAAAAATATCACAAAGAAACAAATCTTGCAAGGGTGCTCAAGTTGAACAACAGATCATCAAAAATCTTGCTAAACTACAAAATGACATCTCAATCCAAGATTATTGTGTGGAAGATTGAGGACATGGTTGAACATACGTCAGACAAATAATGAAACAACTGAGAGAGAAACAAAATCATTCTCTTTCTGTAAGTTGTGAAAACAGAGAATTCAATCGATGTAGTACAGCAACACCATCTAATAAATCGGATATTTGGCAAGTGAGACTTATAGGGAATATTAAGGAATAGCTCATCAAAATAGGAAGGAAGATCAGAAGCAAATGGGAACTTTATTTTTATTTATTGATTTTCACCATCTGGTTATCAATAGTGAGGCCAGCATTTATTGCTTTTCCTTACTTTCCACCGAGAAGGTGTAATGCAACTTATCGAATCATCAAGGTCCTTCTGGTAATTAGGAATTCCTATACTGAGATCCACCAAACGACAGTCTGACAATGTGTTTCCAAGACTGGGTGGTGTGTAACTTTGAGGAGAACAGGTAGGTGATCATGTTCTCATATGACCTTGTTACATCGGTATGCTGTTTATTGACTACAGCTCGGCATTCATTAGTATCATCCCCTCAAAGATAACTCAATAAGCATCAAGACTTTGGCCTCAATACCTCCTTATGCAATTAAATTCTCAATTTCCTAACTTGCAGACCCCAGTCAGCTCAGGTTACCAACAATACTTCCTCCACAATCTCAATCAGCACAGGTGCACAACGAGGTTGTGTGCTTCATCTCCTGCTCTCCTTGTTTTACACTTACGACTGCGGCTAAGCACAGCTTCAATGCCATTTTAAAATTTGCCAATGATATCATTGTCATAGGCTGAATCAAGGGTGGTGATGAATCAGCATATAGGAGATTGAAAATCTGGCTGAGAGGTACCATGACAACAACCTCTCTCTCAACGTCACCAAGACTAACGAGCTGATTAATGACTTCAGAAGAAGGAAACTAGGTATCCAGTCCTCATCAGGGGATCAGAGGTGGAGAGGGTCAGCAACTTAAAATTCCTCATTGCTACCATTTCAGAGGACATGTTCTGGGCCAGCACATAAATGCAATTACAATGAAAGCACAACATCACGTCTACTTCTTTAGAAGTCTGCAAAGATTCGGCTCGTTTCTCTCTGCTGTCATCAGTAAAAAGGAACAAGAGCCTCAGGACTCTTACTACCAAGTTCAAGAACAGTTAATACCCCAACCATCAGGCTCATGAACAAGTGGCGATAACTTCACTTGCCCCATCACTGAACTGTTCCCACAACATATGGACTCATTTCCAAGGACTCTTCATTGCATGTTCTCTATTTATTGCTTATTTATTTATAAATATTATTCTTTTTCTTTTGTATTTGTATAGTTTGTTATCTTTTGAACATTGGAAGTTTGTCTGCCCTGTTGAGTGTAACCTTTTATTGATTCTTGGATTTGTTGAGTATGCCCGCAAGAGAACAAACCTCAGGGTTGCATATGCTAATATATATGTGTGTGTATATATATATATATATATATATACTTTGATAATAAATTTACTTTGAACTTTGTTCTTCTTGCTTATAGAGTCATGGGATCTGGGGTGCTATTAGAGCAGCATAAGTGAGTAACTGCTGTGTATTTTATTAATGGTACATATTGCAGAGAATGACTATTTAAGTTGTTTGGTGGATCCAATCAAGTGGACTCTTTTATGATAAATGATATCATTCTGCCTGAGATTTGTTGGTATTATACTCAGTTAAGCAAGTGGTTTGCATCACATTCATGAGTTATGTCTCATAACTGGTGAAAACAACTTATGATTGTCAGGACGTAAGTCACTTGATGCGGTGTAAACAGTGCTGACTGTAGTTATATGGCAGATCCAATTGAAGAAGTTCTGGGCACCCCATGATATCATAGAGTTTATCCTCAAACCCCTGGGTAAAGCCTTGCCAACAGCACGGTTCTACCTGAATGGATGAGGATAGGTTCAGTGATATAAAAGATCCAGCCCTACTGGAGGTCAGGACATCTAGATAGGTCCTCTTGCTTTCTGGTCTTTCTTTGGTCTTCAACTATGTTACCAATGTGCTCAGGATTAACTATCTCATGAAACAGCTTCCAATCCTCTCCCTGACTGACAACTGTTCCAATCCCAAACAATTCCCTGCCAGTGATTTCTACCTCCCTTATTAGTCTCCATCAATCAATCGCTTTCCCATAACTGACCCAGCATTCCTTCAGATCCTATGACAACCTGAAAGACACACCGTAACACACACAGCCTGCTCTCTCCCTTCTCTCTCTAAGCTAACCCTCTCCCCATGAATATCCCACCACAGTCCCAATCCAATGTCCATTTTACCTGCTCCACAATGTCCACTCTTCCCAAATGAAGGATTTTAAGGGGAAGAAGTTTCTATGTGGTTTGCTATCTACAGTATGACCTGTTCTATCCCGCAAGATATCATGAACATTGTGGGCAAAAAAATATTGTTTCTTGGGAGGCTCACTCAAAATTGCACCTGTATTATTTAGTACTTCACCTAATAAGATTTTGCATAGAAGTTAGTCCTTAGTCACTCAAACTTAACGCACAGTATACTAGGTTCAGTCTAAAAATATCCCTTTGTTCTTAATATATCTGTAGAAAGTCTTGGGATTCTTTTTCACCTTGTCTGCTAGAGCAACCTCATGTCTTCCTGATTTTCTTCTTAACTGTCCCCTTGCATTTCTTACAGTCCTCACATGCCTTATTTGTTCCTTGCTGCCTATATTTTCCATGCACCTCCTTCTTCCTAACCAGCGTATCAATATTCCTTGAAAACCAAGGTTCCCTAAAACTGTTGGCTTTGCCTTTTATCCTAACCGATAAAGAAACTCTGTTCTCTCAATACATGTATTTCACTTTTGAAGGCTCCCACTTACTAAGCATCCCTGCCAAAAAAAATCTAACCCAAAACACACCTGCCATATCCTTTCTAATACTATCAGAAGTGGCCTTACCCCAGTTTAAAATCTCAACCCAAGGTCCAGCCCTATCCTTCTCTGTAGTTACTGTATCTTGAAATTAATGGCATTATGATTAGTAGTCTCAATGTGTTCCCTTACACACACATCTGTCAACCACCCTGTCTCATTCCCTAATAGGAGATCCAGTATCACACTCTCTGTAGCTGATAAAGGAAACTTTACTGAACACATATGACAAACTCTATCCCATCCACAATATGGGAGTCCTGCTCAGTATGTGGAAAGTTAAAATTAGCTACTATTACAACCTTTGCAACTGTCTGCGATCCCTCTACAAATTTGCTCCACTATATCCCAATGACTAATGGGTGGGCTATAATATAATTCCATTAATGAGCTCATTCTTTTCTATTCCTCAGTTCGTCCTGTATAGCCTCAGTGGAGAAGCCCTCACATCTGTCCTGACATTTTCCGTGATGTTTTCCCTAACAAGTAATGCCACCCCTCCCCCTTTAGTACTTCCCCTTCTATTATTCCTAAAACAACGGAACCCCGGAACATTGAACTGCCAGTCCTGACCATCCTGCAACTAAGTTTCACTGATGTCATAATTCCATGCTCTCAGCTCCTTTGCCTTATCTACAATACTCCTTGCATTGAAATAGTGCAACTCAGAATATTAGTCGCACCATGCTCAACCTTTCAGTCCCTGTCTTTGTATGTGGATTCAATATCTACTTTCCCTATAACCACTCCACGATCTGCCCCGGCACCCTGGTTTCCGTCCCTCTGCAAATCTAGTTTAAACCCCGTGGAACAGCACTAGCAAATTTTCCCACAAGATATTAGTCCCCTTCCAGTTCAAGTGCAAACTATCCCATTTGTACAGGTCCTAGCTTCCATAGAAGGGGGCCCAATGATCCAGAAATCTGAAGCCCTCTCTCCTGCACCATCTCCTTAGCCTGTGTTCAACTGTATTATCTTCCTACTTCTAGCCTCACTAGCAAGTGCTGTGGGTAACAGCCCTGAGGTGACCACCCAGGAGTTACTGTCCTTTAACACAGCACTTCAACTCACTTTGCAGTATCTCATCACCCTTCCTACCTCATTGGTACTGATATTGACCACGACCTCTGGCTGCTCACCCTCCCCTTTTAGAATGCTATTTATTAATTATTAACTACTGAAAATAAATTTTAATTCCATGATCTTCTCTCCAATTTTTTTTAACACCATGCAGGGTTGCAATACACAAGCATAATTAGTAACTAGTTTTATCTTTGGAAAAGTAAGAGCCCCTAATCTATACCTATCATTGTGCATTTAATGGTGTGAATTAGAATATCTCCATTTTTGGAATTACAATCAATCTCCATCTAGTTTGAATGCCTCTATCGAATTGCCCCATGTCTAATAATTTCTGAAGATGCCAAAGCTCATTTTTTAGAGAACTAACGTTTAAGCTGCTAAAGTTTCTCATGGGCCTTCTCCAAATCTTTTCTATAATTACTGTATCACTTTGTTTATGAAGGAACCAAAACCGGATACAGAGTTCAAAAGGGGATCTAAATGTTGTCTTGGATTTTAAGAAAATAGCCAGCTTTATTTTTACTGCAAAGGACAAAAGGAAACAAGAAAAGGTCATTTTGGCTTAATAAGGCGATTACTATGCAAGTAATAAAGGTTTTTAAATTTATCAAGGGAAGGCACAAAGTGAAAAGCTTATTTTATCCAATTTCCTTCCCAGTGTATGCATACACCTAAAATTTTACTTGAATTAATTAATACTATGGATGTAAATGTGTGGTAGAAAACTGGAAAAATAATATTCAGTACTCGAATAGTTAAAGTAGGTGTTTCAACATCAGTCCAAGCAAACAATCTACTTTTGGGAATTTACTGGTTCCTTTTTCTTCATGTTCATCTTTCATTTTCTATTGTAACTTGCAGCTTCCAGTATTTGAGAGGCACTGAGCTTTTTGAGAGTTTGACATTTTAAAATTAGGGGATCATTTAGTTATAAGCACCGCTAATGTACAGGGCATATTATTCATTTGTTAACTTGTTACCCTGTTCTGTCCCAAAGCCTTTTGTGGAATCAAACAGAAATATGCATTCTTAATTAATGATATTGCTATTGCAAGTTCAACTGTTCTGGTTTTGTGTTGCAACGTTGGAAGAGGATCCGAAAAGAATCGTTTTGGTAGACAGTTTGTCTACCCAGAGCAATTCTTGCCCTCTTCTCCATGAATACAGAAAATGGGGACACATTTCCTTGTTGTGAGCTTTCTATTCTTACACCAATAGAGAAGTAGGTGTCCATTGCCGCTCTGCCAAAGATATCCACATGAGAGTTTTTTGGATCTGTTAAAGGAAGGGCTGCCATAAATCCTGGGTAGAATCTGTTAAGTAATTGAAAATTAAAGTATAGCTTCTTATTAAAAGATCTTCTTGAAAATACTGCAGGAGGTAGGAAGGAACTGTGTTCTACTCACCCAACACACCTTTAGCTTTATGAATAAAACCTCATCTTATTTCCCAAGTAGGCATTGACTACAGCCTTCCAAATTAATCACTGAGTTCTAATGAAGGGTCAATAATCTGAAAATGTAACTTTGTTCCTCTCTTTAATAGAGTACTGCCCAGCCTGCTAAATATTTACAACACCTTGTGACTAATTAAATAATTAGTTATTCTAGAATTTGCATTTTACATTTCCATTGTTTGCAGTTGTTCTTCTGGTAATTTCAGATAATTTTTAAACTTCTACCAGTCCAGTCTTTTCTTACTCACTGAACACCCTTATTACCTATTTTACCTTAAACAATCACCCTTACTGTTACTTAACTACTAATGTCTTCCACCACATAAAATACCAACAGTTGCCTGCCTTCACTTCCCCTCCCCCCACATGGTCCACCTAACTTTCTTCCACCCCCCCCATCTGCCTCCACCTATCATCCAGCTGCTTCTGTCTCCCATCTCCACCCTTCTTCCTGCTGTATCTGATTCCATCTGTCCATCATCCTTCAGCCATCTTTATCTACCATTCTTCAATCAGCCCCTATCTCATAATCTCATACCCTCTCTTCTTTCTGCTCTCTTCCCTTTCCACTCTCTGTCCTGATGTAGGGGTTCATTCCAAATTGCTGACAAGTCATTTCAACCCCTAAATAGGTGCTGCTTAATCTGCTGAGTTGCTCTATACTTTCCCTTTGGTTCTCTCTTCCTTCTCCACTTCCCCTGCAATTTAACAACAAAGTTTTATCTCCAACAATTCCTAGACCCGGAGAAAAAGGTATCAACTAAAATGTTAAGATTATGTTTCTCTCTCCATCAATGCTGTCTGCTAATGTTTTTGTTTCAGATTCCCGATATCTTCAGTAATTTATCATGGTAACTTTGCTAAATGTCTCAATAACCTTTACATCTCTCAGGGATGCCAAACAAAGTACCAGGCCAAGCACCCAGTCACAGGGAATAGGCAATAATCTCACAAACACAGAATAATAGCCCCACTTTGCCATCAATAGATGCAGGGATTAAATTGTGAATTTCCAAAAATGGGAGTTGGAATTGTGGACACATGGCTCATGGGGCTTGATCGCTTAAAGGAAGGGACACTCACAATACGCTGGAGGAACTCAGCAGGTCGGGCAGCATCCGTGGAAGTGATCAGTCAACGTTTCGGGCCAGAACCCTTTGTCAGGACTGTAGGGGGAAGGGGCAGAGGCCCTATAAAGAAGGTGGGGGCAGGGTGGGAAGGAGAAGGCTGGTAGGTTCCAGGTGAAAAACCAGTAAGGGGAAAGATAAAGGGGTAGGGGAGGGGAAGCAGGGAGGTGACAGGCAAGAAAGGTGAAGAAGGAACAGGGGAAAACACAATGGGTAGTAGAAGGAGGCAGAACCATGAGGGAGGTGATAGGCAGTTGGGGGAGGGGGCAGAGTGACATCGGAATTGGGGAAGGAGGGGGAGGGAATTACCAGAAGTTGGAGAATTCTATGTTCGTACCAAGGGGCTGGAGACTACCTAGACGGTATATGAGGTGTTGCTCTTCCAACCTGTGTTTAGCCTCATCATGGCAGTAGAGGAGGCCATGTATGGACATATATGAATGGGAATGTGAAGCAGAGTTGAACTGGGTGGCAACTGGGAGATCCTGTCTGTTTTGGCGGATGGAGCGGAGGTGCTTGACGAAGCGGTCCCCCAATCTGTGTCGGGTCTCACCGATGTAGAGGAGACCGCACCGGGAGCACCGGATGCAATAGATGACCCCAACAGACTCACAAGTGAAGTGTTGCCTCACTTGGAAGGACTGTTTGGGGCTCTGAATGGTGGCAAGAGAGGAGGTGTAGGCGCAGGTGCAGTACTTGCGCTTACAGGGATAAGTGCCGGGTGGGAGATCCGTGGGGAGGGACGTGTGGACCAGGGAGTCGCTGAGGGACCGATTCCTGCGGAAGGCGGAGAGGGGTGGAGAGGGAAAGATGTGCCTAGTAGTGCCCCACCACTAAGCACATCTTTCCCTCTCCAACCCTCTCCGCTTTCCGCAGGGATCGGTCCCTCCGCGACTCCCTGGTCCACACGTCCCTCCCCACGGATCTCCCACCCGGCACTTATCTCTGTAAGCATAAGTGCTACACCTATCCCTACACCTCCTCTCTTGCCACCATTCAGGGCCCCAAACAGTCCTTCCAGGTGAGGCAACACTTCACTTGTGAGTCTGTTGGGGTCATCTATTGCATCTGGTGCTCCCAGTGCGGCCTCCTCTACATCGGTGAAACCTGACGCAGATTGGGTGACCGCTTCGTCGAGCACCTCCGCTCCGTCCGCCACAACAGACAGGATCTCCCGGTAGCCACCCACTTCAACACTGCTTCCCATTCCCATTCAGATATGTCCATACATGGCCTCCTCTACTGCAATGATGAGGCTAAACTCAGGTTGGAGGAGCAACACCTCATATACCGTCTAGGTAGTCTCCAGCCCCTTGGTATGAACATTGAATTCTCCAACTTCCAGTAATTCCCTCCCCCTCCTTCCCCTATCCCTATGTCACTCTGCCCCCTCCCCCAGCTGCCTATCACCTCCCTCATGGTTCTGCCTCCTTCTACTACCCATTGTGTTTTCCCCTGTTCCTTCTTCACCTTCCCTGCCTATCACCTCCCTGCTTCCCCTCCCCCACCCCTGTATCTTTCCCCTTACTAGTTTTTCACCTGGAACCTACCAGCCTTCTCCTTCCTACCCTCCCCCCACCTTCTTTATAGGGCCCCTGCCCCTTCCCTCTTCAGTTCTGACAAAGGGTTCCGGCCCGAAAGGGTTCCGGCATCATTTCCATGGATGCTGCCTGACCTGCTGAGTTCCTCCAGCATGTTGTGAGTGTTGCTTTTACCCCAGCATCTGCAGAGTATTTTGTGTTAAAGGAAGGGATATTGTTCCCCCTGAATGGGATATGTACATCCACAAGATAAGGGCTTCACCATTCAGGATAGAATTCAGAAGAAATTTCTTCACTCAATGGAATTTGTAGCCAGACTGCTGTGAAAGCCCAGTTGATGAATGTATTCCAGATAGAGACTGCTATGTTTTTAGCTTTAGGGGAAACAAGGCATTTATGGTTAGTTCAGGAAAGTGGGATTCAAGAAAAAAAGTCAGCTAAGGTCTCACTAATTGATGAAGCAGCCAAATGTGACCAAATGCTTGTCCCTAATTATTCTAATTAGATTCTAATTATGTTTAACCTACCCTTATTTTGATTCAGATGCAAGCATCAAAGTCACTTTATTGTTGTAGGGTGTAGCCAGTATAAAATGGATCAAAGTGTGTTTAAAAGACAAAAATCATGTACAAAATTAAAATTCACATCATTCAAATGGTTCAAATGGTTCAATTTAATATCAGAGAATGTATACAGTATACAACTCGAAATTCTTACTCTTCACAGACATTGACGAAACAGAAAAATACCCCAAAGAATGAATGGCAGAAAAGTTAGAACCCCAAAGCCCCCTCTCCCTCTCATGCACAAGCAGCAGAAGAAGTTCTGACAATCTCCCTGCCCCTCTCCTTACTTGCGGCAGCAAAAGCACCGATCCTATCACCATGTGAGAAATAGTAAAAGCCCCCGAAGAGACCTTCATCTGCAGCCCATCAAAACAACTACAAGAGTTGTGAGGTAACCAGAGGATATATGAAAAGGACTCATGAAAGGAAATTAGTATTAGTTTAAAATAGTGCTGCAGTAATTAATAAAAGTGAAAGTCAATAACTCCCTCGAGCCTGATAATTTGCATTAGCGGTGTAGACAAAAATAGATAGTTCCTGAAAACTGGAGGCGTGGTGGGGGGAAAAGGTAACAGAGGAAACCTGGGAGCTGCAGATCAGTATCAGGGAGAATGTTCAAATCTGTGAAAACAGATTGCGATTCTGAAAATGCCAGAATAAATCAATGGGAAAAGTCAACATAGATTTACAATAGAAAAAAATTGCTATAGAGCAATCTACTGGGGCTTTTTTTTTACGAGGGTGTAACTGATAGACAAAAGACAAGCAGTGGATGCAGAGTATTTGAGGTTTCATTGGGTCTTTGACTCTGTATCTGAATGTTTAGACCATAAGACCGTAAGACGTAGGAACAGAATTAGGCCATTCAACCCATCGAGTCTGCTCCGCCATTTCATCATAGGTGATCCTAGATCCTGCTCAATCCTATACACCTGCCTTCTTGCCATATCCTTTGGTACCCTGACCAATCAGGAAATGATCAACTTCCGTTTTAAAGATACCCACGGACTTGACTTCCACAGCAGTCTGTGGCAGAGCATTCCACAGATTCATCACTCTTCAGCTAAAAAAAATCCCTCCTTACCTCTGTTCTAAAAGGTCACTCCTCAATTTTGAGGCAATTCCCTCTAGTCCTGGGTAACCCCACCATAGGAAACATCCACTCCACATCCACACTATCTAGTCCTTTCAATGTTCAGTAGGTTTCAATGAGATCCCCAGACATTCTTTGAAATTCCAGTGAGTACAAGCCCAAAGCTATCAAATGCTCCTCATAACCCCTTCATTCCCAGAATCATCCTTGTGAACCTCCTCTGGAATCTCTCCAATGACAACACATTCTTTCTAAGGTACAGGGCCCAAAACGGTTGGAAATACACCAACTGCAGCCTGACTAGTGTCTTATAAAGGCTCAGCACTATCTCCTTGCTTTTATATCCTATTTCACTTGAAGTAAATGCCAACATTGCATTTGCCTTCTTTACCACAGACTCAACCTGTAAATTAACCTTCTGTGAGCCTTACACGAGGATTCCTAAGTCCCTTTGCACTTCTGATGTTTGAACGTTCTCCCCATTTAGATAATAGTCTGCACTATTGTTCCTTTTACCAAAATGTATTACCATATATTTCCCAGCACTTTATTCCATCTGCCAATTTTTGCCCATTCTTCTAATTTGTCTACGTCCTGCTGCAATCACATTGCTTCCTCAGCACTACCTACCCCTCCACCTGTCTTCGTATCATCTGCAAACTTTGCCACAAAGCCATCAATTCCATTATGTAAATCATTAACAAACAATGTGAAAAGTAGTGGTCCCAATACTGACCCCTGAGGAACACCACTGGCCACAGGCAGCCAACCAGGAAAGGCCCCTTTATTCCCTCACACCGACTATTGCCTGCCAGCCATTCCTCTATCTATGCCAGTATCTTTCCTGTAATGTCATGGGATTTTACCTTGTTAAGCAGCCTCATGTGTGGTACCTTATCAAATGCCTTCTGAAACTCCAAGTAAATGACATCCACTGCCTCTCCTTTGTCCACCCTGCATGTTACTTCCTCAAAGAATTCTAACAGATTTGACAGGTAAAATTTCCCTTTACAGAAACCATGCTGACTTTGACTTATTTTATCATTAGTCTCCAAGTACCTCAAAACCTCACCCTTAATAATAGACTCCAACACTTTCGCAACCACTGAGGTTAGGCTAACTGGCCTATAATTTCCTTTCTTTTGCCTTTCTCTCTTCTTAAAGAGTGGAGTGACATTTGCAATCTTCCAGTCCTCCAGGACCGTGCTGGAATCAAGTGATATTTGAAAGATCACGACCAATGCATCCGTTACCTCATCAGCAACCTCTCTCAGAACTCTGGGAGGTAGTCTATCTGGTCCAGGTGACTTATCCACCTTAAGAGTTTTCAGTTTGCCTAGTACTTTTTCCTTTGTAATAGCAATGGCACTCATTCCTGCTCCCTGACACTCAGCGACCTCTGGCACACTGCTATTGCCTTCCACAGTGAAGACTGATGCAAAGTACTGATTAGGTTCATCTGCCATTTCTTTGCCCTCCCTTTACTACCTCACCAGCAACATTTTCCAGTGGTCCAATATCAACTCTCACCTCCCTTTTATATAACTGAAAAAAACCTTTAGTATCCTGTTTTATGTTATTGGCTAGTTTGCCCTCATATTTCATCTTCTCCCTTCTTATAGCTTTTTTATTTGCCTTTTGTTGGATTTTAAAAGCTTCCCAATCATCCAACTTCCCAATTACTTTTGCTGTTATATGCCCTTTCCTTGGCATTTGTGCAATCCTTAACATCCCTTGTCAACCACAGTTGCCTTATCCCTGCCATTTGAGAACAACTTCTTCTGTGGGACATATCTCTCCTGCGTCTTGTGAACTATTCCCAGAAACTTCAGCCACCTCTGCTCTGCCATTATCCCTGCCAGTATCCTCCTCCAATCCAACTAGGAAAGCTCCTCTCTGATGCCTCTGTAATTCCATTTGTTCCATTGCAATACTGATATATGTGACTTATGCTTCTCCCTCTTAAATTGCAGTATAAATTCAATCTTATTACGATTACTGTCTCTTAAGAGTTCCTTTATGTTAAGCTCCCTCATAAGATCTGTGTTTTTACACAACACTAAATCGAAGATAGCCTTTTTTCTAGTAGGCTCAAGCACAAACTGCTCTAAAAAGCCCTTTCATAGGCATTCAACAAATTCCTTCTCTTGCAATCTGACACCACCCTGATTTTCCCAAACTCCTTTCATATTAAAGTCTCCTATTACAATTGTGACATTACCTTTATTACATGGAGGTTGGCTAATATTTGGAGGCCGATATATGATTCCCCTAATGGTTCTTTCACCTTTGCAGTTTCTTAGCTCCACCCACAAAGGTTCAACGTTCTCTGACCCTATGTCACTTCTTTCTAATAATGTCATTCAGAATCAGAATCAGGTTACCAACTCTTACCAACAGAGCTACACGACTGCCTATACCTGTCTTTTCCATACAAAGTATATCCTTTGATGTTAGGCTCTTAACTATGGCCTTCTTTCAGCCATGACTCAATGATGTCCACAACATCATACTGACCAACCTCTAATGGCGCCATGAGTTTGTTTACCTTATTCCGAATGCTACGTGTATTTAAATACAGCAGCTTCAGTCCTGCATTTTTCGCCCTTTTGAATTGTGCCTCTGTGGTACAATTTAACTCTTTGCTCTGTCTGCATTTGTACTCAATCATTGGTTTGTCCTTCCTTACATTCATGTTACGCCTATGTTACTTGTAAACCTGCTGGCTCATACTCAGCTCTATCATACCAGTTCCCATCCCCCTGCCATATTAGTAGTCATACGTTATTGATCCCGGGGGAAATTGGTTTTCGTTACAGTTGCACCATAAATAATTAAATAGTAATAAAACCATAAATAGTTAAATAGTAATATGTAAATTACGCCAGGAATTAAGTCCAGAACCACCCTATTGGCTCAGGGTGTCTGACCCTCCAAGGGAGGAGTTGTAAAGTTTGATGGCCACAGGCAGGAATGACTTCCAATGACGCTCTGTGTTGCATCTCGGTGGAATGAGTCTCTGGCTGAATGTACTCCTGTGCCCAACCAGTACATTATGTAGTGGATGGGAGACATTGTCCAAGATGGCATGCAACTTGGACAGCATCCTCTTTTCAGACACCACTGTCAGAGAGTCCAGTTCCATCCCCACGACATCACTGGCCTTACGAATGAGTTTGTTGATTCTGTTGGTGTCTGCCACCCTCAGCCTGCTGCCCCAGCACACAACAGCAAACATGATAGCACTGGCCACCGCAGATTCGTAGGACATCCTCAGCATCGTCCGGCAGATGTTAAAGGACCTCAGTCTCCTCAGGAAATAGAGATGGCTCTGACCCTTCATGTAGACAGCCTCAGTGTTCTTTGACCAGTCCAGTTTATTGTCAATTCGTATCCCCAGGTATTTGTAATCCTCCACCATGTCCACACTGACCCCCTGGATGGAAACAGGGGTCACCGGTACCTTAGCTCTCCTCAGGTCTACCACCAGCTCCTTAGTCTTTTTCACATTAAGCTGCAGATAATTCTGCTCACACCATGTGACAAAGTTTCCTACCGTCACATAGTTTAAACCACTCCCAACAACTCTAGTAAACCTGCTTGCAAGAATATTGATCCCCCTTGGATTCAAGTGCAACCCGTCCCTTCTTTACAGGTCACACCTGTCCCAGAAGAATTTTTAAAGCATTTACAACAACAAAAGTATTGGCATGGGTATTATGGAAACATGGCTACGGAGTGAACAAACCTGGGAACTGAATATTATAAGGCAGTGGACAGGAAAAAAGAAAGTAGAGTAGCACGGCCCTATTGGTAAGGGGGGAGGTCAATGCATTGATGAGAAATGATCTTGGCTTGACAGATAATGATGATCAATCTGAGTCAAACAATTACAACAAATATGATTCACCCAGTCTATATATATATAGGTTAAAGTCTCGCATGATTACTATATTAGTCTATTTCCTGATGTACACAATACTCAGTATTAAAACAGAGTTGGTTGACAGATAACACTTCTTATTCTGCAAACTCCAAAGAGTACAGACTGGCTCAATTTTTCATTGTAACTCAATCCCTCCAAATACGAGATTAATTCTGGCGTATCTTCTCTCAAATGCCTCCAAGAATAACACACTTCTCCTTAAAGCTGTAGACAGTTCTCAAAGTTGAGTTCCTTCCGCTGGTGTAGTACTTTTATAAACCAATCCCCTTTGAAATAAAAAAAACAAAGTTCATCAAGTTCAAAGTTCAAACTAAATTTATTGTCGAAGTACATATATGTCACCGTATACAACCCTGAGATTCATTTCCTTGCAGACAAACTCAATAAGTCCATGATATAATAATAACCATCATAGAATCAATGAAAAACTGCACCAACTGGATGTTCAGCCAATGTGCAAAAAGCAACAAATTGTGCAAATACAAGAAGAAAATAACAATAATAATAAATAAATAAGCAATAAATATTGAGAACGAGATGTAAAGTCTTTGAAACTGAGTCCATTAGTGTGGGAACATTTCAATGATGGGGCAAATGAAGTTGAGTGAAGTTATCCCCACTGGTTCAACAACCTAATAGTTGAGGGGTAATAACTGTTCCTGAAACCTGGTAGTAAGAATCCTGAGACTCCTGTACCTTCTTCCTGATGGCAGTAGTGAGAAGCGAACATAACCTGGGCAGCAAGGGTCCCTGATGATTGATGCTACTTTCCTGCAACTGTGCTCCTTGTAAGTGCACTCAATGGTGGGGAGGGCCTTACTCATGATGGACTGGGAAGTATCCACTATTTTTTGTAGGACTTTCTGTTCAAGGGAATTGGTAATTCCATACCAGGCTGTGATGTAGCCAGTCAATATACTCTCCACCACATATATTTAGAAGTTTGTCAAATCTTCACCAACTCTGAAGGAAGTAGAGATGCTGCCATGCTTTCATCATAATTGCACTTATGCGCTGCCTAGTGAACCATGGTGCCATTCCACAGGCTACATACAATAGGAAAGGTACGTCGCATCCAGAGTTAGCGGACTATTTCCCTCCACGCCTCTCTGACATAGTACGAGGCAAGTTACAGCAGTGGTTTGCCATTGCCTTCTGCCGGATGCGTTTCCAAAGAGATCACCAGCTCGTAACCCAGCACGGATGGAAAGTGTGCGGGGGAGCCGGCTGGATTCAAACTTGGGACCTTTCATCTCGAAGTCCGGCACTGATGCCACTACGCCACCAGCCGGGTCCTACATACAATAATTCCTAATAAAAACTAGTATCAGAATCAGGTTTAATATTACCAGCATTTGTCGCGAAATTTGTTAATTTGCTAACTTTACGACAACAGTACAATGAAATACATGATAAATAAATATAAAGAAAAAATAAATTTTTAAAAAATGTGTATGTATGTGTGTGTGTATATATATATATATATATATATATATATGTCTATTAAGTAGTTAAATTAAAGTAAGTAGTGCCAAAAAAGCAGAAATAAAAAGTCATGGGGTAATGTTCATGGGATCAATGTCCATTTAGAAATCGGACGGCAGAGGGGAAGAAGCTGTTCCTGAATCGCAGTGTGTGCCTCAGGTTTCTGCACCTCCTTCCAACAGTAACAATGAAAAGAGGGCATGTTCTGGGTGGTGGGGGTCCTTAATAATGGACGCCACCTTCCTTAGGCACCGCTCCTTGAAGATGTTTTGGATACTATGGACGCCATGATGGAGATGACTAATTTTACAAGTTTCTGCAACTTACTTCAATCTTATGCCATAGTTCCAACCCTTCCCCACCATACCATACAGTGATGCAGCCAGTCAGAATGCTCTCCACTGTACATTTGTAGAAATTTTGGAGTGTTTCAGTTGACAAACCAAATCTGCTCAAACTCCAAATGAAATATAGCCACCATCTTGCCTTCTTCATAGTGGCATCAATACGTTGCGACCAGATTAGGTCCTCAGAGATCCTGACACCCAGGAACTTGAAATTGCCCACTCTCTCCACTTCTGATCCCTCTATGAGGATTGGAATGTGTTCCCTCATCTTACCCTTCCTGAAGTCCACAATCAGCTCTTTGGTTTTGCTGATGTTGCATGCAGGGTTTTTGGTGCAACACCACTCAACTAACTTGTACATCTCACTGCTGTATACCCTCTCATCGCCATCTGAAATTCTTACAACAATGGTTGTATCATTAGCAAATTTACAGATGGCGTTTGAGCTATGCCTAGCCACACAGTCATGAGTGCAGAGAGAGTAGAGCAGTGGGCTAAGCACGCATGCCTGTGGTGCACCAGTTTTCACTGTATTTCATTAGATTTCCCAATTACCTGCTGTAGCTGTACGCTGGCTTTCGGAATCCCGAGTACCTTTGAGCTGCAGTCTTAAGAGACTATTTAAATAATCAGCTTTTAATCATTCTCTTTTCTAAACCAAACAACTTCATTTTTTCCCACATTATTCTTCCTGTGCCAAAATTTTGGCCCCACTTAATTTATCTCTGTAAACTGATTCCTTCTCACAACACATGATATGTGTGCAATAGAACAGAGAGGGTGAAGAAGAGGAAGATGTTAGCCATAATTGTTTCACTGCAAGGTATGAGAAGAACCCATGAGAGGGAGATGAGGCCGGAATGAATTCTATTCAGTCTAGTCACCTTCTGCCTCATCCCTATATCCAATTCACACCTAATCAATTGCTTCTCCATTCTCATGCACCAGTCATATTACTTTTGCCCAGTGCAGCCAGGAATATTAGTAAGTATGTTCCACACATGGGCCCATGAACCGCGTGATTCCAAGGAAAATAATGCTACCATTTCAAGGTGGTGCAGAATGCGAGAGGAATGGGCTTGGAATGAGGATGTTGCATATTCTGGATCAGCACCACTGTGACTCATCAAGGAATTATGAGCCAGGGGATTTTTTTATGGCGAGTGGTTTCAAGTGAGTGTCACCATCTCCCTGGATCTGTCCTGGGGCCCAACATATTGATGCAATTACAGAGAAGACACAATAGCGGCACCATAGAAAGCATTCTTCTGGGGTGCATCACAACCTGGTATGGAAGTTGTCCTGTCCAAGACCAGAAGAAGCTGCAAAAGATCGTGAACACAGCCCAGCACATCACACAAACCAATCTTCCGTCCTTGGACTCACTTTACACCGCATGCTGTCAGAGCAGTGCTGCCAGGATACTCAAGGACACGACCCACCCAGCCAACACACTTTTCATCCCTCTTCCCTCCGGGAGAAGGCTCAGGAGCTTGAAGACTCATATGGCCAGATTTGGGAACAGCTTCTTTCCAACTGTGATAAGACTGCTGAACGGATCCTGACCCAGATCTGGGCCATACCTTCCAAATATCCGGGCCTGCCTCTCGTTTTTTTTGCACTACCTTACTTTCCATTTTCTATTTTCTATTTATGATTTATAATTTAGATTTTTAATATTTACTATCGGTTTGTACTCCAAGGAGCACGAAGAGCAGAATCAAATATCGCTGTGATGATTGTACGCTCTAGTATCAATTGTTTGGCGACAATAAAGTATAAAGTATTTCATTCGGAATTGATACGTCATCATAGGTCCTCACAGATTTGCCGTGGAGAGCATTCTAACAGATTTCAGCACCAAATGGTATAGAGGGGTGACCACACAGCATCAGAGAAGGCTGTATTCAGTTGCAAACACAACCAGCTCCATCATGAGCACTGGCCTCTCCAGCATCCAGGAAACCTTCACACGGTGACGTCTCATAACGGCGGCCTCTGTCATTGAGGACCATCAACCAGGACATGCTCTCTTCTCACCATTCAGGAAGATGTAGAGAAGCCTGACGACACAAACTCTCTTTTCAGGAACAGCTTCTTTCCCTCCGCCATCAGATTTCTGAGTGGACGATGAACACTTCCTCAGAATGTTTTTTTTAACTGCCTTTTTGCACAACCAATTCAATTATTTTTAATGTATACTTCTCACTGTAATTTATTGTTTTTATTATTTTGTATTACAATATACTGCTGCTGCACAACAACAAATTCCTTGAAATATACCAGTGATATTAAACCTGATTCTGGTGCTGACCTTTTAACCTACTCCACAATAAATATAACCCTCCCCTCCTATGCAACCATAATCCTCCAGTTTTTTTACATCCATGTCCATATCTAATAGTCTCTTAAGTGTCCCAGTTGTATTAACCCCAACTACCAGAGCTTCATTGCAGTGGCATGTTTGCAAAGAAATTCCTGTTCCAGTTTTTCTAAAGTGCCTTTGTGGGGGTAGTCCCTGTCACAGACCCGACCCTGCATCCATGATAAATGCTGGGATTCCAGGCTCTCAAAATGTAAAGGATCTCAAGAGCAATTTGGACTACCAGAAATACTGGAAACACTAAGCAGATGGCTCCTGATTTAAATGAAGTCCATGAATGCCAGAAATTAATATTTTGACGAATTTACTTTTCTGCAGTCTAAAGACTTATTCAAGACATAATAACCAGATTCAACACCACATGACTGGAAGAAGAAAATAATGTTACAGAAGTATTAAACTTTTGCATGGGAGACTTTCTCCTAATATCCTGACCATTAACAACCAACATCAGTAAAACAGTTCACCTGGTCATTCCCTTGATGTTTATGGGAGTTTGTAATGCATGAAGTCTTACCTTACAGCAATGAATGTAGTTCATAAAGTACCAATTAGCTAGAGGGCACTTCAGTTCGCTGGAATTGTGTATAGTTAGATTCCATGCTGCTTTTTCACAATTAAATAACAGATAATTAAATGAATGTAAGCTATACAATTAATAGAATTAATCTTTCACTTTACTGGGTTAGATTTTTCCCTGGTGAATGTTTTGAGCTAATAGCTTCCAGAGTGTAACAGCAAGCTGCCTGGCCCTTTCCTCCTTAAGAACATGCCAAAATTTACCTTTGGGATCACCTTTAGCAGTATCTCAATCTAGAAGCACGTGCAATCTAGAAACAGTCAGCATCACATTGACCTAATGAGTGGGGTACTTGTATATCAGAGAACCTCAGTTTACAAAAGGGATTTGATCAGACACTCTGGGCACTCAATCACAGGGAACACTGCTGTGTCCAGAGTAACAGGTCCATGCGTAGACCCACCCCTGATAGAGAACTACATGAGTGATCTTCTCTCTCTCATTTGAAATCAAAACATGTTGGTTTAGTCTAATGTTTGCTAAACCATGACTGATAGCCTTGAGTCAGCTGTTTTCTGAGAAATCTAAAACATGCCCTTTAAACAATTTTGTTGAAATGAAGATCTTGGAGTTTACAGCTCACTTCTCACAAAGCTGATGAATAGATTGGGGTGATCTGTAGTGCAGGTGTTCTGAACTGCGCAGATAAGCATGGTGTTTGATGCTGCAGTTTTAATGATATCTTAATTTTGCAGAGAAGGCTTTTGGAACCTTGTCACTTGCACCTAATACCTCCCAGCTTCTGATACTATTTCCACTCTTCTTTATCACCCTCCACTGCACACTTTCTGTATCCACCTATCGTCTTCCAGCTCTTGCTCCATCCCTTCCCTCCACCTCTTTGTACTGGCTATTTCCCCTCCAGTTTACAGTCCAGATGAAGGGTCAAAATCCAAAATGTCCACTGTCCACTTCACTCCACAGCTGACCCACTCGATCCACCAGGTTTGCATGTGTTACTCCAGATTTCAGCATCTGCAGTCTTTTCTGTCTTGATGTTTTCAGAACCTCTGACATAGGAAAATGTGATTTTCTTTTCATATGACTTCATATTATGTCACATTCTGAAAAACTCTTGGAGTTTAAACTGAAAGTGATTGTGGAGAGTCACGATTTATAATTAGCCTTCACTTACAGATTACAATGTATGCACCATGCCAAATTTGGACTGCCTTCTCATGTAAGTGATTGTCTTAGTATAGCCATTCTGTCTGTAGAATAATTGATATTCCTGAAACCACACCATACCTTTTAATTGGAAGGTGCATTGTGTCTGCACCAAAAGCAGACATGCATTCTGGAACTCATTCTAACTGTTGAAGAGAGGTAAAATAGGAGCTATGGTTTTATTACGTGACACTAATGCAGGAGAGCAGACAAGTAGTTATTCTTGCAGAGGGCTAGCAGGCAAGTGTGGAGATACCTAGAGTATCCAGTAGATCCAAAGGCATTTATTAAAAGTTGAAAACTGTTTGACATTTCAAAGCAGTTGGTCAAAGGCATCACAAAATCATATTTTAATACCACAGTCTGTCAACTGCAGCACAAGTCCCAGGTACAAGCCAAAGTACATACAGTATATCCCATATATCGGCTACCAACAATCTTGATCAATTGTTTCTCTTATTCTGCCTTCATATGTTCCACCATATTTTACAACTTTCATGTATTGTCAGTTATTCAACACTGGCAGGCAATCACTCATAGATACTTTGGTGTACTTACTTAGAGACTTGTGTCAATCCTGTAGAAGAAGCTAACAGCAGATCGGGAATCAACATCACATTGCTATGAATGTCACTGTGTTTACTATCATCTGCATCCTCAAAGTTCAAAGTTCAATTACTACAATAGAATCAATGAAAGACCACACCAGCAAGGTGGACAACCAGCATGCAAAAGATCATAAATTATGCAAATACAAAATTAAAGAAAAAAAAATAATAATAGGTTAATGCCTGGCTCAGAATTGGAGACCTCCTCCCAGAAACAGAACGGTTTCCTGTGGCAGTACAGGACCAGGTGGTTAACACCAAAAAAAAATCAAAAATACATAATAAAAGATCAACAAATTCAAGATGATAAATGTATAAAATGCCAAGAAAAAAACAGAAACGATACAACACATTACAGGATCCTGTAGCAGTTTAACACAATCTGATTACAATGAAGTGGCAAACATCATTCAACAAAATCTTGCCTTAAAATACAAATTCATAAATGAAATCACACCATACCATAAATGCACAACTGATCCAGTTACAGAGTCAGAATCCCACAAATTATATTATGATAGTTCCGTTACTACGGGTAGGACAATCTATAATAACCATCCGGATATAATATTGCCGGATAAACAAGCAAGAAAGAATTACTTAATAGATATAGTCATTCCAAACACACATAACTTACAGAAATAAGTAAGTGAAAAACACCAGAAATATGTTGAATTAAAAGAGGAAATTGAAAGTCTTTCAATTATTAACAGGGTATACACAGTCCCCATATTAATATCAACAACTGGTACCATCCCAAAGGTACTACATAATAGCATTAAACAATTAAGGCTACACAGTTATATCTATGTGAATCTTCAGAAAACTACAACACTAAACATCACTAGAATTGTCCAAAAGTTCCTAGTAATTGAAAAACGAACATGCTTGGCCATATCTGTACCATAGGTTTTACCAGCTACAGCTGAGAAAAATAAATAATAACAATGAAAAAAGAAATAAAGAACATGAGATGAAGGGCCCTTGAAAGTGAGTCTGTAGGTTGTGGGCACAGTTCAGAGATGGGGCATGTGAAGTTAACCCCTCTGGTTCAGGAACCTGAGGATTGAGTGGTAATAATTATTCCTGTACCTGCTTGTGTGAGTCATGAGGTTCCTATACCTTCTTCCTGATGGCAACAGCGAGAAGAGAACGTGAGCTAGGTGGTGGGGATTTCTGATGGATGCTGCTTTCCTGCGACAACACTCTGTGTAGAAGTGTTCAAAGATGCGAACAGCTTTACCCATGATGGACTGGATCATATCCATGACTTTTTGTAGGATTTTCCATTCAAGGGCATTGGTGTTTCCATGTCAGGTTGTGATACAGCCAATCAATATATGCTCCACCACACATCTATAGGAGTTTGTCAAAGTTTTAGATGTCATGCCGGATCTTTACAAACTTCTAAGGAGGTAGAGGCATTGCCGTGCTTTCGTCATTATTGCACTTACATGGAAGGCCTAGGACAGGCCCTCTGAAGTGATAACACTGAAGCATTTTAAGATGCTGACTCTCTCCACCTCTGATACCCTGATGAGGACTGCTCATGGACCACTAGTTTCCTCCTCCTGAACTCAGTAATCAGCTCCTTGGTCTTGCTGACATTGAGAACATGGTTGTTGTTATGGCACCACTCCGCCAGATTTTCAATCTTGTTCCTACATACTGATTAGTCACCACCTTTGATTCAGCTTTCAACAGTGGGGTCATCAGCAAAAACTTAAATATAGTATTGGAGTTGTGCTTAACCACGCAGTAATAAGTGTAAAGCAACCAGAGCAGGAGGCTAAGCACACAGCCTTGTGGTGTACTGTACTGATGGAGATTGTGGAGGAGATGTTCTTGCCAATCCAAACTGACTGAAGAAGGAAATCGAGGATCCAATTGCACAAGGAGGTACTGAGGCCACAGTTTTGAAGCTTATTGATTAGTTTTGAGTGTATAGTGGTATTGAATGCCAAGTAGTAGTCATTAAAGAGCATACTGATGTATGCACCTTTCCTGTCCAGATGTTACAGGGTTGACTGGAGAGCCAATGAAATGACATCTGCAGTGGACCTGTTGTGCCAGTAGGGCAATTGGAGCTGATCCAAGTTGCTTCTCAATGTCTCATCACCAACCCCTCAAATCACAGTGGATGTACGTGCACCGGATGGTGGTCATTGAGGCAGGTTACCATGCTCTTCTTAGGCATCGGTATAATTGAAACCTGCTTGAAACAGATGGGTACCACACATGGCTGAAGCGAGAGGTTAAAGATCTCAGTGAGCACTCTAGCCAGGTGATCAACACAAGTCTTTAGCATTGACCAGGTACCCCATCTGCTTTCCATTGGTTCACCACCCCGAAGGATACCTCAGAGACTGAAATCGCAGTATTATCAGGGGCTGAGGGAGTTTGTGATCGTTCCTTCATGTTTTGACAGTCATTGAACTCACCTGGAAGTGAAGCCCTGTTGTCACCTATTTTGCTTGAATTCACTTTGTAAGAGGTGATAGCATTCAAGCCCTGTCACACACAGCCATCGAGTATCCTTCGTTGATTCAAGTTTAGTCCAGAATTGCCATTACACCTGTGAGATGGCTTTCCAGAGATCAATCGTGGACCTCTTGTAACTTTCTTGGTCACCAGACTTGAATGCCTTTGACCTGGCCTTCAGCAGATTGCGGATCTCATGGTTCAGCCAAGGCTTCTGGTTGGGGAAGACTTTGAATGATTTTGTGGGGATACGTTTGTCTATGGCATGCTGGATTCATGCTTAATTCTACTCCTTGCGTCTAACTCTTCCTGAGACAGCATTTTCTGCTTTTATTTACAGATCTATACCTTGGAATAAATTGAGGTATTAACCTGTTACAAATTTATCTGTCATGAAATAAAGACAGGAAGTGCTGGAAAAGCTCAGCCAGTCAGGCAGCATCTGTGAAAAGAGAAACAGAGTTAACATTACAGGTCAAAGACCCTTCTTCAGTACAGGGAAAGGAAGAAAGTAAGTTGTCAGGTATAGAGAGGGTAATGGTGGTGGGGGAGGACAAGTACAGAGCAAACGATAGAGCTGTGAAAAAATGACTTTTGGATTGCCTGGGCTTCAGAGACATCTAGTTGATAGAGTCCTAAAAGCAGGAACAGAGACAGAAAACAGTCAAAGGAGCATGTATAGCTGTGAAATGTGGATTAGAGTTCTTGCTGATCCTTGACACAAAAATGGAATTGCCTAAAATTCCCATCAGATCAGAAACTGTCTGCAGAAAGAGAAAAGCAGAGTTAATGTTACAGATTGATAACTTTTCCATAGAACTGACTAGTTCTGATACATGTAAATCTTGAATTTAATATTGTATTTCGAAGGCTCCAGCATATCCAAATTGAAGATGAGGTGCTATTCCTTTAGCTTAAACTGGGATAACTGGGACATTAGAGGAGGTAGACAGGTCAGAGTGGGAATGCAACAGAGAATTAAAAGAACTATTGGCTATCACAATCTTCATCAATTGGATATGCTATTCAGCATTCATCCACGTTCCTCCATATCTCACAGCTTTCATGTATTTTCAGTTCAAGTTTATCTGATTGTGTATGTATGTATATATATATATACAACTAAACAAAACAACGTTCTTCCGGACCCCCCATCGTGCACCTACAAAACATATAACATACATAGCACATAAAGCAAAATATTACCATCAATAAGTTAATAAAATAAAATTCAAAATGCATGCAGTGTACAGCACAGGTAAAGAGTAAACACCTCGTGACAAGACCTCGGTGGTGGCAGGGTATCCATTAGTCTCACAGCCTGAGGGAAGAAGCTGTTACACAGTCTGCCAGTTCTAGTCCTGCTGTTTCTGTACCTCCTTCCTGATGCTAGTGGGTCAAAGGGATTGCGAGATGGGTGATAGGGATTCTCAACAATGCCTTGGGCACTTCATCTGCAACACTCCCAGTAAACATCACAAATAAGAGGAAGGGAGACTTTGGTGATCCTCTTGGCAGTTTTTACTACCCTCTGTAGCATCTTGCAGTGTCTGTACCAAACAATGATGCAGCCAGAAAGGACACTCAATGGTGCTCCTATAGAAAGTTGTTAGAATGGGGCAGGGTGCCTTGCATGCCTCAGTCTCCTCAAAAATGTAGTCACTGCTATACCTTTTGACCAGTGAGGAGGTGTTGAGGGTCCATATGAGATCATCTGTTATGAGCACACCAGGGAACTTAGTGCTCTCCACTCTCCCCACGGTAGAGCCATTGACGTGCAATGGAGAGTGGTCGACCCATGCCTTCCTGAAGTTTACAATCATCACTTTTGTCTTGTCCATGTTGAGACTCAGGTTGTTCTTGCACCATCTAACATGCCTCTCTACCTCCTCTTTGTATGCCAACTCATCGTTGTTGCTGACGAGGCCAACCACTGTAGTGTCATCAGCGAACTTGATGCTACGGTTTGGGCTCAATCTGGCAGTGCGGTTGTGAGTCAGGTGGGCACCAATGCTCACCGTGATAGAGCTTGAGATATTGCTGCCAACTCGGACAGACTGGGGTCTCTCTGTCAAGAAATCCAAGATCCAGTTACAGAGAGGGGTGTTGAGTCCCAAAACGAACAGTTCACCCATTAGCCTCTGAGAGATGGTCGTGTTAAATATCGGGCTGATGTCGATGAACAACATACCTGTATATGAGGATTCATTTTCTAGGTGGGACAAGATGGAGGGGAGAGCCAGGACTATGGCATCATCAATGGATCGGTTTGAGTGGTAGACAAATTGGAAAGGGTCCAGTGTAGCTGGAAGGTGGCATTTTGTAAGATCCATTACCAGCTGCTCAGAGCACTTCACAATTGGTGAGGTAAGTACCACCGGGCAGGAATCGATTAGACCAGTTACCGTCACCCTCTTAGTCACCAGGATGATGGTGGCTATTTTGAAGCCTACATGGACAGTGGACTGTATGAAAGAGATATTAAAGATGTCCATTAAGACCTCTGTTAGCTGGACAGCACGGTCTCTCAGCACCTGACCAAGTACGTTGTCTAGACCCGCAGCTTTGTCTGGCTTTACCATACCTAGCCTTTACCCTCCCTAGACTTTACCCTCCCTAGACTTTACCCTCCCTAGGCTTTACCCTCCCTAGGCTACCCTTCCAAATAGAAGCTCAAGAATCCTCCTCTACACTGATAGTGGGTATTCTGCTAGGTAGCCGTCCAATCTGTACATGCTTCTCCAGTGTAGAAGAGACCACAGTGTACTCTAGATTGGAAGAGTGCAGGTGAATTGCTGGCTCATTTGGAAAGACTGCTGGAACATTGAATGGATGGGAAGTAAGAGATAAAAGGGCAGGTGTTGTATCTCCTGAATTTGCATGGGAAAGTTCTGCATGAAGTGAGAAGGTAGGGTGGATCACAAAATTGGAGAAAGTTTCTTCAAAACGATGAAAGAGGAGGGGAAGGGAAGACAGGTCTAGTGGTAGAATCTCATTGAAAGTGATTTATGAGGAACTGGGAGAATGGAATGCTCATGTGAGATCTGATGGGAGGAAGTTTACATAGAAACATAGAAAATCTACAACACCGTACAGGCCCTTCAGCCCACAATGTTGTGCCAACCATGTAACCTACTCTAGACGTTGCCTAGAATTTCCTTCCCGCTTAACCCTCTGTACTACTGTGTAGTGCAGACAGCAGTGACAGTGTGGGCTTATAAGATTTAAACAAAGAACAGCAGTTAACAGGACAGGCTCTTTGGACCACAATATTCTGCCAATATTAAAGTAAGAAGGCCCAAGTATACTATTCCTTCTGCTTGCACACGGTCTCTGTCACTCCATTATTATTGTTAGAGATACAGTACAGTAACAGACTTTTCCTGCCCTCCGAGCCCGTGCTGCCCAATTACATTCATGTAACCATTTAACCTACCAACCCGTCCATCTTTGGAATGTGGGAGGAAATCGGAGCACCGGAGGAAATCCACGTCGTTGTGGGGAGAACATACAAACCAGGGTGGCTGGCACTGCACTGCAGGTTGTCCGTCGATTTCGACGATGACAATAGGAACCTAGGCAGAAAAGCTCTTAACATGGAAAAGCTGGAGCGCTGGGGCAGTTCCAATCTCTCAACCTCAGAAGCCCTATTCCAGTGGTATAAATGATCATTGCAACCACAGCTCTTTGGCTGCAGTGGACAGAACATAGAACATAGAAATCTATAACCTTCGGCCCACAATGTTGTTCCGACCATGTAAGCTACTCTAGAAACTGCCTAGAGTTTCCCTACTGCATAGCCCTCTATTTTTCTAAGCTCCATGTACCTATCTAAGAGTCTTTTAAAACACTCTATTGTATCCACTCCTACCACCACTGCCGGCAGTGCCTTCCACGCACCCACCATGCTCTGTGAAAAAACATACCTCTGACATCCACCTTGTATCTACTTCCAGCACGTTAAAACTATTCCCCCTCCTGCCCTTGACAAAGTCATGCTGACTGTCCCTAATCAGATTATGTCTCTCCAAATGCTCAAAAAATCCTGCCTCTCTGGATCTTCTCCAAAAACTTGCCCACCACTGAAGTAAGACTCACTGGCTTATAATTTCTTGGGTTATCCCTACTCCCTTTCTTGAACAAGGGAACATTTGCAACCCCCCAATCCTCAGGTACTTCTCCCGTCCCTATTGATGATGCAAAAATAATTGCCAGAGGCTCAGCAGTCTCCTCCCTCGCTTCCCACAGTAGCCTAGGGTATATCTTGTCTGGACCCGGTGACTTATCTAACTTAATGCTTTTCAAAAGCTCCAGCACATCCTCTTTCTTAATGACTGTATGCTCAAGCATTTCAGTCTGCCGTAAGTCATCCTCACAATTACCAAGGTCCTTTTCTCAGGTGAATACTGAAGCAAAGTATTCATTAAGTACCTCCACTACCTCCTCCGGCTCCATGCACACATTTCCACTATTGCACCTGATTGGTCTATTCTCACACAGCTCATCCTTTTGCTCTTCACATACTTGTAGAATGCCTTGGGGTTTTCCTTAATCCTGCTCGCCAAGGCCTTCTCATGGTCACTTCTGGATCTCCTTATTTCATTCTTAAGCTCCTTCCTGGCAACCTTGTAATTTTCTAGAGCTCTAACTGTATCTAGTTTATTGAACACTTTGTAAGCTGTTCTTTTCTTCTTAACTAGATTTTCTACATCCTTTGTATGCCATGGTTCTTTTACCCTACCATCCTTTCCCTGCCTCAATGGAACATACCCATGCAGAACCATCGCCATGATATCTTCTCCTTCACTCCTCACGGAGCATTGCAAAACTGCCTTCACGGCCACTGGACCTCACTGGTGATCTCATCCACCCAGTCCACCAAAACTGACTTTCTATGCTAGGATAGGCATATCCCTGTCTCACCAGCATTTGAGGCAAACTGGCTAACCTCACCTGCCTGTTGAAGTGGTGTTCCAGGGTATGGCTGTTGTTGCAGGCGAACAGCTATTTGGAGCCACGGGTGAGAGCTGAGTGTCAGGTGAGGACTAAAGGTAGATGAGCTGTCCCTCTCATCAGAGGTTCTACCCACACATTCCAATAGTGTCACACTGTCGTGGTGTTACAATATTGTGCCATCCACAAATGTGCCTATCTAAGAGTCTGTTAAATGCCTCGGTCTGCCTCCACCTCCATCCCTGGCCGCACCTGTCAGGCACCCACCAGTCTCTGTGTAAAAAAAGTCCCACATATATCCTTTCATTTTACCCCCTCTCACCTTAAATAAATGCCCTCTACCATTAGGCATTTTAATCCTGGGAAAAAATTACCCGCCGGCTCTTGAACTCAATTCCTCGACCTATCCCTTAGATGGAAAGATCCAGAAAAGGAAGTGAAAGGACTGTGTGCAAGTGAGAATGGGGTGTGGCTGGTGAGTGGAATTGGTGGTGGTAATTGGCAGCACAAGCAATGGCATTTGTGAATTCTGTATAAGCACAGAAAGCAGCACTGATCCATTTATCAGTGCACTGAAACAGGAGCTGAGGGAAGTGGTTTAAATAGGACTGAAACTAGGACTGTTTGATATATCTCATGAAAAGACAGGTACAGTGCCATGTGCGTTCCCTGAACCAATTAGGCTGTAAAAAGGGAGGGGAGTTAAGGGAGAAGATATTCAAAGTGAGGACCCCCTGTCGGAGCGGGAATATTTGTTGGACCTCTGTTCAAAGAAGAAGCAGAGGCCCTCAGACCATCTTGGTGTGCGATGCTGGTATGGAATGATTGTAGTTCCATGGTGAAGATGAAGTAGCTGGGGCTAGGAAAATGGAAATTCTCAAAGCGTCAGAGAACAGCAGAGATATCTCAGACGTTCAATAGAGCAAGGGGCAAACTTGAAAGAAACTTTTTTTTCTGTTCTGAAACACATTTATTCCCAACTCATTATACTTTGTAGATCAAGAGCATTGATTCTCACTTTAGGTAAGAAAACAAAATTAGGAAAAGAGGAATCTAACTACAGATTAAATATTATGTGTTCAGTAGACATCAGTATTAGTGAAATGGTTAAAGATTGCTGAGATGCTGTACACAGTAGCTCTGGATGCTCAAATCTTGTTATCTCTGCATTTTCTTCAGCCTCAAAAACTGTACCGAAACCACAGAGTTGGCTTGTGGTATTAATGCAATGGTCTGCTACACATTAAAAATAAAACTCCAAGAAGACAACTGAAACAGAAAACTACCAAGCGATAAGGACTACTAGAAACCATGTTAAAAAAAAACACCACTTTCTCCCCTTTCCTTTTAGTTCAGTGCAACCTTCAGCTATCAAAGTTTGTCCTGTTTACAGAATAAAGATGGGCACAGCCTTAGCGCAGTGAATGCATCTGAATAATTTTATAGTCACATTTCATTTTACCTTCAGTTTTCTGTGATCTGCACAAGCGTGCATTCTATTGAATCTCCTATCCCCAGGACATACCCGTTTATCTACCCCAGAACAAGAATCACAATCAGAATCAGAATCAGGTTTATTACTACCGGCATGTGTCATGAAATTTGTTAACTTAACAGCAGCAGTTCAATGCAATACATAATATTGAAAAAGAGGGAAAAAAATTAAAAATAAATCAATTACAGTATATGTATATTGAATAGATTAAAAATAGTGCAAAAAAACAGAAATAATATATATTAAAGAAGTGAGGTGGTGTTCACAGGTTCAATGTCCATTTAGGAATCAGATGGCAGATGGGAAGAAGCTGTTCCTGAATCGCTGAGTGTGTGCCTTCAGGCTTCTGTACCTCCTACCTGATGGTAACAGTGAAAAAAAGGCATGCTCTGGGTGCTGGACATCCTTAATAATGGATGCTGCCTTTCTGAGACACCGCTCCCTAAAGATGTCCTGGGTACTTTGTAGGTTAGTACCCAAGATGGAGCTGACTAGATTTACAACCTTCTGCAGCTTCTTTTAGTCCTGTGCAGTAGCCCCTCCATACCAGACAGTGATGCATCCTGTCAGAATGCTCTTCATGGTACATCTATAGAAGTTTTTGAGTGTTTTTGTTGACATACCAAATCTCTTCAAACTCCTAATGAAGTATAGTCGGTGTATTCTTTATAACTGCATCAATATGTTGGGACCAGGTTAGGTCCTCAGAGATCTTGACACCCAGGAACTTGAAACTGCTCACTCTCTCCACTTCTGATCCCTCTATGAGGATTGGCATGGGTTCCTTTGTCTTACCCGTCCTGAAGTCCACAATCATTTCTTCCGTCTTACTGACGTTGAGTGCAAGTTTGTTGCTGTGGCACCACTTCACTAGCTGGTACATCTCACTCCTGTATGCCCTCTCATCTCCATCTGAGATTCTGTCAACGATGGTTGTATCATCAGCCAATTTATAGATGGTATTTGAGCTATGCCTAGCCACACAGTCATGGGTATAGACAGAGTAGAGCTGTGGGCTAAGCACACACCGCTGAGGTGCACCAGTGTTGATCGTCAGCGAGGAGGAGATATCATCACCAATCTGCACAGATTGTGGTCTCCTGGTTAGGAAGTTGAGGATCCATTTGCTGAGGGAGGTACAGAGGCCCAGGTTCTGTAACTTCTCAGTCAGGATTGTGGGAATGATGGTGTTAAATGCTGAGCTATAGCTGATGAACAGCATCCTGACAAAGGTAAACATAAAATACTCTGCAGATGCTGGGGTCAAAGCAATATGCACAACACACTGGAGGAACTCAGCAGGTCGGGCAGCATCCGTGGAGAAGGGTCTCGGCCCAAAACGTTGACTGTTCATTTCCACGGATGCTGCCTGACCTGCTGACTTCCTCCAGCATGTTGTGCGTTATCCTGACATAGGTGTTTGTATTGTTCAGGTGGTCTAAGGCCGTGTGGAGTTCCATTGAGATTGCATCTGCCATTGACCTATTGTGGCAGTAGGCAAATTGCAATGGGTCCAGATTCTTGCTGAGGCAGGAGTTCAGTCTAGTCATGACCAGCCTCTAAAAGCATTTCATCACTGTAGATGTGAGTGCTACCAGGCGATAGTCATTAGGGCAGCTCACATTATTCTTCTTAGGCACTGGTATAATTGTTGCCTTTTTGAAGCAAGTGGGAACTTCCGCCCATTAGAAGTGAGAGGTTGAAAATGTCCTTGAATACTCCCGCTAGTTGGTTGGCACAGGTTTTCAGAGCCTTACCAGGTGCTCCACCGGGACTTTCCGCCTTGCGCGGGTTCACCCTCTTTAAAGACAGTCTAACATCAGCCTCTGAGACAGAGATCACAGGGTCACCGGGTGCAGCAGTGATCTTCACAGCTGTAGTTATATTCTCCCTTTCAAAGCGGCATAGAAGGCATTGGGTTCATCTGGCAGTGAAGCATCGCTTCTATTCATGTTACTGGGTTTCGCTTTGTAGGAAGTAATGTCCTGCAAACCCTGCCGGAGATGTTGTACATCTGATATCACCTCCAACCTTGTTCGAAATTGTCTCTTCGCCCTTGAAATAGCCCTCCGCAAATCATACCTGGTTTTCTGGTACAGACCTGGGTTGACAGACTTGAATGCCACAGATCTAACCTTTAGCAGACGACGTCCCTCCTGGTTCATCCACGGCTTTTGGTTTGGGAATGTACAGTAAGTCTTTGCGGGCACACACTCATCCACACGGGTTTTAATGACTGTAACTGCATTGTATTCACAATTGAATAGAACTATTATTGTTTCTCAAAGATCTTCTACAATTTAGGTCAATGCATTCCTTCAGGATTTTGTTTTACAATATGTGTGAATGCAGTGTTGTAAGTAATTACTGTGAATTATTTTTTATTCATTGGCAGTTTCACTGGATGTTTACTATCTACCCAGACCGCTAACTCTCCATCCAATAATTACTTTCGTTCCACTGGTACTCTGAAGCTCAAACTGCTGGCAATAAATGATCTCCCCAAGTCTTCAACTTCACTTTCAATTTTCCCATTTCCCTGAACATGAGCATGTCTCTGTTTGTCAGCTACACTGACACAGCTAATTGACTCAGCAGGTCATCTGCGGCAATAGAAAGAACGTTAATGTTCAGAACTGGGGTGGGGGGCTGACCACACAATCTATCTCGCTATGACCTTGCACCCTTTGGTGTACCTGCACTGCATTTTCTCTGTAGCTTTTTATGCTTTTCAGTTATTGTTGTAACTTGTACTACTTCAATGAACAGTGTAATGAGTTGATCTGTATGAACAATATGCAAGACAAGCTTTTCAATGTACCTGGGCTCCCAGCAGCTTGTTACTAACTTGGCTCTCCCCTTAGCAGACATCCCACCTCTCCCGGAAGTTCCGGGAGTCTCCAATATTGATAGTGGCTCCCTGATGCCCGCAAATTAATACAATATCCCGGAAATCAATTTTTTTGAGAGCGTGTGAGCGAGAGAGCACGAGAGTGAGAGAGAGAGAGCAAGAGGGAGCATGAGAGAGAGCGAGAGAGCGAGCGCAGAAGTGACCATGAGAGAGAGAGAGGGAGAGAGCACGTGCGCGCGCGCGCGCGAGAGAGAGAGAGCGCACCATGGCAGAGTGTTCCAAAAAAATATATAAAATGTACATCACCCCAGACTACACTAAAGTGTACCCCTTCCTAATAGGGGTCAAAAATAATGACAGTGTTGCTCGCTGCACTGTTTGCAACAGTGACTTTTCTATTGCCCATGGTGGGTTAAGACTGTAAAAGACATGTTGAGGTGAGTTTAACAGGTGTCATTCATTCATTAGCATAGCTAACGTTATTTAAACTAGCTGGCTAGCTGCTAAGGAGCTACTCTATTGCAGACATCCCACCTCTCCTGGAAGTTCCGGGAGTCTCCCGCAAATTGATGGTGCTATCTCCCTGAAATGAGTTTTTGCAGGGTGGGATGTCTGCCTTAGTTAAGACCAGATGTTATGCAATCTTCTGTACTATCCCTCCATTTTAGCCATTCTCATATTGATGTCTTATTCCCAAGCTATCTTCTCTGCATTTCTCATACCGACCTCTGCAAGCCTCGTTCATCTCAGTACCTCTTGGTCTCATTATGCTGACATTACTTTGGACCACACAATAGTTTTTACAGGCTTGCCAATTGTTTCCTTTCCATCATGGTTACTTCCATCAGTGTCACAAAAAAAACACCCATACTTCCTCTGATTGTTAGCCAGACTAGCTGCAACAATAGCTTCAATACCACCCTCTAATTTCAGCCAGAATTTCTCAATGACATACTTCTGCAGTCTTTGATCAAGAGGACTGGATTTCCGAGTTAGCCATAGCTATGTGTTAATGCGACCATTTCTGTAATGCGGCCTGAGTGAGCACTAGCTGTGAGTCACTGCCTTATGCAAAAATTTACAAGGAATTACCAGTGCTAATTTTCAGGATTCTTGGAAATTACTTCACCTGTGTGAGATCACACACTCATTCTGAAATGTTCACTCTGCTTCTGTCCCTGCAAATAAGGGATTTGCATTTCGGATAAAACTGAAGAAATTTCTTGACTCAGAATATACCTTTTGCTTGGATTTCTCTACCCAAGAAGACTGTGGAAACCAAGTATATTCAAGAAACAGATGAATGAATTTTTAGGTGGCAGGGGAGTCAAGGGTGACTGTAGGAGAGTGGTACAGAGGAAGAAGATCATCCATGAAGTCAGCAAAGAGCACAGCAGCCATGAGAAATAGAATGGCCAACACCTTCTTCTTTTGCTTATGTCACATTATTTTATGCTCTCTACAGATGTCATTCAAGAACTTTCATTATTCTCCTTAACGTGTAATTTTCGATATTATTGTCAACCACGTTACAAGAATAACATCTTGGCAGGATAGACACACAGCACCATCTAGTGAATGCACTTTTTTCCAACATACTGTCTCCTATTGTCTGATCTGAGCATAGGACATTGAGGGTGACTTTATTAAGTTATCTAAGTGTTCACAGTTTTTCCCCAGGGTAGGGGAATCTAAAACAAGAGGGAAGAGGTTTAAAATGAGAGGGGAAATTTAAACAGGTTCTGAGAAGAAAGCTTCTTCATACAGAGAGTCGTGGTAGGCCTCTGGAATGAGTTGCCAGATTAAGTTTTAGAGGTGAGTATAATTACATTTAAAAGACATTCAGACAGGACCATAGATAGGAAAATTTTAGAGTGATATACAACAGATGCAGGCAAATGGGACTAACTCAAACCTGGCACTTGATCAGCGTGGACAAGTTGAGCTGCTTCAATGCTGTATAATTCTGTAATTCACAATGACTGAGCCTTTTGGTGAAATTGAGGCTACCGTCTGCACAGTTTACAGAACCGCCCACACAAGGTCCCAAAGCAACATCAGGAATCCAGTCCATAGTTTCCCCTTATTTACTCAGCAGTTCTTCTTCAGGCACATGCACAGGAATGGTTCTACTCTCTCCAATAATTCCTGATCAGCTATGCCAACTCATTGATCTGCCATCTGAACTGACCCAAAACCCATTCCCAGCAACTGACAGTTCCCCAGGTTGTTAATCCCAATTCTCAACTGCCAATTGCACCCTCCCGAACTACAACACCTCAACCTGCTCATAACACACCAAGCTGTAACTCAGGAGCCCCAGCAAATACTCGTCACTTGCCGAAAGGGCAGCTCCAGAAATACTGAAGAAATTCAATCCCTTCCAAGAAAAGGCAGCTCATCCAATGATCTCAGTATTCATTTGGCCCTTGGCTTCAGAGTACATTCATCGGGTTTGTTTTTCCAAGGCCAGTATTTATTGCCCATTCCTACTTGATCTTAACAAGTGGATGATGAGCCAACTTCTTGACTTGCTGCAGTCCTTTTTGTGGCAGTGCTCTTATAGTATTCTTGGGTAGAGTGTTCCATAATATAGATCCAATCATGATGAAGGATTGGCAATGTATTTCTAAGGTACGTGACTTTGAGAGGAACCTGCAGATGGAGGAACTCTCATGCGACTGCTGCCTGTGCCAAGTCTAGTGGTGGAGGTTGCAAGTTTGGTAGGGGACTAGTCTTGACTGGAGTACTATTCGGGTAGTGGGGTGGAGATACATCTCTGCCAACTGAGGTGTAAGGTGCTCCTTCCCTCCACTAGCCTACAGGTCACTCTTGGGCAGGGTGTAGCACTTGCTGAGCCCCCCCCCCCCAAATCGGGGTCACATGAAGCCATGGGAGCAGGTGCTTTTCACAAGTCCTGGTTATGCAACCACTGAGCCAGGCAGACAATCTCTGAAGAGTATTGACAATGGCTGGAGCCACCCATCTTGTAAAGCCATTGCCCAGAAGGCAATGGCAAATGACTTCTGCAGAAAAATTCCCCAAGCACATTTATGGTCATGGGATCACATGATTGCCTACATCATACAACACGGCATACAATGATGATGATGATGATGATGATAGACCAATAGAGCATGCTGCTTTATCATGGATGGTACAGTGCTTCTTCAGAGCTGGCTGTGTACTAACTCAAACGAGTGTATAATATCGCATCACGTTACTGAATTGTGCCTTGGTGGAAACTTTTTGGGGTGTCAGGTTGCCCATCACTCAGCACTGGATACATGGCCTTTGACCTACCTGGTTGCCGTGGTGACTGGTCTCAGTGGAGTTTGCGATAGATGATGATATCCAGGATATTGGAAATACTCAGCAATGGAAATACTTCTGTATTCTGACAGCATCTCTTAAATCAGTGATGTTAATGATCAAGAATGGCATCAGGGTCATGGGACCAACATCACTACCTGCAGGTTACTCAGTGTTTTGACCTGGAAATGTTTCTCTTTCCCTTCATTGTTCCGGGAACAATGCCTGCATTTGCTGCATATGGCTACACAGATGCTAACTCTACAGAAGTATGATGGGCAAGGACTATAGATATCTTGGACTGGTTCAGTCAACATACTCTTATACGTGTCTTGCTTTTAGATGTGTTATATATGTGTGCCCTAAGAAGGCGGCATCTAGCATTAAGGGCCCTCAGCATCCGGGACATGCCCTCTTCTCATTACCACCATCAGGGAGGTGGTAAGGGCTGAAAGCCCACTCAACATTTTGGGAACTACTATACTGCCCCCTCCCCCTCTGCCACCAGATTTCTGAACAGTCCATGAACTCATAAAACTCATTTTGTTCTCTTTTTGGAATATTTAATAATATTTCTTATTGTAAGTTATAGTAATTTTTTTTCCATGTATTGCACTTAACTGCTGCCGCCAACAAAAATTCACGATCAGTGCTGCTGATAACAAACCTGATTCTGATGCTGAGATTTCTGACAGTTGATAGAAGTTGTCCTCCTGCCTTTTCTCCAGCTTCAGTGGTCAAACGAGATGGTGAGCAAAATTAAATCGTGTACAAAGCTTCTTGTGACAGCATGGTTCTCGAAGCAATCAGTACTTGTCGAAATCTCATGACATATCCCGAACCACATGTTGAAAACATACCACTTGCCATGAAGTAACCAGGCTGTAATCTCACAGTGTGGTTGATGGTGGGATGAAGGTCCTCCAGTAGGTAAAGACACCATAGTTACTGCAAGGCAAATAGCGGAGCCTTGCATGAGTTGACTGTCCTTTGGGTGCTAAAGGTGTAGTGTCACTTTCAGTTTACAGGAATACATGGATGGATTGCAAGATAATGTGCTCAGTCCTGTACTATTTGTAGCCTTGGGAGGTGCAGACCACAAATCAATATTACTAATCAGCTTGCCTACACATGATCACATTACTCACTGGCATGAAGCAAGCTTCCACAAGTGTCTGTGTATATCTGTTGCAACACCTCTGAAGCATTTGATTGTCTCTACAGAGCTTTGGGCTATTCTGTAAGACACTACTTACTCGTTTCCTTTCTTCATAACTGAAATCAAGAAGTTGCTTAGACTCAGGACCAAATTCAATCATATGACAATATTTTATTATTAAATGTATCAAATGCAAACCTCGACTATCACAGTGTAGAAAAAATATTAGAGCACTCCATTTAAAATTCTTTAGTACTTGTACTGTACATACACGCTTAGATCCTTTCGTAACATTGCTTTTTCTTCTGAAATTTATGTAATACGCTCATATAATAACATTCTGAACGAGTGTAAGTGCTTCAGACCAGAGTAAAAAGCTACAAAGTATAGAGTCACACAGTCTCAAAAGTAACAATACCACAAACACGGCTGGCATGCTCGTACATGAATTGGGCACCAACAGCAACAAAAGACAATAGAAGGCATGACGCCTGCGTCACTAATAAAAAATAATTGTGCAGCCTAATATCAAGGCAAGAGAGTAAGTGTTTTTTAATCCTCCCAGTTGCGTGCAGTTTATATGCAGGGCTTTTCCAAGTTCAACAGTTATTGAAACAGATGACATCCATTACGATGAAAGTGCAAAGCTCTTCTGGCTAATGAAAAGTCAGTAATGTAATAACATTAAGTTGTTCCTGTTCTTGGTTCTGGCTGGGAGACAGCCTCTGGATCTAGGATTCATTTCCTTTAGAGTTTAATTCTGTAGTGTTCCTTCTTTGATCTGTTGAATGAAAAGGTTTTTCTCATCCTCTGGAGTTCTCCCATTCTGAGCTCTGACTATACACGTAGGCCTGTGCAGGTTCAGCATGTAAATCAGTTGCTGTTTCTCAGTTTTGAGTTCCTCTATTTGTGCTTTCAGTTCTGCGTTCAAAGATTCCAGTTTTTCAGACTCCTAGAGACAAGATTTTCCTGAGTTAGGATTCTTTATGTCAATGAACAAAGACACTGTTTTAAAAGTTATTCTTCAAAAGATACTCTTTCAATAGACAGCTACAGTGGTAAGCAGACATAAATGCAAGTGACAAAACAGTTATTGAAGTTTGTATGAGTACAATGTAAAGAGTGTTTGGCAACTTGGAATGACTCACAAGAGGTGTGTCCATCAGTGTGCAAAGTTATGGAAAGACTGAACAATTTCCCAGGCTGTGCTCAGGGATATAGTAACTGACTCTTGAAAATTAAAGGTTACTTTCAAAGTAATATTCCATTAACTCCCAGGGATTGTGTCAAAACCATTATAGAGAGAGAAGAGAATGTAGCCATTGTATTTTAAAAACAGTAGCAAAACTGAAAAATAGTGTTTTCAAAAGTATAGTTCAGTAAGCTCAATTTCAATTGTTAAATATTAATAGGTTGTACTGAAACAGTGTTAGGAAACAGGAATGTGAAGTGTTCGCAGCAGGTTGACAAAACTTCTTTTGGGGCTGGTAGGTAGGTAGCAAAGATAGAGGACTGACAAACCTCTTACATTTCAGAAATACTGCAGTGGATGGATAACTGGAGCCTTTGGCATTTATATAGAGAACTTAAAAAAAACATTATCTATGAGAAATAAATATGATTAATTTGTTTCTGACTTGCATTGTTGAATATGTGGCTCCAATATCAAATCACATAGTATAACCACCATAAATTTGGAGGCCAAAAATGGTCAGCTGAAGGTTGTGCCAGTGCTTTAGATGTTGTGAGTGCCTTATTGCCTGATTGGTGATGGATGTGGAAGACCCTTTAACTGTGTACAAGAAACTTCATGTACTCTGAAGTATAACTCAGTCCAAAATGGCAATTTTTACACAATTATATGGTCTTGAAACAAAAAGTGGAAAATGCATTTTGCATCATGCTTGCATAGTCTCAACTTGGCTTTTGTCTATTTAACAAGAGATAATCACAAAATAATTCGTCACATATAATAATTAGACACCCACAAAGAGGGGCAAGAATTGTGCATATAAATAGTTAGTCTTAGATTATTCACTTCAAGGTTACACCAAGGTACCACTATCTTGAGAGATGCAACAACAGAACCAAGAGTTAACAGTGATGGCACCAACAGCTCTGGCTTAGATCAACTCCAGTTCAATATTAACCCTGTACATCCCAAAATAAACCACAGTTTTTCCCCTAATCTCTCAAAGATTTATCCCAAAGGAACTAATTATTTAATTGCAACATTTCCACAAAAGCAACATCAGCCAATTAAAACCAGGATTTTCCATCTTCAGATTCTGTCTAATATCACAAGACAGCTAGCACAGGACACAGTTAATCTATTTGAGGAGTGACCAAGGATCAGCTTTCAGACCTTAGCCACTCTCATAAACATGGTACATGTTTATACTGTCTGATCAAATAGCACTACTGCTTTGGAAAATAAACATTCACTACAGCAGTTTTTGGCCACATCACTGACACCAGCTCAGTAATGTAGCATTCATACATCAGAACAAATGGAATGTACTTATTGATTAGCACATGAACTTACTTTTTGCAGTGTGTCTGTCCTTTCCTTCTTTTTATTTCGACACTTAGCTGCTGCTATTTTATTTCTTTCCCTTCTCCTTCTTCTCCTCTCATCTTCTTGTGGCGTCAACTGCAAGAATGAACATGCAAATTAATTTTCTAAGAGGTGCCTGATGGATGTAATGCTGAAGCATCAAACAGGATCATCTATACTGGATATATTTTGACAATAGCATTGACCATATTGTAGACTTACTTTAATACACTGAGAAACATGTCATTTTTAAAACATACCCGCCTTTCCACTGCGTCGTTTGAGCTCTCACTTCCCATCACAAATTCCATGGTTGGTGCTCCATTTGATATCCGTTTGCTTTGAATGGCAAATCGCAGCTCCTCCTTGACCAAAGGTGTAATGTTCGTAAACTCATCAAATACCAAAGACATCGAGGGTGAGGTACATGGAACAACTGCTGCTGTACTGACATCTGATGCAGATCCTTGTCCAACGTGTTGGAGCATGTTGGTTTTGTCTATTCAAAAGAACATCAAAGATTAAATTTCTTTGTGCAATTCAGTTAATGTTTCAAGTACTTGTTTCCCAGTTTTCTTTGGTTACATCCCATCCCTCCCTGTCATATATCAAAGTAGCTAGCGGGCAAGTACCTCAACTTGTATCCACTCCAAATAAGAGTTAGAACTGAAAACTCTTGATGGTTTTCAATTGGATAGGGGTTCGGGGATTCAAAAACCACAGGCCATAGATCTGGACTTCAACCCAAAATGCAACAGCTCAAGATCTTTTAAGAAGATTAACACAAACTAGGTAGCTTTTATGAAGCAACTTAAAAGAAGCAGAGGTGGAACTGCTTAGGAAGAAAATTCCAGAGGTTAGAACCTCGACTTAGCCACCAGTGATGAAGTGAATAAAATGAAGGAGTGATCACAGAACAGAATGGGAAGAGAACAGACATCCAGAAAGCTTGAGGAAATTACAGAGAAAGCAAGGAGCCAGGCCATAAATGTGAAGAACAGGATGATTGATGTTGATTGATCAAAATTGAGTTGTTGTTAAACCAGGAGTATGATACTTGAATAGAAACAACCAAAACAGAGCACGTGGTTGTGAATGGCACAAGTTTGGACAGGAGATCTAATGAAATAATCAGATTTGGAAGGTAACAATGCATGAACAGGGATTTCTGTAGATAAAATGAGATGGGGAGAGTCAGACAATGTTACCCCTGAGGTAGAAATACGCAGTCTCATTGATGCTGTATATGTTGCAAAGTTTATCATTAAAAAATGACATTATAAACGATTTGAATTTATACAATTGCCATGAGATATAGTATTGGTGTCCAGGAGTCAGAGTTATGACAAGCTCAAAGCTAAAAGTTTTGATCTTCCCAATATACACTCGCCGACGTGCTGGATTTAAGCTGTGGCCTGCAACTGCTGGGCTCCCAGATCTGTAGTGACTGATTTCACGGCTGTGTACTCACTTACATGAACTTCATTTCTCAATGTTACTTGCTTACTTTTATTGTTTGCACAATTTGTATTTTTTCCCTACACATTGGGTGTTTGATCTTTATACACTAGAATGCTGAAATCAAGAAATACTTCTAACCCATTTATCTTGAAGAGGTTAAAACCTCTGCTGTTACTACACAAGCCCTGGCCCAGTATGCATGGTGCTCTAACCTTATACAATTACATGCTTAGATAAAGGTTTGTAAGATAAATAATTTAACAGATGTTATGCATGGCAGCTAATTTCTTTTTTTGCAACAAAATGTTCTTAAGGTCTTTGTATGACTTATAATGCAAGTGATTGATATTAACATGGTAGATTGAAATGGCCCACGGACATAGCTGCAAAAACAAAACATAGTGCCTGGTCATACCATGCTGCAATTCTATTTCTATTAAATTTAAGAAATAGCTTTCTGAAGCTACTAAAGAGGATCTAAATTGAACTCAGCTTGGTGTAATCATATGATGTGTCCTACTATGGGGCACACCCATTTTACAGGATTTACAATCTCACCCCTGCCATTGTTAAATCCTCTTTGTGGGCAGGAAAGAGAAAGGACAGAAGTGCTCCGTGACCAAACAACACTCACTGTATCTCTGACCAGTTTTTCTGTGGAAAAGAATAAACAGTTGATGTTTCGAGCAGAGGACCTTCGACTGTTTACTCTTTTCCATGGATGGTGCCTGACCTGCTGAGCTCCTCCAGCATCTTGTGCGTGTTTCTTTGGCTTTCCAGCCTCTGTAGATTTTCTTGTGTTCAACTTTTTGGTACAAACTGACCACCACGGAGTCTCAAGACTCAAATTCAAGGGTCCAGTTTAGGAATGTGCACCTAGCAGTAATCAACAATTTCCCATCCATTAAAATAGGCAAGTTCCAGTTTTATGTATCTAATGAGCAAGGATGACCTTGCAATGCATCCGATATTAGTTTTATAAAGTTCAATTCATATTCCTAATAATTTTTTCTATAGGGAAACAGATCTGTGTTCAGGTACAGTTATCGTACAATCAGCTACTAATAAAAGCCCCTACAGAGATTGGTTTAGAAATCCATTCTCCAGCTCTATTGTTCAAAATATTTTTTATATATGAACCTCAAAATTGAAAATCATTCTCCCTTTACACATTATTGCTTTTTATAGCATAGGGTACTGAGGCAATTGCTGGCATAACAAATTTCATTACTGGCTGAAATTAGGTTAATAAGCACAGAGCAGAGACTCGACCATTCTGTATTTCAGCTGTTTCTTAGATACAGTAATGCCAGATAACAAGATAGCATACAGATAATGAAACTGGAGCAATGATGGATGGAAGAAATAAAAACTACTTTCAGTATGAAGTGTTTTCACATAGTTTCCCTTCCCACTCTAACCTTTCTCAGAATACTTCGAACATTCCAGTATATATTGATGGAACCAGCACTATTTCTAAAAGATCAAGTACAATTATTCTATTGCACTGGAGTCTACTCAGCTTTTTCAACCAATTCCGCCAGTGGGTAGAGTTATACTTTAGTCACTAATGAATGAAATCCTTTTCCAGCAGATGTTGCCAGTAAATGAATTATACTGGAACTGACGTCATGCAAATCTGTCAAAGGACAATCTGAAGAATGTTGTATACATGCAACAACAGAGAGTTGTCAATGAAGGGACATGATGTCACACTACAAGTGGTTTTATAAAAATCTAATATAGCTAAGAGATTAGAAGACAGCTGCTCGTTGACAGCTCAACATGAACACTTGCTGGATGCAGCCCTGTCATCACCTCGGCAAACAATTTATTACTGTTACACAAGCACCTAGGAATGTTTAGTGCCAGAACTCAGTGTTCCATTCAGTACATAGCACTTTAACCTCCATTCTTAACTATTACAACCACCAATAATCAACTACACCATACACAGCAAGAAAAGTGTATGTCATCCCCCTTATGCTAAGTTTGTGTCCTTATTGGAAGTCCTTGGAATAGAAATATGGATACTTCATATTCCAAGGAGAATGGGGTTGAGAGGGAAAATAAATCAGCCAAGATTGAATGGTGGGGTAGACTTGATAAACCACAGGGCCTAATTCTGCACCTATGTCCATGGTCTTACATTGAAAGATGGGTGGGGGGGGGGAATAAAACAAAGAAACAAGCACATTTTCTTTCTGTTTACTTCAAAATAGAGGGATAACTCATTCAGCGTTTCTGTAAATAACCCACATCCATTGGATAAAAAGAGAAAAATGCCCCCTACAATGCACACCTTAAATTTGTGGAAATAACAGGCCCATATGTTTTATTGTATGTTTACTGTATTACACAAGTAGCATCATTTCATTAAGTAATATTCATAGCAACACTAAGTATAGACAACAAGAAGAATACTTGGGATACATCGCCACAGATCTGTAAAGGTAAAATGGAGAGGCAGCACAGAATGTTGTGCACCAGGACCTTTATTGGACAAAATACAGAGCAGTGAAGTCATGCTTAAGTTGCACAAAACCTAATTAGACCATCATTAAGAGTTTGACATGTCTCCTGTAATGTCTGATCAGAATACAAACAGAAGCACCAGATATGGTGCAGAGATTTACAAGAACTACCAGGGCTGAAGAATGTAGTTATGAAGAGAAATTAGATAGAAGTTCCTTCCTTTGACACAAGAATCGAGATGAAAAGAAGGACATTTTATTGAGGTATATATAATTAAATATGCATCAAGTCAGGCAAGAAGTAATTAGTCACAAACACAAGAATATCTGCAGATGCTGGAAATGTTGGAGGAACTCAGCAGGCCAAACAGCATCTGCGGAAAAAAGGAAACAGTCGACATTTCAGCCGATGTAGGGTCTCAGACCGAATCGTCAACTTTTTACTCTTTCCAATAGATGCTGCCTGTCTTGCAGAGTTCCTCCAGCATTTTCTGTGTTGCTTGAAGAGGTCATTAGAATAATGATTACAGGATTCTTTTTCCCTCAAAGAAAGGTGAACTCTTCACTTGGAAGAATATAATTAGAAACCTTTTTTTTAAAAAAAGGTACCTGAATGAGCACTTGAAATGTCATAGCCGCAACACTACAGGCTAAAAGAAAGGATGTTATCTGGAATGCACTGGTCAAAGTTGGATCACTGACAGCATTTAAGAAGTGCGTAGATAAACACTTGAATCTCTTGGGCACAGAAGACTGGGGGATGGGATGTGTCCATTCTGTATGATTCTGACTAAAAGCTAAGAAGTGGGATTTTCTATCTTCCTTTTGGCTTAGAATGACGCAAGACCCTTTCTACATTTCTCCCCAATCCAGATGTTGCAGAAGATTAAAAAAAAACAGGCAATAGGAAGCTATCTTTATGATTTGGCTTGTCAGTTGTCAGAAGAGATGAAATGATACAAAAGTATTAAAATCAAAATGAGCAGGCTGGAAAATCAAATAATGCAAGATATTTTTTAATGAATTTTTTTCATTTTTGCGCATTTTGAGTCACTTTAGGAAAAGTCAATAGACAATAGATGCAGGAGTAGGCCATTCAGCCCTTCGAGTCAGCACCACCATTCACTGTGATCATGGCTGATCATCCACAATCAGTACGCTGTTCCTGCCTTATCCCCATATCCCTTCACTCCGCTATCTTTAAGAGCTCTATCTAACTCTTTTTTGAAAGAATCCAGAGAATTGGCCTCCACTGCCTTCTGAGGCAGAGCATTCCACAGAACTACAACCCTCTGTGTGAAAAAGTTTTTCCTTAACTCCGTTCTAAATTGTCTACCCCTTATTCTTAAACTATGGCCTCTGGTTCTGGACTCCCCCAACATCGGGAACATGTTTCCTGCCTCTAGCATGTCCAATCCCCTAATAATCTTATATGTTTCAATCAGATCCCCTCTCATCCTTCTAAATTCCAGTGTATACAACCCCAGTCGCTCCAATCTTTCAACATATGACAGTCCCGCCATCCCAAGAATTAACCTCGTGAACCTGCGCTGCACTCCCTCAATAGCTAGAATGTCCTTCCTCAAATTTGGAGACCAAAACTGTACACAATATTCCAGGTGCGGTCTCACCAGGGCCCTGTACAACTGCAGAAGGACCTCTTTGCTCCTATACTCAATCCTTGTTATGAAGGCCAGCATGCAATTAGCTTTTTTCACTGCCTGCTGTACCTGCATGCTTACTTTCAGTGACTGATGAACAAGGACACCAAGATCTCGTTGTACTTCCCCTTTTCCTAACTTGACACATTAAGATAGTAATCTGCCTTCCTGTTCTTGCCACCAAAGTGGATAACCTCACATTTATCCACATCTGCCATGCATCTGCCCACTCACCCAATCTGTCCAAGTCACCCTGCATTCTCATAACATCCTCCTCACATTTCACACTGCCACCCAACTTTGTGTCATCTGCAAATTTGCTAATGTTACTTTTAATCCCTTCATCTAAATCATTAATGTATATTGTAAATAGCTGTGGTCCCAGCACTGAGCCTTGCGGTACCCCACTAGTCACTGCTTGCCATTCTGAAAAGGACCCATTAATCCCTACTCTGTTTCCTGTCTGCCAACCAATTTTCTATCCATGTCAGTACCCTACCCCCAAATACCATTTGCGCTAATTTTGCACACTAACCTCCTATGTGGGACCTTAACAAAGGCTTTCTGGAAGTCCAGGTACACTACATCCACTGGCTTTCCCATGTCCATTTTCATAGACACATTCTCAAAAAATTCCAGAAGATTAGTCAAGCATGATTTCCCCTTCATAAATCCATGCTGACTCGGACCTATCCTACCACTGCTATCCAAATATGCCGCTATTACATCTTTTATAATTGATTCCAGCATCTTCCCCACCACTGATGTCAGACTAATTGGTATATAATTGCCTGTTTTCTCTCTCTCTCCTTTCTTAAAAAGTGGGATAACATTAGCCACCCTCCAATCCGCAGAAACTGATCCTGAATCTATAGAACATTGGAAAATGATTACCAATGTGTCCACGATTTCTAGAGCCACCTCCTTAAGTCATCAAATTTCGGCTTAAAAGAATGGCATTTAGGGTGTTTTTACTGCTGTAAAATGTCAAAACGGGTCAAATTTGACTAAAACAGTATGTAAGGGATAAATATGTTATATACTTTTGAGTTTGGGAGATTCCACCAAGTCACCACCTTCAGTGTCTCTCCTGTGAATTTGACCACAGTCACAATACTAATGTACTTTTATTAGATATGTGTGGATCAGATGTCTATTAAAATTGGGAATGCTGTTCTTAGAGCACTTTGCATAATGGCTTATAATAAATAATTGAGGTAATTACAATGATTTACTGAAACCTCTCAGACAGGGCTTCCTCAAGAAGCAAGGGCAAGAATGTTACTCTTGTTCTTCATAATCCAAACTGGATTATCCCAATGCTCTTGTTCTTCACACTCACTATATCCTAAATACGTGAAGCTGATGGCTCTCCAATCTCTGTCCATGTCAAAAATTGGAGAGGTTGTCAGCTTCAAGAGTTTATAAACTAGACTGAAGTTAGGAATCAGATCAGAGAATGGTAGAAATTTGTAACATTTCATACAAATGGCAATTCATATTAGTGAAATTTATAGATGTTTGTTAATAGATAGTCATAGTCAGAGAAGTACAGCACAGAAACAGGCCTTCAGTCCATCTAGTCCATGCTGAAACAATTTAAACTGCCTGCTCCCATCAACCTGCACCGGAACTATTGCCCTCCATATCCCTACTATCCATGTACCTATCCAAACTTCTCAAACATTGAAATTGAGCTCACATACATCACTTGTACCGGCAGCTCATTCCACACTCTCATGACCCTCTGAGTGAAGAAGTTTTCCTTTATGTTCCCCTTAAACTTCTCACGTTTCACCCTTGACCCATGACCTCTGGTTGTTGTCCCACCTAACCCCAGTGGAAAAAGCCTGCTTGCATCTATCCTATCTATACCCTTCATAATCGTGTATACTTCTATCAAATCTTTTCTCAATCTTCTACATTCTAAATAATACACCCCTAACCTATTCAATCTTTCCTTATAACAAGTCCTCAAGACCTGGCAACATCCTTGTAATATTTCTCTGCACTGTTTCAACCTTGTTTACATCTTTCCTGTAGGTAGGTGACCAAAACTGCACACTATTCTCAAAATTAGGCCTCGCGTACGTCTTATACAACTTCAACAGAACATCCCATCTCCTGTACTCAATACTTTTGATTTATGAAGGCCAATGTACCAAAAGCTTTCTCTACAACCCTTTCTGTGATGCCACTTTCAAAAAGTTATGGACCTATATTCAGAGAACCCTTTGTTCTACCACACTCCTCAGTGCCCTAGTGATCACCGTGCAAGACCTTCCCTGGCTGGTCCTACCCAGTGCAAAACCTCACACTTGTCTGCATTAAGTTCCATCTGTCATTTTTCAGATAGTTTAAATGCAGTTAATTTATGTTCGATACACGTTTAAATTCAAACAAAAACCTTAAAACATATTTAAAACTCAAGAGGACTTCTATCTTATAAGACTTTCAAATTGAAAACTATTTCTAAAACAAAAGGATTTCCAAACACAGAACAACTTCTATAAGCTAAAAAGACAAACCCATGGGCTGCAGATGAACCAGCTGTCTGTGGCAGAAAATGAAGGCATCATTCTGTTACCAAAATTTAGTTTTACTGGTAATCTCATCAACTGAGAAAATAAAACCTGTACTAAAGTCCTGCTCAGGGAAATCAGCTTGGACCGATCTCATGGTGCGCACCAGTTTTTTAATAAATCTCCCGTTATTTCAAATGCCTAATCTGCGTGGCCTTTCAGTTTGCACCTACAATGGCATTAAAGGAAACAGGAAATGTGGACTGCGTATGAAGTTAAGTCATACACAAATCTTGATCTTGTGCTACTGGGAAAAGTCAGAATTGGAGGTTGTGCCAAAATCTTACTGATCAGTATCAAGGGAAACGTAGGCTATCAGTTCAGTACAGTTGATGCTGGGGTTCAGGTGAAAGCTGAAATAAAGAGATCTTACTGATTAATCGAGTAGGGTTTAAATAGGGTCTACCTTTTCCCAGTGAATCCATTTCCAGTATTAGTCTGCAGTTTGGTTAAATTTGAGATCAGGCATTTCTGCTGTTGTCATCCAGAATTAACGCATCATTTGCCAGAATATTAGAATGAAAACAGATTCACAATCTTCACCTTCCTTGGCATTAGCAATTTTTCATGGAAGTCCAAAATCCTCTTTAAGAGGCACTTCTCCATCACAAGTAGCCAGTTCCAGAAGTGATGTGTATACATCAACAGGTAGCTATTGCAATCGTATCACTTTGTCACTGACTGATCAAACCCCAATCAATTTAGTATATCTTTAAAAAGCAAAGAGGAAAAAAATAATTCACTGTTTGTACAAAGAAAAAGTTATAACCTTTCAAGTGACATTTTCTCGGAAATGTTCAACGCAAGCTTACAGGAAGAATCAGTTTGTACAGTATCAATATTTGGTTTGTTCATAAACATTCACACAGCAATGAGGCAACACCTAAAAATGTTGCATCATCAGGCAAGATCAAACAGATTGATGGCAATGACTAGCATGTACGTTGTGACTGGCAGTCAGATATTTCTGATTAAATGCGTGAGAAGTTACAGCCACCACTTAATACAACTGCTGGCACCTATTGCACTTGGCATTAGAACTAAGATTAATAGAAAAATGAACCATGGCACAGATACTTAAACGTTTCTTGGAGCATAACTCCGAAAAGGTTTTTTGAACAGATATATAACAATTTAAAAACTGAAACACCTAACTTGTGTTAAAACATTACAAGGTTTAAAGTCAAAGAGCAAAAGCCATGACGACACACAGATGTGAAAATAAAAGCTTTCTGATGACAGTTAGAGCTTCTGCTCAGCTTTCATCGCGTAAGTACAGTAGAAGTACTGTACTCATTAAATCTAGTTTAAAGTTCTGCCCCTTTCATTAAAAAAAAGCTTCCACCTTATTTACTGTGGGGAAACTTGTCAAATCCTTTCCAAGAAAGTTGACAGCTACGTGGCGTTTATGGTTGGAATGGTTTGCACTGAAAAAACTTGCTGGGTTTCAGTGACATAACTTTGATGACAATGTCACATTAACTCTGATTGCAGGCACTATTTGCTCCTATTTCACAGGAGACAATAATAAAGACCTGCTCTTAATCAGTTCTATTACATTAGTGAAACAGTCTGACTATCAAAGCCTCTAAAATCTTCAGTAGAATAATCATGATTATTTGCTTTCATATAATGACACTGGACCTCAGCACTGTAACTGCATAAAAATACTCACGGCTTCTGTTAATAGCAGAACTTTGTAGGAAGAAAGTTAAATTTCTTCTGTGCAATACTTTAGATTAAATGTTTCTGAAATTAATTCAGAAGTTCGGGCTAAGTTTTTTGAATTCCAAGATCAATACATTGAAAATCAATAGACGCATTTAACCAACAGAAATGCATTGATTTTTTTCCCAGTAACATCCTACCTTAATCATACAAACATTGTCCATATTGGTGCTCAGAGTGTAAGACAACAAAAGCAGCACTCTCAATACGGTGATAGGTATTGATCAATACCAACGGGGGACCTCTTTAAAGTTCTCATCTTATTGGTTCCCATCCATAGCAAAGCCACATTGGTAGACAATTTTTGCAAGCTGTGTGCTATTGAGGTTACTTCACTGCTAGATTTACCCTAACAGCCAGGTTATTCAGCATCAACAAAACAGTATCTGAGACCAGCCTCAGATTATTCCAAACCCTACACTTCCGGGGCTGATAGAAGCACCTCCTGCTCCATGTAGGACTACAACCAGAAATACAGTGACCTTACTTTCTGCAAGAAACTCTAACTGTCAAGCCTTTTAAGCCTCTTTGCCATTGATGCACATTTGGATCATGCGATTTCTTCCCAAAAGAATTTAATAAATAAATATAAGTTTAACATATTTTGGGAGATCAGTTTAAAGGTGGTATAACAATAATAAATAATAATTCCATAACCCAAAATACTCACTCCTACTATCCCCATTATTTGGCAGGAATAAAAAGGCTTGAAATGCTTTCACATTACGTTTGATGTAATCAGTATGTCGACAAGCTTTCATTTGCAATAATCAGATAATGAAATGGAACATGGTGAAAATCTCCCATGCTGCTTCGCTTTCTTTTAAAACCACAACAAAATTGAAAGCATAGCCAAAGAATTATTGATGCAAGTTTTGTCAAGTCATGGATTTGTCATAAGTTTTCTGTTAAATAACTCTATTGATATTGAGTAATGCTTCTAAAATGGAAAACTGAGGACAGTTAGGGCATGTGTGAAAGGAACAAAGCCTTTTCTTGAAATATGGCCGGATAACCATGATGACTAATGTGCCTGTGAAATACAAATAGTCTGACATGGCCTCTGATGAATAATTTTCTTCCTGGAAAGCCCAGTAAATTCCATTTCCCTTAAGTTCAAACGGAATGTCTTCTGTCCAAATAGTATGCTTAATGCTTGTACAAAATGAAAATTCAATAGTTTTACAAATTCCAAGAAAAAAAATTAATTTACAATTCTTAAGTTTAAGATTTCCTAATACAAATAGGATCAATTTGCGCCTATGTTTCCTGATATAAAACTGTAGATGAAAATTACAGATAGAAATAATTTTGCAGGGTTTGAAATGTTAATACCCTATTCCTGTGGAGGTCCAGCCCATTATGAAATTGTCTATTGCTTGCTCCCAAACAATGCACAGCAATAACCACTACATACTGCCAGGAAATACACAGGTAGCATTCTAAAGCCACCCCTAAATAGAGAGAGAACCATAATAAAAATTTCTTAAAGCAAGTATGTCCTAACTTTACAATTTTTATGGTGATTTCTGATTTGGCATTAGCAGAGAGTACAAAAGAGATATCACACAAAATAAAGGCTAAATCAAATTCCCTAAGTGGGAAAATAATCGAGGATAGATCAGTTGTGGTGATTTGATGAAGAACATAAAATTTTGATTTTGTCACACTGCAGGAAGTGAAGTAGCCAGCCGGTAGCATAGCGGCATCGGCAATGGCCTTTGAGGCGAGGGGTCCCGGATGACTCCTTGCCCGCTTTCCATCCATACTGGATGGAATAACTTCTTTACAGTTATAAGAATGGAAACATCTACACCTCAGTGAACCCACATCCAGATTAATCAAGTATCAAAGGGATAAAGGAATAAAAGCAAGAATAAGTGGAAGAAAAATTCTTAGACTGAATGGCCCATTTCTTGTGCTGTCTAGAATAGTCTTCATGTTATTGCTGCAGAGTATCACGTGGTCAGAAATTGAATGTGTTCAAGTTGCTCATATAAGCAAGTTACACGAACAAACTTGTACACACTTGTCAGTGTGTTGACAGACCATTGTTAAAAATGCCCATGCCTTAAACTCAGGAGTTCAGGACAAATACCTTTTTGACACCAAGGGTATATTGGAATAAAATCTTGTTGCTAAGGCTCCTCAGTCAGGTGGAGGAACAGATTTCAACAAGGACAAAATTTTAAACCTACAAGTTTAAGATAAACTTTAATACACAGGATATTTTTGACAGGTATGCAGGACACTTCATCACCATTTGAGTGCTTCTGCTGAGTAAACAGAAGTTTCTTCAAATGAGAGTCAGAAACAGACAGTGGCTTAATATTTGATCTCAAGAAAACATGTGGGCTATTTTCCTCCTTCACCATTACGGTGGTCTTTCCCCCAACTATAAATACACATCTTACCTCCCACCCATGCATGCAAAAGCCTTAAATGCCTTTGTTTTTAAAGTAATATCAAGCACAAATTTTAAAGTTGTCTATTTCCATTTGAAGAAGAGTTCCACACTTCATTGAAATTTACCACCTGAGGAAGTTATTCAATCATGGTTTGCTACAACAGTGAGTGGACCTTAGGTTAATCCCACCTCTCATCTCATAGTTCATCGCTCCTCAAGTGCATGTAACAGTGGATCTTCCAACTCTTGCCAGAAAGGTATTGTTTTTGTCTGTGTTTAACAGGTAAAATAAGAGAAGGAAAGCAATATCTATAATATACGTGAGTATTTTAGCCAATAGCATAATACTATGAATATGAAATATGAAAGCTTGTTGCTAATGCTTCTCAGTCAGGTGGAGGAATTAATTTCAGCAGCAAGAGTGAAATTTTAAACTTACAAATTCAACATGAAGTTTAATGTACAAGATATATTAGGCAAAAAGCAAGAGATTTCATGATTCTCCAACTGAGATAGCAAGGCACTATAACTTATTATCTTAAATGTTCACTTTTCACTTTCTAGCTCAGTGCAACCCAAGAATGACTAAGTACATTGGATTTTCCTCTCATTTTAATCCCAAAATGGTGATGACGATACATTGTGGAATTTCCTCTTGAGAACAATTAGCTAAATAGAAAATAGGGACTAGTATTTATCATCTTTAACAATGACTAATCAAGATTAACCCTGCCCAAAAAAAAATGATGCTTGTCCCTAATTTTAATAATCAAAGCTGCATTACAAGCAATTATAGTTTTTCTATACACATGTAGACTTATAGTGGAGAATCACCCTCCTGCCATACCTACCCATTCACCCCCTCCCTCACCTGCACTCAAGGTCTCAAACAGTCCTTCCAAGTGAGGCAACATTTCACCTGCAAACCTGCCGGGGTTGTCTATTGTGTCCAGTGCTCCCGGTGTGGCCTCCCCCGCAATGGTAAGACCCATGGTAAATTGGGGAACGCTTCAGCAAGCACCTCCGCTTCATCAGAACTTCCCGGTGGCCAACAGTTTAATTCCACTTCCCATTCTGACATGTTGGCCCATGGCCTCCTCTTTTGCCAAGTTGAGGCCACCCTCAGGATGGACGAGCAACGCCTTATATTTGATCTGGGTAACAGTTAACCTGATAGCATGAATGTTGATTTCTCCCTCTGGTAATTTTTTCCCCTCCCCTCTTCTTCTATCCCCACTCTGACTTTTTACCTCTTCTCACCTGCCTATCACTTTCCCCTGGGTCCCCTCCTCCTCCCCTTTCTCCTATGATCCACTCTCCGCTCATATCAGATTCCTTCCTCTGCACCCAATTGGATTCACCTATCACCTTCTAGCTTTCCTTCTTCCCCTCCCCCACGCCTCTTTATTCTGGAGTCTTCGCCCTTCCTTTCCAGTCCTGAAGAAGGGTTTTGGCCCAAAATGTCGACTGCTTATTCATTTCCATGGATGCCACATGCCCTGCTGAGTTCCTCCAGCATTTTGTGTGTGTTGCTTTAGATTTCCAGCATCTGCAGACTCTTCCATGTTTATGAGTTTGTTATTGATTTTTCTGTTCTGCTATGTTCAAAGCAAGAGTTAATGCTTTGTATTACATTAATTAACTCCGCCATGGACAGTCCCAAGCCCAGCTGCAGAAGGAAGAGGGTTGGGCATGTGGCTAGCCATCGCATCCCATAAAAACAATGATAAAGAAACACCAACAGCAGTTCCAAAGACCTAAACCCTGGGAAAGAAAGGATACACCAAGGAGATGGGCTACAACTTGCAAGATTGACCCACGACAGAGGACTCTGGCAATGTACTGTTGTCTACCTGTGCCCCAAGGGTGATGGGACTTAACCACTACATTAATTACATCAGACAACTTCCTAATTAAACCTTCTCCAAAATGTACTACAATTACTCTGCAATTACAATTGTGTGGTAGTATCTAAGGTAATGACCATTCCCCCCAACTTCCCGAATGATTTAGCCAAGAATTTTATTTCCCTGCATGACTTCCGCATCAGTGCCGAGGATCTAACTCAGTTGTCCAGCATTATGCTGCAACAGGCACTACCAAAACAACTATGTTTCAAGTTGAAGATCCTCCTCTGCAGTCCATCTCTGCACCCTATCACATACATTCCCTTTGTTCTCTCTGCAGCCTGTAACATGCATGCCTTCCCCTTCTTCCAATTCCGAAGAGGGTTCAGCAGTCTGTAATTTTGCTGGCTGACCTGCTAAGGAATTTCGGCACTTAGTATTTCCATTTTCTAAATTAAGTGCCTGGTTAAGTTTCACAACTGGCATAATTTGTCATGAAAACAGTCTAAAGAAAAAAGGAACAGTCCTGGTTCAGCTGCATACTGCTAAAAAAGTCGTATGATCTGAACTTTTAGGGAAAGTGAAGTACCAAATAGAAAGCAGATGCACATTAAGCAATTAAGGGTAAAATGATACAAAGCTGAAACATTATGCAATTCAATTAAGCCATTTAAGTATTTTGCATTGCTGTTTTTCCATTATAATGCTATGCATGATTACATATTTATAAATACATATGGCAATATACACATAAAATACCACAATGGAAAAGTGATCTACTGTCATTGCTCTTAATATTTTAGCCCACTACACAGGAAAATATTGCTGATCTGAGCATGAGGCAAGATTTTTTTTTGCCTTAAGAATACAGAATGTATCAGTCATTCTTCCTGTTATTGATGTTGACACAATGAAAGCCATCTGCCCCTTGACTAAAATAGCAGGACACAACTTTAAAATCTCTATTTTGAAAACTTATGTCCAATTCGTAAAACATACGACACCAAAGATGAGAATGACCTCTGACTATTTTTTAGTGGAAAGTAATAGTTCTTTTGCATTCTAGCCCACTCACATCTCAACACAAAACACCCTTTTTGAACCAAGATTGCATTTTCACAAGAAAAACAATCATTTAAGCTACTTATCTTTGAATTCCTACCTCCAGAAAGCTTCTCCCTTAAAATTTGCACTTTAAACATGTTTTATTTGATAAATCTTTCATTTCATGAGCACATGGTCTCACATAAACTTGCCCATAGCTGACTTTGACCCTGAGGAGCACTGACTACATGCTAAAATAGATGTCAGCTCTTCACCCAGTTTTCCTTTCCACAGATGCTGCCTGATTTGCTGAGTTTTTCCAGCAGTTCTGCTTTTATTTCAGATTTCCAGTATGCAGTTTACTTGCACACATGGTCTCATCATTCGGAATATTAAATGCTAATCGGAGGGTTGCTAAATGTTTGAAACATTCCTAAAGAAGAGTCTGGGCCTAAAAAGTCGAAACATTCATTGCCATAGATGCTGCCTGGCCTGCTGAGTTCCTCCAGCATTTTGTGTGTATTGCAATTGATCCAGAGGATAACCCTTAATCCTGAGCAACACACAAAAATGTTGGATGCATTAAACTTAAGAGCACATATGGAATTTATTAATGGGAGAATTTGTTCATCTTTTACACTAACCCTAGCAAGCATCTCCGGAGAGGAATAAACAGTCGACACTTCCGGCGAAGATCCTTTATTGGGACAATCTCTTGTGTCTAAATACTGAGACTGTTCACAGATAATACAACTAACCATAACCAGGAGCTACACATGGGCCAATATACAGTATTTACGTAAGAGGAGTACATTTGGTAGTTATTTCAAATGAGGAGGATGTTGTGAATAGACTTTCTGGAAGGGACTGACTATCTCTCCAGGAGGCAAATAGATTTTACTGAAGCCTGCCTTGTTTGGAATCTTCTTGATAAATCTGCTCCCGTATGTCTGGACTTAGTGGCTCTGTTTGCCAGAGTCAGAGTCAAAGGTGGACAAGTTCTCCCTTTAATAAACTCCACGCCTGCTCTTAAATTTAATGCCACTGGTTTTGATAGGCAAAGTGCACGGTCAGGCATGAAATGGTATATAATCATCAGTGGGACATAACCCCCCGCTCTCGTCTACCGCCCTCACACAACGTCAGATCGGACATCCTCAGTGTTTCCATCATGCGAGTAAATGGAAGCACTGCAACTTCAAAACTTTGCAACTAACTGCAGCAAGGCGGAGATTGGAAAACTTAGGCGCTTTTTACAAGAAACTCTGCCGTGTCATCTGACAGTGACGCCGCTTCTCGGTGCTCTGACTAAGCAGATCTCGACTGTTGGTTAACCCTGTATGGGTTGGGGGGGGGGCGGTGGACGGGTTGCCCGATCACGAAAATTCTGTTGCTTTTACAAACGGTGATGTTGTTAATGGGGCGGAGGTGAAGGAAGAAGGCGGTCGGACGTGGTGAACCGATGGCGAAGAGTCGCCATGATCATATTCAATAAACTCTACAGGCGAAGTAAAACGATTGTAGCGATTCAGCGGGACCCCGTAGACAGCAGATATGTTCACAGCAGACCTTTGAGTATTCTACAGCCCAGAGGCGGCTGGAAAGGTCGGGCAGTAAGCCGGCTCCGGGACGGGATGAATGATTCTCCGGACTCGGACGGGGTTGGGCTTTCAGTCGGGCAATGTTTTTTTTGGGATTAGGCATCAAACCAAACAAAACCCGCGGGGAAGTAGCGTGGCCCTTTAACAAAGTCTCAAAGCAGAACCAGTCGGGGCAAACCGCTGTACGTCTCCCTGAAAAAAGCGGGCTCAGACAGCCGAGGCTCCCCGGGCCGACTTACCTCTGGTGCTAGTTGGCTCCGTACGCGGGCAGACAGTGCTTCACTCTGCGATCAGCGGCGCTCTCTCGGCGCTCGGCCGCCCAACCTGTACAGTTTCTGAAAAAGTTGCGGAACACCGTTCGAGGTTGCATCACTGCCCTTATATAGTGAGTCTGAGCTTTGGTATTTACAAGCCTTGGCAACTGACGTCATTCTATTTATAGAGCGGGGAAGCTTTCCATGTGATGATGCAACCAGCTCCGCTCCGAGGGAACTGAGCTCTGCGCACCATAACAGGACCATATCAGTTTGATTAAACCCAGAGATGGCAGAGTAGTGAGCAAATGTGGCTCCGAACAACGAAATGACCGTAGACAGCTGGCATCTGATGAGAAAAGGACCCCAACTTCGATGCTTAAGCTGTTTGTCTAAAATAGACAAGTCATCTTCAGGACATTTTTTTTAAAAAATGTATCTCATTTTGAGAAATACAAATTATAGATTGGTGCTAACTGTGCTGGCTTTAATATATATGCTTTTCCCATAAAAATTAAACATATACATAATTATTACCTGTCGTTAGATGGACAAATCGATACCATTAAGTCCACTGTAGAAACTGGTATCGCTGATACTCTTCCGTTGGAAAACTGACAAATTTAGAGAAACAAAATCCAAAATTACATCTCGGCTTTTAAATCAGGCTAGACAAATTCGACTGTGATGTTTGGTCTTGAGAAATAACGAACTCTTACCGAAAGTGTGGAACAAGCTATTGATAACTTCGGCCCTAAAGTCAATATTACATGCAGTCAAATAACTAAATGCTGTAGTTTAAACTCACGGCATTGTTAATAATACATCTTTCAAACTTTCTATATCCAATAATCAAATAGCTTCGTCTCTTGGTAACATTGTAATATATTTCGTCGATCTGTCATTGATCGAATGACTACCATAATCCTCAAATGTATTTGGTTTGCTTCAAATATGAAAGTTGAAATAATCATTACTCAAAAGGAACAACTTGCTGAAATGTATTATCTCGTTGAACACCGAGACGTAGAAATATGACGTTGGGCGCATCCAGTAGGCGCCAGGTAAGAATGGTCTATCCGCCAATCATGGACAAGTTTGAATCTCTTCAATCCTTATTCATAGGTTTTAAACGCGTAAAAATATAAATGTCAAATGATTGTAAGTAATTGGCATCCGGTGGTCAGTAACGCATGCGATCAGTGAATTAACTCATTTTCGATGACTACGAATGCTGGAATTTGCTTCACGGTGTTACTCTCTCAATCATTGCCCTGTTATTAGTGTTTTTATTCAGCGGGAAGATATGTCTCACACAATAAATTTACCCACTCTTACTTGGCTAACGAGGGCTCAGTTCTCATTTCTCCCTGCCTACGCGGGACCACAAAATTGACCACCGATTTAGCTGTCTCGATACTTGAAAGAAGTTGGATAACATTGACTCGTACCGATGTGAACCAGTATTGTACTTTGAAATTCCCGAATACAGCAACGCTGGTAATTGACGTCTGGGAGCTGCGTAAAAGATGTTTTAAAAAGGGAAAAGAAACCTGAAGCCTTCACCTTTTCGGATCCTTTGCACGTCAGGTCTGGCTTGGTTGTTTGGTGACATGTTTTCGACCTAACTGAGCTTTAGCAACTTCTTTATGTACATTGGGTATAGTATTTTCAATTTATATTTTTAATTCGAATGACTATAATACTTGAATATAGCTTAAACTTTCCTGGTGTAATTTTGACGTTATTAGCAGTGTAGATTATAGAGGTTTATTTTAGTTCACATAAGAATATAAACTGAACGGACATTTGTTTGGAAGTATTTTCATTGGAATACTGTTCTTTACCCGTATGTGTCTTCATGAAATAATGTCCTAAATGTTTGTAGCCCTGAAATTACTTAAATGTTTTCGTTTTTCCTCTGTAATACAGAAACTTTAACTTCTCGGCTAATTGATATAGGGAACAGTGGCTGAGTACAGAGCCGTAGAGTAGTCCAGTAAGTTGGTTTTGTAGTTAGGATCAAAATCATTGCCTAAGTAGTTTGGAACCGATGTCACGCAGGTGAACTTTGTCACAGAGCTGAAAAGTAAGCAGTACCATAAGGGCGGTAAACGTTGTATTGAATCATAAATTGTAAGGTTGCACAACATAAATAATATGAACAATTCTTCACAACAAGCTTCAGAAATCCAAAGATCTGGCTGACTGCTCTTCCAGATAAAGTACAGCAGATACACTATTAGAAATTTAGCCCGGTTTTAGGCAGCGTCGTACTATATTCGACCTGAGTATCGTTCTCCAAGAATATACTGTACGCCTATATTTCTCAAATTCTGATTTCACCTAGCCTTCTTCCATTCATTTCCAGTCCTAAAAATTCTACCAAACCTCTTTCCCATCTTCTCTTTGCCTTCAAAAACTCTTTAAAACTTGTTTTATGATTACGCAAACAACAGGAATTCTGCAGATGCTGGAAATTCAAGCAACACACATAAAAGTTGCTGGTGAACGCAGCAGGCCAGGCAGCATCTCTAGGAAGAGGTGCAGTATTTTTTTCTTTAGTTCTTAAATGATTTATCTTTCTAATTATGCTCTTATTGAGAGGCAAGACATATTATTCGGTAGCCAGTAGGCTGTCAATCGAGTGAATCTACCCTGGCAAGTTCTCTTTAGTTTACGTGTGGAATAGATAAAAGCATTGCCTTCAAAGATATCTTTTGTATGCTGGCTAATCATATTAACAGCAATTTCAATAAAGTTCCAAATTGCCAGATTGGAAATTCAATACTTTTATAATTATAGTACAATTTTATGTCATGGACTGGGGGTGTGTTAAAACAAGCTATAAATTATAGCTAAGCCGTTTTGTAACGTATTGGGTGGTATCACAACAAATGAGAGATCCCAAAAATAGTCACTGTAGATTTGCACAAATAGTCCAAAATCCAAGTTCAAGTTTATTACAAAAACAAATGCATTATAATTTTGGAAAATTGTTGTCATTCAAAGGAACCCTTGGTGATGTTACCTGGATTAGGCACTTCATAACTTCCACTGTATAAAATTAAATTTATCCTCTCATATTATATTCTGCATTAAATTATATATTTCATGTTCTGAAAGTCAGTTTCCTTAAGAATTCACTTTGGATAGTATAGATTTCCAAATCAATTAATTAAAATTATTAATATTTTCATTGAAATAAAGACAGGATTGGGTTCAAGACTAATTTTATACCCTCCTTGCTTGTACACTTTGACAACAGAGACTAAAAGTTAGATGAGTTCTAAATTTTGCCTTCTATCCATTCCCCTAAACCTCTATTCTAAGTAATATGGGAAAACGATACTTTTTGGGAAAATGGTAGAACATTGTTTTCTATGTCTTCCGTCCTTTAATCTCACTCTGAGTTTAAAACTAATTGACACACTTGAATGATGTGTATCTTGATAAAGGGTCTCGGACCGAAACATTGACCGTTTACTCCTTTTCATAGTTGCTGCCTGATCTGCTGAATTCCTCCAGCATTTTGTGTGTGTTGCTTGGACTTCCAGCATCTGCAGATTTTCTCTTGTCTGTGATACACCTGAGTGAGTAGTTTGACAATTCCACACAACTTTATTGGTATATTTTGAGAGAAAGGCCACAATACAGACATTCTAGAAAACTAAGCAACACACATAAAATGCTGGAGGAACTTAGCAGGTCAGGCAGCATCCATGAAAATGAACGAACAGCCGACACTTTGGGCTGAGACCCTTCTTCAGCACTGAAAGAATTAAGTTTTGAACTTTGGAAAGTTGAAAACTTAGAATACAGCCTATCATTTTGAATTTCCAACAACACTAGCACGTATTCATAATTAATTTAATATGAATCATTACAGGATGGATACAGTGTAGAAGAGATATCCAACTCACTCACATTATCTTAATCACAGGTTCCAATGGTGAATGGAACAGATG